>NC_137269.1:47027116-47642116 GCF_053477335.1 Acartia tonsa | reverse complement strand
AAGAAGGGTTGGTAGTGGTCAAAAATAACCTTAAAAGAATGCGACCCTATTCTACTTTGTTAGGCACTGGACGCACTCAGAAATACTCCTGGACCTTGAAAATATCATTTTTAAAAGCCCTAATGTATGTAATTTAGTCATATAAAGAAAAAAATATAAATACCAAGAAACCAAATACCCCCCCAATTTTTGTATTTTGACACCTGCTGGCCCACTGTGCAATGGTAAAATTTATAGTGGCCTCTCATTGGCTAATTTTTTTTCTTACGTCATAATCATTCAGACACTATTACTAGGTTCTTTTACCATTGGTCAATTATAATGTATACTATTACTGGCATATCATTGGTCTTTTGTATTGTATGACGTCATTTTTTTATAGGCACTATAAGCTGCTTATATATGAACTGAAATTGGCTACAACAACTTAGAAAAAGAGCAAGGACGACCAAGCCTTATTTTAAGGGTGGTAAAATGAGGAGTAACAAAGGTTTGATGGCGGGTTAACACCCATTTAATCCCCCCCCCCCTCCCCTTAGACGGCTATATGATAAAGAGCCTAAGGGAAATGAGGGGATGTCTGCAACCATCGACCGATATTACTTCATAAAAAATCAGGGGTATTATAATCATATGCTTCCTTTTATTTTAACAAAAAAAAACATTAAGGCATTTTTTCGTTCATTTTTTTCTTAAATTACGAGATTATAAACTGAAGTTGATTATTAAAAAACTTTTAGGCTCAATGCCTCACTAAAATCAGTGAGGCTCGCAGTGAGGCAAAATTATCTCCACCCAAGTTTTAGCGAGCATCACTGATTTTAGTGAGGCAGTGAGCCAAAAAGTTTTTTAAGAATCCACCTCTGGTTACAAACAAACGGCCGTGTGGGTATGAAGGGAGAAAAACTCAAGAAAGCGAGCGAAAAATATCATACTTCAAGATTCATAATGCTAATTGTATTTCTCTCTGGAGATATATTGTTATCAATCCATATAAAATGTTTCTTTATAAATATTTAAATATGGTGAGCTTTGCTATTCATTAGATAAAATTTACGTAAATAAAACAAGAATACAAACTTCGAACCCGGTATTAGTGTCTTAGAAATTATCTTAGTGACGTAAAAAAAATAGGATGTGTCGATACTACTAGGATTTTTAAGAATTGTTAATATAGGCCTGAAATCAAGATTTTTTGTGCTTTTAAGAAATATTAAAAATATTTCTAAAAATTCTACATTATTTTTGCTCACTTTTAAAAAACAAAATCAACTTTTTTTTATTTTTTTTTATAAAATTATCTTTCAAAATTGAAATAAGATCTATTAGCTGATATTGTACTTCTTACATAACTCAAGAGTTGACTTACAATGTGTAAATATTTTATAGATTATTTAGCAAAATAATAAAAAACCTATATGTAATTTCGTGATTAATAATTGGCTTAATCTTACATTAAACATTGAATGATTTTAAATAATTTTCAAATATTTGCTTTTATAATTATACTTATTGTATAAACCCCACATAAGTTAGCGCAAAATGCTATATATTTTATCACATATGAGCTATTTTTTAAGCCAGCTTTTTAGTCAAAATTTCAAACCAATAACAATTAAATCAAAAGATATTAGGTTAAAACTATATATAAACGAGAGTAAAGAAATAAGATATTGCTATCAACAACAACAAAAAAGGGTTTTGTCTAGTTTTTGGTAAAAATAACGCATATTTATCATTTTAAATTAAAGCTATCTTTTCAAGATTACATCTATAAATTCGTCTGTATTTTATAACTTATACCTGTCTGTTACCATGAAAAATCAATTGATTTTCCATAATAATTTTATTTCTATATTAAATTTAGAGACAGCTAATTTTTCTTTAAATATAATGAGATGTTTATCAGAAATTTTTAATTAAGCATAATAATGTATATATAAAAAAGACAATTACGAATAAAAACAAAACAATCAATTATTAGATTATTTATATCAATAAATTTAACGGAATTTGAACGTAATTGTTAAAAAAGCTAGCTTAAACAGTTTTGCCATTAAAAAATAACCTTCTTTATGAATGGTACATTCTAACAAGGGTAATGATATCCAGTAGAGCAACATATTTAACAAATATGTCTTTAAATAATCAGTCTATTTAACAAATATCTTTTTATAAGTATAAGTTATATTACCTCTCTCACAAGATTGTTTAGTCCTTTGACACTGTACATAATTATTATTTGATTGATCTATCCTTAATTTTTATTCATATTCAATTTTATTGTTTGTATATAAATATTTAATACCTGTATTATAATACGGTTATTATTTTTTTTGCTATGTTTTTATAAAATAAATATCTAAGCAAATGTTACCAATTCTTATAACTATCTGGAATTGAAAAGAATTACTTTCATTCGGTTGCTAAAAAGAGGAGAAAAAGAAATGTATTGAGTCAGATAGTAGCCTTAACCTGTACAGCTTTACATTTATTTCATAGATAAATTGAAATTGAAATTAGATAAAATTATTAATTGATTTTAGATTATTAAACAAGACATGTTAGAATTATCCTATCAATTTCAAACTCTTCATGATGATTCCTATGACAGTTAGGTATAATTTAGAAAGCAACTCTATCATTGTTAACAGAAAGTCAGTACGTCCATTTAAAACATGCTTTGTGTGTTTTTTGGCTGCTATTGAAGAAAGACAACTGAAATTTTAAGTGAAAAGGTCTTTTAAGAGGTGTTTTAATGTATTTTTTTTTACAGTAGCTTTTGATGGATTATTTTAGGTTAGGTTAGGTGATTGCCCTGCAGGGTTAGGAAAATGGCCCCGCATGGATAGAGCCCCCTCCCCCCCCCCCCGCAGTGGCTAGAAATAGGATAAAATCTACTGTGAAAATACCAAGAAACGTCCCTTAAGAGGCATTGTCATGAAAGGGACTATACCCAAGATATATGTGCATCTACTTAACGACTTCCAAAATTTGAGGGTGCCCTCAAGTAATCACCCCTTCCCCCCCCCCTGCATCTACTCTATACATTATTTTGTCTGTCTGACTGTCGGTCATGCTTAAAAAACCTTATTGTTGGAGAAATGTTATTTTCACGACTGCTTTTTTAGATAGCCAGCTGTAAGTTTTAGTCAAGATACCTTATATTTATACAGATCTGCTCCATATATTTATTGTCTGTCTTTCTGACAGATATACTTAAAAGGACAATTTAGTTTTAAAAGAAAAAAATTTTAAAAATGTTGGTGGTTTTTTTTCTAAGCGCGTGAGGGTGCAGGTACCCTATCCTAAAATAGTTATAAACCTTCCCATGACCTATGACCTATGTCCCTGCAAAGGAGAAGCATATTAGTTAGGAAGATCCTTCCATATAAATAGACACACACACACAAACATTCTTTTACTTTGATATAAGGATTAGCATTTTGTTACTGTATCCTATTACTAGCGGCTACGCCTTAGAGGCCTCTTGGGGCACTTGAGGAGGAGAGAGTCCAATTTAATAAACCAATTTATTTTTCTAGATTTTAAAAGAAAAAGACAAACAAACAAACAAAGAGACAGACAAACAGATATCCTGTTACTTTATTATATCCTATTATATAAATTAGTAAGCTAAGCTTTTTTTGACTGTAGCAACGGATCTTGTTAACCGCTGAACCTAAAGGGTTCTTCTTTACAGTGAAGCTTATTATAGGTATAGAGAAGTTTATAACTATTTAGGAAGAGGGCTCTCCACTCTCCAAAAAAAATAACACCTAGAAAAAAAGTACCATCTCCGCAATTTTACTTCTTTGTTTTAAAACTTAAATTGAAAATTGGAAGAATGAACTTTCCCCCTTACCACCCTAAAAGCTTCTAGTGATGTTACTGCTAGTGATAATATATTATAGTTTATATCAACATAATATGCGGATTTTAAGAAAAATTTAATCAAATATGCGGACTTTTTTCAACCTTTTTTTGACAACATTTATTAGACATATTAGAATTATACTATTGATTTCAAATTTTGCACGGAAGTATGTCCTTTTACTGTATGCTATATTTACGCAATTTTGCAACAAATTTATGTGCAATTTCATTTAGACTTCAAAATTAATATTCTGCTTATTAAGTTCTGACACTCTAGCTATTGTGCGTTTGTTCTACCTTCTGATTTTTGTGCTTCGTTTTTATGGATGTTGTCATCCTTGTCTAGAAAATACAAATTAATTAATCTATGGTAGAAAGTACAGAGAGTATAAATTATTTCCTACATTTTCTTTATCAATTATCAATTATCAATCACCTCTATTATCCATCTCTTTTTTAGGGGTTACCTTTCCCACCTCCCCTCTAATCCCTCGTTTTTAGTTACGTCACTAAGATAATTTCTAAGACACTAATACCGGGTTCACAAACTTCCATTCCTGTCAGACAAGCAAATTAATCAATATAAACAAATACCCTATCATATAAAGAAGTAACGTTTTTTTGTCTAAAGCTTAAGATTTCAACTACTGAACTGATTATCCAATTTTGAGAAGATTTACATAGGTCCCAGGATGGTTTTTGGCTATTCTACTTTTAGATATCATCCTTCAAATGGTTTTAGGCTTTTTTCTGGCTCTTTATTCTCTCTATACTATTCCCCTAGAATAATCGAAATGACTTGTCTAAATGGGATATTAATATTTGCCAATGATAATCTTAATAAAATGCTAAATAATCGACAAAAACCATGGCATCTTTTATTATTTTGTTTGGAGATTAAGATTTCAATAACTACTGAACATACTTAGTTCTCCTTTTCAGGGAAGCTTAATATAGGTCACTGGATGGTTTTAGGCTATTTTAATTTAAGATTTAAAACTAAGGTTAATAGTAGGCCCATAGAAAACGGAGCAGCCGCTAGAATAGACAGAAATAGAGATATCTAAGTAATAAGTATTATATGTAGAACCAATTATTCAAGTATAAACTAACACCTACATATTCCAACACTAGTAAGAGTATTTATAGTATAACAAATAAGAAAAAAAGTGTGTGTACTTTTTATTATTAAATAAAAACAGAACGTTTTCTCAACCAAAAAATCGACGAAATCAGTTTAAACAAATTTTACAAACTATAATATAAAGAAACTAGCGGCTGAAAATCTAGCATTTAGGAGCTCCGTATTAGAAGGTGTACGAAAGGGCAGAAAAATAGCCTAAATCAATCCTAAATCTAAAAATAAAATAGACTGAAACCATCCCGGGACCAATGTAAAGCGGTTCGGCCATAGACAAAAAATCTTACTACTTTAAATAATAGGATAAGGTTTTTCTGTCTTAAAACAAAAGATCTCTGAAATGGTTATGTACTTAATTTTTTTTTTAAATCTCTCAGGAAGATTTTAGGGTTTTTTTTCAGAAAAACCTAACAACTCAGCAAGTAGTTATTTACTAAGTATATTTGCAATTACTGTTATTTAATGAAATCTTCTAATTTTTAACATGTACAAAACGGCCTGCTGTATTGCATCAAGATCCATGTCAGATCTATATAGGAAATAAATGTCTATAAATGAGCTCAAGTCTTCCAAGGAATATATGTTTAAAACTTATAGTGCTCCAATAATCCATAATAAAATCCCATTGGCCAGAACGATAAGACCCATTATTTTACTCTATTAAAAATAAATTCATTTTTTTCATTTCATGTTGCTATTTACATTATATTGAAGTATTTAATTTCTAATCATAAAAAAGAAAATTTAAATTTATGATATAATAAATTTAAGAAAACTCTGTTTTAAAAGAATTCGATTGTGGCGACACTTTGCGTGTTCAAATATTAAACTAAAATTGTAGTAATCATATTAACCCTTTGGTGATGGTATTGTAAAGAAAAAAATATAATTTAAAAAATCTTTTTAAAATCATTTAAATTATTAAATATTTACTTTCTTTAAATAGTAATGCCGGGTGAGGAAAATAGATTTATTGAGAAATAGATATGCATATAGAAAATTAGCCAATAGGGAGATAGTTATATCGAGCAAACTCTAGTTTTTAATATTGTAATATTTTTACAAGTTATGGATAGTGGAATATGGTAATAGAAGATAAACTATTTCTCCCCACAAAAAAATAATAACAAAATACTTTAAATATATTTGAGGAAAGTAGTAAATTTTTATTCTATAATCATTTTTATTTCAATCTTCGCGGAAAATTTAAATACGATGTTATAAATAATTTTTCAGTTGGCGGCGAACCGGTTCTGATCTAGCGGATATTAATGGTTATTGAAACCATACTGGAAAAAGTCTACTTACTCCTCTCTAAAGCCTGGACCAAAATCAGCTTGTCTCTTCACGATAGATAAGGCCTCTATCTAAAATAGAAAACAAGGATGACATCATCCATAAGTAGAGAAGCACAAAAGAATAATAGATGGACAAAGGAAAAAAAAGATTATGAGGCAGATGTCAGTTGCCCCTAAAAGAAAGAGAGAATATTCGATAAATTATACGATAATCCAAAAAATATAAATATTATGTTTTTTTAATCCTGACTTGCGTACTGGGAGAAAGTCGATCAGAAAATTAGCATGTGACGTCATAACAATGAGGGAGATGAGAGGATAAGTGGGAAAGAAAACTCCTAAAAAAGAGATGGATAATCCCTCATTTTTATGACGTCACATGCTGATTTTTGAGCGACTTTCTCTCCGTTCCTGACCGACGGACCAAGCAAATTACATACTAAGCGCTCTTAGTACACAAAATCAATCATAGTAGCCGAGAAAATCACGTTTAAAGAATTTTTTAAAGGAAAACGCATTTCCCACTGAATTAAGAAAGAAAAATCGACGCAAATTGGAAGTTTTTGCTCTTTTTTTATTAATCAAAATGATTTGATCGCATATTTTTTAATATATAAAGCAAGGCGCAGATTGTTACAGGAATCATAGTGCAGGATTTGAAATCGATAAAACGATTTTAACATGCATAAATCAACTATCAATTGCGGATGAACGGACAGACATACACAAATTATAGAGTATCTGCACTACTAATGAAATAATATAATATACCTCTGATGAATTGCTAACCGCTGAAAGTCCTGTACTACACTTTACTACAATAGCCTAAAATAAAACAATTATCAAATTTTTACTCATTTTTGTGGTGTTGAATTAATTCTTGTTTTTGAGTAAGAATTCGTAAAAAAAACAATTAATAAATTTTTTACATAAATTTAAAAAAATACACATTATGTAAATAATTTAAGCAGCTTTGCGAATAAAGTTACTTTTATTTATCTCATAAAATGTAATTTTTAAAAGTTCTCTAATAATTTCAGATACCTAAAAATTTTTTTTGGGGAGATGTGAGGAGTTGACCCTTCTCCCTCATTTTTATTTTTGCTTTAAAAGGAAATGTATTTTGTTTTTTAAATAATTATTCATTATTTTTTTGGCGATTTATCTTGGAAGGGTGGAGGTACCCTCCCACAAAATAATTATCAGCCGTCTATGGACCTCTAGAAGCTTTACAGAATAGGAGAACCATATCAGTCCAGCGGTTAGCAAGATCCTTTGGTACAGACAGACACACAGACATCCTGATACTTTTACAAAGGGATTAGAAGCTAGTAAAAGTAGCACAGATTATGACGTCAAAAAAATTAACACTGTAATTGACCAATGGTAAAATGTATAGTGGCCTCTTATTGGTTAATTTTAATTACGTCATAATCTGTGCCGCCACTTTTACTAGCTTTTAGGGATTACAGTGTAATAATTCTAATGTTAAACGTTAGTCTAATGTCAAAGTTACATTAATTAATTTTAAACAAAAAAAAAACAATAAATTTATCTAAAAGATTTCAAAATCTTTAAAATCTTGTATTAAGATTTTATCTTAGTTTTTGAGGGGGGGGGGGGAGGCCACATTTGGAGCGTTATACGTAAAAAACTTATACGATTTGCCTAACTTTTATAACGATCATATATTACTGAAATAAAGAAAATGCTTAAAAATCCAAAATGATGTTCAAAAACCACAAATTTAGTTTTATTCTGGCCAGCACTGCATGAAATTTTAACATTTGCTTCAAACTATATTCCACCGCAATGGTTGATATACCTGGAGACACAAGTTTTAGACCCATATAGCATTTTCTCATGTTGAATGTATATGATATGATATGATATGATATTTAATCCTGTGCAACTGCGCGCCTCTTGCACGGCAGCTTGCAGGCCTACATGACCATTTGAACCAACATACATTACGTTAATGGCCTTATATTTAAATTTTTTCATTGAAGGAGTAGTTATAAGCTTTATCAAGGATTACAATATAGTAGAACTTGCCAAGCCTGTCCAAAGTTTATTCTGTACATCTTAATACATTCTAATGTTGATAACAGACAAACAAATGTTCATGCTACTACTTTATTCTTACCTCTTTTGGTGTATCATCTTCATACTCAACAATAACTCTGTGGTAATACAGCTTGCTATTCTGAAAAAAAATATAAATAAACTTTTAACATTTTTTATAATAAAACGGATTAAACGTTTGAATAATACATCTTTTTATCTATATCATTATTTTCATATAAAAGTTACAGGGTTTCTGTCTGTCTATCTGTGGCGAATGATCTCGTTAAACCGCTTGAACGGTATAGATCTAGGAAAGGTTTATAGCTATTTTGTAAGAGGGTACTTCTCCTCAATTAAAAAACAATATAATAATTACAGCAACTATTTTCTATGGTGGAATTAAAGAATAGTTAATTTTCGCTTTGTTTCATAAACAGCTTTCCTCGGATAGTAAATGAAAACATTAAGATTAATTACAGTTTAGTAAGCCCCTTAGAGGATGAAAGCTCGAGCTATTTAAACTTATAAACTTGATTTTATGATTTTAATTGTATTATTCGTGGAAAGTTATCAATAAAACGATACGATACGATACATGATTTTTCAGTATGACTCAGAACCGGTTGTAATCCAGCGGATAATAATCGGTTTTGCAGTCATACAGAAATTTGTGTTCTCAGTTTATAATTTTCCTTATGTTATATTTTTAAAATAAATATTAGGGTGGGTCGATTTTGGAATTTCACATTAGTAGACATTGGCAAGGGTTACTGGGCCATTAAAACCCTGTGAAACTTAAAAGAGGTTTTTTAATCCAAAAACAACGGGCGTGCGGGGGTATAAAATATGCCCGCCAACTTATAAAACCAAAATTTAAATACCTTCAAACAAAGGCATGTTGCATATCAAAATGAACGCATTGAAATGCTGATTACAGATCTGAAAACTGTTTTTAAAAATATTGATTCAGTCTTAAATGATTTACAAATAACCTACTAAAACAAACAATTTTGACTAAATCAGCTGTTTTTGGTACTTAATGAGATCTTATTCGAACTAGGAGCAATATTTGTTCGAAGGAATTTCAATTTTTGGTTTTATAAGGGGTCGGGCACTTTTTATACCCCCCCGCGCGCCCGTTGTTTTTGAATTAAAAAACCATTTCAAGTTTCACAGGGTTTTATATTGGCCCAGTAACCCCTGCCAATATATACTAATGTGAAAATTCAAAGAAAATTGCAAATTGACCCGCCCTAATAAATATATCTATTTATGTTGAATCTTGCAAGTGACAAAAAAGAAATGTACATACAAAAAGTGTTAAAAAAATAAGGACAGCTTCCATCAAACCGCATTTGGATCAAATGCAATGTTTTTGAGAAAAAAATTAAAAAACATGTATTTGATGCTCATTGTAGGTTAGGTAAGATTAAGTAAGGTTTATGAGGGACCCGAGTATCCCGTAAGATTAGGGATCAAGAGATCCCACAAGGTTAAAAACATGGTTTTTTTTCAAAAAGAGGGGGGAGGGTGGTCATTGTTATTTATATGTAAAGGTAATATAATCAAAAGCACCAAAATAACTTTAAAGTACATGTATGTGTATTTCATAACAATTATGTAAGAAATTACAACTATGTCTATTCTTAAGAAAAGTATGCGAATTAATTAGCCTCTGGGGCCGAGATGCACCACAATATACAGGGCGTTTAAAAAAAAACTGCGTTTTCCGGTTTTGGGAAACAACCAGTAGGAGTATGAAAAAAATAATTATATATTCTTATTCTCTATAAAAATATGGATTAATTTTATAAAAGGTGTTTATTGATTACTCTAAAAACAATGGCGCATTTTAGAGTTGATTAATTCTAAAAAGCATGAATGATAATTTTTTCGGTCAGTTTTTAAGGCTTTTTATATTGTTTTATAAAAAAAATACTATTCCTATCTGTCTTAAATAATAAACATATTTTATTTTCATTTCAATTTTTATTCAACTTATTTACAGGTTTACTGAAACATAAAACGCATTTTTTTATCATAGACAAAATCTTTAAACTTTAAACTCTCCGCCCACTTTTGGCATCTAATTGAACGTTCCATTAATGGACATTTATAATCCACCCCCCCCCCCCCCTTCAAATACGGATCAAATGTTTAATATTTACGGTCAAACCTTAAATCTCAAGTGCATACATCAACATTTAAGCTATTAATTTGTAGGTTGCACTTTTAAGTAAATAAAACAAACTGCTGTAACTTTTTTGTTTTTAAAGATAACTTCTTGGGATAAAAAGTATTTTAATTTTTATGTTATAATCTAAAATACTATAAAGAGTTAGTCACCTAAAGTTTGTTCAACCAAGAGAAACGAGAAATATTGCAATTTGTAAGGATCTAAAAAGCGTTTTTCAGAGAAAAAAGGGAAATAATGACAAAAAATTAAACATGCACTTTCATTTAACCATTTACCATATTATTAATGGGATTTTAAAACTTTTTCTCAAAAATTTACAATTACAGTTATTTCAATCAAATTGATATATCAAATTTAACATCAAGCCTTTTTCTCCTACATGTACCTATCAGAAAAGCCGTATTTTTAGAGATATTAAAAAAACACCTTAAGCAAATCTGGAGTACATTTATACATAGAATATGGACCTATAATCATTTTTTTCATACTCCTACTGGTTGTTTCCCAAAACCGGAAAACGCAGTTTTTTTTTGAAACGCCCTGTATTATTTTGGTGCATATCTGATTCAAATCTTGCCTAATTGCTGTGCAGGATATATAATGCTCACGTCCTTTAGACAACTAACCTTTTAGTTGCACGACCTTTGTCTGGAAGTCCTAAATGGGAATGATTATGAGTTTTGCCTTTTTTTTCCCATGGCATCCCCCCCCCCCCAACTTTAACTAGCATATAAGAGGTACGGACCAATTTTAACGTCTTTGGTTATGACGCGATGTTGGGCTTGGATTCGAACCTATCACCTTCCCGGCAACTAGCGGATGTGCTACGTGTTACGCAAAAAAATCACGTAAAGCATTGTATTACAGACAATTTTTAAGAAATATTAAAATAAAAATCATAAAATTATTATTAGTTTTAATTTTACATTTAAATATCCACGGAAAGATGTCTATTATACGATGCGATAAATAGCTATTCTTGCTTGATTTTTACTAACTTTTCAAACCAAAAAAAGTCCTATTTGTGATAGATTGATATCGAAACATATTAAGACATAAAGTGCCTAAAAATTGACTATCTTATGTTCTGTTTGCGGTTTGCTGACTAAATTATGGATGTATTTTTAATACTGTAAAAGTGTCCAATAAGACATTAATCTAAAAAGTATATTGTTTTTTAAATTGGTACCTTGAGAACCCAACTGACCGAACATACAGACAGACTAATGCATAAAGAATATAAGTTGCAAAATGTTAAAAGTACGACACAATTTGTATTTCATGACATGTGTACAATAAGCAAAATCACTTATTACAACGACAGATGAATAAAAAAATCCCCCACTCCGCTTTTAACTTTTTGAAAGTTTTTTTAGAATCATACTTATTTTACCTATCCTATTCTGTAAAGTAGTATGTTGTGTGTATTTGTGTGTGTGTGTGTGTATATGTATGTATGTATGTGTATGTTTTTTAAGTTCTCGCAAACAGCAGAATATAAATTTTCAGTGAAAAAAAAGCATTACAATTTACAAAGACTCTATTTCAGGATTAAGGGGGGTTGGGAGGAGTTTTAAATTAACCACTGGCAAAATAAGGAAATGTTCTTTACTATTTAAAGCCTATTATCATCTGAAAATGATAATACACAGCATGACTTCAACATTTACACAAACTTAAAAAATAATAATAACAAATTTTAAAGAAAGATGATTTGTATTTTATTCAGTGACTCATCCCCTCCGCATAAAATTTAATTTATAAAATCGCCCAAATGATAACATCAACGTCGTAGTGAAACTTTTTTCATAATCGCTAAAAAACAAAAAATGATAAAAAAAACCTTTCAAGTACCATTAGAGTAAACCACTAGAGGGGGAAGGGGTTAAATAACTGAATTTCCCTATCCCAGTGACCTTGTGCCGACTATCAACTGAGTCTTTGAAAATTCATCCTATGGTGTCGGGAATATTAACACAGCCAAGTAGCAGAAAACAATTTTCTAGCAGACGAAAAAGGTCATTGGAAAGGGGGGGGTAGTAGTTATCTTTATATACACTTATACTATAGATCTGTTCAAGTACATATGAGAAGCTAAATTGTAAAGAAGATCGATATATGTTCAGCGGTTAGCAAGATCCTTTGGTACAGACAAACAGACACAACAAACTTCTATATATAGATGGATACCATAGGATCCCGCAAACCTCTGGACCGAATGGGTTCTCCTTTACAGTGAAGCATTTCAAAGGTCCTTGGATATTTTACAATTATTTGGAGGAGGGCACCTTTAACCTTCAAGACTATTAGTCCTTGGAAAAAATCGACCACCTCAACAAAAAAAAAAGAATGTAAAATGGTTTCTTATCCTTAACCTTACATCAAGTAGGGGCGTATCAGATTTAAAAAGAATAAGATAATTCTTGAAGGCTTCGATATTATAATCTTAATCTTTGTGGTAGATATAACTATGTAGAAGTTTATGTCTAACTCTTTTTAAGTCTCACTTATTCTTAAAGTACGGAATTTTTTTACAACTTTACCTATTTTTAGCAAATAAAGAGGATTTAGAGTTATCTGAAGTGAAACTGTTTTGTAATTGTATATTTTTTTGTACTTTATTTATGACGTCAAATATAATAGTTTTTTTCTTTAGCCTAAACTGTAAATCATTCTCTTTCAAAGGAAGCTTTTTATAGTGCCTTTAAAAATGACGTCATACTGGCCTGCCATTGGTAATTTAGTCTGTGTATTTGCCTATTATTATTCATTTGCATCATTTTTCATAGGCACTATAAAGAACTAAAAATTCCTGGTTTTTCAATAGACATGATTAAAACTCCATTAACTAACAAACAAAATAGACTTAAAGAGTAGCTACTCTAGAAATTATGATATTCTTACCGTCTGTTTGTTGACAATCTTCTGAAGCATACATTGGTAGATATTGGATAGCTTCAGCTGGAAGGTAACAAGGTTGCCAGATATTTTAGGTTTACATGCAGGATCTGAAATATATAGTTGATAACAAGGTTGCCAGATATTTTTTGTTTTACATGTTGGAGCTAAAATTTATAGTAGGTAACAAGGTTGCCAGATATTTTAGGTTTACACGAAGGATCTAAAAAATATAGTATGTAACAAGGTTGCCAGATATTTAGGGTTTACATGCAGGATCTGAAATTTATAGTAGGTAACAAGGTTGCCAGATATTTTGGGTTTATATGCAGGATCTGAAATATATAGTAGGTAACAAGCTTGCCAGATATTTTGGGTTTACATGCAGGATCTGAAATGTATAGTAGTACAACAAAAAAATATCAAAAAAGCCTTTTCTGTACAGTATGTAACAACAATTTTGATTTGAGGGAAATTTTTGTTGTTGAAAATACAGTTGTACAAGGAAAAAAACTCTCAAACTTCTCAAAGTTTTTCTTTGTATAAAAATCAGCTTACAATGGATTTGTTATAACCTGGATCTTACACCAGATTATTATGTTTTCTAATAAAGTGAACTTTGTAGCGGGCTAAAATAATTACCCCGCCATCCCTTCCCCTCCTACTGGATTAATGATCTGACCAATGAATGAAGGGGGAAATAGCAACCTAAATTGACGACAATTTTTCCTCTGTCATAATATCCACCTATATTCTACATCCATTACACTTACAATTAAAATTTAAAATCACACATTTCTCCTTGATTTGATGATTACATTTAAAATTTTTCCAACCAGAAAAGCCAATTAGCTAAATCCTTAAAGTTAGAAAGGTGCATGAGATGGCTTTATAGAATTTTCAAACTAAGATTAGTTATTTATCGCATCGTATTATAAATAGCTTTTTGCGCATATGAAAATAAAAGAAATCATAGACGTCCAAGGGGGGGGGGGGGTTAAAGGGGTAATTACCCCCCCCCCCAAATTCATTAATGTATAAATGTAAAATCATACCTGGAAACTGTTTTAAATGTTGGAGGTGTACTTCTTTGACTGTTGCGGATTTTATAAGTTCAACCTCCATCAAATCTTCGCTACATTTCACCTTGTACTGCAAACCTGAAAAAAAAATTCTTTTTTATAAAACTATTCACTGCACCTCTAGCATCTAGGGGCTCTGTAATAAAAGGTTTAAAGAATAGCCTAATAACACACAAAAACTTAAATCCTAAAATAAAATAGTCTTGATCCACTCTGGGACCTGCGTGAAGCTTCCCTAAATTGGAGAAATCTATCGGTTCTGTAGTAATTGTAAACTTAAGCTTCAGACAAAAAACACCTTACTACTTTATATTATAGAATTGGTACAAAAGTGTCTCGTCCTACTCCATGACTACTTAGGTTTTAAAAAGCTATGGCTACACACACACACACGGATGTCAGAAAGTCTATTAGACAAGGACGTCCAAGCATTCTCTGTTTTTTTAGGAGGGGGGGGGGGAGAATTTTTTGACGGCATTTCATCAAGACCCTCCATCCCCCATGACAAATGTCTGTGTACACCACTGTTTTAGTGTATCTTATTTATTCAATTGCTACGATACGAATGGACATCATTGTCCTGGCTTAATCCAAAGATTCAAGAACATATAAAGTCAACATACATCTAAATAATTTTTGAAGTTTAAGCTTATAACATATGGTTTCGTTTTTATAATTAGATTAATTTAATGAGTTGCTTTGCTGCCTCTAAACATTCTGATTGATTTATCCGTTTTAAGGAAGCTTAATTTAGGTTCATTGATGGTTTTATGCTAATTTATACTTCAAATCCAAGGCTAGGGATGGTTTTTGGCCTCTCCACCTATGAATCTAGAGCCTCTAGATGCTAGGAGCGCATTCGCTAGCAATATAATAGTGCAGCTAGAAGCTATAAATCTAAGGACATCTTTATTATGAAGTTTCATGCATAGCACTATACTCTCTTTTTTCCAAGGACAAAGGAAGTTCTTTCTGGTCAACAATTCTAGGAAAATCACGAAACCTACTCTGGAAACCTTCTAGGGTAGAGAGCTAAAAAGAAGGTGCAACATACTTGTATTTTGTAGTATTGTTCAATTCAGAAAGTATAAATCATAAGCTATCACCAAACCTCAACCGTCTGTTTACAGAATCAAAACAAAGGCTTCTTACTAAACAATCTAGAATTAGGGAGATTTAAAAAATATTTTATAATAATTCCTGAAATTAAAATCTTTACATTTATTTCTTATTCATGATATTTGTAACTGTTTACAAACAAAAACAAAATATTTTAACAAATTTTTAATCAAAAGCACTGATTAACCCCTCGAGGCAGGTTAAAGCAAAAGTTTTAAAATGATTTAATAACTAAAAAATATCTCACTATATGAATCTATAAAAATTGAAATTGGACAAATTCAACCCTAACAAATTGGATCTTTACAGAAAAATTGAAAATAATTAGAAAATAATCTAACTTATGCCTAAAGCTTAAAATTAAATTCATTGTTCATTACTTATTAAACAAGGATGACACCATCTATGAGAACAAAGCTCTGAAACGGTAGGACAAATGGACATTAACACTTGTAGAATGTCAGAACTGAATAATCAGAATATAAATGTATAAGAGTCAAAGCAAAATTGTGAGTAAAAACTGCTTGATACAGGATAATGTTTATGGACATACTCACATTTCTAGAACATGATTATAGAGTTGCTTCGCTTATAATAATGTACTTTGTTGTCACAGAATTCACATAAAAATTTGTCCATGTTTAAAATGGACATACGGACATTCTGGTAACGATTATGGAAGTGCTCTGCTTTCTAAATCATACCTACTACAGGAATCACCTGCAAAGTTTTAAAATGATTGGACAATTCTAACATGCCTATGGTGACCAATCCTAATTAGAAAAGCTTCTCTTTGAAAAAAAAATAACCCTAAAATATAAAAAACTAAATTCAATTTGAAGATCGACTTAATCTAAAATAAGCATAAAAAAGCATATATTGGGGCTTTACCAAAAAGTTGCCTATCAAGCACTGTTCCCCTCCTTTTTAATTTTTTTTGTTACCTTTGCTTTAACAAAAGGAGTAGTTCTTCTTTGATCGTTTTCAATTTGTTTTACATTAATGGTAGGGAAATGGTGGGGCTCTGTGCTCTACAAGGCACTTTGGGGGAAATTACCCATATTTTAAATGATTAAAAAAGTTTGTAAGTTGTAATATTCAGAGAAGATTAGTAGTTTTTAGGTTTAATTATTGCAGTACTTAATAAATCATGATTTCAGGGAAGTTTTTTATTTTACTTCCCTAATTCGCCACTTTCCTCCAACGAGTTTAGCCATTAGATACAAGAAGTTGCCAAGAAAGTCAAAATTAAACTACAACAAATATCATAAAATGTATGATTGTGAAAATACATAGCTATGTAGTTCAGAATTTTATTGCTAGGTGTCATAAAAACCTTTTTTGAATTTAAATTTGTATATGAGATAAATATTTAAACAATCTTAGATATTTTTCAAAGTATTACAGCTATCCACTCTTTAGGATTTTTAATAAATTTATTCACTATTTAACATATAATTTACGAGTAGTTTATGTTTTAGATAAAATACCTAAAAATTGTAAAAAAAAGTTTAAGTCTACTCATACATCTTTAAACTGAATGTGCAGACAAACTCTGGCAATCCTGATAGCATGGCTTTTAGTAAACAGAGCAAAAAGTATTAAAATAATACTTGAGTTTCTTTTCAAATTCTGCGAAAAGTTGCTTTATCTCATCATCAAGTTTAAACTGGAAATCTAAGAAATCAGCTCTAAAGCATTGTTTGCCAGAATAGCCTTCCCTTGTCCCTGCTTATTTCTTATTAGTTATTTATGCAGTGCTTCTTTGAATAAATAAATACCATTAAAGTAAAACGATAGAGACTGTAGTGGTTAAATAATTATATGTTCCCACCACTCGGACCCTGTGCCGACTTTCAAATGGGTCTTTGAATATCAGCCATTAGAGTCGCTAAAAAAGAGCAGAAAATAATTTGTTAGCAGACGAAAAAGATACCCCAAACTGTAGTTGTCTAAGTTATACATCTTTACTTAATACATTTATTATATTGCCAGAGGGGAAAACAATAATGATAGGAAGTTAATATATTGTGGTCATAAAAATGGCTTTCTTTATTGCTTTTTAATGAGAAAACATGATTTCAAATAATTTAAAACATTTCTCATAAATACTTTATTGTATCTTCTCATGTAAGACAACTCTTTATGTTGTACAGTTAGTTTTTAAAATCAAAGCTTTTCTATAATTATGGTCGGTCCGTCCGTACGTCCGTCTGTTACAGTTGGCTCTTCTCGTTAATCTAAACAGGTTAGAATTGTCCTATAGATTTCAAACTTTGTATGCTGATTCCTGTAACAGTTAGGTACGACTTAGAAAGCGCAGCAACTCTATAATTGGTTTCAGAAAGCCCGTACGTCCATTTAAAACAAGCTGATTTTTTACTTTTTTGACAACAAATTTTTGTATGTTAAAATTATCCTATTTATTTGATTCTTTGAATACTGATTTCTATTACAACAAGGTACAATGTGAAAATCGAAGCATCTATATAATAAAGTCTTAAAAACATTAGTATGTCCTTAAACAGTATCATATATTGTTCAGTTTAGCAACAAATTTACTTACAATTTTGTACATATAAACTTATCCATTATTATTCAGTTTTGACACTCTACAAGTGTTAATGTTCGTTTGTCCTTAAATTTCAGAGCTTCGCTTTTAGTTGCCTAGTTAAAAATCAAAATTGAAAATAAGGGGGGGGGGGGGTTGGTGTGCTAGTTTTTAGTTAGCTTGTTCATTACTTTATGCTAGGTAAGCTTAGGTTATATTGGATACTGGGGAGCCTCCGCAGGGTTATTGCACCGCATGTATATTGTATGGTCCCCACAGGGTAAAGGGCCCTCTATATTTCATCTATTTCAAAAGTAAGGGATGGAGGGGATTCTCTGATTATTAATCTAACCGCGTTTGAATGATCCTATCAATTCCAAACATTGGAAGTAGATTCCTTTTACAACAATTCATAATGTTGAATATTACCAGAAAGTCTTGAAGTCCATTCTGAAAAGTTTAATTTTTTAATTATATGCTTTAAACTTTTATTTCAACTTTAAAAACTTTTTTTGATTAATATTTTTCTAGATTTTCTTAAGCTAACAGATATCTTAATTCTATTTTTAAGTCAAAGGTTATCCGTAAATGGAAAAAGGCGTTTTTGCCTTTCAATTAATTGACATAAATCCATATTTTTAGAAAACAGTTATAACAAATAATATAGATAAGAAAATTTATTAAGTTTTATTTTTTTTGTTTAAATATCAAATTTAACAATTGAGGGCTTCGTACCTTAGTCCAGTAGATTAATCAGGGAGGAAGGGGACATTGGGCCGTTTATTACAAGTAGTCCACAAAGTTTTATAGTAATATTTTTTTGTTTATTGACTCAACAACTTTTATTGGATTCTGAATGGTTGGTTCATTAAGTTGAGTGTCCAAACGTTTCATTCACTAGTTATAATCTACAAAAGGGTTTATTTTGTGTTTTATCATTGGAAAGGTACATAGAAAGGCACAGCTTAATCAGTCCTTTTGTTTTAGATTAGCTTTACTTTAGATAAATATAGCTTGCAATGTTATATGATATGCAAGCGGTTGCGCCTTTATTATAGAGGGTTCGTTATCAAAGATTACTTAAAATTTAATTCTTTGTTTACAAGTTTAAATTATATCTAAATTTAATGGAGATAATCGTCTTTATTAGAAAGCTTATTATTTATGAAGAATGAAATTAAAATATTATAGAATTGCAAGGATGAATGAACTATAATTTTCAGGAATCTAAAGGGATAAGACAATAGCCGATAAATTGATGTACGTTGCACATACCCAATGATGATACACAAAATTACTTCTTTTGTAGATTACAATTAGTGCTTGAAATGTGTGGACTATCAGCTTAAAGAACTAACCAATCAAAATTCAATAAAAGTCCTTAAAGTTGTTGAGCCAACGATTAAGAAACGGTATTAATAAATTAAGAGCCCAATGTCCCCTCCCTCCCTGACTATAAATTGAGAAATGAAAGCCTGTATTTCCCACATCTTTACATAGCACTTCCTATTCTCTAGGTAAACAAGGATGACAACATCCATAAAAGTTCAGATAATCACACAAACAATCATTAACAAAAAAAACAGAAGTTTTAAAACTTATATTCGTCTGTTGTAAATGCCATAAAATCTAAGATCCTTAATAAAGCAATATTGAATATATCATTACTTTGATCTTACACCAGATTTTCATGTTCTCTAATAAAAAGAAACTTGCAGCGTGCTAAATATCAATTACCCATTTCCAGCCTCTTCCCCACAACCTCTCCTACTCGATAAACAAAATGACCAATCAACAAGTTCCTTGTTAGTAAGCTAAATTGTCGACAATTTTTCCCTGGCATAATATCAACCACGTATATTCTACATCAATTGAATACTTCTTTTTTAAGTTTAACCTTTATTTATAAAAATTCTAACAATGCGTTTAATTGTCGGAGGAATCAGCATTTATCAAAATCAAGTTATTTAGAAGGGCTTTTTTTGTTAAGACTTTGCCTTTTCATTCAAGAGTTGCAATCGTTGTATCTTTTGCAAGAAATTTATTCCCATGCAAATTTTCTTATTATTCAAACTGGGAGAAATACATTTGGATAGTCCCTTTCGTGACAACGCCTCTTAGGCGGCGTTTCGTCGTATTTTTACAGTAGTTTATCCCCTATTTCTAGGCACTGTGGGAGGCTCTAATCCTGCATGGCCAATTGCCAACCCTGTGGGGCAATCACCTAACCTAACCTAAAATAACCTATCAAAAACTACTGTGAAAATACGACGAAACCATTAAGAGGCGTTGCTACGAAAGGAACTATACCCAAACAATCATATGATATCTTATTACAATTATTAATCATAACGAATAATATTTACCAGGGTACAATTTGACCTGGATCACCCTTTTATTGACCTTTTTCGTCAGCTAGCAAATTGTTTTCTGCTATTTTGTAGCGGCTTGGCTGTGTTAATATTCCCAACCCTATTTGTTGATTTTCAAAGACCCAATTGTAAGTCGGCACAGGGTCCATGGGAAGGGGACATGCGGTTATTGTGTTTGTAAAAGCGAAGCTTTTCTATAATTAGGGTCGGTCCGTCCGTCCGTCCGTCCGTCCGTAACGGATAGCTTTTTCCGTTAATTTAGGCATGTTAGAATTGTCCTATCGATTTCAAATTTTGCATGGTGATTCCTTTAGTAGTTAGGTACGATTTAGAAAGCGTAGCAACTCTATAATCATTACCAAAATGTCCGTACGTCCATTTTAAACATGTTGATTTTTTTACTTTTTTAACAACAAATTTTTATGTGATCAAATCATCGGATTGATCTGATTTTTGGTATATTGATTCCTGGGACAACAAAGTATAATGTTATAAGCGAAGCAACTCTATAATCAAGCCCTAAAAATGTAAGTATGTCCATAAAAATTATCCTGTATCAAGCAGTTTTACAACAAATTTACTTACAATTTTGCTTTGACTCTTATAAATTTATATTATGATAATTAAGTTCTAACACTATACAAGTGTTAATGTCCGTTTGTCCTACCGTTTCAGTGCTTCGCTTTTATGGATGTTGTCATCCTTGTTCTCTTATGTGTCAAGTGATATACAGTGAATTATAATGTACATTATAAAGGTTTTTTTTACATACAACCAAACCTTTGGTGGCAATTTTATTTATCTTGAACTCTTTACTGTACACTTATACATGAGTTGATGAGTTGATATCAAATCAATATCCACTTGAATCACACATAGGCTACCAAAGGCAGAGCTTAACATATAAAATGAGGGGAGGTGGAAGATTGCCCTATCCCCGTATCCCTGAGAATACCCCTCCTTAAAACAGTTATTAATTGCACCAAGGTGGATCTTCGTAGTGCAGTGGGAACATTTTTATGAAAAACAATTTTTTAGCTAGATGGACGTCTAACCTTTTTAGAGGTATATATAAAACCAAGGAAAGTTTTTTTTGGGGTGGGAGGGAAACATAAACAACCCTGTAACAAAAGTCAATGTTAGTTTGTTCTGCCGTTTCAGAGCTTCGCTTTTATGGATGTTGTTGCCCTTGTTTTATAAGAATACACATCTCTGTCCATGTTGATGAGAAAGTCACGCTGCATTTCTTCTTCCTTTCCAACTATTTTTCATTTTTTTCGGTTGATTAATTTTCATTTGAAAACTTTGTATTGTACACTTCAACATACAGTAATTGGATGTTTTTTCTATTTGTCTGAAAGCTATGTATTGGTGTTTAAGATCGTAAATGTAATAAAAACATAAGTTTAGCTTCGCAAAAACAAATTAATTTAATGCTTGTTACTTGTGCAAAGAAAGTACAAAAATCAAAGATATTTTAGAGGTCTTTTGGATTATATAAATCTGCTATACAAATTTTGTAAATAAACTTTTGTTTTCTTGATTCTTAGTATTGTCATGCCTTTTCAATTAATTATCTCATTTCTCATGGAATTTTTATGAAATTTCTTTTAGAAAGCATTTTAATTTAATTTTACAATATAAACTTTATCGGATCATGGAAAGAAAATGAAGTAGCGTGTTTCGTCGTATTTTAACAGTAGCTTTTCTCCTATTTCTAGTACCTGCGGGGAGCTCTAACCCAGCGGGCAATCATTAACATTTACCTAAAATAAAATAACCTGTCAAAAGCTAGTATGAAAATACGACGAAACCCGCTACTTTGTTTTCTTTCCATGATCCAATGTATCTACTAATAGTCTTATGTTGATTTAATAACAGCATACAATTCTAAGAGGTTATTTCACTAATTTGTTTTGAAAAGAATATGTATTCAATTTTTATTCTTTTTCTCTATACCCAAAGGGTTGAGGGAGGGAGTATAAAGTAGGGTTGGGCCGGATACTTTTTTGGCCGGATACCGGATACCGGATATCCGGCTCATTTCAAATGCCGGATATCCGTTAATCGGCCGGATATCCGGCCAACGCCGGATATCCGGCAAATATCCGGTTATCCGGCCAAATTACTGGATATCCGGCCGGATAACCGGCCAAATTACCAGATATTAAAGTAGTAAAAAAAAATTTCTTCACAAATCTTATATAAATTTACATAAAGTTAAACTTATTCAGAAATAATGTTCTTCTAGCTTCAATAATAAGAAAATTATAGCCATTTAAGATTTTAAAAAGCAGAGATTTTTGGTGTAAAGTATAAAAAATTATAGAGCCGGATATCCGGCCGGATAGTTTCAATATCCGGTATCCGGCCGGATATTGAAAATGGCCGGATATCCGGCCACACCGGATATCCGGCCCAACCCTAGTATAAAGTGACACACCCTCAACTTCCTGTTGGTCATCCCCCCACACCTCAATTAATTTTAATTAAGAGTTTGCGTTGGTGAGGGGTTAGACAACATTCTTCATTAATAATAAAAGATATAGATTAAAATCACTCCAATTTTCCAATTATCAATTTTTTTCTACGTTTTTATTGTACAAAATCGATGTAATTATAATCAACAAAAGAAAATATGCAATGAACAGGTCACCTTGTTCAAGGAATAAGACAATGTCTGATAAATTGATGTTCATCCCCAATGATTATACACAAAATTAACCCTTCTATAGATTATGATCATTAGTTGAAACGTTTGGACACTAAACTTAATGAATCAACCATCAAATATCAATTCCCCTAAGTTGTTAGCGAATAAGAAAACGTTATCATAAAACTTTGGGGACTAATATATGTCCCCTACTTCCTGTACAAGCCACAATTACAATCTTTTTGTGAGATATTTGTTAACTTTTTTGTGTTATTGTATTTTCAAGATCTAAATATTGACCATGGAAAAGGGAAAATAAAAATCAACAAATGTACTAGGTACTTGAATTAATGTACAATAGTGTGTTACTTAAGACCTTTAAAACGGAGGGGATTGTAGATAGACAAGTCAGACATCCTAGGAATAATAGGACAATATACAGAATAACATAAAAGATTAGTAGAGTAAATTTAGAAAAATAAACAATTTCAATTGAAAGCAATTGTTTATTTGTATTTCCCAATGTCCCTGTTATAACAGATGAAAACTACTGGAAGTGAGGGAACATTGAGCTGTTTATGACACAAGTCTCCAAAGTCTTATCATAACGATTTCTTATTCGTTGGCTTAACAACCTTGGTGGCTTTTATTGAATTTTGATTAGTTAGTTCATTTAATTGATTGTCCAAATTATTCGACCACCAACTGTAATCTACGTAAGTGGTAGTTTTCTGTATCTTTGGGGATATACATTTAATTTATCGGCCATTGTCTTATCCCTTTAGATTCCTGTGAAAAGTATGAAACAGATGACAGCGTTTAACTCACTTTTAACAACTTTCTCCAAATAACAAATTTAAGGGATTGCACATCGGCAGAAAACTTGTCTTGGTTAATTGATAGATAAAGGTTTCAAATAGTAATAAAAGCTAGAATAATGTAAACGTTAATATAAGGCAAGAAATGAATATCTGTCAGGTGACAATAAAAGGATCTTTAAGGGATAAGACAATGGACGATAAATTAATGTACATTGTACATCCCCAATAATTTTAAAGAGAATTTTCTGTAGGTTGAAAAAGGTTGTTTTACAAACCAATCCAAATTTAAATTATATTACCCGAAGGTTAAAACCAATGAATAAAACCGGTTTATACTTTGTGTACTAGTATAATCTATAGTTTATAGTCACCGATTTTTCTCTTACCAATAGATCAACTAAACAACTTTCACATGGAATATTGGCAACAAATAAGTTCTATTCATATGTCGCATCCCTTTAATTCTTTTAGTTAAGTAGTTTGCACTACACTTAAACAAACACTCTTAAAATTATCATTTTAAAGAAGTTTAAATTTTATTATTATATTATTGAAAAAAAAATAAAAAGTTTAAAGTAATTATGTCATATATAAATAGCTGCTACGCCCCTAGCCTTTAGGATCTCTTTATTCGAAAAGGAAGAGAGTGGCTAAAAGATAGCTCAAAACCATCTTAAGACTTAAATCTGGAAAATAGAATTGCATAAAATCAGCACTAGACCTATGTGAAGATTCCCTCAAAGAGAGAACGCAATCTGTTCAGAGGTTAGTGAGATCTTAATTCTTCAGTCAAAAAATCTTACTACTTTATATAAATAACTAGCGGCTTTGCCCCTAGCCTCTAAGGACTTTGCTCCAAGAGGTAATTAAAAAAAATTGAGGGAGATTTTTTTAGGGGGGGGAGATTGTCCTACCTTTCAAGAAAATAGCTTAAAACCACCACAGGACCAGTAGGTATATTCCCTGAAGAGTAGAATCCAATCGGTTCAGTAGTTACCGAGATCTTAAGGGCAGACGAGAGGACAGACAGACATCAAGCTACTTTGTATTATAGATAGGATGTAAATGAAATGAAAATTAGATTCACAGATTGGCAGTTATAGAAAACGTGGATATTGTGAGAGATTCTCGAATGCCTTGATTTCTCACAGCTGGCTAAAATAACGATAAATCCCCATACCCCACCCTTATGACTTTATCCTATCCCCTCCTTTGACAATGGAGGAACGTATTTACCAATGTCTGAGGACTATATTAACAACCTAAATTGACTACAAAAAATCTCCTGTCGCAGTATCCATGTATTCTGTATCCGTTTCGTCGAAATATCTAGGACCTAAGCTTCAGTGAACACAAGAGAAAAATTAAAAAGAAAATTTAGTAATCCACTTTATCGGAAAGAAGGCCCAAAATAAACTTATTTTTACTATGGCCGATTTACATCCACTGGATTAGAAGTTTTGTGCAATACTAAAAAATCATGTATCGTATCCAATTATACACGAATATGAAAATAAAAATTTGCTCATAGAATTTAAGCAAACATTATTTTTGTAGCATTTTTTGCTTCAATTATTTCAAAGCAGAATTTAAAAACTAGTAAAAATGCATTTTTCTGGAAGTAGGCAGGGATGGTGAATCTCAAAGATAAAAGACTAATGCCGTCAACTTTTCAACAAGTTAAAATAATTGAAATGTCATATTTCTTGTATCAATAATACAAAGTAGAAAGATGTCTGTCTAGCGTCATATGTCTGTTTGATACTTAAGATCTCGGTAACAGCTGGACCGACGAGGGAATACTCGTTACTGGTCATGCGGTTGTCTTACCCCCTGTACTAATTTTATTTATTAGTATCATGAAATACTTTTCCAGCATGGCTTCAAAACAAATTAATATCCGCTGGATTTGAACCGGTTATCAGCCATACTGAAAAATCATGTATAGCACCTTATAACAGACAGTTTCCCATTGAAAAATAGATTAACTTTAAAATAAAAAATCATAAAATTCAAGCCAGTTTTGTTAAACCGGTCTTCGGCCCTTTGGGGCTACCAATACTGGTTTAAATCTCTTAATTGTTCATTTAAAAAATCATGAAAAACTGTCTATAATACAATGCGATAGATAACTATGACTGATTTTTTTCTTTCATAAAAAATACGTTTTCGAACATAAGAATAAAAGATACATTAGAAATCTTTAAAGCTATAGAAATTTTTTAACAAAACAAAAGTTTTTTTGTTGATTTAAAGAAGGAAACCAGAATAGCACAATTGTGGTTGAAAAGAATTGAAAAAATAATGGAATAAAATCCAGGGAAAGTGTGGGATGAAATTTCTTTTCAATTTTTTTTGTAAATTTCAAAACTTTCTTTAAAAAAAAACTTTAGAGAATATCAAAATTAGTTTTTATTTATGATAAATTTACGCGTAAAGATTCAGAAACTTAAAAATGTGTTTCCCTCAATGTAAAATTAAAAATAAGTGTAAGTTTGGGGGGATGGGGTTTCTTCTGCTATGCCATTAGAGTAAAACATTAAAAGGGGAAGATGTTAAATATATATTCATTTCCCTTCCCAATGACCCTAAGCTGACTTTCAATTTGGTCTTAGTAAATCAACGAATAACGTTGGAAATATTAACACAACCAAGACACTTCTAAAGAACAGAAAGGAATTTGCTAGCAGACGTAAAGGTCCTTTTCAGGGGGATCCAGGTATTAGACTGGTAATACATTTATATATAAATTCATTGCTAGGCCTAAACCTGTGGAGCCTATACCTGCGGTACCCTAATTCTACAGGACTATTCAGTACCTAAACTAAAACCTAACCTAGCTAAAGCAATAAACCACACAAAATAGGAGGGCTGGTTTATCTACCTAATTTACAAGGATGGTACAATAAGTAGCGAAGCACATTTGATAATATTGATAAGTACTAAAGGACCAGCGGACCAATTTGAGAATATACTAATTAGAAACAAGTAACTTCTTAAAATTTGATTGTCTTTCTTCCTATAATAATAGCCAAGTAAATTGTATTTTACCCACAGAAGATTTAATAAGATTTAATAGCATTACCGATATAGATCGACGGGCCAAGTAAGATGTAAACGGCTGCCTTTGGTAATGGGTGCTAACACAAAAAATCAGCCAACTATCTCAAGTAGCAGCTAAGAAAATGTCGCCTGTTTTTACCTGATTTCTCCTTACAGTATCCGCTGGATACCAAAGCTAAGGTCACCACAAGTTTAAGCTGCCACATTTTGAATACTTTTTTTATTTTCTAATTTTTCACTTTTAGGGTTTTAATACATCATTTCTGAAATAATAATAATAGTTATTTATCGCATCATATTATAGACAACTTTCCACGGATATTGAAATGAAAATACAAGATTAAAACTAGTTTTGTTAGCCCCAAGGATCCAAATGTCTGGTCTAACAAAACTGGTATTAATATTATCATTTTTATTTTAATATTCGTGGAAATTGTTAGAAATACGATACTATACATGATTTTTCAGTATGACTGAGAACCGGTTCTAATCCAGCGGATATCAATCGGTTTCGAAGCCATACTGGAAAATAATTTGCTAAAATAAAATAAATGAATATTATAATGATTTGATTACCTTATTTTTTTCTGAATTTAAAAGAGGAAAAATCAGTTTATATCTTTTTGCGAGATCTTAATGGATAAATATACAAATTACACATACATGCATACATTCAACTACTTTATCAATAAGTAATACAACTTAGCTTGATGTCTGCCTGTCTGAAGCTTAAGATCTCGGAAACCGCTGAACCGTTCGAGCCTTACTTTTCAGGGAATATACCTACTGGTCCTTAGTCGGAAAATCATGTATCGATTTACAGGTTAACTCTAAATTAAAATGAATATAAAACCAAAAATCTTAATATAGAACATCTTATTAATAATTAGATAAAAAAAGGAATTTTCCTTAATTATCTATTTCCTTGTAATTGGCCAACATTTTTGGGAGCGCAGCTACTGTTAACCTGACATCTAAAGGGATAGGACAATGGCCGATAAATTAATATAAATCTCTAATGATTATACACAAAATAACTACTTTTGTAGATTAAAATGACTGGTTGAAAACTTAACAAACCAACTCAAAGTTATTAAGCCAACCAATAAGAAAACATTGTTGGATGTTTTCATTGGACGATTTTTTATCAATATTTTTCAGCTCGAAGATTTTTGTTTCTTAATTTTATTTTTTTTGTTTTAAAACATTTATTTAGAGTTGCTCCGCTTTCTGAATTGTAACTAACTATTATAGGAATCATCATGACAAAGTTTGAATTTATAAGAAAATGTATCTTTTCTTTTATCAAAGCTATGTTACCGTTGGAGACAATTTTCATGTTTTCTATATTTATATACGAATATTTTCCCTTCCACTGAAAAGTTCAATTTGTAGATATTTATTTTCTGAATTTTTCAAAAATACCATTATTATTTTACTAGAACAATCACAATGCAATAAGGATGACAACATTCTTAATCAGCAAATCCTTTTAAAAACACATGGATGGACGGACAAAAGGTAGATGTGCTGTAATGTTAATAAAAGAATATATTTTGATAAAAGTGCTTTCTTATATGTATTTAAAATGTTTCAATATTTATATTTTTGTAGAATGACTGATAGACTAACGGACCAAGTATATTATATACTAGATGCTCATTGTTATAGGGTATTTTCATAAAAATATTTTCAGACTATCTATAATAGCCACCGAGAAAATCACATTTCCTCAATAGCGTTAGGGACTGACTGACTGACGGACAGACAGTTATAAAGTAAATTCGTTACTAAATAGAGTAGCTTCTAATAAAAACAGAATATTATATTGAAAATTCCAAACTTGTAACTGGGCAAAACTGGGAACGATCTAGTTTTTTTTGTACTAACGTCAAATAACGACTTCTATCAGGCAGGGAGGGGACATCGGGCTGTTTATTACACTAGTCCCAAAAGTTTCTTATCTTTAGAGAATTGTATTGATAGCATTAAATTGAGTATTTAAACGTTTCAACCAAAACATGCCATCTACAGAAGGGGTAATTTTATTTATGATCTTATGATCATTAGAGATGTATGTTGATTTATCGGTCATTGTCTTATGCCTTTCTATAGAAGGTTAGATGATAAAATGTCGCTTAAAATATCTTTAAATTTTGGGGGTTTACAAGTTTTGAGGTTTCTATGACTAATCCGTCGGGTGACTAGTGTACCTAACCTCACCTAACCTAAAAAAAAAGGCATGACCAATAAGATCTCTTAGAAAAAGTAAGCGCTTTAGTGATTTTTGATCGTCAACCGAAATATTTGAATTGTAAAAGAGAAATTTGCTTTAAATGCAGTTTTATTACGTTAATAATGAGAATTTTATCCTGAAATCTCACAGACATAACAACTTTTTATTTACATATCTCAATTAAAATTTTATGCACAGTTGAATTGAAGAGTAGGTGAATAGTTATTTTTGCATCGTAATATAGGCAGCCTTCCGTGGATGTTAAAATATAAATTCCATGTTTAAAACCAATTTGTTTAGCCCTGAGTTGCCGAGGACCCGGTCTAACAAAACTGGTACTAATTTATGATTTTTATTTTAATATTTGTGGAAAATTGTTCCTAATTCGATGCTATACATGATTTTAAGTATGGCTGAGAACTGATTCTAATCCAACGGATATTAATCGGTTTCAAAGCCATACTTATCAGAATATGTGATATACATTACACATGGCTGATTTGCTACTTATGGATGTTGATATCCTTGATTTTAATGATTCAACGAAAAAAATATATTTTTTTTAAATTTCTACCTCTATTTTACAGTGTAAAGTCTTTTATTATGAAATTATACAATTATTTATCATTTATTTAACATCATAACATTAAAGTAAAAGAATATAGGGGACATGAGCTATTTGTAAACGAAATAGGTTAAAACCACCCTAAGACATTTATAAAACTTATTCTAAATAAATCTTAATTTCTATTTTATGACTTTTGTGTATAAGGTAGAGACCTAAATTTTTTTATGGTAAATACTTAGATATCAATGAACATCTGAGAAAAGTGGTGTTATGACCATTTGACCGTTTGACCGCTCCCTGACCAACTTTGTGTCCGGCTTTTACTAAAGACATTTATCATGAATATCGTGGTTTCTATTACAGCTGGAGACCTAAACATTTTTTTTGGTAAATCCTTAAGCAATAATGAACTTCCGTGAATAGTAAGGTCATGACCGTTTGACCACTCCTTGACCGATTTTTGACCGATTTTCTATTTCCTACCTGTAATTTTGCCGTTTTTAAGCTGCCAGTTGCCGAATTTTAAACAGCTATAGACCAGCCAATTTTTTATGTAGTCTTTTATTGTGATCAGAAGCAGATAAAAATATTAAATGGCGCTGCCAACCGCCGTTTTACCGCCGTAACCGCCGAAAATGGCGCTTTTCGTTATTTTCCGTTTTTCTGCGATGATCAGGAAAAGTTATTTTTTTTTGTTGTTATCAAGGTGGGAATTGGGGCCCGATCTGTAAGGGTTAAGCACAGAGAATAGTAGGCTATTGAGAGAATATCAATGGAATTGAGTCAAACTTAAGCAAATAATGGATGTAAAATATACGTGGATATCATGAGAGGAGAAACGTTGTCGTCATTTTAGCTTGCTATTTCACCTGTCTTTTATTGTTCAGTTCGATTATCCAGTAGGAGGGAACGTGATGGGTTAAAGGGAGGGAAATGGTGGATCATTATTTTAGCCCGCTACAAGTTTCACTTTATTGGTGAACATGAAAATCTGGCGTAAGATCCAAGTAATAATAAATCCATTAAGCAAATAGATCTATGCATTTTATCACTAAAAACTTGGTAGATCACAATCACATATTCGGCAAGTTAGACCCTAATAGAAACCCCTCCCATTCCTCTAAATATCAGAGATCTGAAGGGATAAGACAATTGACAATAAATATGTACGTTACCTTGATAAAGAACCCCAATGATGAGAAACAAAACTACCCCTTCTGAAGATTATAATTGTTTGTTGAAAAGTTGAAAAATAAAAATTCAATAAACATTATTGAGCCAACGATTAAGATAACGTGGTTATAAACCTTTAATTTACAATTCAATATCCCCTACCTTTCTAAGTAATAAGTATTTTTTTAAAAATATTATGTAAATATTATTAAAAGCTGGTCAGATGGGTAGGGGGGCTACATTTGAACCCCTCCAATTGCAAATTACTGGATTCTTCCCAAAAACTTGCTTTTAAAATGTGTGAGTGGGTGTAACAACTCTTTGTCCTGATATAAACTCTTGATGCAGTCATCAACAAAGTAAAATCCAGGGATCTAAAGGGATAAGACAATGGCAGACTAATTGATGTATATCCCCAATGTTAATACACAAAATTATCCCTTCTCTAGATTACAATAAGTGGTTGAAACATAAGGAAACTCAATTTAATAAACCAATCAATCCATTATTATAAAACTTTGGGGGCTTGTGTGATAAACAATCCATTGCCCCCTTTTTCTCTGGTAAAATCTGACCCTAAAAAAAGTTGATTATAGATAATCTAAACTTTAAAATGCCTTTTGTATTTAATATTTTAACATTTGGCCAGCCAAACTCAGACAGGGAGGGTAAATTGGGCTGTTTATTACACTAGTCCCCAAAGTTTTAACTTTGGGAACTTCTATTGAATTTTATTTGTTTGGTTACTTAGTTGAGTTTCGAAACGTTTCTACCAATAATTATAATCTACAGAAGAGGTAATTTTGTGAATCATAATTAGGAATGCACATTAATTTATCGGCCTTTTTCTTATCCCTTTAGGTCCCTGGATTAAAATACTATTTTTCACCTATTTCAAAGAAATTCAAAAGCTAAACCTGTTAAAAATTATCATTGATGATTTTTATTCCTATCATACCCTAAATGGGGCCATAATCTTTCTTAAAAAACGTCCTCTTACAGTGATTCCTTTAAAATTATATTTTTTAAAACTTTTTCTATGTACCATTTAAAAATTTATTCTCAAAAAGAAATTTTTTTTACTTTCAAAATATATTGCTAAAATATTTTTTGCTTATGAAATTTCTGTAAAATAAGGACAGCTTCTTTTTAACTTGATAATATCCTTCATAAAAAAGTCTGCAGATTTAAAAGACTAAAATTTTTGTAGTATTGATTCTCCTAACCAAATATGATTCATAACAGCTTTTTTTAAATTGAATATATGCACAAAACACAGTGTCTTACTATTATGTTGTGTTTTTCATGTAAAGCATTGTACTTGTTTGTTGCAAAAAAAAACCTAATTTTCTAATACACGTAATAATAAGTGTTCGGAAGGGTGTGTTAGGGGTGTCAACACGACCCTAATATTAAAACTTGGAATTCCTCTTTTACACCCTTAAAGCCTCCCCCCCCCCCCCACTCGATAGCAAAAGTATATGCACGCCACTTGATATACATCTAACTAACAGAGTGGCCCTTTAAGTTAACTGATTTTGACATTCTAATATACAATTATATATAAGCACTTTATTTTATTTAAATTTCACTTATAACAACGATTGTAACCGTTTTCTTTTGATGAGAAATTGTGTAACTTTATAATATAATAAACATTTGGAAACACAATTAAAAACTTCACTTAAATAACAGCAGATGTGATTAAACGCACACACACACGCACACATTAACGCGCGTCATAACGTTGTGCACAGTAGCGCACAGTTTGCAGAGAACTGGTGGTTGGTGCCGCGCACAGACCATCTGAAGCAACAGGTGCGTGTACACAAACGCGCACACACATTCACACACAGACAATCTTGCTCTAACGAGATAGCTGTTGCGTGCTTTACTTAGCTTAAATCTTCAAACACACACACACAATCACATACAAATAAATCGCCCAAAAGTTGAACAAAATTAAGTTACATTTATCATACTCTTTTCTAGAGCACTGAAGCGCGTTTGGAATAGTGCATGAGTTTTGAAACCGTGTGTGAGGTTGAACAAAAAAGTTGAGCCTACCCTGAAAGTCAAATGTGTGTTGATGTTGTTTGGTTCATATGAATATTAGAAAGGGATATTCCATACCAAGAAAACTATTTCTCCCTTTATTATAACTACTCTATGACACAATGTATCACTTTTGCAAACTTTTGTCTACATTTTTACGCTGCGAATAAATAAGAATTTTCTTAAGCTTTTTCACCAAAACAATTTTGTATAACAAAATCTCTCTTTACGGTTAATTAATGAATTTATAATATAGAATGTGATCATATTTATTATTTATGCTATGAGGAAAATTATTCAAGAGGGTTAAATATGTCAATATATTAGTTGGGTAATTCTCCCCAACATTATTGTAAAATTTTAGAGGTGGGGGGGGGGGGTAGGTTGGGTTGAAAATCTAATATATTTGCTAAATAATTGGTGGTGTTTAAACTTTTTGACAGTCCCCAATTTTTTGGGGGTTGTGCTTATACGTTCAATGGGGAGGGTCAAGCGGTGTGTACTCCCTCAAACTTTGAAACCCCTCATTTTACACCCTAAAAAAATCTCGAAGGTCCTCGGGGATGGGGTAATCACCCCTCCTTGCACATCCTTAGGATTGAATTATTCTCCATGTCCCTGTCCCTCTATCCCTAAATATGCCTAGTTTGTAAGGAAGTGTTGTAAATGAAAGGATGTTTATATTAGCCCAGTTCAATAAGGTTCTGAGAGAATGTTTATATTAGCCCAGTTCAATAAGGTTCTGAAAGGATGTTTATATCAGCCCAGTTCAATAAGGTTCTGAAAATATTGTTTATATTAGCCCAGTTCAATAAGGTTCTGAGAGAATGTTTATATTAGCCCAGTTCAATAAGGTTCTGAAAGGATGTTTATATCAGCCCAGTTCAATAAGGTTCTGAAAATATTGTTTATATTAGCCCAGTTCAATAAGGTTCTGAGAGAATGTTTATATTAGCCCAGTTCAATAAGGTTCTGAAAGGATGTTTATATTAGCCCAGTTCAATAAGGTTCTGAGAGAATGTTTATATTAGCCCAGTTCAATAAGGTTCTGAAAGGATGTTTATATCAGCCCAGTTCAATAAGGTTCTGAAAATATTGTTTATATTAGCCCAGTTCAATAAGGTTCTGAGAGAATGTTTATATTAGCCCAGTTCAATAAGGTTCTGAAAGGATGTTTATATCAGCCCAGTTCAATAAGGTTCTGAAAATATTGTTTATATTAGCCCAGTTCAATAAGGTTCTGAGAGAATGTTTATATTAGCCCAGTTCAATAAGGTTTTGAGAGAATGTTTATATTAGCCCAGTTCAATAAGGTTCTGAGAGAATGTTTATATTAGCCCAGTTCAATAAGGTTCTGAGAGAATGTTTATATTAGCCCAGTTCAATAAGGTTCTGAGAGAATGTTTATATTAGCCCAGTTCAATAAGGTTCTGAGAGAATGTTTATATTAGCCCAGTTCAATAAGGTTCTGAGAGAATGTTTATATTAGCCCAGTTCAATAAGGTTCTGAGAGAATGTTTATATTAGCCCAGTTCAATAAGGTTCTGAGAGAATGTTTATATTAGCCCAGTTCAATAAGGTTTTGAAAGGATGTTTATATTAGACCAGTTCAATAAGGTTCTGAAAGGATGTTTATATTAGACCAGTTCAATAAGGTTCTGAAAGGATGTTTATATTAGCCCAGTTCAATAAGGTTCTGAGAGAATGTTTATATTAGCCCAGTTCAATAAGGTTCTGAGAGAATGTTTATATCAGCCCAGTTCAATAAGGTTCTTCAAATTTACAATTGTATGTTGTATGTGTACTCTTGTTGTACTTACACGGACAGCGTGTACACGAATTTGATAAAGTAGGAGCAGGACGTAGTCCCCATTAAAGATTACCCCACATTTTATCCCCTCAAATAAAATTCGCTGGAGGGGAAGGTAAAGTTGACAATAAATATTGCTAATACAGGTTCGTAAACTGAACAGGGCTATTTTTAAAGATGTATTAAATGAAATGGTTGAGTAAATAGGTGCAATATGCAGACAAGAGTGATACTATTCACTATACCATGAATATAATATGTTGATAAGGACGTCAAACAATTTTTTTGAGGTGGGTAAAATGAGGGGTTTCTAATGTTTGAGGGAGTAATCTAATGTGTGTTTTTTTATTTGAAGGGGTTTAATGATTAATTCATGTGCCATCTTTTGGATGTTATTGCAATTTTTTCTACGGATTATTTAATTTTTTGTCGTGGTTCCATATTCTATTTCCAAACGAGCGGATGTCACTGCTGAACCCTTAATAAAAAAAATAAGAATCCACGAAAACAGTAAAACTGTCTGACTATGACGTCAGAAAAAATTAACAATTAACCAATGAGAGGCCGCTATATATTTTACCATTGTGAATACTGGCTTTCTTTGGTTAATTGTTAATTTTTTCTGACGTCATAGTCAGACACTTTTACTGTTTTCAGAATCGACCTCAGATTAAATTAAAAGTAAAAAATTAATTTTGGACATTTATTTAAAAAAATCAAATTAAATCATTTATGATAATAATATTTCTAAATGCATTGTTGTTAGTATAGGAACAGAAACGGTAAGTTTAAGCACTCAAAAGAAAATATGATACTATGATTATTAAGCAACTAAAATACTCAAAATGCAGCTCTATATTTTTTACTTTTTATTAGAAAAAGACCTATTTTAAAATAAAGAAAACTCACTTTCAGTATGGTGCAGTGCTAAAGAAAAAAATAGCGGTTCATTTTGAGTACTTTAGTCGCTTTTTATTCTTAGTTTCCTCTTTTCTTACATGTGCCAAAAAGGTAGAGGGACAAAGTGTTAAAAAAAATCAGCCATGTGACGTCATTAAAATGAGGGTTTATCCATCTCTTTTTTAGGGATTTTCTTTCCCACTTCTCCTCTCATCTCCCTCATTTTTATGACGTCACATGGCTTATTTTTCATACACTTTGTGCCTCTACCCTAAAGGTTTAACTTTAATCGATTAAGTAATCATTTAGATTCATCCTGCAGTTTATACATAAATACAGCACTCGCATTTGCCAGAATTATAGAAGTTGTAATAGTCAGCATCCGACCAGGTTGAAGTACACAAGCGGCGGCAGTTGGATCCAGTTCTTAGGGTGTACTTGAATTCTACACAAAAGCCATATACTGTCTGCCGTTTGCCTTAAAAAGATATTATTAAATGAATATCATTAAAAATCCTCGAAATAAAATATAAAAGTTAAGAAAAAAAGACAATTTAATTTTAATATAATTTATTTTTGAGCAATTATTTCTATTAGATCAAATGACACAGAACATTCAATGGTTAACAATCAATTAATAGTCTAAAAATCAGTAAAAAAAACCCAGGAATTATTTAAGTTTATATCTTGTAATTATTTTGAGCTATTTTAGGGGTAATTTTGAAAGTATTTTTAATATTTTTGGGGTATTCTTAAAAGTTGGAACAAAAATTTTTTTTTACAGTTATTGTGAAACTATTTTCCAGTATGGCTTCGAAACCGCTTAATATGCGCTAGATAAGAACTGGTTCTCTGCCATACTGAAAAATCATGTATAGCATCGTATTACAGACAATTTTCTACGAATATTTAAGTAAAAATCATAAAGTTAATACCAGCTTTGATATTAGTTTTATAATTTTTCATTTTAAAATCCGCAGAAAGCTGTGTATAATACTATGCGATAAATAACTATTAACGATCTGGCCTTAAAGATAGGCACAACATTCGCATTTTCTATTGTATCTAAAGTAGTTTGAATAGTCGACATCAGAGAAAGTGGAGGAGCAAAGTTGTCTACAGCTGTCGCCATTTCTCAACGTGTATTTGTATTCAGCGCAAATGACCGCCACCGTTGCACGTTTGGCTGAAAATTAATTCGACATTAGCCAAATTCTAAACTAGGTTTAGGCCGGATACTTTTTTGACCGGATACCAGATATCCGGCTGATTTATAATGACGGATATCAGGCCGAATATCTGGCAAACGTTCGATATCCGGCAAATTACCGGATATATTTAGCTTTAAAAATCAGCCGGATAACCGGTATCAGGATAGTTTCAATACCCAGAATCCGGCTGAATATTGAAATTGGCCGGATATTTTCCGGATATCCGGCCAAACCTTATTCTAAACTACAGCGATCTTTGTGGGTAAGACAAAATGGAGATCCGCGGATATAGAATGTACAATCATAAGATTAAAATCAGTTTTTAGCCCCGAGGTGCCGAAGGCATTTTTATATTCGTAGAAAGCTGGATATAATACAATGCTAGACATAGTTTTTTCGTATGGAAGAGAACCAGTTCCTATCCACCGGATTCGAATGAATACGAGAAACATAATTATCCCTTCTGTAGATTAAAATCATTGTTTGACAAGTTCGAAACCTGATATTTTTTTTTATCAATAATCAAGATTAAAGAAAATTCATCAATGTTTTAAGACACTATAGATAACTTGTTAAAAAACGAGCTTAATTTCCAGTTCAATGCCCCATCACTGGTTTATAATGGTGCCAACAAAAATACTGGATAGATTTTTTAAAAAACTACTCTAAATTGGAACACATGGCAATAACTCATTATCATTCACAAAACACCAAAATATCGTGCAATCCATTAATCGATTATCGTATATCAGGCCTAAGTTAATTTTTAAGTGAAATTATCTAATTCCCTTCCCTACCTCATAATGATTAATTGATTGTTTTACAGGGCGCGTCAGCCACGACTAAACCTCAAATTCAAACCCGTTTGGATTATTTGAAATTTTTCTTAAAAAGAGCTATTGCCATGTGTCAGATTTAGCCTTCCAACTAATTTCTAAAATTGTCAAAGGTTGATTTCCGGCCAGAGGCTTATGTGCGACTGACACGCGGCTGCCGCTCTCGGGTTTTTACCTCTAGAGTTGGCGTCTTGATCTGCAGAAGGGTTAGCATACAGAGGTACAGCATCATTGCTATCCACCTCCACAATACGTTCCTCATAGAACAGTGCAACAACATCAGCGGCCTTAATAGTTATAAACATCTTGCGACGAAGCCCAATCTGTCCTTCCTACTTTTGATTCCTGTGACGTCATAAAAATGAGGGATTACTCATCTCATTTTTAGGGGTTTTCTTTCCCTATCATCTCACTCATTCTTATGACGTCACAGGAATCAAAAGAAGGACAGATTGGGCTTCGTCACATCTTGAATGTAGACAGATTCTGTGAATATCGAAGCGCTGGAAAGTGTCATGTGTAACGTCATAAAAACATGTCTAAAAGGGAGGGATGAGAGGAGAAGTGGGAAAGTTAACCTCTAAAAAAGAGATGGATTTAGACGTATTTTTATGACGTCAAACATGACACTTTCCAGCGCTTCGTGAATATCAGACTTAAGCTGCCCAATTTTCGGCAATTAAAGCTGTAAAACAGCTGGACATCTAATCCTGCTTGTATAGATAAGCTGTCAAAAGAATATAAAAATCCATAATTTTTGTAAGGCAAATATTTGAAGCTCTTTATTTTGCCTATAAAAATGACGTCATAAAATACAAATGACCAATGATAGGACAATACACAGACAAAATTACCAATTTGAATTGACTAATGGTAAGTCAGCATGACGTCATTTTTTATAGACACTATCAGCTTCCGAATATTTCAATGGCCAAAAAAATTTGATACAAATACAGACTCAGGGATCTAAAGGGATAAGACAATGACCGATAAATTGATGTGCAACCCCATTGATGATACACAAAATAACCCTTTCTGTAGATTACAATAATTGGTTGAAATTTTTGGACACTCAACTAAATGAACCAAACACTCAAAATTCAATAAAGTCCCCAAAGTTGTTGAGCCAATAATGATTAAACAGCCCAATAACCTTCCTGCAATAGACTATAGAATTGTTGATTACAGAGCAATAATTAAAGAAAAAAAAGAATGACAAAATCCATAAGTAGCGAAGCACAAATAATCATGGATGGACGGAGATTTAAACATTAATATTTTTAAAAACCACGAAACCTTTTACATATATTCCTACTTTATTTTTATAAGCAATCTTTTCTATAATTAGGGTCCGTCCATACGTCCGTCCGTCTGGAACTGTTAGCTCTTTTAGGCTACAAGTGTTAATGTTCGTTTGTCCTTCCATTTCAAAGTTTCGCCTTTATGGATGTTGTCATCTTTGATTGTATTACGGATAGACCAGCAGACCAAGTGAATTATATACTGGATTTTCATTGGTATAGGGTATCTTCACAAAAAAAACTGAAGTCTACATTAAATAGCTGCTGAGAAAACCAAATTTATCCCTTAGCGTTATGGTTGTTAATGAACTGGCGGACAGACAGAGAAAGTGAATTATAGAGTAGCTTGCCTTTTGAAATATTAATCTTACCGCAAGATTGGAATGCAGGTGCCGACCCTCTGGAACTAAAAAATATATAAATATCATAAGGGATCTAAAGGGATAAGACAATGACCGATAAATTTAAGTACATCCCCAATGATGGTACACAAAATTACCCCTTACCTAGATTACAGTTAGTGGTTGAAACATTTTGACACTAATATTAATCAACCAACCAATCAAAATTCAGTGAAAGTTCCCAAAGTTGTCAAGAAACGTTATTATAAAACATTTGGTACTAGTGTAACAGATCAATGTCCCCTTCCTCCCTGATGGTTACTTACATAATTTTTGTAAAGAAGGCGTCTTAACTTTTTTGCTTTTTATTTAAGATAGCTAATCGGTGCTTTTAGTAAGTAGTAGATGTAAAATTGTCCATAGAATTTAGATATGCAATCGTTTTTTTTTGTAGACCTCTTATTTTTTAAGTAATTTAAGTTTTAAAAAAAATTAAGTCGGTTTTAAGGTAATAAAACGGAAAAAAAAGAGAAAAAATAGCCATAATGAACAAAAATAGTAAGATCTTTAATTAAATAAACTATGAAAAAAAATTATATGATAATTGCCAAAATATTATAACATTACTGGCAACACTTACTTAAGCTATGTCTCAATTTCTTTCTGCCATGTAAAGGTAACTTATATAGACTTTTTTTCTAGCTTTCAACTTCCATTTTCATCTAAAGAGGGTCATTCATTTTAGATGTCTTATTGATGATCATTTAGAACAAAAATCAAATACTTTAATTAAAAAATAATAAAGAAAATACATCGTAAAAAAGTATTACTTTAAATATTAATTTCATAACAAAACAAATGTAAAATAGAAATTGAGATTGGGCTAAATTAATTCACAGCTGAATAATGAAAGTAAAGGTTGTCTTTAATGTATAATATTTTTGGCCATTTTTAATATAATACAATTTTTCATTTTCATTACTTTTTTCAATTTTGCATAGAATGGATTTGTAATAATTTTCTCATTCTAATATATAAATACATATTTTTATGTCTATTTCAGGATATAAATCATTTCAAAGTTTTTGTTCATCGAGGTTAAAAAAATTGATTTTTTCAACAATTACTCAACAGAATTAAAAAAGTAAGGTGTCAAATTAAAGATCTTACTATTTTTGTTCATTATAGCTATTTTTTTTCTTTTTTTGTTTCAATTTGGTACCTTAAACCGACTTAACTTTTTTTTAAAACTTAAATTACTTAAAAAATAAAAGGTCTACAAAAAAAACCGAATGCATATCTAAATTTTATGGACAATTTTACATCTACTACTTACTAAAAACACCGACTAGCTATCTTAAATAAAAAGCAAAAAAGTTAAGACGCCTTCTTTACAAAAATTATATACATAAGTAACCATCAGGTAGGAAGGGGACATTGATCTGTTACACTAGTACCCAGTACTATTAAAGAAATATTAAAGTTTGAAAAGAATAGAACATTTCTAATAAATATGTAATTACCTGGCCCATTGGGAAGAACAAGGGCAGAGCTCGCAGCAACCAATGAAACGAAGACAACAATCATCAACTTCATTCTGATAATGAATGTGTTATTAAGATCTATAAAACGGCTGCCTAAGTGTATTGAGAGAGTGGATATGTTCCAAGCGAGTGCGTCCCTGCATCGAGGACTGGCTTTATATTTGAATGGGTAGGTAAGAGCAGAAAATCACCCGAGACCATCCCAAATCTTGAATCTAAAAAAATTGTCTAAAGGCACCTGCAACCTATGCGAAGCATTACTAAAATGGAGAACTCAATCGGTTCAGAAGTTATCAAAATATAAGCTACTTACAAAAAAACCTATCTACTTTAATAATAGATTTACTCCCCTCTTTAAAAACAGATTACCCATCCCAACTATGCATTAAAAACGATGCCTTCTACAAGAATTTCTTTCACAAGATGATAATATATCTTTAAGTAAGTAGGTCTTCAAAGTTATTCTATCAAATGCTTTACTAACATCCAAATTTTGTTAATGAATAATGAATAATTAGTTAGAAATTTTCCAATTAATATACATGTATTTATATACAATCTTAATACTAAAATGTTTCATAAAGACACTATTTTTTAAAAAATTTGTGAAAAAAATTTCAATAATGTCACTAAGAAAAAATCCTGTGAAAAATTAAGCTAAAAACAAAGTCTTTTAAAATTTTTTTAAAAAGATTAGTAGAATCATATTTTTTGTATAAGTAAAACTTCTAATATAGAAATATCTTTAAATGTAATTAAAACTAAACCTACTTGTTAGGTAAGAATGTCTGGTTTCAAATGATAAACCAATCCAAACCTGACTTCAATTTTATATGCTTCAACTGTTACGTGGCATAAAAAAAGGGAATGGAGACTTGGTGTTGAAGCGGGAAGGGGGGGGGAAATAAAAAAGAGTAATTTGTAGTCTAAGGATACTTTTTTTTATTTTATCTTTGATCTTTATGGATTAAAAATACGCAATACTTGACTTTTTAGAGTAATTTACCAATAAAATAATTATTAAAAGCGAATCTTTCTATAATTAGGGTCGGTCCGTCCGTACGTCAATAACGGATAGCTTTTATCGTTAATTTAGGCATGTTAGAATTGTCCTATCGATTTCAAACTTTGCATGATTATTCCTGTAGTAGTTAGGTATAATATAGAAGAATGTCCGTACGTCTATTTTAAACATGATGATTTTTAAACTTTTTCAACAACATTTTTTTATGGGATATAATCATCTAATTGATCTGATTTTTGGAGGACAGATTCCTTTTACAATAAGGAACAATATTATAAACGAGGCATCTCTATAATCAAGTCCTAAAAATGTCAGTATGTCATTGTCCATAAACGGAATTCTGTATTTAGGAAGTTTTGCAACAAAATTTACGGATAATTTATATTTTGTATATTCAGGTCGGACATCCTTGTTTACATGTTGTTAACCCTTACAGATCGGGCCCCAATTCCCACCTTAATAGATCGGGGGGGGGGTCATATTGACCCCCCCCTCTATCTCGGCTTCTGTTACAGATAAAGACGTAAAATTTTTTTCTGGTGATTCATGTGTATTTTTAGAGAAAATTACTTTTTCTAGTCATAGCAGTCAGGCCGCTCCTTAGCCGCTTTTTAGCGGCCAGCCGCTAAATTTTAAAACAGCTGTAGAGCGGCCAATTTTGCAGCTAGGATGACAAAATTTTAGGACGAACTTTTATTTTTCATATAAAAAAAAATACTTTTTCTGATCATCGCCGAAAAACGGCAAATAACGGAAACCGCCATTTTCGGCGGTTACGGCGGTAAAACGGCGGTTGGCGGCACCAATTAATATTTTTATCTGTTTACTGTTGCTGAAGGATTTACCAAAAAAAATTTTAGGTCTCTAGCTGTAATAGAAGCCACGATATTCATGATATATGTCTGTAGTAAAAGCCGGACAAAAATCGGTCATAAAGTCGGTCAGGGTGCGGTCAAACGGTCATAAAACCACTTTTCTCATAAGGTCAGTATTCACCAAAAAAAATTTAGGTTTCTACCTTATACACAAAAGTCATAATGTAGAAATTAAGATTTATTTAGAATTTTTTTTAAATTTTTGTGCTACCCAACCGACTTTGACCGGACACCACGACCGACACAGACCAGATATCCTAATAAAATCAACTCTTGCCGACGTATAATTACTAAACTTAAAAAGTCATGAAGTCACAACTCTCTATCTCACCTACAAAAAAAATGACATTGAAAAAACTAGAGGGGGGGGTCAATATGACCCCCCCCCCGATCTGTAAGGGTTAAAGAAGCAAGGGTTACTAGCCTTACAATTTTACACAGAATATTTTTAAAGCAATTTTTTAACATAATATTTTAAATTGCAAATTAAAATTAACAAATCCTTCATGAAATTAAAGGGAGTGCTAACTCCCTTTAGCCAACACCCACAAGGAATGTGCTGTTTATTACACTAGTCCCCAAAGTTTTATAATAACGTTTTCTTATTTGTTGGCTTAACAACTTTGGAGACTTTAGTGAATTTTGGTTGGTCAATTCCTTAAGTTGAGTGTTCAAACGATTCAACCACTAATTTTAATCTGCAAAAGGCGTTATTTTGTGTCTCATCATTAGGAATGTATAATGTACATGAATTGATTGGCCATTATCCTATCCTATTTTCATGAAATAATTGCGTGGGGTCAACTTAAAAAACAACCAGAATTGAACATTTTAACACGCAAATTGTGTTCTATAAAAGTTAAAAATCACTGTCTGTCTACCAAAAATTGTTTATATTACCACTTCCATCAACTTATGGAATAATCAAATACTTTGCAATGTCTGTCTGTCTGAAGCTTAAGATCCATGTAACCACTAAACCGATTGGGCTCTACTCTTCAGGGAATATACATACTGGTCCTGTGATGGTTTTAAGCTATTTTCTTTGAGAATGGGACAACCCCAACCCCTCCATAAAATTTTCTTTGTAAGATTAAAATTAAAATAGGGAGTCGAATACCCCCCACCCCCAAAAAAAATCAGGTTGGTTAATCCTCTTGGGGCAAAGCCCCTAGAGGCTAGAGGCGAAGCCGCTAGTCAAAGATATAAATGGTGAAATAAAAAAACAATGGGACTTTAATTTCATAATTATGAGTCCATACATTTAATCATATAATCGAATAATTTTATAACTAGTGGTTTTGGTAAGTTTATGGCTTCGAAACTTTTTTTTACCTGCTTATTACTAAATTAAAACCAGTTCTGAGCCACACCTAAAAATCATGTATTGTATCATATTATAGAAATTTTTTTTTTATGAATAATTGAATGAAAATGATAAAATTAATAGCAGTTTTGTAAGCTTAATCTTAAATCTTTTTCATTTTACTATACACAGAAAACTGTCTATAATACGATGTGATGAATAACTATGCTATACCCTATCTATAATACAAAGTAGAAGTATGTTTGTCTGTCTGTCTGAAGCTTAAGATCTCAGTAACTGCTGAACCGATTGGGTTCTAATGTTCAGGTATTATATCTACTGGTCCTGTGGTGGTGGTTTAGGCTATTTTCTTGGGGGTGGAAAACCCCTAACTCCCCCCCCACTCCAAAAAAATAAATGCCTACATACTCATGTTGTTACAATTTCATGAAACTTTTACAGGATATTGTTGGTTTATACCAAATTGCCCAGCAAAAAAATACATATATTTTATTAGATTTATCAATAATTTTCAGTAACGAAAATAAAAATCTGCTTTTGTATTTTTTACTACAAAATTTGAATAGTTCTTTATCGCGTCGTATTGTAGACACCTTTCCACGGATATCAAAACTGGTATTTTTCTCTTATTTTTATTTTAATATTCGTGGAAAATTGTCAATAATACGATAATTTTTCAGTATGGTTGATAACCAGATCTAATCCATCGGAAATTAATCGGTTTCGAAGCTACACTGGAAATTAATTGAATGAAAATAGAGTTACTTTCCCTAATTTGGTTCGACAAAGTTTTATAAAAACAAAGATGTTAACAACCATAAAAGCGAAGCTCAGTATTTTGTTAAAATCAAATTTTCGAGAATAGTCCCTTAAGGTGCAATTCTTCGTATTTTTAAAATGGCATTTTATAGGGTATTTTAGGTTAGGTTAGGTTATACTGGGTTATGTGATTGCCCCACAGGGTTAGGCAATTGGCACCGCAGGGTTAGACCCACCCCCCACAGGGGCTAGAAATAGGAAAAAAGGTATTGTGAAAAATACGAAAATCGACCCTTTAGGTGCGTTGCCACGAAAGGGACTTTATCCAAATTTTCTTTAAGTAGATCTTTTCATTTTGGCGAAGTTAAATAATAAATAAAATTCAATATTTAAATTGTCGTAGAATTTCTTATATATAGGATAACCAATTTATAGAGATTCTACGGATTTTAGTGCACTGTTGTTCTAGTAATCACCATTAAAAAATGCTGTAAGAATTATCATACTTAGTGTTACAAAAGTGACAGATCTAAAGTATAGATGTATACACAGATAACTACCTCCCTTCCTTTTTCAATAACCTTATTAGTCTGCTACCAAATTATTTTCTGCTACTTGGCTGTTTCAATGAACCAATTGAAAGTGGGCACAAGGACAGTGCGATGGGGAGATACAGTTATTAAACCCTTTCCCTCTATAATGTTTTACTCTAATAAAAGTAACATATTTTAAATGGTTTTAGAGTTGCTAAGAAATTATTTTAATTGCTACAGGAATCCTCACAAGATTCTAAATCCCTAGGACGACGATTAAAACTGTCTTGAACGTACTCACACGAACACTAAAAATGTGGAAAAGCTACGCTTTTTAAAAAGTTAGTAAAGGTCATTAGAATAAAAGTTATTGTCCCAAATTAATTATCATTTCCTGGTTTATTAGAAAAAAGAACAATTATACTATTTTATAAAGTACTAAGTTATTTGCGTGTTTGCATGTCCCGAAAGATCTCTTAAACCGCTAGAAATAATATTCAGAGTTGTTAGAGGGTAGGGGTACTATCCTTTATAATTTTGTTGGGTTATTTATTTTTTAGGATGCTCAGGCAAAATAGAAGCAAATGGAGAAGGTTACTCAAAAATCAGACATGTGACGTCATTAAAATGAGGGAAACGAGAGGAGAAGAAGGAAAGAAAACCTCTAAAAAAAATGGATAAAGTCACTCATTTTTATGACACTGCCACATGTCTCATTTTTGAGTGTCTTTATCCATTTACAAATAAAAATTTTAATTTTCTAACATTTTATTTTAACCATGAGAATAATTACTAATAAACCTGCCTAAATAACTATAAACAAAAAGTAATAATTTTTTCTAAGAAAACCGAATAAGTTATTTCCATAGTTATCAACTTTTTATGAATATTACCAAATAGTTAGAAACAATTATTCTTTCTGTTAGTACCAGTATCTTATATCTAGTGAATAACAAGTTTAGAAAAAAGTAATAGGATACATGTCTATCTTGTGTCTGTCTGTCTATTTATACCGAAAAATCTTTCTAACCGCTGAACCGATATTTAGAACGTAGCTTCTCATAGGTTTATAACTATTTTGATGGGAGGGAGGTGATATTAGATTGTTTATAACACTACTCCCCAAAGTTTTATAACGACGTTTTCTTATTCCTTTGTACAACAATTTGAGTGACATTTTTGAATTTTGCTTGGTTGATTCATTAAAGCTGAGTGTCCAAATGTTTTAATCTCTATTTGTAACCTACAGGAGGGATAATTTTGTGTATTAGCATTGAGGTTGTGTGTCAATTTATCGGCCATTGTCATATCCATTTAGTATTTATGTAACACATTTATTGTGATCATTTGGAAGCGAAGCTACTCTATAAGTGTTGCTGTCTGTCTGTCCTTCTGTCACCCGGTTACAGGGAATGTGGGAATCTTTCATCTGAAGGCAATCCCTTAAATTTTAAATGTTTTGGAATACATAAATATTTGTCTGCATATTAAATGATCTGTTGTATACAATCCAATTAAATTAAGTAGTAAGGTTTTTTTTGTCTGTATATTGTTTTGTCTGTATATTGTTTTGTCTGTATATTGTTTTGTCTGTATATTGTTTTGTCTGTATATTGTTTTGTCTGTATATTGTCATATGAATCAATATATCAAATAAAAAATTTGTTGTTAAAAAAGTAACCAGCAAATAAGGAGAATTCAAAAAAAACCTCATGTGTTTCTTATTTATTTTAAATTTTTTTTTTCTTTCACTTATTGTAAGCACTTGTATTAGCTTATGATATCAACCAGCTTCGCTATTATTGGAAGTACTAGACCTTGTTTTTTATCTTATTATATAAAGTAATAAGCTTTTTTTTGTCTGTAGCGAAGGATCTTGCTAATCACTGACCCAATATGGTTCTCCTTTACATTGAAGCTGCTTCCTATTGGTCCTGAGGTGGTTTTAGGCTATTTTACTTTATAGATAAAGTCTGGGTATGGTGTTAAGCTATTTTTCTGCCCTTATTTATCCTTTAGAATAGAGCCTCTGGATGCTAGGGGCGCAGCCGCTTGTGTAACTTATAGAAATATCTGTCCTTGAAGAATTTTATGTCGACTAAAATTTCGTAATGTTTTTTTCACTATTGATTAATATAATGATTTTGCGCAAAATACATTTAGATTGAAACGGGTATTTACGTGATTTTAGAATAAATTACTTTTATAACTTTTAAACAAAAATTAATGTACGTGATTTTTTTATGCTTGAATAAGGAACTTAAACTTTTTGAATATCCTTAAAATGGCTTCTTTCATAATTGATACTTTCAATTTTAGATTTTTTGTTTGGTTAACAGGGATTATAAAAATCAAAGGTAGCAAGTAACGAAAAGGCATTATTAAAATTCAAACCGTTTTGTCCAGTTTTGCTTATCTTAATCTACCATTTTTAAAAGCGAAGCTTTTCTATAATTAGGGTCGGTCCGTCCGTAACGGACAGCTTTTTTCGTTAATTTAGACATGTTAGAATTGTCCTATCGATTTCAAATTTTGCATGGTGATTCCTTTAGCAGTTAGGTACGATTTAGAAAGCGTAGCAACTCTATAATCATTACCAGAATGTCCGTACATCTATTTTAAACACATTGATTTTTCTACTTTTTTAAATAGTTTTTTTCGTTAATTTAGGCATGTTAGAATTGTCCTATTGATTTCAAATTTTGCATTGTGATTCCTGTAATAGTTAGGTACGAGTTAGAAAGCGTAGCAACTCTATAATCATTACCAGAATGTCCGTACGTCCATTTTAAACATGTTGATTTTTTTTACATTTTTAACAACAAATTTGTATGTGACCTAATTATTTAATTGGTCTGATTTTTGGTATACTCATTCCTGGGACAACAAAGTACAATATTATAAGCGAAGCAACTCTATAATTAAGTCCTAAAAATGTAAGTATGTCCATAATCTTTATCCTGTATCAAGCAGTTTTTCAACAAATTTACTTACAATTTTGCTTTGACTCTTATACATTCGCATTCTGATTATTCAGTTCTGACATTACACAAGTGTTAATGTCCGTTTGTCCTACCGTTTCAGAGCTTCGCTTTTATGGATGTTGTCATCCTTGTTAAATATCAAAGCTATTTCAACTCACAATGTCTGTCTGTCCGTCCTAAAGATTATGAGGTAAATGAATTTTATTCTGTTCTACTTTTTATTTTAGTAAGTCTATTCTTAAGTTAGGTTAAAATGTATAATGGGCAGCCCTGCAGGGAAGGATACCGTAGGCATACCCCCCCCCCCCCCCTACCGCATGATTAAGTCATAGGGGGAAAAACTCTGACCCTCTTTATATATTTTCTAGCGGCTGTAGCATTTAGGGGCTCTATATTCAAAGGGAGAGTGAGAAGCAAAACAGTAGCCTAAAACCATACAAAGACATGAATCTGAATAAAACCACCATAAGACCTATGTAAACCTTATCTGATATGGATATCTCAATCATTTCAGTAGTAATTGAGATCTTAAGCTTCAGACAAAAAAAAACTTTTTTCATTATATAATAGGATTATAAATTTTGATCAAAAATAAGCTATATAGACACTTTTTGGGAAATCACCAGATCATCATCTTAAACGAGTAGCCTACCAAAAGTTTTGGGTCAACTGCATTGATTTTTAGACATATTTGTTACCAGGATCATTTTATCGTGAACTGCATTTGACCCAAAGTTTTTGCTGTCGCCCGATCATTCAATACCTTGGGATGTAAATATTCATTTATGCTGAATTTAATTTTAATCAAATAAGTCAATTTTGGAGTAGTTTTACATTTATTAAAAAAAACTTCTTTTGATTTTATTTTTATTCTAACTAATTGAATGAAAATAAAAGATTATTATCATAGAATAAATTTAAAAAAACTTCACGTGTAAGAACTACATGCATATTGAGCCAATCTTTGCATTTGATTCATTATTTAATTTTAATGGCGCGCTTCTTGTATGATGAGCTATCACTCGTTCATTTCATATATTTGAATGTATTTTTTCCTTTATGCAATTTTTTTTTGTAAGTTTTCGTGGATCTCAATAGATAAGACAAATGGCTTTAAATTGATGTACATCCCCAATGATGATAACAAAAATTACCCCTCCTATAGATTAGAATAATTGCTAGCCAATAACCAACCAATCAAAATTTGATTTAAGAAAACGTGATTTTAAAACTTACTAGTGTAAATAACAGGCCAATGTCCCCTCCCTTCCTGGATTGTTTCTCAAATAATGTTATAATTGTTTCTCGTATTCATTCGAATCCGGTGGATAGGAACCGGTTCTCATCCATACGAAAAAACTATGTCTCGTATCGTATTATATCCAGCTTTCTACGAATATAGAAACGTACAATCATAAAATTAAAACCAGCTTTTTTTAGCCCGTGCCTACGGCACCTAGGGGCTAAAAAACTGGTTTTAATCTTATAATTGTACATTCTATATCCGCGGAAAGCCGTTTATAATACGATGCGAGAAATAACTATTACTGTTTAATCTTTTTTGTGTGTGAAGACCTATCAAAATATAATCAAAAATGACGGAAGAGTTTGAAGAAGCGGCACCAAAAATGCCAGCTCCAGCATTTTTATGTATGTAGTTTTTTTTCGTAGCTGTCTATAGTGCTCTAGCACAGTGGGGATAAATGTCACTGCTTTTGGCCACCTATTTTATTGACGGCAGGAAATACCCTATACCCCAACTCTTTTCTAGGGGGTTTCTTTCACCCTTCCCTTTCTCTTTCAATCTACTATGACGTCAATAGTATAGGTAGGCCAAAAGCGTTGACATCTATAAACATTTTGGTAGGGACTAAAATTTTAAAAAAATGCTAAGTTTTTTTGGGCCATGGAAAGAAAACGAAGTAGTGGGTTTCATCGTATTTTTACAATAGCTTTTAAAAACCATAATTTAATAATACGTTATGGTCTCGGGTTTTAGGTTTTAGGCTTTTATTTTTTTGTTTATATAAGGTAATTGCGTCGTAAATTAATATAATACGTGTCTTGTGGGAAAATACCATTATTGTTTTATATTTGATTTTAAATTTTTTTTGTATCCTTTAACTTGTCTAACTAGGTGTTTGATTTAAATTTAATTAATGCGTATTTTTAGAGTCGACGTAGATCCTCCATAATTTACTTTGTGTCTGCTAAATGTCAATGCTAAATTCTTTCTCTATATTTCGCTAATTTCAAGCTCTCCTTCAAGCGCATTCGGAGCCGCCGAATTTTTTAACTGCGGTTGCTAACTATTAATATATCAGTTAGAAAATGATAAATATTCAGATATTTAAACAAGTAAACAAATTAATGACAAATTTCGGTCAAATAGGGGTTTTTGCAGCCTTTGGATGTGTGTGGGGGGACCTACCTCCACACCCCCCCCTCCCCACAAAAAAAATTTGTTTCAATTTTTCTTTTTAAGTCTAAAATGAAAATTGAGTTTTCGAATTTAACTCCCAGCTCCTCAAGTGGGGATGATAATTTTTAAAAGCGAGGCTTTTCTATAATTAGGGTCGGTCCGTCCGTACGTCCGTCCGAGATAGATAGCTTTTATTCGTTAATTTAGGCATGTTAGAATTGTCCTATCGATTTCAAACTTTGCATGGTGATTCCTGTAGTAGTTAGGTACGATTTAGAAAGCGTAGCAACTCTATAATCATTACCAGTAAGTCCGTACGTCCATTTTAAACATGTCGATTTTTTTACTTTTTCAACAACAAATATTCATGTGATCCAATCATCCGATTGATCTGATTTTTGGTACATTAATTCCTGGGACAACAAAGTATAATGTTATAAGCGAAGCAACTCTATAATCAAGTCCTAAAAATGTAAGTATGTCCATAAACATTATCCTGGATCAAGCAGTTTTTCAACAAATTTACTTACTATTTTGGTTCAACTATTATACATTTATATTCTGATTATTCAGTTCTGTCACTATACAAATTTTAATGTCCGTTTGTCCTACTGTTTCAGTGCTTCGCTTTTATGGATGTTGTCATCCTTGTTTTGATGATATTTTAGCGACATATATGTATATCATATTTTAAATATTTTCCAGACCAAATAGTTTCAAAAATATATTATTCTTTGGATGGGTGTAATTATAATATTAAATCTAAACCAAAATAAAGCTCAATATTCGCATAATAATTTAATAAATAATAGAAAATATCGAAATATACAAAAATATCGAAATATATGAAAATATCGAAATATACGAAAATATCGAAATATACGAAAATATCGAAATATACTATCTTTCAGCTGGGGATGACCAGAAACGAGACTTCAAGCTGTACTCCAAGAGATACAACAACAACAAAGTTTTCAAACTACTCAGGTAAAACCGGACGTGTACAGAGATTTACCTGGGGGTAGAAGGAATTTTAGGTGGTGAAAAAAGGGGAAGGATTACCCTCCAAACATCAATTATAATGGAGTATTGAAACCTTCTTCCTCCCCCAGATGTTGAAGGTATATAGCTGCTATTAATACTAAAAGAACTGTTACTTAATTGTGGAATTGCATGTTTTGTTGAGCTTAGCTTATGGATGTTGTTATCCTTGATTTCTTGTAAACTAGAAGAACAACTGAACATACCAAATCAACTATTTATTATTTTTTTTAAAGCGAATCTTTTCTATAATTAGGGTCGGTCCGTCCATCCGTCCGAGACAGATAGCTTTTATTCGTTAATTTAGGCATGTTAGAATTGTCCTATCGATTTCAAACTTTGCATGGTGATTCCTGTAGTAGTTAGGTATGATTTAGAAAGCGTAGCAACTCTATAATCATTACCAGAATGTCCTTACGTCCATTTTAAACATGATGATTTTTCTACTTTTTCAACAACAAATTTTTATGTGATCTAATTATCCGTTTGATCTGATTTTTTGAATATTGATTCCTGTGACAACAAAGAACAATATTATAAGCGAAGCAACTCTATAATCAAGTCCTGAAAATATAAGTATGTCCATAAACATTATCCTGTATCAAGCAGTTTTTCAACAAATTTACTTACAATTTTGCTTCGACTCTTGTACTTTTATATTCTGATTATTTAGTTCAAACACTTTACAAGTGATAATGTCCATTTGTCCTACCGTTTCAGTGCTTCGCTTTTATGGATGTTATCATCCTTGTTTGTATAAGCTTCTCTACAAGTCTTTTTGATGTTGGTAGACTCAATACAAAATTAAAAACATTGAGGTAATGTTTCCACTAACAACAAAAAACATTGACATTCTTACATGCACTAGAAAGTTTTACGGATTCCTGAGAAGATTAGGGTTTTTTCAATGGTTTTGTTTACTACAAAGATTGATTTACAATGGGTCTTGGAAAATTTTCTCATTTATTTTAAGGAGGGGAAATTAACCTTCAAATATATTTTCTAAAATAAATTTGCGTTGTTTCCCTAAAATTAAAAGTAATCATCCTTGTTTATTTTATGTATATGATTAAAATTGTCAAAATTTGTGTAATTTACCTTTCTAATAAAGAACTAAAAAAAAAACAATTATTACATCATTAGAAAATGCATTTTTTTAAAAAAGTATTAAAATTTTTTTTGTTTGAATTAGTTTTCTATGGCGAATCTAACATAAATCTAGAATAAAAAAAAATATAGGTACAAAAAGACAGACATACAATTTTTTTTAATTTAACTTTTTTTTACACGTAGTCATAGAGTTCCTACGTTTATTACATAATTTCTAATCATACTAAAGGGTGTGCAAAAAAAAATACGGACATTTTTAAAATTGAAATTGCGCGGCTTGTGTTAATAGTAGAAAAATGTTACACATATCTTTAGAACCGCTAGGAAGTCTATTTTTTGGAATTGTAAGAACGATTCCTCTGCTACGTATAGTTTTGGAGCTATGTGGTAAAATGTCCAAACTGGCCTAAAACTTGACTTGCGAGTAAATCATTAAAGATTAAATCAAAGGGTTATGCAAATAAAAATACGTTCATTTTTAAAATTCTAATTGCTCGGCTTGTGTTAATGGTAGAAAAATGTTTTGCATACCTATGGAATTGCTATGAACTCTATTTTTTGGAAATATAAGAACCATTCATGTGCTACGTATAATTTATGAACTATGTGGTAGAATGTCTCAACTGACTTAAAACTAAAAAAAAAATTTTCTCACATTTATCAATACAGCTCCTAAACTAAAAATAGCACAAAAATCGTACTTTTATTTCCAAAAAATAGAGCTTATGGCGGTTCTAAGGATATACGTAGCATTTTTCTACTATTCACACAAGCCGAGCAGTTTGAATTTTAAAAATGTCTGCATTTTTGCACACCCTTTTTTTCTCTTTAATGATTTACTCACAAGTCAAGTTTTAAGTCTGTTGGGACATTCTACTACGTAGCTCCTAAACTATAAGTAGCACAGTAATGGTTCTTATATTTCCATAAAATAGACTTCATAGCGGTTCTAATGGTATGGATAACGTTGTTCTACTATTAACACAAGCCGCGCAATTTGAATTTTAAAAAGGTACGTATTTTTTATATACTATAATCTTTAATGATTTACTCGCAAGTCAAGTTTTAAGGCAGTTGGGACATTTTACCACATCGCTCCTAAACTTTACGTAGCAGAGGAATCGTTTTTATATTTCACAAAAGTAGGCTTCCTAACGATTCTAACATATGCGTAACATTTTTCTACTTTTAACACAAGCCGCGCAATCTAAATTTTAAAAATATCCGCATTTTTTTTGCACACCCTTTAGAAATCACCTAATTGAAATTTCATCACAAGAAGGATGACAACGTTCATAAAAGCGATAATATAAAATCAGACGGCAGGGAAACAAACGTTAACACTTGTAGAGTGTCACAGCTTAATAACTATATAATTTTAATTTATAAGTTCAAACAAAATTGTACATATATTTGTTGCCACATTGCGCAAAACAGGATACTGTATAAAGACATATTTTCATTTTTAGAACTTGATTAAAGTCATTATATGCTGCTTATATATTACAACAGTTCGCCCCAATTACAGAAAAGCTAACTGATTTTCCAGTATGGCTTCGAAACCGATTATTATTAGAACCTGTTCTCAACTATACTGAAAATTCATCGTATTAAAGACAATTTTCTACGAAAAATAAAATAAAAATTTCAAAATTAATTTAATATCGAATAGACACACAGACCTATCCTAAATATAGAAATTTTTAGCTTCTATAAGACAAAAAGTATTCTTACCAAGTACACTTTTTGTACAATAATTGGATAATATTTTTCTAAAACATAATCATTTTAAATAATTCATATGTGCCAAAACCAGCCGGATAAAGAAAACATGAATGTACAATAAGATGCAGGGCTTTAAATGAAGGTATTTTAACAAAATAAATTATGCTTTTACACACTCTTATGCAGTGACACTCCCCTTGGCTGTTTTAGGGTGGTGTAGACCCTTTTTAAGGGGGGGTGTATAAAAGGGGGTGTATCCACCCACCTTAATTTTGTCGGGGGGTGGATAGAACCCAATTATGCACGCTTCTGCTCTTACGTAAGTATAACTCAGGGCTCGGCAGCTGCGTGTAAGCCTCAGTGAAATTTTCATATTAAAATTGTAAAATGCAGGTGGATGTCTAAACCTGTCCCTAAACAAACAATCCATCTTTTCGGATTTTTTTTTGCACTCAAGCGTGTTTTAATTTGAGGTTTATGTGCGGCTCAGGAGCGGCTGCCGAGCCCTGATTAAATTTCCATAATTCTAAACATTATAAACTTTTATTGCTATGGTCCATAATGTTAACATGTGCTAATTTCTGTATTATCGATCATAACCAATCACTTTACCATTAAGATTGAAAAATTTTGAGAATATAAATTTTTGATTGTATATTAGTTGTGCATATTAGTTGTGCATATTAGTTGTGCATATTAGTTCTTAAATTTGATGTCGCGCATCTTATATAGCAGCAGTAGGTACAGGTTTTTTGGTACTGTGGTTTACACTGTTGATTATTTTCATTGATCTTTGTCTGCTTGGATTATAACAATTTTAGCGGCATTACGTGCGCTAGTCCCCAGAGCCTTTAAAATTAGCCAAAAATAAGAAGTAGCCAAAAATAAGTTGTATTAGATCTAGGGCTATAGTTCCTTTCGTCACAACGCCCCTTAGTGGGCGATTCGTCGTATTTTCTAAAATGCCTTTTGATAGGTTATTATAGGTTAGGTTAGGTTTTATTGGGTTAGGTGATTGCCCCGCAGGGTTAGAGCTCCCCACAGGGACTAAAAATAGGAGAAAAGATACTGTGAAAATACGAAGAAACGCTCCTTAAGAGGCTTTGCCACGAAAGGGACTATACACAGATCCAGTACCCAAAGTCTAAGACAGCCAAGAAAATGAATTTTAGATCCTTTGTCCCATCTCTATATCCCTGGCTGACATGCTAAAGTGACAAAATAAACTTATTCCTATATTCCTTAGTTGTATCCATATGTACGTCTTGAGTGTAGGCAGCTCTATATTACATAACCATCTTGAAATGCAATAAAGATATAAACAAGAACGATAACGTTCAAAGTCTTTATTTAAATGCAGCTCATACCAATAACGAAATTAATTCGGAAGAAAATCACGAAACCTATATGTGTTTTCAGCTGTCGTTGGGGGGCAACACATCGTAAAATTGACGACCTCTCCATTTGCCCCCCCCCCCAAATATTATTTTAAATTTATTTTGCTTGTTGGTTATACCTTATTCCTGATTTAAATGTCCCAGGAGGGAGAGGACAATGAAAATTAAATCAACAATACTTTCTCCTATAAATATAGGATAGGGTAAGATATATTATACATCTACAATTCTATGACCGTTTTCGGTCTAATTCTTACAAAAGTCTTGTATAAAAACAGTTTTAGAAAGCAATAAAACTATCTAATATTAATAATCAGTCTATTTCTCCTTCTAGTAATTGTTATTGTATATTTTTACTTGCGAAGCTACTCTGTAATTCCCTTAGTCCTTCAGTCTGTAATGCAATGTGGGAAATGTGATTTCTCGACTTCTATTCAAGATACATTGCTGAATTTTATTGTTAGGAGTCCCTATATCAATGAGCATCCAGTATGTTTAAAAATATAAATGTTTAAAAATATAAAAATACATGTTGAAAATTTTGTAATCATTTTTTACTAAATTCATTCTTGATATAAACATCTGTTCTTTAAATTACCTTATAAATATTCCCATCCACGATTATTTTTTGGTGCTTTGCAAGTTATGGATATTGTCATCCTTGTTTTATTTTCCCTCCAATTAATAGTTCTCTTAAGGATAATTATTATAATTGGATTAGTTTTCTCTTATTTTTAAAAGCGAAGCTTTTCTATAATTAGGGTCGGTCCGTCCATATGTCCGTCCGTCCGTAACGGAAAGCTTTTTTCGTTAATTTAGGCATGTTAGAATTGTCCTATCAATTTCAAACTTTGCATGGTGATTCCTGCAGTAGTTAGGTACGATTTAGAAAACGTAGCAACTCTATAACCATTACCAAAATGTCCGTACGTCCATTTTAAACAAGTTAATTTTTACTTTTTTAATAACAAATTTTTATATGATCTAATTATCCGACTGATCTGATTTTTTGTATACTTATTCCTGGGACAATAAAGTACAATATTATAAGCGAAGCAACACTATAATTAAGTCCTAAAAATGTAAGTATGTCCATAAACATTATTTAGTATCAAGCAGTTTTTCAACAAATTTACTTACAATTTTTCATCGACTCATATACATTTATATTCTGATTATTCAGTTCTGACACTACACAAGTGTCCGTTTGTCCTACCGTTTCAGCACTTCGCTTTTATGGATGTTGTCATCCTTGTTATAATACAGCAGCAAAGCTACTCTTATCTACTGCTTTGCTTTTGGTTTTAATTACTAAAAGTCTAAAAATCTAAAGTGACACTATATACACTAAGAACTTATAAACGGCTCCTAGAAACAAAAATATAAAAAATAAAGACACTTGTGATTGAGGGTAGGTACACCCCTCCCCCCCCCCCCCCCCACCACCAAGGTGAAGAAGAGGCAACAGGCAAAGCTACAAATGGAAAAATAGGTTTTATAGAGAAATTATTATTTACTTTTTTTTAAAGTCGACGTTTTTTTTTACAAATAGGGTATGTACGTACGTTTATTCGTAAGTAACATTTAGCTCTTTTGGTTATTAAGGCATGTTGGAATTGTCCTATCGATTTCAAACTTTGATATAAAAATCCTCTAACAATTAGGTACTGGCTAGAAAGCTTAGTAACTCTATAACCGTTATAAGAAAGTCCGTGCGTCCATTTTTTACTTTTTTGACAACAATCTTTTTTATGATATAATTATCCTTTTAGTCATCTAATTTTGCTTATATAAGTTTATATATAACTAGCGGCTATGCCCCTAGAGGCATCTAGTGGCACTTTAAATATTTTTTAAAAATAATACGTAACATTTCTATGTTGCATTCGAGTCTCTACGATACATATCTATGTTGCGTTTAAGTCTCTATACGAAAATTTTTTTGTGATTTCTCTTGGGAGGGTGGTTGTACCCTCCCCTAAAATAGTTATAAACCTTCCCGGGACCTATGAGAAGCTACCCTGTTAAGGAGAACCCGATCGGTTCAGCGGTACAAACAAACAGACAGACAAACAGACAAACCGATAGACAAACACACATCCTGTTACTTTATTATAAAGATTTTGTATATACTTTTCATTCAATAGTCTGTTCATTATGTCTTGTCATTCTACAGGCTTTTATGTTCGTTAGTTTTGATTTTAGAGCTTTGAATTTATGGATGATGCCATTCTTGTTTTTTTTAAAATATACATGGGCGCATTCACAGAAATTTGCCGGATGCGCGAAGCGAACAGAAAATGTTAAATAAAAATTTGATTTAATTCAAAGCAGAATATCATTCTTGTCATATTTAGAAAAACATTGTTTAACATAGTTTTCAACTTTTTATATTCATTGCTTCAATTTATTATAGGCAAATAGTTATTTCAACATACAAAATATGTTCTATACTAAATTATTATGCAATAGAACTTGAATGTTGAAATTACTAATAACAAACAAAAAATTTAGAAGCGAAGCTACTGTTTAACTCGAAATGTCCGTCTGTATGTACAGTCTGTCTTATACATTTTTAAAAACATATATACATATAAAGCTTTCATGATTATTTCTAAGTTTTTTAGAATTTGAATTTGTGTTTCTATCAGTTTCTGATTTATATAGCTTTACTTTTTGGGATGATAATCTCCTTGTTTTATTTATATAAGAAAATTTGCAGAAGAACAGTCTTTGACAACTTAAAACTTTCAAACTTTAGTTATTTCACAATTTTATAACAGAAGTGGGGTATAGTCCTTTCCACGACATCCCTCCATAAGGAGCGATTCTTCGTATTTTTAAAATGGCTTTTTATAGGTTATTTTAGGTTAGGTTAGGTTAATTGTGTTAGGTGATTGCCCAACAGGGTTAGGTAATTGGCCCCGCAGGGTTAGAGCCCCCCGCAGGGGCTAGAAATAGGAGAAAAGCTACTGTGAAAAATCGCTCCTTATGGAGGGATGTCGTAGAAAGGACTATACCCCAGAAGTGTACTCATTATTTTTTCTTTTTTAATAAGTTACTTCTTATTTTTTTGATTTTTAAAGATTTTACATTATTGTTTTAAGTGAAGTCTTTACTTTATATAAAACTAGCGGCTTCACCCCTCTCTACTCATATGCACAGACAAACAAATATCATGTTACTTTTATTTTAGTATATATATTTGTCCTAATGACTTGACTTTTTTAATGGTAAATCCTTGAATGATAAGGAATAATTAAGAAACAATTTAAAGACAGATAATCATCAAATTCATGTTTAGACCTTTAACAAGAATTACAACATTCATAAATTAATACAAAGATGTTTAGTGGTCATACATAAGAGATAGAGTTAAAATAGGGGTAGCTATTCTAACATTCAATTCTTCAAAAAATCACGAAATCTTTTAAAGTATTTGGAAGTATATTTTATAATTGAAGAGAGGTGGGTAAGAAGAGGAGGAAAAGGGGAAGGGGGTTGTGAGTAAATTATTCTTAAGAATTGTTTGTCAGAATATCATTCCCTTTTCCCTGGTTAAAATAAAGAAGAAAAAATTATGATTTAATACAATAAGAATCACGAAACTATGTATATAAATAAATAGTTTTTTTTGTAAGCATGCCCATTTAAGTAATTTTTTACATCCATTATGAGAATCATGACAAAAAAAATCCGCAGTCTAGCTATGAAAATCCCCCAAAAACGTGAGACAGCGCAAAATGGCACCAAAAAAATAACGTCATACGATAAAATAACCAATGAGAGGCGAGTATAAATTTTACCTTTACAATGTATACTGGACTCTTTATAACGTCATTTTTTTGGTGCCATTTTGCGCTGTCTCCAAAAACGTCTAAGACGTAGACACGGACATTTTAAATAATAAATAAGCGTCGCTTGTACTAGTTACTTCTCGCATCGTATTATAAACGGCTTTCCGCGGATATTTTTGAATGTACAATTATAAGATTAAAACCAGTTTTATAGCCCCGAGGTGCCGAAGGCACGAGCTAAAACAACTGGTTTTAATCTTATGATTGTACATTTTTATATTCGTAGAAAGCTGGAAATAATACGATGCTAGACATAGTTTTTTTTCGTATGGATGAGAACCGGTTCCTATCCACCGGATTCGAATGAATACGAGAAGTGATGTTATTATTTTACTAGAATTGAATGATGTCAGAAACGGGTACTATGAATGAAACGGATCTTATGCTTAAGGAATTCTCTTTAACTTTAATTTTTAGTAAAAAAAAGTGTTTCTTAAAATGGGACAATAAACAATAAAATTATAAGTATAGATATTTAACCAGACAACTACCTGGATCCCCCTATCAGGGATCTTTATTGTCTGCTATCAAATTGCTTTCTGCTCTTTTGTAACGACTTGTCTGTGTTAATGTTCCCGACGCAATTGGTTGATTTTCTGTGACCCAATTGAATTTTGGAACAGAGACCTCGGAGTGGGGACATACAGTTATTTAACTCTTCCCCCTCTATTGTTTTACTCTAGTATATAAACAAACCTTTGTATTTCACTTTTAATTTTAGTTTTTAAATGGAAAAGTATTTTAGGGGAATACCCTCCCCCAATTGGCCCCGAAATAGATGTAAACCTGAACCTATAAGAAGCTTCTCTGTAGGCAGAACCCTATATATCCAGCGTTTAGCAAAATCCTTAGCTACTCGAGACATCCTGGTACTTTAATTAAATGATAAAATATAAGTTATGAGTATTATTAATTCTTAGGCCGAAGAAACTGCTATACCCGCAGAATTAACTTTGTATTCTCAAAAGTTCAACAGATTATTTGCTTCAATTCAGTTACGTGACGAATCCCAATCTGTACCACCTGTGACGTCATATTCTCCATCTCTTTTTTTAGGGGTTTTCTTTCCCACTTCTCCTCTCATCTCCTTCATTTTATGACGTCACAGGAATTAAAAGTGGTGCAAAAGTGGTACAGATTGGGCTTCGTCAGTTACGTTTTATAGAAGCCAGGCTAAGCTATAATTTACTGTTTCTGTCCTTCCGTCTGTAATGCTCTTTCACTTTCGGCTTGTCTTTCTTTACACCTCTTATACCAAGGGATCTAAAGGGCCGCTAAATTGATGTACTCTTCATTTATAACCTTTTCTTTAGATTACAATTAGTGGTTGAAAAGTTTAAACACTCAACTTAATAAACCAATCAATCAAAATTCAGTAAAAGTCCCCAAAGTTGTTAGGCGAATAAGAAAACGTTTTTTTTAAACTTTGGGGACTTTTGTAATAAACAGCCCATTGTCCTCTCTCTCTCTCTCTGCACTCTTTCTCTTTCTTCCATCTTTCTCTCCTTCTCTCTCTCTGTTCTGATTATCTAACAAAAAGATACTCCAAGCTGGCTAAAATAACGATACCCACAAATCCACCCCCGTTAATTAACATAAAATTTTTTTCGTTATTGTATATGTAAATTATAGCACAATATGTTGATAACCTCCATATGCCATGTTTGTAAATTACATCTTATTTTTAGCTGATCGTTTAGTAATTGAGGGTGTTAGTGTTAGGTTAAGATAGGTTATATTGGGTAAAGGGTACCCTACCCCGCAGGTCAATGCAGATGCAGAGCTTTCAATGGGTTCAGCTAAAGAAAAAATAAATCACCCTCCAATTCATTTAAATTCATTTGATAATGTGCTCGCTTAGGCACCTTTTGGAAAAACAACTGAAATTCTTTTTACTTACAAATATGTACTAAATGAAAAATATAATTTTTTTTATGAAAATAAACTATTGATTTATATGACCCTCAAATTTACTTTTATAATTAAAAATACGCTTTAAACCTTATAATAATTAATGAATTGTTGTTTTATAATGTAAACGGTTTCTTATTAACAATAGGGTAAAGGCGAAAATGCTTTGTTTAGACTTCAACAAAGCTTTTGATTGTTTCCATTTTAAGTAAATATTGCACGTGTTTTGGGATGTATTATCTGTATTATGAAACTAAACATCCTGAACTCGATTAAATAAATTCAAATTTCAAGCCGGATTTTTTTTTGTGACAAACTTATTATTCTGTAAATTTATTAACAATAAAGAAAAAGAATTTTAGCGAGTTTTTGCGGTATAAAAGCAATAATGTTTTTCTCATTTCAGAAAAGGGTAGAGTTATAGCCTGAAACCATCTCAAGGCTTAAAATAAAATTAAAATAGTCTAAAACCATCCTTGGACCTATGTCTATGTATAAAACTTTAAGCTTCAGACAAAAAAAACCTTACTACTTTATATAATTTTGATGTTATTTTAGTATGGGAGAGAAAACCATCATATTAAAAGAAAATAAGAAGAGTAAGAGCGCCTTGGCCAAAGCAAGGTCTGACAAAAAGGCTCAGCAGCTTAAAGAAGATGTAAGTATAACAGAGTAGATTATAAAGCAGCTATTTTTAAAAAGCTTTTCTATGATTAGAGTCGATCCGAAGAATAACTATCTATCTATCTATCTATCTATCTATTTTAAGATGGCTAAGAAGGTGCCAGGTAGAAACAAGAACTATGACCAGCTCAAACAGGTCATCAGCAAACAAAAGAAACGGGAACAGACTATCAACTGGAGAGACAGGTAATCTGACCTGGGAGGGAGGGAGGGGATATTTGGATCCTTTTTACACTAGTTCCCGAAGTCTTATAATAATGTTTCTTAATCGTTTGCTTAACAACCTTGGTTACATTTATTGAATTTTGATTGGTTGGTTCATTTAGTTGATTGTCCAAACGTTTCAACCACTGCACTGATTGTAATCTACAGAAGGGGTAGTTTTGTTTATAATTATTGGGGATGTACATCAATATATCGGCCATTGTCTTATCCCTTAGATCCCTGTAATCTTGCTCTGGGACAGGTAATGGACAACTCACACAACACGGCTCTGTTAGGACTTTCAGAAAATAAATCGTTCAAACAAAGGGTTGGTTGTCTGTTGGGTGTAGACAACTGTAATTGAAATTAATAAAAAATCACGAAACCTTTCACACTAAAATATATTTTCACGTTGGAAAAGAGTCGATTAATTACTAACACAATTTCCTTATTATAGAGCAGCAGTGCTCCTATAACACTTTTAGGTTTGGTTAGGTTATGTAAGGTTGTATTGGGAACAATATTGCCCTGCAGGGTTAGGTCATCGCAGGTATGGTTCCTGCAAGGTTATGGATCCCAGCAAGGGTTAGAAATAGAGAGAAAAAAATCATAGGAATGTATGAAAAATTTTATGAAAAATAAAATACCTATAGAAAAAGCATATCAAAATATCATGGAAAGAAAACAAAGTAGCAGGTTTCGTCGTATTTTCACAGTAGCTTTTCTCCTATTTCTAGCCCCTGTCGGGAAAATTTCCTAACCCTGCGGGGCAATCATTAACATTTACCTACCTAACCTAACCTATCAAAAGCTACTGTGAAAATACAACGAAACTCGCTACTTAGTTTTCTCTTTATGATCTAATTCATTAAAATATTATATAAAAAAAAGGTAAAACCAACAAGTGAAATACATCTAAAATAATATTTGGGGGGCAGAAGGAAAGGTCAATTATACTATGAGTTGCCACCCCCCCCCCCCAACGACAGCTGAAAATACGTATAGGTTTCGTGATTAATTTTGTTATTGGTATAAGCTGATAAAAAAATAAACTTATCCTAAAGGACATTATATACATTTTTATTTTAGAGAAATGTTTGTGGACAAGTCTCGAGCTGTGGCTGTAGTACTTGGTGAGAAGGATAACAAGGATGTTCTGGAGAAGAGGAAGCGGAGCGAGAAAAGAGAAAGAATGAAAATGAACAGGTACAGATGAGATTTCTGAGCTGTTATCATATCAATATAAGAATATTGGGGTATAGTTTCTTTCGTGGCAACGCCTCTGAAGAGCGTTTCGTCGTATTTTCACAGTAGCTTTTGATAGGTTAATTTAGGTTAGGTTTTGTTAAGCTGGGTTAGATGATTTTCCCGAAGTGTTAGAAAATTGGGGAAAAGTAAAATGCAACGAAACGCCCCTTAAAAGGCGTTGCCATCAAGGGGACTATACCCGAAAATTGCAACCTAAATTGACGACAAATTTTTCCCTTTTAAATATGTTTCGGTACAACGGCATTTGGCTGGCCGTTTACCAGATCTTTACGTACAGACGTACGAAACCTGCTACTTCCCACAAGAATCAAAACCAGCATAGTTACTAATACAATTTATTGTATGAAAACGGTCATGCTGAAATAGAAAATAACAAAATTAATAATCAAATATTAAAATGTTAAATACATGATAAAATAAATCTTGTAAAAGAGAATAAATCTTTTTCTTATTTGGAACAATCGTCTATTCAATAAAATAAATATTCCTTATAAGAGGTTGCGTGACTTCGAAATTATATTTCAAAATGTATAAAGAAGGCTAGGGTTATTTTTTGCTTAAAATTAATCAAAATTGAATGCGAGTTTGAAATTCATAAACAAAATCATAATAGACTACTATTAAAATATTCTGGTACAAAAATAAATTAATTACTTGGTCTAATTTCAGTGAAAATGAAAAGATTAATTTGCCGTCTTAAAAAAAATCACTCCACTCCATTATAAATGCTTAAAGAAAGAATTCTTACCGAAGTTTTTGATCTTGTCAAGCCGGGAAGCACTCAAAGGTATTTTTCAGTACGGATAACACCACAATTCTGACTATACATGGTTTTTTATCACACAGATATTCCACACATTTTGAAAGAAAGATTAAAGATGGCCACGCTAGCTTTGTTTTGGTTTAAGCGCAAGCGTTGTTTTGATTGCCGCGTCCAATTATGAACTTTAATTTAAACTTGGGCGCTTTCTAAACTGCCATTAATGATAAGGAAAACAAAAGGATAAAGGTTCGAGTTCACAAACGCATCACACTATTATACTTCCAATACAAAATATATCCACGTATATTCTATATCCATTTTTATGTTAATAATGTTTCAACAATGTCCACTTTTAAAGCTATTTGTCGACATAATGTCTTACTATTTCAACAATGAAATTTTTTACAACCAAACTAAAAATTTGAACTAAAATTTTAAAACATTTAAAACCTTAAAAAGGAAATAATACTGGATATAATTCCGATGGAACAGCTTTGTTTTAAAATTTGTACTCATGAATATATTCAGAGCTATATTTACATCTCCTTATTAAAACTTATTCTAAATCTAAATCCTCAATTTATAATAGGTAAAATATTTTCTCGTATTCATTCGAATCCGATGGATAGGAACCGGTTCTCATCCATACGAAAAAACTATGTCTAGCATCGAATTATATCCAACTTTCTACGAATATAAAAATGTACAAACATAAGATTAAAACCAGTTTTTTTAGCCTGTGCCTTCGGCATCTCGGGGCAAAAAAAATGTTTTTAATCTTTAAGTGTACATTTTATATCCGCGGAAAGCCGTTTATAATACGATGCTAGAAATAATTATTAAGATAATAGTAAAGCTAATCTTCATGATTAACTTTTGAAGGGAGGAAGAGATAAGTAAATTTGATGTTTGTGGATTTTCCTTTAATGCTTAACTAACAAAGAATCTACCGCGCCAGGGAAGTCCAAGAGGGGTTGGGGTTGGTAAATGGGGTGATTACCCCTCCCAAATTAATTTGGATTTGCATTTTTTTATTTTTATCCCACCCAAATAAAAAAAAGCTGGGACCTCTTTGCCTATATGATTTAAAGGTTTCCCCCTCCCCCCCCCAAAAAAAAAAATAATTCAAGTTTTCATTTTTTACCCCTTCCCCCCCAAAAAAGCTTGAATGTCTTTGTACCGCCCTCCTTTATAATTAGATATTTAATAAGGGGAGGGTTCAGTTTTGTAAATAAATTAGCAGCTACTCCTCTAGAGGCCTCTAGGGGCACTTGAGTTGAGAAGGGGAAGTCAAGACCTGCCCATTTTAAAGTTCAGTTTTAAAAAGAAATAATTTAGGTGGATGATAACTTTTTTTATTGGCGATTCCTGCAGTATTGATAGACATACATACATACAGACATCCCATTTCTTTTATATATTTAGGATTTAAAATATATTTTTTTTTGTTTATATTCCTTATTTCTATGCAGGTTAATTTTTAGCAGCAAAGCAATTTTTTCAATTGATCTTTAGTAAATCATAATCAATTTATGAATTTGTGGACTACTGAAACATTACAGCATCCCCTATATTTGAAAATTTCTAAAACAGTTTTTTGAGGTTCCTCAAAGTGTCTAGTCGAGCATGGAAACCACTCCACCATTATTTTTTTAAGTTGAAAACAAAGAGTTTTGAAGCTGGTTATAGTGCCTATAAAAAATGTCCGTCAAACAATACAAATGACCAATGATAGGCCAATACACAGACTAAATTATCAATGCAGGCTAGTACATTTTAATTGACCAATTAAAGGCCAGTATGACGTCATTTCTTTATAGGCACTAAAGCTTGTTAGTCTTTTGTTTGTTTGTTTATTACTTTAGGTCAGGTTAGGTTAGGTTATATTGTGTACTAGGTAGCTCCACGGGGATTATATAAGGAGGGTTGTTTCAGCTCTAGACAGGCACTACAATCTCCTGCGGGGATACACAATTATAACTCAACCAAACCTAAACTATGTAAAATAAGTAAAATTGGTTATTTTTTTCGTATTCATTTGAATCCGGTGGATAGGAACCGGTTCTCATCCATACGAAAAAAACTATGTCTAGCATCGTATTATATCCAGCTTTCTACAAATATAAAAATGTACAATCATAAGATTAAAACCAGTTTTTTTAACCCGTACCTTCGGCACCTCGGAGCTAAAAAAACTGGTTTTAATCTTAAATTTGTACATTCTATATCCGCGGAAAGCTGTTTATAATACGATGCGAGAAATAACTATTATAAGCTTCGCTAACATTAGTGCTCCACATAATCATTCTTGTTTTTTATTTAGAGAGATAGAAAATGACGATGTAGAATTAAGTTGGAGAGTTTACTTTAGAAAGGTAATTTTTTTCCAGTATGGCTTCGAAACTGATTAATATCCGCTGGATTAGAACTCGTTTTAAGCTATACTGAAAATCTATGTATAGCATCTTATTGTATCAAGTTCAGGGGCGTCCAAGCTTTTTATTTTTTTTGGGGGGGGTAAAATTTTTTTAAGGGGGGGGGGGTAATTCGGTTTTGTGGGGGGTAAAATGGCGCGCGAAGAAAAATTTGCTTGGGGGGGGGGGGTAATTACCCCCCCTGAAATCTGTTGGCAGGGGTAAAATTTGTTTACCCCCCCCCCCAAAATTTACCCCAGGGGTAAAATTTTTTGGGGGGTAATTTAAATTTTATCAAAAATTTAGTATTAAAATATTCGCCCTATTACCCCCCCCCCCCTCTTGGACGTCTATGATCAAGTTTTCTACGAATATAAAAATGTACAAACATAAGAGGAAAACCAGGCCGTGCATTCGGCATCTCGAGGCTAAAAAAATATTTTAATCTTATAATTATACATTTTTATATCCGCGGAAAGCTGTTTATAATACGATGCGATATATAACTTTTACAATTGGTATATAAATATTTGGGCATTGCACCAGATTTTCATGTACTCCAATAAAGTGATTCTCCCAGCTGGCTAAAAAAAAACTTTACCCTACATCTATGATATTTATTCCATCCCCTCCCCTCCAACTGAATGAACGTACGAATTTGAAGCAGGATATCTCTATAATATAACATGTTTGTTCATACATTTCTTTATGTTCATTAATATTTACATAAAATCCTAAGCAATAATCTGTTAATTCAAATAAATTTTACTTTAAAAGCTTATATATCTTGGGGACTTGAATCCTGGTTAAGTTATACAAACAAGCAGTGCAGGGGCGTCTAAGCTTTTTTTTTTGGGGGGGGGGGGGGTAAATACCCCATCCTAAATGGCTGGGGGTTGGACATCCTTGAAGCAGTGTCCAAACTTTTTCACTGATAATTCAAATCTTTAGATTATTAGATTAGAAGTGTACTTTGTAAATTCAACATTCATTGTCCTCTCCCTTAAGATCCTTATAAATAACAAGGAGTGGACATTTGAAGAAAAAATTGCCTTCTAATTCTTTTTAAATTTGATCGTAAATGTTTATAAGAACTCTAAAATTCAGAGCTCGGCGGCCGCGCGTCAGCCCCACTAAGCCTCAAATTTAAACCTGTTTAATTGTTTTGAAAAAATTTTAAAAATATGAATTGCCAAATTTGGGTCAGGTTTAGACTTCCAGCTGAATTTTAAAATTGTAAAAGGTCGATTTTCCTGAGGCTTGAAGGCGGTTGACGTGCAGCTGCCGAGTCCTGCTAAAATTTCAGACTGTCATATTTAAAGCTGCACTAGTTATGGCAGTATTTATATTCTTGTTTAAACAGTCAAATATGCTTTTTTTAGGCTGAGCATTCTGTAACCAAGAAAGATATAGGAGTGGCTATGGTTGAAATTAGGTAAGCTCTTATTAAAAAATTGTAAATTTATCCTTTACTAGCGGCTACGCCCCTAGAGGCCTCTAGGGTTACTTGAGGAGGGGAGATTCGAATTTGATAACCCATTCTATTATTTTAGATTTTAAAAGAAAAAGTAAAAAAAAATTTGTAGTAAAACGGTGAAATACAGGAAACTGCTTTTGGACATACCTACATTTTTTGGACTTGATTATAGAGATGCTTCGCTTATAACATTGTACATTGTTGTCCTAGGAATCATTATTCCAAAAATCACATTAATAGGATAATTATATCACAGGAAAAATTGTTGTCAAAAAAGTAAAAAATCAGCATATTTTAGATAGATGTATTGACTTTCTTGTAACGGTTATAGAGTTGCTACGCTTTTTTGTATGTTATACTGAAAAATCTGATGTTTTATCAACATACTCAATATGCATGTTGATTCCCCCCCTCCCCCTAGAAAATAGGGATTTCTTCCAATTTCCATATATTTATGTGAAAACTATTTCTATCTATGAATAAACAAGATTTACTATGAACCTGTGGTTATTTTCTATCATTTCTTAAGAACCATTGATTTTATTTCTAAACCTGCGTCGATTCTGTGGAAGGGCCTCTAAAAGCTTATGTTTGATTGATTTTTAAGAGTGAAGCTCTTCTACAAATAAGGTTTTCATGATACATCCCCTGCAACGGATAGCTCTTTCGTTAATTGTTAGTTTAAGCCAGTCATATAGATATCATTCTTTGAATAATGATTCCAGTAACAGTTAGGTATAATTTAGAAAGCAAAGTATGTAATGCTTTGTGTCTATTTCTCAAACATATAATTTTTTATCTTATTTACTTTTGGTTTTTTATTCCTAAGATGATTAAACACAAAGTTATAATTTATTAAGGGGAAAACATAAAACTTTGAGAAAAAATAAAAAAAATTTAATCAAAGTGTTCGGGTCGTATTTGTTATTCAGAGCTGGATCTTTAAATCATTTTAGTGGTGAGCCAGATCGGAGTGATCCAACTTTCCACCAATGAGAGCATTTTATGAAATGCCGCGCTGTGATTGGCTGAAATTCGGCTCACCCCGATCTGGCTCATCACCACATTAGAGCACAGTATTTCATAAAATGCTGTGCTCTCATTTGTGGAAAGTTGGCTCACCCCGATCTGGCTCACCACTAAAATGATTTAAAGATCCAGCTCATCAGGTTGTTGGACATGACATTAGAGTGTCATGGACAGCATGCTCCCCCCCGTATGAGGTAATTGATACAGGGCTCTTAAGGGATAAGACAATAAATGATAAATTGATGTACATTCATAATGATGAAACACAAAATTACCCTGCTGTAGATTAAAATTAGTGGTTGGAAATTTTGGAAACTTAACTTTTTGAACCAACCAATAAAATTTAAAAATAGTCTCTAAAGTTGTTAAGCCAACTAACAAGAAAACGTTATAATAAAACTTTGGAGACTAGTGTAATAAATAGCCCAATGTTCCCTCCTTCCGTGTAATTGTTCATTATTTGTTATTATTTAGAAATGCCCTGTCAGCCCTGAAAAAAGAGAGACTTGCTGGCTCCACTTACTATGATGACAATGATAAAATGATTTGCTTAAAATTAAGGTATTTTTTCTGTTTTAATCAAATCCACAAGCAAGGGCTAGGGAAAATTTAGATTACGATTCAATTTTTCATCGGTTAATTTCAAATTTATATTTATTTTCATCGGAGCGGAGCTACTCTATAAGTGTTTATCCCTGACTGTTCTTTCTGTCTACCTGTAATTCTAGGGTGGTACGACTTTAGATGATGGTATCTTTTTAATTAAATTCAAAACCTGACATGATGAATTCTTTTACAATTAGGAACAATTTGGCCCCTAGGCAACATTTATATGTCTGAAAGTTTTTTACATAAATATAAATGATCGTTTGTCTAAGTTTTTGGCTTTGCTTATATGAATGTCGTAATCCTTGTTTTTTCCCGTTTAGAGCGAAGATATTCTTGTTGGCAAATGAACCTTCCCTGGCGCTAGAAGATGCCAAGGTAAATAATCAAGGTTGATAATATCCACAAGTAGTGCAGCAATCATTATATAAACTGCAGCGTGTCGGAGCCGTTTAATTTTGATGCGGCTCCGGCTCCAGCTCCGGCTCCGGCTCCTACCTTAAAATGAATATATCAATTTTTGTTTTTTATTGAATTTGATAAAATAAAATAAATAATATAAAATATTTTGCTTTTATTTGATTAAAGCTATATAAAAGTAGAAGGATGTGTGTCTATTTGTTAAGTAACAATAGTTTTTCAGTTTATTATATGGAAATAGACTGTTGCCAAATTATAATATTACTTTAAAAAATCATTTTTAGCTAATCTGGAGACGGAGCCGTTTTTAACGAAAAATACGGCTCCGGCTCCACCAAAAATGTTGCTGCTCCCGGCTCCGGCTCCGAAACGCTGATATAAAATAATAGGATGACTATGTGTATGTAGTGAAGGGTCTCGCTAACTGCTTAACCAATATAGATCACATTTTACAATGTTCTATACGTAATTGTAGAGAGGAGACGCTCATAACATTATTACCAACAAGTAATAGGATAGTTTTATTATATAAAACTTATGCTCACATACGAACATTTTTTTGGAAATTATTATAGAGTACAAAATTCTTTCTGTTATTTACAACAATTTTCATGTAAAGTTTAAACTTGATAGGCTTATTCTTACATGCCTTAATTAAGAAGCCCAACTACAGGGTGTTTTTTTTAATAAGACAAAAATATTACTTAATTTAACCCACTTGCCATTGACAGAAGTTAATGATATATATCTTAATTTCTTCATTGGGTTGGGGAGTTTTGTATAAGAAAAAAATACTTAGCAATTTTCAACAAATTATGCCTTAAAAACCGGTTTTTCCAAAGTACCTATTTTTGGAAGATTTTTGGATCATGACAAATTTAAAGGGTGTGCAAAATGCATGCATTTTTTAAATTCAAATTGAGCAGCTTGTGTTAATAGTAGAAAAATGCTATGCATACCGTTATAATCGTCATATACTCTAGTTTTTGGCAATGTATGTTTCATACTTATGCTATTTGTAGTATAGAAGCTACGTTGGAAAAAGTGAGAAAGGTTGAAAAGTTTTAATTCAGTTGGGACATTTTACCACGTAGCTCCTGAACAATGCGTAGCACATTATAATTCTTTAATATCTAAAAACCTGAGTTTTTGACGATTCTAACGGTGAGCATAACATTTTTCTACTATTAACACAAGCTGCGTAATTTGAATTTAAAAAATGTATGCATTTTTGCACACCCTTTAAATTTGTCATGATTCAAAAATCTTCCAAAAATAGGTACTTTGGAAAAACCGGTTTTTAAGGCATATTTTTTTGAAAATCGCTAAGTATTTTTTTCTTATACAAAACTCCTCAACCCGATGAAGAAATTAAGATATAGATCATTAACTTCTGTCAATGGCAAGTGGGTTAAATTAAGTAATATTTTTGTCTCATTAAAAAAAACACCCTGTATTTTTAAACAAAAATTGAATAAACCTATCTCAAAATACAAAATTACATGATGCTTAATATAGACATACTTACATTTTAGACTGGATGTGCACAATTGTTTTATAGGAATCAAAATTCTAAAATCATGGATGAATATACATAAATTGTTTGGAAATTACATACCGACTGTTTAGTAATGACTATAGAGATCCTATGCCTCAAAACTTTTTTAAAATTCTCATGCAAAGTTTGGAATCAATATGAAGGTTCTAATATGTATGAATGAACAAGAAGAACTATTCAATGAGGATGGTCATAAATTTATATAAAAAATCTTTTTTTTTTAAAGCTTAAATCTAAAAATGTCTATTACTGAATGGTGAAAGTACAAAAGACAGGATCTTACAGTGTGTTATTTTATGAGAACTTTTTTGTAAGCAATTTTACCCCTCTTATAGTTATCAGAATTTAATGATTAATGGCTTATTTTCTTTGTTTTTTAATGCAATTAATAGAACAACAAAACAATATTTCAGTTTTTATTTAAAAAGTACAGTAAAATCTAAAATTCAAAACTTAGGTGTCAACATCTAACAATGGTTTTAGCGCATTTTTCTTATGCTCAAATATTCAACCTTTTGCAAGAATGGCTGCTAAACACTTGAAAGTTCAAATATAGAGCTAAAATGTATACAGATATTATTAGGGACATGTACTAGAAAATATCAAAGTTTGAAGGTCGTATCTCAACCAGGGAGGGAGTACTGGCCCCCCAAAGTTGACTACATAAAATCCATTTTTTTTCTTGCAAAGGGTAGAAGATTTAGGCATAAGAAAATGCGCTAAAATTATTTTTAGATGTTGACACCTAAGTTTTTAATTTTAGATTTTACTGTACTTTTTAAATAAAAACAGAAATATTTTTTTGTGTTCTATTAATTGCTTTAAAAAATGAAGAAAATAAGCCATTAATCATTAAATTCTGATAACTATAAGTGGGGTAAAATTGCTTTCAAAAAAGTTCTCATAAAAAAACACACTGTATTATACAATTGTTATTGGCTATAATATCCGGGGGGGAAAATACCCGCTCAGAATATTCATTATTAAAACGAGATTTTAAACTTCTGTTGGAAAATTTCCATAGGATCTAATTAATCGACTATATAGTTGCAAATTTGTTCTGCAAACAAAATATGGCTTGAAACCCGCAGCAAAAAAAAACAATTAAAAGCTTCCTTTTGACATATTCTACCTCTTCTTAATTTCTTGGTAAAAATTTATCTTCATTGATAAAAAAAAAGTCACATGGTAGTATTAAGGAAGATATTTAGATTTATACAACAATTTATTTGTTCACTGGACTTCATTGTAAAATTTTTAGTTAACTTTCTTATAAAACTTTTTTTCGTATTCATTCCAAAACGGTGGATAGGAACCGGTTCTCATCCATACGAAAAAACAATGTCTAGCACAGGGGCGTCCAAGCTTTTTATTTTGGGGGGGATAAAATTTTTTTAAGGGGGGGGTAAATCGTTTTTAGGGGGGGTAAAATGGCGCGCGAAGCGCGCCGCAAATTTTTTTACCCCCCCCAAAATTTTTACCCCGGGGGTAAAATTTGCTTGGGGGGGGGGTAATTACCCCCCCTGAAACCTGTTGGCAGGGGTAAATTTAGTTTACCCCCCCCCCTCAAATTTACCCCCGGGGTAAAATTTTTGGTGGGTGTAATTCAAATTTTATTAAATATATAGTATTAAAAATGCGCGCGAAGCGCGCAAAAATTTTTTGTATTAGAGATTTTTTATTTTTTGGGGGGGGGGGTAACTACGGCACCCCCAGGGTAGGGGTAAATTTTAAATGGGGGGAGTAAAATGAAAAAAATCGTTTGGGGGGGGGTAATCGCCCCATTACCTCCCCCCCTTGGACGCCTATGGTCTAGCATCCTATTATATCCAGTTTTCTACGAATATAGAAATGTACAATCATAAGATTAAAACCAGTTTTTTATCCGGTGCTTTCACCTCAGGGCTAAAAAAACAAGTTTTAATCTTATAATTGTACATTCTATATCCGCGGAAAGCCGTTTATAATACGATGCGAGAAATAACTATTCTCGTATTCATTCGAATCTGGTGGATAGGAACCGGTTCTCATCCATACGAAAAAACTATGTCTAGCATCGTATTATATCCAGTTTTCTACGAATATAAAAATGTACAATCATAATATTAAAACCAGTTTTTTTAGCTGGTGCCTTTGGCACCTCGGGGCTAAAAAAACTAGTTTTAATCTCATAATTGTACATTCTATATCCGCGGAAAGCCGTTTATAATACTATGCGAGAAATAACTATTAAAAATCCATAGAAGTTGGTTATTCAGTTATTTATCGCATTGTATTATAAACAACTTTCCAGTTTTGTGGTTCTTATTTAATTTTTTTTTGTGAAAAATCTCTGTAATACGATATTATACATGATTTTTCAGTATGAATGAGAACCGGTTCTAATCCAGCGTATATTTATTGATCCAATTAAACACACCAACATTTTGGAAAGCTAAGGCCAAATAATGTAAAAGAAAATCTAAGCAAAAAATGCGCGCCAAAAAATCGATTATCTTGTCTAACTTTATCAACAACATTGATGATAATAAATCATTTAATTCATTTTTACATAAAAATCAATGAAGAAAATTAATGAATATTCGAATTTGAATGAAGACAGCATTCTATTATCATTTAAGGTAATTTGAGCTATTTTAAAATTTACCAAACTTTTGTTTAGAAAAGTAAATAATAAAATCTTTGTTTTTTAAATTTAAAATCCAAACAAAAGAACCTTAACAAGGAAGCATTTAATATATATTTCTGGTATGGTTGCAGAGATAGATAACGATTTACACTTACGTGTACGTTGGGAACTATAAACCATTTTTTTCCTTAACATGAAAAATAAACGTCGAGCTTGCTTTTTAGCTGTTCTGCTTATATTGAGTTAGTAATTTACATAACCGGTTGTTTACAAACAAACAAAATTTTTTATTTATCCTCTTATTTTAAGTAGAAAGCTATTTTTGTCTGCAGCGAAGGATCTTGCTAACCGCTTAACCGTTATGGTTTTCCTTTACAGTGAAGCTTTAGGGCGGTTTTAATTATTTTGGGGAAGGTTATCTTCACCCTCCCAATAAAAGATGACCCTCTGTTATTTTATTACACTTTCTTATTAAAACTCAAATTGATTATGGGGAGGTTGACTTTCCCCCTATCCAACTTAAATGCTCTTAGAGGCTAATATGGGCTAATTAACGTATAAAGCAACCAGCAGCAACGCCCCCTATCGGTCTCTAGGGGCACTTAAGGTTAAGGGGAACAGGGTAAGTCGTCCCTACACTTTTAGTTTTAAAAAGAAAAAGTAAAATGGGGATACATTCTATTTCTAGGGGTTATTTCTCTTGGGATGGTTGAGTAACCCTCATAGGCGTCCAAGGGGGGGGGGGTAATGGGCCATTTGGCACCCCCAAACGATTTTGGGGGTGCCGTAGGCACCCCCAAAATTTTGTGAACAATACCCCCCCCAAAAAAAAATTACCCCTACCTTGGGGGTGCCGTAGGCACCCTCAACGATTTTGGGGGGGGTATTTACCCCCCCAAACCATTTTGGGGGGGTAAATACTCCCCCCAAAATAGAAAATCTCTAACAAAAAAATTTTTGCGCGCTTCGCGCACATTTTTAATACTAAATTTTTTATCAAATTTAAATTACCCCCCCCAAAAATTTTACCCCGGGGGTAAATTTTGGGGGGGGTAAACAAATTTTACCCCTGCCAACAGATTTCAGGGGGGTAATTACCCCCCCCAAGCAAATTTTACCCCCGGGGTAAAAATTTTGGGGGGGGTAAAAAAAATTTGCGGCGCGCTTCGCGCGCCATTTTACCCCCCCCAAAACCAAATTACCCCCCCCTTCAAAAAATTTTACCCCCCCCAAAATAAAAAGCTTGGACGCCCCTGGTAACCCTTCCCCAAAATATTTGTAAGTCTTCCCTAACCTATAAGGGGCATGTTGGTCCAGCAATTAGCGAGATCTTAAGCTAAAGACAGGCACACACAGACTGACGGACATCCTGTTACTTCTATTAAAGAATCAGGTGTGCTTTTTGTAATATTTTTGTTAATTTTAGGAGGTTTTTGAAGATTTTCCGGATGATTTTGGATCACATTGTATGATGGTAAGACATATATCATATTTCCTAGTCTACCCATTAGAGTAAAACAATAGAGGGGGGAAGGGGTTAAATAACTATATGTCCCCACCCCGAGGACCCTGTGCCGACTCTCAATTGTTACTTTGAAAATAACAAATAGCGTCGGGAGTATTAACACAGCCAAGTCGCTACAAAAGGGCAGAAAGCAATTTGCTAGCTGACATAAAAAGGTCCCCAACAGAGGGATCCAGGTAGTTGTCTGGTTATACATCTACATCTATAGATTTATTGGCTACCCTAGAAGTTAGTGTTTCCTAATTTGGCTAATTAAGTCCAAGGAAGCCCTAACTTCTATGCTAGACTATAAATTTTTATAGGGTTTAACCCTTTATTTACAGTCTAGGGGCACTTGAAGAAAAAGTCGAATTTGATAACCCAATTTCTTATTTGCGCCCCCCCCCTGATTTTTTTTTTGGGGGGGGGATTTTTCAGTTCAGCGGTTAGCGAGATCCTTCGGTACAAACAATCACGCAAACACACAAACACACAGACACACAAACATCCTGTTACTTTAGTATAAGGATTTAAGTATAAATTATACAAGATTTTTTGGGTTCCAGGACAAACGCAGGAGTCCCAAACGTCGGAGTGGACAAACACAGAAGTGTAAAAATATTGATTTAATTAAGTATTTCTAAACAGGTTAGGTTAGGTTAAGATATGAATATATAAATAAGCCCCCATTAGGCATTTTAAAACCAATTAGATAGTTTAAAATAGGTTAGGTTATGTTAAGTTTCCACTCCGACGTTTGTCCACTCCGACGTTTGGGACTCCTGCGTTTGTCCGAGGACCATTTTTTGTAGATAATTGCCATTTTTAAAGGTATCCTAATAACAGCATTTTAAAACAAGAAAATAAAAACTAGTATATACTGGGTGCGGCAGCCAAACTGTCCTTGTCCATGAAGCCTAATACCTGCTTGATGGAGGTCAACAAGGAGGACTTGGTGGTAATGGGGATTTGGGATGTCTGCTAACATGTCTTTTCACATAACTACAGACAAAAAAGTGTATGGGATTAAGGTTGGGTTTACCTCCCTGTAGGATGACGCCAGGATGTTAACTAAACAAAATATTACAAGCAGCTTTTCTTTCATATTTGGTGCACAATATTTTCTTTAATAATGTTGTCTTGAATCCATTAGGTTTAAAATTTGGCGGCAGCCTTTACATTGCATACAAGACTTACAGCAAGATTGCATTTTTGGTAATACCTTTTCGATACAGCGTATAATGTCCAATAAAAAATGTCAATACAAATGACGATTGATAGGCCAGTATACATTGTAATTGACCAATGGTAAATTATAAACTGGCCTATCATTGGTCATTTGTAATGTATGACATAATTTTTTTATTGGACACTATACTCTGTTACCACTTTTTCAATAACATTGTGTAATATGAAATGTATTTAGGCTGAATGTTTGTACATGAAAGGATACCTGGAGCGTTCGTTGAGTGTTTGGCACAAAGCAGCCAAGCTCAGACCCAATATGGAACCGGTAATCTATATTTTATATCTATATATACAGCCTTAAGAGACGAATTGTCTGATTCTGCCAATAGGAGAATACTAAAGGAATATAAAAGATATCTCATTGGTTACAATTGTGTACACAATAGTGAAAAACTACTGTGAAAATACGACGAAACGCCCCTTACGAGGCGTTGTCACGAAATGGACTATACCCAATTTTTCCAGTATGGCTTTTAAAACTGCTTAATAACCTCTGAATTAGCACCAGTTTTCAGCAATACTGAAAAATCATGCATTGCGTCGCATTACACACAATTTTCCACGAATAATAAAATAAGAATTACAAAACTGGTATTGCTTTTATGATTTTTACTTTAATATTTGGTTTTAATCTTATACCTAGCTTTTCATTTTCATATCCGCGAAAGCTCTTTATAATATGATGCGATAATAGTTATTTCTTGCATCGAATTATAAACAGCTTTCCGCGGGTTTAAAATGTACAGTAATAAGATCAAAACCAGTTTTTTTAGCCCCCAGATTTCGAAGGGCTATATTCGTAGAAAACTGGATATAATACAATGCTAGACATAGTTTTTTCGAATGGAATAGAACCGGTTCTTATCCACCGGATATTAATTGGTTTCGAATGATTACGAGAAATAAGTATTTTGGTTTTCAGGTGACCAAATCCATAGAAAAAGTTCGGAATACTTTGTTGGTGGCCATGACAAATTGTTTTGCAGCTACAGATACTTTTGATATCATTCAGGTAATAAAGCTGTAAGCAGAGGCGTGTAGTAGGGGCGTGTCAACAACCTCCTTAATATCGAAATATAGAAGGCCTGCTTTCATCTTGTTACACCCTAATGGGTTTACATCCCCCGGGAATAGTCCCTTTCGTGGAAACGCCCCCCTTAAGGGGCAATTCGTCGTATTTTTAAAATGGCTTTTGATAAGATATTTTAGGTTAGGTTAGGTTATATTTGGTTAGGTTATTGCCCCACTGGGTTAGAGCCCCCCGCAGGGGCTAGAAATATGAGAAAAGCTACTGTGAAAAAAAAACGCCCCTTAAGGAGCGTTGCCACTGACGTATGAGGGGATGTACAGACAGACTGGAATACGAGTATAGAGTAGCTTCGATACAATTAAATATCAATAATATAACAAGGTATTTCTAAAAAATACACATTTATTAAACAATTAAAACTGGTTAGAAATAGGCAGATTAATGGGATTATTATTATAGGATATATTTAATATGATATCAATTAAAGGCTTGGACGTCCTGTTTCTTAGTTAGGTAAGAAACGACGTACTTAAACACGTGGGAAATATAGATACCGCCAGCCTAGACTTATAGGCTTGTATCTAACCGAATGCAGACGGGAGGAAGCGTATTCACTCTTTGGCCTGCAACAATCAACTAGCCCTCAACACAGCAGGATGGAGTATAGTGGCGGTTACAAGTGGAGGTCTGACTCAGCCAGAGAAGTATAGGAATGTGAACAGGGATGGGGATACATAAACTTGGATGGTGAATACCACACTTGCCCCCTCTGAGGGAATATGAAATATTCCCTCACAGTTGACCTGCACGCCTGCTTCTGCGGGTTGATGTTGTACTCGCAGGTTCTTCGATTGCGGCCATAGCCCTCTCTACGATATCAACAGGATTGGGTTCTGAGGAAGTAGGATTTTCTGGAGTTGCTGGAGGCTCTGGAGCAACAGCATTCTGGAGGGCCAACATGCCCTCACAGGGAGCCGTGGCTACTGGATCTTCGGAGGCAGCGCCAGCCTGCGGATTAACAGGTAGATCAATTCCAGATGGAAAGAGCTCACTGATTTGAGCATCGAGCTCTGTGTCACTGTTTTCCTCTGCAGGATCCAGGACCTCTGGATTGCCTTCTCTATCGGTGGGCCGGTACTCATCAGAGCACTCAGAACCGCCATAATGAGAGATCAGCTCAACTCCATCATCATCTGGCCGGGGTACGTCCCCAGCGGGAAGAGATGCCTCTATGGTCGCCACATTCTGCCCAGGTACATTCATTACATTACAACGAGTATTAATATATTTAATTACCCTGTCAGAGTTTTGGTCCAACAGTCGACTAGTGGCCTCAATAACCGTGGTCATTCGTGATTTTAACTCGACGGTCGAGTCCTCAGAGACAGTGCGAATTTTTTCGCGCAAAGTTTTGCGGTTCCGCAGTAATTCTGCGGAAATTTCAATAAGGCGCTTGCCATGTTGTATATATGCTTTCTCAACAAATGAAGCATTGCTAGCAATTTTAGATTCCAGACTTCTCTGGAAGGGGAGAAGAGCTTCCTCCATTGCTTCTTTTACAGTGGAAGATAGGACTTTTTTCCATTCCTCAGCAGTCACCCAAAAAGCCTTAGGCTCACTTTTGCTTTCTGCTAATGTCTCTTTCTTTTTAGGGGGTAATGGAGGCGGTTGAACTTCCACCTTAGCCTTTTTGGCTACGGGGCCGCTGCTGCCTGTTGGTGTTGGCGGACGTTTTTCTACCGCTTTTGGGGCAGATTTTACGGCGACTACCTCCAATTCAGGTGAGGCACTACGTTTTGGTGGCGATTCCACCCGATTTTTTTGCGGTTCCCCTCCCCTATTTTGTTCCATTAGAGGCCTGGCCCTAGGCCTGGCTTTATCGGAATATTCGTTGGCCTCTAAGTTTTTAGCCTGCCGCAATTTTTCTTGCAAGTCAAGGAGTTCCTTTGGAACATCTTTTCTCGCGGTGCGGTAAACGTGGATCGATCTTGAGACACATTGCAGTTCACTGAGGTTTTCAGGGTTGCGCGGCGGTTTTACACGCGGCTGATACCTGTTTTCATCAGGTTCATAGTAGGCTTCCTCAGGGCCGCCCTGGGGATAGCCATGATTGCTGTCATAATAATAGTCCTCTTCATTGTAAAAGGGTGCCTCTTCATATTCTCGACGGTATGAAGAGTGACCGGCCCCATGGGAGTGGTGAAAACCCCTTGAAAAATTCCGCCTGGGATATCCTAAAACAAAAATAATAAACTTAAAATTAAGGGTCATTAATTCCTTATACCGAATAAGGAAATATTTTTACAAAGACGACCTTTAGGGACGACAATCTTATAGGTATATATGTTTGATACAGGTCGTCCGTTTTTGGGGATTAGTTTTCCCCATTATTTGTAAAATCCCGCAATTCGTGTGTTTCACTCGTACCTCCTTCTTTGTACGCGTGAATTTTGGTGCAGGCTAATATGTAAATGATAAAAGCGACGCATAATAACGACCCTATTCCTGTAAGGATGGCTGCTACTACAAGCACTATATGATACCAAGTACTGGATAGGAAATCAACCACCTTATGATACGTTTGAATAAACCAGGAGTCGGTTATTTTTACTTCAAAATTATTGGAGTCTGCGGCAAGTTGGCTGAGGTATAATTCCTCGGCACTTTCTGAGAAATTAGTTTTTTCTAGGCTTTGCCAAGAATGATATAGAAATAGGCTAATCGGTTTATCCATAAGATATTGGTTTACATTTAGTATTTGCATACCCTGCCCTTGATTACCAAGGAATTTTCCTTGGTACAAATGTAAGAAAATTGGATTTTCGGAACATTTAGTCGGGGTTAAATGGGTGGTGTTGACCAATCTGCGTGAAAATGGTGATATTCCCATAGTCTTATTATTGATTGAAACCGAGAAATGATCCACAAAACAGGGTAAATTTTCTCCCAAAGAAACATTGATTTTAAGACTATCGCACTGTATTACTAAATCCAGCTCACCGAGCGCCCTAACTAGTTTTTTACGATGAGTCTGAATACTGCTTTTAGACAGAAAATGGTTCTGTAAACAGCGAGTTTCGGGGACAATTAATTTATTATATTGTTGGTAGGAATAGAAAATCTCTAGTGGTAACATATCATCTTTTTCTTTAGCGTTTAAAAGTGGGAAATATGGTTTTACAGAATTCGTGAACCATACCATTAAGTTATCAATATTAGTTTTGTAATAAAATAATTCGGGAATTAGACTTTCAAAATGTTTTTTATCTTTAAGTTCTAGCGCTAGAGTAATTTGGGGATCGATCACTAGATATTTTTGGGCACCCTGTTCTCCTTCAAATGTAAACAATGAAATATTAAAGATGTCTACCGTTCGCCAAGGAGAAGTGAATTTTTGTGCGCTATCAGTTTTATCATCTGAGATAATTCTATCGTAGCCTATTTTCAGATTGTGATCTAAACAATTGTTTCCCACCCAGTGACTGCCCAGGTAACAGCCCGCTTTTGTTTGTAATAATTCAACAGGCTCAGCCTGGACCCCTATTTGTTTTTCCTCAAATGTCCCAGGGATAAAAATGCCGTTAATGTTTACGCCGTTTCCCTCGCAGGCGGGGTCGATGCCGTTAAGGAGGTCGTTGGGGTAGGTAAGTGTCCCGTTTACCAGGAAACGCGTGTATGACATCTGGTGTTCATACACTGAGACTGATTTCCCTTCAAAGTTAAATATTTTAGTTTTGGACATGGTGTAACAGTCTTCATAAGTTACGAGGTTCGGTATCTCCACGAGTGCTGGAGCAGCGAGGTGTATGTGGCTATATCTGCCACAATACCAGTAATGAGTACTGGTTCGGAGGTGGCAACGAATTCCAGGTATAATTTTTCTTTCAACCTTTTGCAGCAGGTGAAATTGTTTTTGTTCAATATTAGTAATATTAAGAAACGCAGCGCATTCAGAGATTTTCAAACGCGGGTTTTCGTTTGCTACACATTGAGTCGCATCTATTTGTATTATTTCGGACGCATTTGATTTTGCCAAAATAATAAAAAGCCCCAAGAATCCCAAAATAAATTTACCTCGAGCTCCTGGTGCCTTTGCCAAATGATGCTGCATTTTATTTTTATGCTTCTCGTTTTTCTCTGAAATATGTTAATTAGTTAGTTTTAACATATATTTTTTTTGTTTATTTTCGTTATTATACATACGTAGATTAAGCTATATACATTTGCCACCTTGGTTTTATATAATTATACATTTTATATACATTTTATTTCTTCCTTTTAATTGGGTTATGCAGTCCGATTTGGACATGTATGCGGTTATCCCCCCCTTGTGACCTAGTTTTTCTTTCTTCTTCTAATATATACTTGGGTACTATGCTTTGTTTGTTAACATTAATAACCTTTTCAGGGCTGGATTGTTTGGGTCTTTGTGCGAAGAAAGAAGCCTCGGACGGGACGGTTTCTTCCAAGAAACTATTTTCGACGTGGATGTGAGGACCGGATGACCGATCTGCGCCAGGGGGTTCTTGGTCTTTGGGCTGTGACTCAAATGGTGAGTTTTTTTCCATTATATCCCCTCCCCCATCACAATCCACCTCCCCCTGGGGTAAGTCCTGACTAGTTTCAGGGTTTTCTATAAAATCGTCACCATCGTTATCTAGGTAGGTAAAATCGTCATTTTCCATACCTTTATTATCGTTTGTTTCGGTTTGCCCGGTATTATCTATGGTTAAGGTTATTTCCTCAGACCGGACGATTTCCTCAATTGGAAAGACGTTAAAGGAAAGTGTTTCCCCCAATAATTCTATTTTAGAATCTATTTTTCGTATTTTATCCCTACTAACAACTTGGTTAGTTTTTATTGGATTTGATCCAAAGGGACTTAGTTCAAAAAGGGCCTCTGAGAATTTTTTTGTTACAATAAAAGGACCCCCATAGAAAGATTGCAATTTTTTACTGACCCCTATCTTGACTAGGTTAAAAAATGCAAAGACCACGTCGTTAACGAAAAGGGGAGATGAAGCCTTCCTAGATTTATTTTGAAACTCTAAATAGATCTTAGATTTTTTGGAAACCTGTGCAATAATTTCTTCCAAATTTTTTAGGTAGTTTAAGTAAGACCTGCAGTCAATGTCCTGCCTTTTCTGCAAGATTGGAGAAAAGAAATCGAGATTGAGAGTTGGTTGTCTGCCGAACATAAGGTAATATGGCGTATACCCCGTTCTTCTAGACGTACTAGAGTTAATTACAAAAGTGGTCAAAGCTAATTTTCTTGCCCAGTCTTTACTTTCGAATCGGTCATCGGATCTTAGACCTGCATAAATGCTTTGATTATGCCTTTCACATGGGTTACTATTAGGGTTTCTTGGGGGAATAAGTTTAGTTTCGATACCTAGTTCATCCATAACTTTTTTGAAAACTTCCCCAGTAAAATTTGTTCCCCTGTCACTCCTCAATGACCGAAATAAGCCGTAGGTGGGTACTACCTGTTCAAGGATGACCTTCACCGTGCTTTCCACGGTGGCGTCCTTGATGGGGTGAGCGATAATGTACCTAGAGAATAGGTCAACTAGGATAAATATGTAACGGACATGTTGTCCTTGAAAATAGTTAGGGGTTAAAGGACCGATAAGGTCTACTGATACCTGGCCAAAAATCTCGTGACTAATGGCTGAATGGGTGATAGGTTGTTTGTGTTTAGGTACCTGCCCTATTTTTCTTAGGCAGGTAATACAATTTTTGATGCGTGATTCGACAAACTTATTAATTCCTATGAGGAAGAATCTTTCATTTATCTTGCGTGTTGTTTCGTTAACCCCCTTGTGACCTATACTATTATTATGTGCCAATTCAAAAACTTTATTATATAATCCAATGGGTACGACGGGTCTTTCAATGAATGTTCCATTGCTAAGAGGTTGTCTAAATATTAGAAGTCCTTCCATAACGTATAAATGTTCTATTAATTTAAAAAGGACCTCTTTCCGGCCGGTTAGTTCAGCTTTTTCAAAACTCGACAACTTCTTTTTTTCGAATATCCACCTACGAATTTCAGATAATACTTGATCTTTTTGTGTTTCAGATTGCCAAACATTGTTCACACCGACTTCTGAAGCCGAATGTAACTCAAAAATCTGGTCTTGGTATGGGCAATCCTGTTCATAAGGATCCAAGGTAAATGAGCTAGTACATTTTTCACAATCGGTTTCCTTATGTTCTTTGCATAAAAATTGCCCTCTAGATAGATTGTCGGCATTGCAATGGTCCCTACCCTTTCGATGAATTACTGTAAAGTCAAAACTTTGGATAAAGAAAATCCATCTCAGAGTTACACCATTTATGGTTCCTTTTTGCCATTTTTTGTAATGAACTAAGGAAATCGAATCTGTACGCACAATAAAGTTTCTGAATCTTAAATAATGAAGAAAGGTTTTAAGAACAAATACTAGACATGCTAATTCGCCTTTATAACTTGGATAATTTTTCTCTGCCCCGTTACATTTTTTGGAACATATTCCAATAATTCTTTCTTCCCCCCCCTGGTTTTGGCTGAGAATTCCAGCGAAATAACTCGTAGAAAAATCTACGTCTACTATAAAGGGGTTAGGATTATCCCACTGGGGATAGCCTTTACTTATAGAATTTGAGAACATATTTATGAAATTTTCCCAATCTTTTGATAGGGAATTGGTCCATTCGATAATTTTATCGTTTCTGTGTTCGTCTAGGGTACAAGAATTTTTCGCATAGGATGGGAAATAGGCCCTATAATAATTGGAGAAGCCCAGGAAACGCTGGAGTTCCTTGCCTGTCCTGGGCCTGCTCCAATTTTTAATTTGTTCTAAATATTCGGGGTTCATTTTAAGTCCTTGGGAACTGACTATATGACCTAAATATGTACATTCGGATGTGAAGAATTTACATTTGGCTAGATTTAACTTAAGTTTTGCTATTTTTAGGACTCCGAAGAGTTTTCTGAGATGTTTCAGATGTTCATCAACATTCTTTGAGAATATAATAAGATCATCAAGGTAAGAAATTATAAATTCGTATAAGCCAGGGATAAGGGTTAGGACTCTGTCCATCAAATGGCAGAAAACACTTGGCGCGTTACACAGTCCGAACGGCAGTTTCTTGAAAAGATACTGCCTGTTAAGGGCTGTGAACGCTGTCAAGTGTTTACTTTCCTTCGAAATGGCTAGCGCATGGAATGCGCTAGTCAAGTCGAGGGTGGTAAATACATTACCAGTGCCTAATTTTTCTAAATTACTAGAAATCAGGGGAAGGGGCCAATTAATTTTTCGTGTTACACTATTAAGCGCACGAAAATCGATAACGAACCTAAGCTTGCCTTCCCCCCCAGCCGTTGGTTTTTTCTTCACCGCAAAGATTGGGGAGGACCACTCGCTGTAGCCCTCCTCAATGACGCCCCCCCTTAGCCAATTTTCAATTTGTTCTTTTAATTTGGCTTCGTATAATGGGTTTAACTGAATGTTTCTAGCCTTAATAGGTTTAGCCCCGGGGATCAAGTCTATTTTATACTGTAAGAGATCGCAGTTACCGATATCGGCATCGTCAACCGAAAATATATCGAAATGATCAAGGCATAATTTTACTACCTTTTCCTTCATCCCTGGGTTATTTTTGATAAGATCACTATTTTCTAAGTCTAATTTTTCTTTAATGAATTTAATTCTTTTAAGAAGTGTAGTTCCTGACAATTCATTTATTTGATTAATACTTTTATTGCAGGAATTTGGGGAATCTGATTCGAATTCAAAGCAATATCCAACTTTAACGTTATCCAATAAGGTAATATTTTTTCCTGCTAAATTGACAAAATTTACCCAACATTCTCCCTTCTCATTTACATTATAAATACCCTCCATAAGCATTAAGCCGTTACGGCTTGTCATTTTAGAATTATTTGGGGATATATACAGCTTCCTATTTTTCTGATGAATAGGAATTGTTATCACCGTTGTATTCCCCCCCGGCAAGAATGTTGTTTTCTTTGCTAATTTTACGCATGTTTTATTTTGTTTTAATGTCCCAGTCCCCCCCTGGTTACTCCAATTTATTCCCGGGATAAGGGAGTTTTGTTCCGTATGAACATTGTTTGTAGGAATTAAGGGTATGTTTTTACTTTCTTCAACTATATTAATTGTTGAATTTTCTATGGGGATTTGCTCGCCAGTGGGGAGCTCAAAGGAGAACTTATCTAGTAACAAATTAATTCGATTAACTTTGAGAAATTCATATCCTAGATTTATAATTTTAGACGTCGTTTCAGGGATGTAAAACGTTTCTTCGAATATTTTATCTGACCCATCAAAGCTGAATTTTAAACTCACGTGTCCTATGATATTTACTGGTTTTAAATCTACAGACAGAGCGCTAAGATTGGCGGGGGTGAATGTGATTTTGTTATCATCTAAGATTTCTTTAGAAATAAGGGACCTAAAGTTGTTTCCTGTATCCACTAAAGCGTGTTGCAGGAATTCCCCCCCCACGGGATTAAGAACTTTTAGTTTTGCACAGATAGGCATTATAAAATAAATTATATTTTTAGTCGAAGCCTAAGATGCATATTTTCCAAGATCCCCACCTCAGCGGTTAGACGATGGTAATCCTCACACAGAGACTTCCTGTGTTCCAGGTATAGTTGTCTGTCGAAATTTTTTAAATAATGAAATGTTTTAACAATATGGTTAATTGTTAAAATAATTTTATATAGCTTTCTGGGTTTCATTAAGTTTTTTTTATCAAACGCTTTTCAGCTCCAGAAATTTCTCAATAAGCATGAGAATGTTGATAGTTCTAAAGAAACTACTTAAATTTAATACGGGTCCTTATTTATATACTTGGATATATGATAGAAACCTATCGGAATAAAACTGAACTAAAAAGTTTTCGAAAGATTGAAGGGCTACAAAGTAGCTTAAAAATAAGTGTTCAGCTTGCAACTAACAAGACATTAAAAACAGACTGACTTATTTTTTGAATTATATCTGTATTTATACAAAATATAGTGTCATTAGTTAGTATCTGATTCACGATACAAATAATATAAGGTTAGCGCTAAATTATAGCTCAAAAAATTATTAGATATGGCTAATATAATAAAGAGGGTCAATGATGACTGGTTTATTATTCTGATATTGTTAGTATTTATACTTAATTTTTCCACCTATGGGGTAGAACAAGTTTATATATTTACTAGAGTATAATTAATGCTGAAATCAGCTTAAAAAAATAGGATGTGGTTTGTAGTAACTGCTTTGATAGTAACTGGCCTTGATTAATAGTGTGCATTCACTTTTATATAGACTTTTTATTCCGCTGGTAATCCTAGCGGAAGCTAATAGAACTAACTTTATTTCGTTCTGCTAGTAATCCTAGCGGAAAATAATTTAATCAAAATGTTTTAAGATTTTATTAATCACATCTTAAGTGATTAAAGTTTTTAATTTTTAAATGCTGCTTGATTGCAGCTCAAAAATCAGAGAGTAAATGATAACAACAAAGAACTGAAGGACAACTGAATTAGATTTGGAAATCTGCTCGTATTTATACAGATTTTTCTAGTAGACCCCCCCCTTCTTAATCTTATCATTTACTTATACGGACCGCGGTAGCATTCTAGGCGACATCTTTCGGATACATAATAAATTAAATATAGTTCTATTATTGTCACTGTACAAAATGCAATAATATTTATCCATATGGATAAGTTATTATACATAATTGCTGAGATATTTCAGCTACAAAAATCAGAGGCTAAGAGTGAGCAACTCTCAGATAAAATTGATACTGAGGGTTCAACTCAAGAATCATTGTTTATATACAGATAATTCGCTTAAGTTCCCCTAGCGGTTAAAAATTGAACTAGAATGTTTTAGATTCTAGTATATATACATTCAAAATATACGATATTTACATTTTAGATAGGTCATGCGATATTAAAAATAAATACTACTAAATAGAAAATAGGTATTCACTTGTTAGCTTCTTGATAAAGACTATTAGATTTTTAAAAAAATGGAAATATTAAGTGCATGTGAAATGCTCCTCAGGTTACTTCCCTATTTCCCCCAATTTCCTGTATCAGCTACATTTGGATAGGGAAAGGAGGGGGAGGAGTTTATTTTGTGTTGCTTAGTCAGACTTAATAACAATAATTTGTTTTATTTTTTCGCGCCAAAGCATTGCTTGGCAAGGGATATTTGATATTAAGGAATTTGCAAGCTTAGCTTGGCATGGGATATTTTGTTTATCTTTCATATCAAAATATGAAACTCATTCAGCAAATTTTTATTTTCTGGGATAGGGACAATTAATATCGCATAAATACACTTTTACATCTGGTGGACGTGATTTTTAACAATCGCTTGTACATATTTATCTATTTCAGATTCTTCGCTGGCTTCCTGATCCATTTGGTTGATAGTTTTACGCGCATACTGCTCAGGTATTTTATTACTATTACTTGGAGCTTTTCTAGGCGTGAATTTACTCCGTGTTTTACCAAAGCGGGACTCAGGATTTGGGGGCTCCCCAGCTTTCTTTTTGTTGCAATTCTGCACTACATGGCCAGGGATATTACAATGCCAGCATTTAATATTTTTACTCCTCCCATTAAAGGCTCCTATAACGCCCTCGATTTGATCCCAAGCAATAGGATCATCCTCATGATCTACCCAAGAGGGAACCTCGTCAGGTTCTTCGGTTAAGTTTTCCTTATACATTGCCGTGTTAGTGGGGATATTATCTTCGATAATGCTGATTATGGGTTGTTTTTTCGTTTCCGCAGAATTTTTAGGTAGGAACATTTCCATGGCTTGAGAATAGCAAGCCGAAAGGTTTTCCTTGCTAATATGGCCAGACCCATCCCAGTTAACGTATCTTTGTCCGAGATTAATAAGTTTATTTAAGTAAGCGTTGTAATCGTCCAAAAATTGCATACTTTCAACGTAATTGGCCATGTCCATGGCAAGGTTGGTATACAGCAGATTTTTGCTAACGTTAAGATAGAATTCTTTCCACTTCTTTTTAGGTATGAGGCCAGGATTCATGAGTTTGAACACCCTAAGTTTGTTTTCAAAATAGGTGTCAAGGGGTTGATTAGTCTCCTGTTTTAGGTTGTAGAAGTATTGAGAGGCTACTTCTGGATCCGAGAAAGGAGTGACCAGCCTCCTAATCATCAGGTAATAACTTAAAGCAGATAAGGCCTGATTTCTTTCAGGCGTAATTAAGTCTCCTAATCGTTCCCCTCTAGAGTCATAAATTCGCTGGTATAAAATATCCTTAAAAAGAATTGGGTCACAGATTCTGTATGTCTTTGCAACCCTCCACATATTAGAAAAGAAATTATCAAAGTCGGCCCTACCGTCCCACCTAGGGGCATCCCTCGCAAAATCGGAATCCCATTTTTGTCCCTTAATAAAGCATTCTTTAATAAAGTCATCGTCGGCGGCGCTAGTTGTTGCCGTTGCGGCTGTGCCTGTGTTTGGCGTATTTCTTGTAGAGGGTCTTGTTGCTACATTGGGTGCAGACCTTGTAGGTCTACGGAGGGGTTCTAACGACTTAATCCTATCAGGGATAAAGGGAATCCTTTCTAATAAGGTTTTTTCATATTCCGTTAGAGAAGTTTCTCTTACATTCATCCAATTGTCATTATCCGCCGGACCTATAAAGCCTACAATTGAATAGGCCATACAACCTGGGGCTGTCATCCTATCCTTGGCGACCCATTCGACCACGTTTATCTTTTGCTGAACCGATATCCGGTCATAAAAAGTGGCATTAATTGAATCATCACCTATGGTGTTAAAATGAGTCATGTTAAGACTTTCGTTTAACGTTTTTTCCGCAAACAATGGGCCAAGATTTCCGTCTGCTGGGAGTTTTGATACTCTACGTTTTAGGTCTAAGATGTCGGTGTCGGCTAATAATCTGCGATGTGATTCCGTGTCCTTAAACCCTGCCCATTTTGTTTCTATTTCGAGCTGCATAATCTCGGATTCTTGTTTTATTAAATCTCTATAATGTGACGAGTATTCGTTTAACTTAACATTTAACGCTTCCGATATGAGTTCTTTGATTTTTTCAGGGGAAAGCGGGTCAGCCTGCTGCTGCTGCTGCGAGGTACCAGGGACGGCCGGAGCCGGCGGAGGCGGCGGTTTGGTTTTATCATTATCCCCTTTCTTATCGGTCATGGTGCTGGAGTGTAGTGTTCGTTAACACTGATTTGTCTACCACGAAACTTTTTTAAGAACTTGGGAATATCCCTTTCTTCCTGTTTTAAGGAGAAAATATAGAAATGTGTGAAATTAAATACTAGTGTGAAAATAAAAGGCGGGTTCCTTTTTATCTTTATTTGGCAGTTTGCCACGAAATAATTATTAGAAATATTCTGTAACAAATTGTTACTGTAAACTGTTTCCGTGAATAAACTTAGTTATCAGGAAAATATTAATTTCACTTTGCAATCGAGGCTACTTTACAATTTAATTTTGTCTGTACGCTAATTATCTAAACCTTCCCCCCTCAAAAATCGAGTGGTAGACAAGACTGCGCCAAAATGACGTATGAGGGGATGTACAGACAGACTGGAATACGAGTATAGAGTAGCTTCGATACAATTAAATATCAATAATATAACAAGGTATTTCTAAAAAATACACATTTATTAAACAATTAAAACTGGTTAGAAATAGGCAGATTAATGGGATTATTATTATAGGATATATTTAATATGATATCAATTAAAGGCTTGGACGTCCTGTTTCTTAGTTAGGTAAGAAACGACGTACTTAAACACGTGGGAAATATAGATACCGCCAGCCTAGACTTATAGGCTTGTATCTAACCGAATGCAGACGGGAGGAAGCGTATTCACTCTTTGGCCTGCAACAATCAACTAGCCCTCAACACAGCAGGATGGAGTATAGTGGCGGTTACAAGTGGAGGTCTGACTCAGCCAGAGAAGTATAGGAATGTGAACAGGGATGGGGATACATAAACTTGGATGGTGAATACCACACCACTAAAGGAACTATAACCCATCCCCCTAATGAATCACTGTGCACGCCACAAACTGTGTCCGTCTGTTTGCAGGGATATAAAAGGATAATACAATGGCCAAGAAATTGGTGTACATCCCCAATGGTGATACATAAAATTCCCTCTTCTGTAGATTACAATCATGGTCGAAACGTTTTGACTCAACTTAATGAATCAACCAATCAAAATTTTTAAAAATGTCCCCAAATTTTTTAAGCTATCGAATAAGAAAATGTTATTAAAAACTTTGGGGACTAGTGTAATAAACAGCCCATTGTCCCCTGCATTCCTGGTCTGTATGTGCAGCTGAAAAAAGATGATTTTCTCTGCTGCCACTTGAGATAAACCGCGAATCATTTTCTTTAAGATTTTGGGGGCAAATTGCCATATAATCTACAATTAATTTGTCTATACAATCATCCAGATTATAGGTGGAAAATTTGACTTTGTCTTATCCCTTAAGATCCCTGATTTTAGGGTATTTTGGAGAAGTATGGTTCAGTTGAAGAATGTACGAAGGAATTATCCAGCCATGTTGGTAAGGTTTCTAGTAGTAACACTATTCTATAGGTGTATGTGTATGTACTTCTGTCCATCAAGTATTAGAACGTATGTTCTCGTTATTGTTCCTTTTTGTTGCACTAGCGGCTTCGCTCCTAGCCTCTAGGTTTTGCCCCCCAAGAGGTAATTAAAAAAAAAATTAGGGGGATCTTCATCATCAAAAATAATTGAGGGGAAATTTTATTATTTTTGGGGGGTTGGGGGTATCCCATGCCCCAAGAAAATAGCCTAAAACCACCACAGAACCAGTAGGTATATTCCCTGAAGATTAGAATCCGAACGGTTCAGTGGTTACCGAGATCTTAAGGGACAGACAGACGGACAGACAAACATCGTTCTACTTGTGTTATAGATTTTAATATATGTCTGCCTGTCCTTCTATCTGTAGGAAGATTACTGATCTTTCATTGGCTTTGATTTCATTAACTTGTGCTTTCACATGTAGTACCTTCTTGATCACTGATAACCGCGTCGCCCCTTTATTCTTGAAAAAAATCAAAAATGAGTTGGGAGTAGATCAGAGAGAGCGTGAGATGGGACACTGGGCTATTAATTACTCTAGTCCCCAAAGTTTTATAATAACGTTTTCTTATTTGTTGGCTCAACTACTTTGGGGACTTTAGTAAATTCTGATTGGTTGGATCATTAAATTGAGTGTTCAAACGTGTCAACCAATAACCAAGGGGTAATTTTTTGCATCATTATTGGAGATGTACATTACAATGTACATCAATTTATCGGCCATTGTCGAAACCTTACACCAAAAGAATAAATTGATAAAAGAAAATTCTGCAATGCATTATATTTAAAATTGATCGTATTAGGTTAGGTTATATTAGGTACTCAGAGCCCAGCAATGTTAGGACACCGCTGGAACAGGAAAAAAAATCATTTATCAGTGCTCATAAGGCACTTCGTTAGAAATTACCCATTTTTATGAAATAATAAAATTGTTTTTTTGTTCAGAATATCTATCAGATCCAGAGAAACGGCCAGGCTATGAAAAAGAAGGGGTAAGTTTGTCATCCGTGTTACTAGAAGCACACCAGTAATATCTTAGTACTAATGGCAGACTGTAGTAATTATTGAATGGTATTTAACAAAACAAAGTTATAGAAAAATAACACTAAACCTCCCCAATGTTAATTACTGATTTTACTATAAATAGAATACATATATATACAACCTTAAATAACAATGATGAAATTATTTCAATTGTAACTTTTTCTTTAGTTAAGATAGCATTTTACCTTTATCTCACAGAGATAAGGTGTTTTAAACTCAGTTTAAACAGTTTTTTTTTCACTGACTTAGTTTTTTGTTCAAAATATGAAAAAGTTATATTTTTTGATAGCATTTATGCTATTTTGTGACAATGCTATTGGTCAACAATGCAACACAACAATAGAAGGATTTACCATTGATGTTAACAATGATGAGGAAGTTCCCGGCATTCCATCAGCTGATATTTGCAGAGATCTGTGTCAGAAGAAATATGACTGTCAAGGGTTCACATGGACCTATGGTGATATCATTAACAACTGTTACATGTTCACAGATCTGAAGCGACTTCATGAATGCGATGAATGTGTATCGGGAACAGTACCCGATATGTTGTATGGTGGATGTGTTGGGGGCGCGAATGATTTTGTTGATTTAGCCGTAACAGAGACAGCAAAAGCGTGCTATGAGTTTTGCCTAGCAACAGAGGACTGTGATGCATACACGTGGTGGAATACAACTTCCTTGTTTGTAAACACATGTTTCCTGTACAGTTCTTGTGATGAACAACAATCATGTCATGGTGGATGTACTTCGGGTAAAATGAACTGTATATCAAATGGTCCTGATGTTTGCAACAATTATTGGTTTTTAGATGATGCAGGAAGAAGTATTGAAAATGAGGTCAATTGCTATGATAATAATCTTTGTACATGTGATTACACAGGCAGCAATGGTCAATCTCCAGACTGGCATGGACCCGGCAACTATCGCTTCTTTCCATTCAGCACAATGATGCCTGAGTCATCACCTGGAACCTGGCATTGTGGTACAGAGGCTCCTGGGTGGTTAAAGGGCCAACATCCAACTGTGGAAGGAGAGGAAGTTCGGATGGATGTTTGTTTTGATTATGGTCCTGTTCTAGGGGATTGCTACTACAAGTCTCATATTAATGTAACTTTGTGTCCAGGTAGAATTACAACAAAAGGGGGGGGTTTTTAATGCAACCATCTCGTAATCAGTGAGCAAATGGCACTTAGAATTCGAATTTCCATCTATAATTTTGCATGAGTAGTCCTTGGTAGGTCTATTTTCCCTAAATCGAACAAAAAGTTGGAAAAGTAACGGCTAACGGCTGGCGGCTCATCTGTTTTGCCATTTGTTTGATATCTATATTGCAAATTAGTCACGAAACCTCTCTCAACATAATACTCTTTTCTACTCCAAAACGCTATCAAACGGTTCTAGACGGTAGCTGTTGGTACTAGAAGTTTTAAAATTGGTTATTGCTATCATTTAACATGAATTTATTCAAAAATATGTTTTAAAAAGTTGATTCCTATGTAATTGATGATGGATTTACCCTGAAAATAGGCAAAAAACGGCTGAACGGCTGAGCCGCTAGCCGTTAAATTTCCAACTTTTTGTTCGATTTAGGGAAAATAGACCTACCAAGGATTACTCATGAAAAAGTTCAGATCGAAATTCGAATTCTAAGTGTCATTTGCTCACTGATTACGAGATGGTTGCATTAAAAACCCCTCCCTTATATATTTATGTCAAATGCAAATTTTCAACCATTTAACACTACAGACTTTTTCTATTTTAAGAAACACTTTAGCAAAAAGATTATAAAAGATTTTTTCTTCATTATACTAAATGTTCTCTCCCTTGTAGCATCACCAGACGACTTAACCCCACAATAAATTTGATTAAGAGGGTAGGGGGGGGGGGGGGGGGATTAGGGTCATACTCTGCATCTGTGCTTACCCTATCCTAAAGTTGGCTAAACTACTGATAATTAATTCAAACCCCCCAAAAAAACATTTTCATATAATTTTTAAAATATTGGGGGGGGGGGGTGTATTTGATTGGGGGCTTGAGGGGATATTATAAGATTAATTTGATGAATGAAATATGTTGTTACATTAAGGGGATTATTATGTTTACACTCTCGTGGATGCTCCCAGCTGTTATATGAAGTATTGTGGTGATTCTCTATAGAACAAAGACGACCATCACTATAACCATCCATTTCAAAACTGGCGGCATTTTAACAATATGATGTTTCAATGATTTTTACCGATGGCTGACATAAAATCTGTATGCAATTATTGAATTAAAGTGATATCCTTATTAAATATTATGAAAACTATAGAAATTAAATGGAAGTGCCACAATTTATCATCATCATCATCAAGTGTCATGTGGAAGGTTATATAAATAAAAAGGAAGGATGGGATTAGAAATAGGAAAGGAAACTCCTAAAAAAGGGAAGGATTTAGACGTATTTTTATGACGTCACACATGACACTTTCCATATATCTATTAATCATTATGTCTAATAATGTTGAGATAATTCAGATTGACAATACATCCATTACTAATAGTTTTCAAATATGTTGATCAATTTTATGCTTGTCTTAAAGAAAATAAAGGGGAGGTAGATTGTGCTAAAATTACGTAAAGGTGTGAGTTTTAAGGCTTAAAAACACTAGCAGAACGATAATATTCACAAAATATAAATATATTAAATTTTTTTGCAAATAGTTCTTTCAAATATGGAATACACATACTTAGTGAATATTATCGTTCTACTACTTTTTAAAGCCTTAAAATTTACACCTTTACGGAATTTTAGCACACCCTACCTTCTCCTTTGTTATATTTTATTTATTTTTAAAAACGAATGCATTAATTACAAATAAATCGGATCGTTTATTGTTATAAAACATTTTTATTAAGACAATAAAATAATTAAAATATATTTTGTGCTGTTAATTTAATCAACAATTATAAAACAAACTGTACATGTATTCTATTTTTTAATTGTTCAAGGAGTAAGTTCTGAGTTTAGAAGCAAAAATAGAAAAAAACGAGCTAAAAATAAATGTTTATTTGATTTATGTATGTAAAGCGGTTGCGCCCCTAGCATCTAAGCTAGGTCAGTCGATTCGAAAATGGTAGGGAGATGGCAAAAATTGCATAAATAGTACCTATATATAAATACTTTGATTTAGAATCAATAAATTAGCCTAAAACCATACCAGGACCAATAACTTCCCTAAAATTAATAACTCAAATTGGATTAGTGGTTTGTGAAATATTAATGAACAAACAGAGGTAATTAAACGAAAATATTGGCAATTTCACACAAAGTACCTTGTTGAGCATTGAACCCCCCCCCCTTCCTTTTTAAAATAAATTGAAAATTAGGAGAGAGGGTTAGTTTTGGAATTGTTTGTTTATTACCTCATGTTTGGTTAGGTTATATTGGATACTTGGTAGCCGAGCATGGTTAGGGCACCACAGGCATAGAACTCTAAGGGTTAGGGCCCCCAAAGAGGCTAGCCATAGAAAAAAAACCTTACCCTTATTTTGAATTTAGTTGAGTGTAGAAGAAAAGCGAGATGTAAAGAATCTGCTGGGAACCAGTTATCATGATAAAGAATTTCTAAAAAAGGTAAATCGGGAATATTCCTCCAGGTGGTCTCTGTACAGGTAAAAATGAAAAAAAAAATTTTAAGTTACAGGTCAACTTTAAAAAAAAATATGCATTTTTTTTAATGTTATTCACATATTTGAAGAAAAAACATCAATATTTTGTTTCATAAGCTGACCTCTAACTCTTAAAAAAAAATTTTTTTTTCATTTTTACCTGTACAGAGAACACCTGGAGGCCTGCAGCTCCGGAAACTAGAGGTCTATCCAACAAATCTTAAACTTTGTGAAATTCATCATATAAGAATGATTTTATCTTTAATAACCTATTCTCTCAGTCCAAAGATAAAGCCTAGGCACCAGGTTTACGCAAATGTATCAAAACTCCCCCCCCCCCCCCTTGATGAATAATGTAAATAATTAAAATTACTCATACCGTTAAATAATAGATGGAAAACAAAACTTAAAATAAAATTAGTGGCTTTCATTAAGACAATCAAAAGATAAACACAGCTAAATATTAAAATTCATAATTAGGTAAACAAAACTGTTAATAGAGAAGACGTAAAAGATGTTTCTGAAGAAGGATTTCAATTCTTGGTTGGCAGGTAAGTGATAATTATAGAGTAGCTTCTCAACAACAGTGGGTCTGTCAGTCAGTACTTCATACTGATTCTGTCACAGTGAATTTGGAAAGAAAAATAGAGTTGAAATCATGTAAATGACTATACAGCCTATTTACTGCAAATATTTTTGTAGCGAAGCTACTCTATAATTAACTATGTCTATTCGTCCATTTCGCTATTGGGATAATGTGATATAAGTAAAAAGCGTATATTTATTCTTAATGTACAATTATTTTTTTGTTTTATAAAAATCAACTATATTAAAGATTAAGAATAGTTTTGTTAGTTCTGAGAGGCCAAATACACTTGGTAGCTCATATAAATGGTATTAATTTTATGATTTTTATTTTATTAATAGCAGGAAGTTGTCTACAATACTAAATATGATTTTTTAGTATGGCTCGGAACCGGTTCTAATCCAGCGGATATTGATCAGTTTCGATGCCACACCGAAAATAACAATTCATTAATATATAATATTTCTAGAGCTGAGTTTTGGAGACTTCAACAGCCGCTCTATGTAAAAGGTAATTTTGATTTTAATAACATAAATGTACAGAGAGTAACTAAGTAAAGAGGAGATATATATTATATATAGTCTAGGAGCTAGTACAGCAGTATCTGATCCTATAGATAGTCTTGACAGAGAGTAACTAAGTAAAGAGGAGATAAATACTATATATATACTCTAGGAGCTAGTACAGCAGTATCTGATCCTATAGATAGTCTTGACAGAGAGTAACTAAGTAAAGAGGAGATATATATTATATATATACTCTAGGAGCTAGCATAGCAGTATCTGATCCTATAGATAGTCTTGACAGAGAGTAACTAAGTAAAGAGGAGATAAATACTATATATATAGTCTAGGAGCTAGTACAGCAGTATCTGATCATACAGATAGTCTAGACAGAGAGTAACTAAGTAAAGAGGAGATAAATACTATATATATACTCTAGGAGCTAGTACAGCAGTATCTGATCCTATAGATAGTCTTGACAGAGAGTAACTAAGTAAAGAGGAGATAAATACTATATATATACTCTAGGAGCTAGTACAGCAGTATCTGATCATACAGATAGTCTTGACAGAGAGTAACTAAGTAAAGAGGAGATAAATACTATATATATACTCTAGGAGCTAGTACAGCAGTATCTGATCCTATAGATAGTCTTGACAGAGAGTAACTAAGTAAAGAGGAGATAAATATTATATATATACTCTAGGAGCTAGCATAGCAGTATCTGATCCTATAGATAGTCTTGACAGAGAGTAACTAAGTAAAGAGGAGATAAATACTATATATATACTCTAGGAGCTAGCATAGCAGTATCTGATCCTATAGATAGTCTTGACAGAGAGTAACTAAGTAAAGAGGAGATAAATATTATATATACTCTAGGAGCTAGTACAGCAGTATCTGATCCTATAGATAGTCTTGACAGAGAGTAACTAAGTAAAGAGGAGATATATATTATATATACTCTAGGAGCTAGCATAGCAGTATCTGATCCTATAGATAGTCTTGACAGAGAGTAACTAAGTAAAGAGGAGATAAATACTATATATATACTCTAGGAGCTAGTACAGCAGTATCTGATCATACAGATAGTCTTGACAGAGAGTAACTAAGTAAAGAGGAGATATATATTATATATAGTCTAGGAGCTAGTACAGCAGTATCTGATCCTATAGATAGTCTTGACAGAGAGTAACTAAGTAAAGAGGAGATAAATACTATATATATACTCTAGGAGCTAGTACAGCAGTATCTGATCCTATAGATAGTCTTGACAGAGAGTAACTAAGTAAAGAGGAGATATATATTATATATATACTCTAGGAGCTAGCATAGCAGTATCTGATCCTATAGATAGTCTTGACAGAGAGTAACTAAGTAAAGAGGAGATAAATACTATATATATAGTCTAGGAGCTAGTACAGCAGTATCTGATCATACAGATAGTCTAGACAGAGAGTAACTAAGTAAAGAGGAGATAAATACTATATATATACTCTAGGAGCTAGTACAGCAGTATCTGATCCTATAGATAGTCTTGACAGAGAGTAACTAAGTAAAGAGGAGATAAATACTATATATATACTCTAGGAGCTAGTACAGCAGTATCTGATCATACAGATAGTCTTGACAGAGAGTAACTAAGTAAAGAGGAGATAAATACTATATATATACTCTAGGAGCTAGTACAGCAGTATCTGATCCTATAGATAGTCTTGACAGAGAGTAACTAAGTAAAGAGGAGATAAATATTATATATATACTCTAGGAGCTAGCATAGCAGTATCTGATCCTATAGATAGTCTTGACAGAGAGTAACTAAGTAAAGAGGAGATAAATACTATATATATACTCTAGGAGCTAGCATAGCAGTATCTGATCCTATAGATAGTCTTGACAGAGAGTAACTAAGTAAAGAGGAGATAAATATTATATATACTCTAGGAGCTAGTACAGCAGTATCTGATCCTATAGATAGTCTTGACAGAGAGTAACTAAGTAAAGAGGAGATATATATTATATACAATCTAGGAGCTGGCACAGCAGTATCTGATCATACAGATAGTCTAGACAGAGAGTAACTAAGTAAAGAGGAGATATATATTATATATACTCTAGGAGCTAGCACAGCAGTATCTGATCCTACAGATAGTCTTGACAGAGAGTAACTAAGTAAAGAGGAGATATATATTATATATAGTCTAGGAGCTAGTACAGCAGTATCTGATCATACAGATAGTCTTGACAGAGAGTAACTAAGTAAAGAGGAGATATATATTATATATACTCTAGGAGCTAGCATAGCAGTATCTGATCCTATAGATAGTCTTGACAGAGAGTAACTAAGTAAAGAGGAGATAAATACTATATATATACTCTAGGAGCTAGTACAGCAGTATCTGATCATACAGATAGTCTTGACAGAGAGTAACTAAGTAAAGAGGAGATAAATACTATATATAGTCTAGGAGCTAGTACAGCAGTATCTGATCATACAGATAGTCTTGACAGAGAGTAACTAAGTAAAGAGGAGATATATATCATATATACTCTAGGAGCTAGCACAGCAGTATCTGATCATACAGATAGTCTTGACAGAGAGTAACTAAGTAAAGAGGAGATATATATTATATATACTCTAGGAGCTAGCATAGCAGTATCTGATCCTATAGATAGTCTTGACAGAAAGTAACTAAGTAAAGAGGAGATATATATTATATATAGTCTAGGAGCTAGTACAGCAGTATCTGATCATACAGATAGTCTAGACAGAGAGTAACTAAGTAAAGAGGAGATATATATTATATATACTCTAGGAGCTAGTACAGCAGTATCTGATCATACAGATAGTCTTGACAGAGAGTAACTAAGTAAAGAGGAGATATATATTATATATACTCTAGGAGCTAGCATAGCAGTATCTGATCCTATAGATAGTCTTGACAGAGAGTAACTAAGTAAAGAGGAGATATATATTATATATATACTCTAGGAGCTAGTACAGCAGTATCTGATCATACAGATAGTCTTGACAGAGAGTAACTAAGTAAAGAGGAGATATATATTATATATACTCTAGGAGCTAGCATAGCAGTATCTGATCCTATAGATAGTCTTGACAGAGAGTAACTAAGTAAAGAGGAGATATATATTATATATAGTCTAGGAGCTAGCACAGCAGTATCTGATCATACAGATAGTCTTGACAGAGAGTAACTAAGTATAGAGGAGATATATATTATATATACTCTAGGAGCTAGCACAGCAGTATCTGATCATACAGATAGTCCTGCCAGTGAGCAAGAAAGTGAAGAAGAGAAGAAAGCGGAAGAAATTGAGAAAAGTACAAAATTGTGGTTTATAAGAAAAATTAACAAAATGAAGGATAATTTGTAAACCGCAGCTAAACCCAAAAGGGCAAGGATTGGATAATGGATGTTGATCTAATTTCTCACTCAACCCTCTTTTGTTAATTTTTAATGGGGGGAAAAGTTTGGGGAATATTTTATGATCTATTCTTTTTTGCACTATCAATAATTCTCCACATGGGGAGGGGGGGGGGGGGGGGAAGTGTTATCCATGAGCAAGAATAGTTATTTATCACATCGTCTTATAGACAGACTTCAGCCAATACTAAAATAAAAAATTATAAGAGAAAACCAGTTTTGTTCAGTCTATCAAAACTGGTATTAATTTTATGATTTTTATATTCGTGGAAAATACAGATGTTTTCAAAGTCACATTGAAAAAGCTAATAATCCGTTTTATTTGATGATTTCTATCGTTAGCAATCAAACACTTTATTAAAGTCTAAAGAACATCAAATAGCCTAGCAACTTAATGAGTGTTGGATCAAATTACAGCATTTGACGAATATATAGATGTTAATTATGAATGTTCAATTGAAATATATTTTGGTACTAAAGTGCAAACAAATTGTTTAATGATTCTATGCTTTGCTACTTTTGGATGTTGTCATTCTTGTTCTTGTAAACATTTTAGTGTATAAAGGGGGGGGGGGAGGTTGATGCAACCATCTTGTAATCAGTGAGCAAATGGCACTTAGAATTCGAATTTCGATCTAAACTTTTGCATGAATAATAATCCTTGATAGGTCTATTTTCCTGAAATCGAACAAAAATGTGAAAAAGTAACAGCTCAGCCGTTTAGCCGTTTTTTGGCTATTTTTAGGGCAAATCTGTCATAAATTACGTAGGAATCAACTTTTTGAAACATATCTTTGCTTTAAATCATGTGAAATGATACAAAAACAACATTTTCAGATTTATAGTACCAGGAACTACCGGCTAGAACCGTTTGAAAACATTTTGGAGCAGAAAATAGTAATTTGTGGAGATAGGTTTCGTGATGATTTGCATTGAAAATAGCCCAAAAAATAGCTAAACTGCTGTACCGCCAGCTGTTAGCCGTTATTTTTTCAACTTTATGTTCGATTTAGGGAAAATAGACCTACCAAGGATTACTCATGCAGAATTTTAGATCGAAATTCGAATTCTAAGTGCCATTTATACATTGATTACGAGATGGTTGCATTAAACCCCCCCCCCCCTTTTAATTACCCTCCATGAGTAAACACTCATGGAAACAAAACTTACAAGAGGTCTGTAAGTTTGTATGTTTACTAAAGGATCTCGCTAACCGCTGGACCAACATGTTACATATACATATATATACAGTGCAGCTTCTCCAACGTTCTGGAAAGGTTTCTAACTATATTTGGAGAAGATATCTCCACCCTCCAAAGAGTAAACGCCCCTAGAAAAATATATCCCCCTAAATTTTTTATAATTTTAAATTTAAACCAAATATTTATCCCATCCCTTCTCTTAAGTGCCCCTAGAGGTCTCTAGGGGCGTAGCCAATAGTATATGAACAAAGAATTAACGCAGAAATTTATTTTTTTAGGAAGCAAATGCTAGGTAGTTAAAATACATGAAAAAAAATAAGAAACACACATAATATTAAGTACATAGTATCATAATAAATAATGCATATATGAAAAAAACTAGAATATATAACATACAGAAAGTTGATAAATATCAATAAGAAAAAAATTATTTATGAATATCTTTCTTGTAAAAATGTATAAAAAAGACCACCAGATCTTTGTATTCTTCTTTAAGTGAGCATAAAATAATCCATTGACTTATACTTTATGGCAAATATATATATTATTATTTTATTTTGTCTTTTTTCAAAATATAACTTAAATACTAAAATAAGTTTAAAAGGTTTAAAATCTTACATCTAAATAGAAGAAAACAATTTGTAAGAATATAAAATAAATATATTTTTGAAACGTATAAATAATAATCTATATTAAAAATATAATGATATCATGATTGTTATAAGAAATAATAATAATCTCATTACTGATTAATTTAATAATTTAATAATGTAGAATTAAACACGTGAAGTGAAAGTGTGTACCTGACATTTAAAGTAAAAAATAGCGCAGATGCCGCGTCGAGTACAAAGAGATGCGACCCTGGTAAAATCAATCAATCAATCATTCTTTGTATATTCTTACAAATTAAGTTCTAATTGCGATTAATTTTGCGGAAGCTCCTTAAGCAGTTAAATAAAAATTACTAAACAAAATACACTTAAATTTTTTCATCAAATATTTAAAACTTTTGTTAAAAATAAGTAAATGTTATAAAAGTTTTAAACATAAAATAATTTTTTTAAAGTGTAAAATTAAAAGCTACTGACAAAAATTTATAAATATTACAATTAAAATAGATGGATTGCACAAAAAATATTGTTTTAAGTTAAATTATTGATTTATGAGAATATCAAAGTAAGCAAAAAAGTAATATCTATAGTAAGTACAATTATATTAAGTTTATCAAATATCAAAAATTACCAAACAGCTTTATTAAGAGTATAAAAAAATTTTTCATTAGCAAAAGAAGAAAAATGCAAATATATTTCAAAAGTCTTTTTTCCACAAAATTTAAATATGGATTTTTAAAATAAAAATGGAAAATTTTAATTTGGCAGGTTGTTAGAACAATTTAGAAGGTAACTTTTTATACAAATGGCTGGAGTAAAAAGTAGGGTTGGGCCGGATATCCGGTGTGGCCGGATATCCGGCCATTTTTAATATCCGGCCGGATACCGGATATTGAAACTATCCGGCCGGATATCCGGCTCTATAATTTTTTATACTTTACACCAAAAATCTCTGCTTTTTAAAATCTTAAATGGCTATAATTTTCTTATTATTGAAGCTAGAAGAACATTTTTTCTGAATAAGTTTAACTTTATGTAAATTTATATAAGATTTCTGAAGAAATTTTTTTCACTACTTTAATATCTGGTAATTTGGCCGGTTATCCGGCCGGATATCCGGTAATTTGGCCGGATAACCGGATATTTGCCGGATATCCGGCGTTGGCCGGATATCCAGCCGGTTACCGGATATCCGGCATTTGAAATCAGCCGGATATCCGGTATCCGGTATCCGGCCAAAAAAGTATCCGGCCCAACCCTAGTAAAAAGTACTAAGGATTTTTTAAACGGTACATTTGGGTGGCAACTATCAATTGGCAAAGTGATTTTGGTTAAGAAATTGTACAATTTTGGCAATGGCAATGGAACACCTGGCAATAGTAATACTTTAAGTAATTTTAGATCTTTTTTAGATTATACAAAAAAGCTTTCTTTCTATTTTTAATAAAAAGTGATGTAGTTACATGCAGATAAAAATAAAGTAAAACAGACACACGTGATTTTAGAATGAAATGACAAGATATAATTATGACTTAATATTAAGATATACAAGTTGGGAGCAAAAAATTAAATTTTACTACGTAGAACAAAAATTCAAGGTTCTACGCAGTGAAACTTAGTTCCCTGCTCCTTTCTTGAAAAAATATAATTATTTTTACAATTAATTTTACATCATCTCATCATCTACTGACTATGCATAAGTTATCAAGAAATAATGATTATATCTAAAGGGTTTAATTGAAGCAGACCAAACGAATGCCAAATTAATTTCTAAAAGATTATAAAAAGATAAAAAAAAAAACAACCTTAATGTTTATCAAAAGGATTGACTGGTCTAATAGTAAAAAAAAATCGGGAAATATTTTAGTATTCCCATCTTGTGGCGGCGTCGGAATTAACGGATTCCGCCGAGAAGCCGCCGTTCTTCTGGGAGACAATGTATTGGCCGCCAGCGGTCTTTATGCACATTCTAAACAAAAATATTTAAGTTGTTAAATGATTTAGTAAATGTCTATTATTATCATACAAATAAAAAAAAGCTTTCTGATCTGTGTTTCATTTTAATATTTGGCCAAAATTATTATTAAAAATACGAAGCTCTAAAATTACACAGTAAAACAAACGAACATTAACACTTTTAAAAAATAGCAAGATGTTCATGTGTCGACTGTCGAAGTGTTATGATGTATGTTGGTCTGTCTGTATAAAATTTAGCGTTACAAACCTTGTTAGTTTACTTTGCAATATTTTAGCTAATATAATACCTTGTTGTCCTAGGAATCATTATTTCATAAATCACGTAATTGGAAATAGGATAATTGTATAAAAAAATGTTGTCAAAAAAGTAAAAAAAAATCCGCATGTTCTAAAAGAACATTCTGAATCGATTATAGAGTTGCTAAGCTTTCTATATCGTAAAAAACTGTTACAGGAATCATAATGCCACGTTTGAAATTGAAAGAACAATTTTAACATCGAAAAGAGCTACCCATTACGTGTGTACGTCCAAACCTGAATAATAGAAAAGCTTCGCTTTGAACTTGTACTGACCTTGTTGGTTCTCTTAGTTCCAGATAGAATCCCTTGGGAGTATCAGAGTCACAGAAAATACCTCCGTCCCTAGCCACCCAGTATTTATCATTCTGGCCTACAATTAAAATATACTTATATTTACAATTTGTCATAACTGCATTTTCTCCGCCCCTAGAGGCTTCAAGCGTTAAGTAAAATCTTTTTTTTTTCAATCAATGTTATGATTATTAAGAGGATATCTAATAAATTAACCTTTAGTGATTCCAGAACCATGGTTATTTACTTATATTGTTATCGTGACTTTATAGCATTAGATAACCAACCTTTTGATTGTTCAACCTTATTCTGAAAGTTTTGACTATGTATGCTAATATCTAAGCTTAAATACATAGTTTCAATCAGTGTCACCTGCCTCCCATAAAAGTAAAAATATCGACTGACGTTCAAAAAAAACAGATGACCATAAAACTGACAAACATTAGGTACTCTTTTGAAATTCATGTTTTAAGTTCAAAAATGTGTTCCTCATTATGCGCCTAAGCATTCTGGAAAGACATGCTTACAGAAAATAATTATATTTTTTGGGTAATAAAATAACAAGATGTTTGTTTGTCTCTGACTGTACCGAAAGATTTCGCTAACCGCTAAACCGTTATGGTTCTCCTTTAAGGGGTAGCTATAATTAAAAATTATCCAATACAACTCCCCTCTTCTTAAGAGCGAGGTATCACATAGCGATTTGAGAAAAGTTTATCTTGATATCATAGCAAATAAAATTATCTTGCAAGCCTAAAATAGTAAATCAAATAGCAAAAACTAAGATTTTAAATTTGCGTCACCCTTCCAACATTTTGTATGACCGCGTACGACCGCGAGAAATTGCATGTTATTAAACTCATAATTATTATCCCCTTTACCTTACAATCAAATTTGAGGGCAATTTTAAACCGGAATAATTTACCTTGAAATTGGTGGGAATCCCAAAATTACTAGGTATTACTGGCTTTTTGAAGTGGGGTATTTGAATGCTACCCCCTTCTCAAGTGCCCCTAGAGGCCTCTAGGGGGCGCATCAACTAGTACTTAAAATCATAACAACTGACGGATGAGTTCCACTATACGCTTACCTTTAAAGAATACAATTCCGAGGTCTCCTCTCTCGACCTGGATGGTCTCGTATGTGGCCTTGTTGCACTCCAGCTTGATGGTGCCGGTCCTGTAACCCACGAAGCCCTGGTCACATTTCAACACAAGAATTGGCCTGAAACAAAAAATGTGTATTGGGGCCTCGTTTTGTGAATAATGATGATTCTAATTATTTTTGTAAATATTCTTATACAATAGATAATAAATATTATGGTATCTAAACTATTCAAACTCATACAATGAATTATAACCCCCCCCTAACAAAAAGATTTTTTTACCGTAATTTCTGTTACGAGAATAGTTATGAATCTTATGATTTTTATTTTATTATTGATGAAAAATCGTCTATAATACGATGATATTCATGATTTTTCATTAAGGCTAAGAACCTATTCTGATCCAGCGAATCTGTTTTGAACCCATACAGGAAAATTATACACTGAATTATTTTAAAGAAGGCTAAAAAAATAAGCAAATTTCCATAAAACAAAGGTAATATGATTTCCATATTTTCCTGTTAAAAATTAATGAATAGAAAAATGAATTTGCTAATAAGGTAAACAGAAATCGGATGACGCCAGAGGAGGACTGGATTTTAGTAGAGATCTCGTAATCTCTTTTCCAATATGACTTTGAAACAGATTAATATCCGCTGGATCAGACCAGATTCTCAGTCATAGTGAAAAATCATGTATCGTATCCTATTGTAGACAACTTCCAATAAAAATTATATGAAAATAAAAATAAAACCTACCATGTCTAATAGCCCGGAAAAATATCTTTATTAATGAATTTCTAACTCATTTTTTTTTTATAAACTAGCAATTACGGGATTGCCACATTAATAATGTCCCCTTTAATAAATAATATGCCCAGTAAAATAAACTAAACAAATCATTAGAAATAAATAATATTAATGATTCTATTTTTTAGAAGATTTATAAAACTACGCATTAAAAATGATAAAACTATATTTCTACATTTGAGTTTAATTCTTAAGAGTTAAACATAGATATAGGATAAAATTAGAGGGTAGAGATAAAAACAAATTAAAGGACAAACGAACATTTACATATGCATAGTGCCAGAAAACCTATTATTTATTATATTATCCCTATAGATCCCTGCAAATGAAAGCTTTCTTTAAAAGTGTAAAGCAAAGAAATCTTAAAAGACGATTATTCAGGGTTTAGCAGCCGCCTGTAAGCCTCAGGGAAATCGACCTTTTACAAATTAAAAAAAAACTGGTAGTCTAAACCTAATCCAAATATGGCAAACCCTCTTTAAAAATATCAAAACATTCAAACGGGTATAAAGTAGACTGTGCACTAACGAGAGCAAGTGATTTTAATCACCTTCAAGCAGTAAATTTGAATATCTATTTGGCGAAGTTTTTTCATATGACGTTATTAAAGATAATCTCAGTATAATCGCCAAATATTCAAATTCGCTGATGGAAGGTGCTTAAAATCTTGCTCTAATTCGTGCTTAGTCCCCTTTCGAGGCTTAATCGCGGCTGCCGAGTACTGAGATTATTCTTGTACTTTCTATAAAAAAAAATAATATATTTCTCAATTATCCCAGCTTATCTAGTGTCATATAAAAATAGTAAAATGTCCTTCATGAATTGTAGATTATTGTTAGAGGTTTAAGTTAGACACTGCTGGTTTTAGTAGAGTTGGGACATGTTTATAACATTAAAATCTAAAAAAATTTCAAGTGTCCGTAGCAAATAAAAGGTCAACTTAATTTGAAAATAACAAGGTTGTCTTAAATGATTCAAATTTGTGTAATTTAGCGAGAAAAAGCAAAAAAATTGGCGGGATATACCGGTTTTCGGACGGCAGAGGCGGTTTTGCCGCCGTTTTCTTCACAGTTCTATATTATACCATATTAGAGCAACTGCAATACAAATTTATAGAGTTATACACCTATTTTAAAGTCTTAAAACTCTCCGCAAGCTACCTCCTCCTTTATATTAATATAAAATATAAATATTTGATCATACCACAAATGGATGTAGTATATATGTGGATATTATGACAGGAGACAAATAGTCGTTAATTTTGGTTGCAATTTCCACTTGCTTTTATTGGTTGGGCCGTTTATACAGTAGAAAGGGAAACGAATGGGGTAAAGGAGGGGGATGTGGGAGATCGGTATTTTATCCCGCTACAAAGTTCACTTTATTATATAACATTCAAATCGGGTGTAAAATCCAGTATTCCAGTATCCACAATGCTAAGTTTTAAATTGGTAGGATAATTAACCGACTAACCTGTTGACTAGATAGAAATAAAATCTTGCATTCTCCTCAATGTTGTCCATGTTGGCAAACAAGTGTCCAGATTTCTTTGTACCAACATACTGACCTACAAATATTATGCAAGTTAGACAAGAAGAATGATCATTAACGCACCGGCGACTATGTCTCAACAAGTAGCACATCCGCTTGTCGTCGGGGAGGTGATAGACTTAGAGTAGGGGTAATGCCTTTTCCGATAAACTGGTGCAATTTATTACAATGCACAGTTTGGACTTCTCAAACAAAGAGGTCGTGCAATCAAAGAGATGCTTGTCCGTTGGATTTTACTTAACCAAATATCCACCAGCGGGTGTTAGAGTATTGAATCCCATAACAAGCGGGTGATGCCCTTCTGTTCTATAGATGATAACTTGAGAATCCCACCCCTATTAGGTAATAGTCCTTTAACAGCCAACCAAAGAAAACTTATGGTTAAAATATCATTTATAGTTAAATGAACGACAAAGAATGTTGTAAAGAAATCTAATCCGTCTTCCAGAGAGAGAGAGAGAGAGGGGACAATGGTCTGTTTATTACACTAGTCCCCAAAGTTGTAATAACGTTTTAATTCTTATATAAGTTAATTTAACAACTTTGGGGACTTCCATCGAATTTAGATTGGTTTGTTCATAAAGTTGAGTGTCCAAACGTTTCAACCACTAATATATATCTACAGAAGGTATAATTTTGTGTATCATCATTGGGTGGAGATGTACATGAAATTATCGGCCTTTGTCTTATCCCTTTAGATCCCTGGTCACTTACCATTGCTGGCCTTGAAGCTGACTGCTCCATCCTGGTGCCACATGATCTGGAAGAGTGCCTCCTTGGACTTCTTGCTGGCGGAGGCCTGGACACCTCCTCCGGGCTGCAGGGTGAAGTATTTGTCCTGCAGAAAAAATGGGGTCATTATAGCTAGCCGATAGTTTACTATATTGAGATAGAACCTCCAAAAAGCAGAGACCCTTTTTAGTTTTTTTGCAACTAAAAAAAGTAAAAAAGTTAGCAATTCATGATTATGTCGCACGAACAAAAAAGTGTTACATAACTAACTTGCTATGAAAAAAAAATTATTATAAAATCAATCTGTCTAGCGCAAAATGAATAAAACGTATCAGTAATTAAAGACTTACAAATGTTATTGAAGATTTTATGTAATATGTAATATTTTCAGTAGGGATGGCATTTTCTTGATATAAACATCTTAGATCCAAAGTATAACTAGGCACCTACCTCCAGAGTCCATTGTCCTGATGTATCAGTTGCCAAAGTTAGATATGTTTGTATTTAAGCTAAATATTAATAAAAAAATACCTAGTCTAGATATAAATATTATCTACTTAAAACCAATACATACAGTATGACCCTCGAAAAAGTATATTTTAGCATCTGCAGCCCGTATTTCTCAATTAATTATTAAAAAAACGTATAGGTATGTCCTTGTTCTCTATAGATATCCACATAAGTAGATATAAATTTATTTTTTTTACCTTCATTAACATCGGAGATTTTTAGAGCTAAAGTTTTGAAAAAGTAACTAAGAAAAAGAATTTTTTTTGTTTCTCATAATTATTGGATGGTTATATTATGTTTTTCTGGCAACTGAATAATGATACACAAAGAAAAACAAGTTAACTAATCATTTATTTTTATTACACCAAAAAATATTAATTTTTAATGGCAAAAAATACTACTAAATGAATTGATTATTTGTAAATTTTAGGTTATTTATTTACCCTTATTTATAGGATTAAAGGATTAATTATGACAGTTGCTCCGCCCCCTTTTCTGACATCTTAATCATTTAATAGGGGGTTGATTAATATTATGCTTTTAATACTAAAAATTAAAAAATCATTATGTTAAAAATTTTATTTTCTTTATAACTTTTTTGTTATTTAAGTTAGGTTTATGAAACAAAAACAATTTTCCTGTTTTATTCATAAAGATTTGTTTGGTTTTTTTAATCTAAAACAATACTGCCTAATAAGTAAGCTTTTCAAAATATCATTAGACTAAAAAGACTCAAAAAATATGTGTAAAAAAATGCTTTTTTCTCAAAACCTAAATTTTTTATTTCGTTTTTGTATAAAGTTTCTGCTAATAACAAAAATAAAAGGTGTTCTACCTTAATTTTGCTAAAAAGGTCGTTTCATGTTAAAGGTTAATTTTTCCTCAGTCAATTTTTCAAAACTTTAGCTCTAAAAATCTCCGGTTTTAATGGAGGTAAAAAAATATTTTTATATCTACTTATGTGGAAATATATATAGAGAACAAGGACATATACATTTTATGATAATTCATTGAGAAATAAGGGCTGCAGATGCTAAAAAATACTTTTTCGAGGGTCATACTGTATAACTAGGTACCTACCTCCATTGTCCTTATGTACCAGTTGCCAGAGCTGTGTTCATATTCCAACTGAAACATCTCTGTATTCTCCACCTCCTCCTGGTTGGCTGTTACATCAACTCCCTATAATTCAAAATAACAGTCATAGGCAATTATTTTTGGCGGCAAAATAGTTTTCAGGTAAATATGATTAAGTAATATTAATGTTTTTTAGACCTTAACAAGGCATTTGATAATGGTAGAACAATAAAGAATGTCTAGTTGATCAATTACAATATAGGATTAAATCATATGTGTCTAAATATAGACAAAAATCTCCGTCGGCCACAAATTGTTACTGGACGAATTGTCTGATTAAAAATCTATGGTAATAAATATAAATCTATTCTGTGGCAGAGATCTTAGGGATAAGACAATGGCCGATAAACTGATGTACATCCCCAATGATACACAAAAATATTCCTTCTGTAGATTACAATTGAAAGGTTTGAACACACAACATACTTAACCAACCAATCAAAAGTCGCCAAAGTTGTTAAGCTAACGAATTAGAAAACATTGTAAAACTTTGGGGACTAGTGTAATAAACAGCCCATTGTCACCTCTAACTCTAATTCTAACCTGCTTAACCGACACATATCTGGTATTTGCAGCAGAGATGAAACTTGCTTGGGGTAGAGAATCCTCCAGGGAGAACAACTCATCTTTTGTCACAACGTTTGATCTAAAATAATAAAAATCCTTATGATAAAGTAACAGGATGTATGTATGTTTGTTGGGATCTCGCTAACCGCTGTACCGATATGTTTCTCCTTTACAGGGTATCTTCTCATAGGTCCTGGGAAGGTTTATAACTATTTGGGGGAAGTGGAACACCACCCTCAAAAGAAAAAAAAATTTACCCTCCCAAATTTTTTTATTTTTAAAAAAAATTCAACGCCTCTTCTTAAATTCTCCCCCTCTCACATTTATCTTGGATCTCAAACAGCTGAACCGATTAAGTTCTCCATTTCAAAGAAACTCTACATAGGTCTTTGAATGGTTTTATTTAGGCTATTTTATTCTTAAGGTTTAAGTCGTGGGCGCAGCCGCTAGTGATATATAAATCAGACAAAAGGTCCATATTTGTAGACATTACGTATAGATAAATATACAATCCAGTAAACAATAAAAGAATTTTTGCATTTCATTGTAATGTAATTTACTGTAAGTTTAGTTGTACAAACAAAATAGGTCATATTGATTCTATGCAGTTTAAAAAGTACAGAAAATGTATTTTTCAATACTTATTCCATATCAACGTCTTGAGAAGCACCTGTTAATTTGCCGGGCATTTACCCCTTTTTTATTTATGTTTTCAATATAGTAGAAGGAAGTTCTACTTAGACTTTAAGTTCCCCTCAAAGGGCTAATTTTACTTTAATTTGTGACTAAAGGATAAAAATAAGCAGACAACCAATTCTTCAAAAATAGCAATGACAGAGGCGAGTGTAGAAGGGAAAATTAAGGGGGTTAATCCCCCTCGATAATATTTTAAGATTGGTGTCTAATTCGAGTGCACACCCCCCCCTGGCAAAACCCTGTGCACACAATTGAGCAGTGAGCTAGAATTTTTGGATAAAACAACCTACCGACTCTTTAGGCCATTGAAAAGCATCTAAAATATTTTTAACACAAGTAGGTAACAACGTAGATTTGACAGAAAATTCAACCTAGAACCGTTTTTACAAGTTATGCGGCCTTTAAACTAAGATAATAACACTATAATCCTGTGTAGGACCCAACCCAACCCCTCCTTCCCTTCCTAAAATCAGACGCAAAAGTCTGTACCTGGTTTTCAAAACTGCTCTGGAGCCAATAGGAGAGAGATATAGACCCTCCTGGTCACGCAGGGCAATATATCCACCATGGTATTCACAGGCAAACAGGCAGTCCTGAAAAGTAAAATAGCACGTCATTTCAATTTCTTTATATTTGTTTCTAGTTTATCTGTTGAAGAAAATTAGGGGACAGTGAGGTTTTTCTCAGAGAAAAGAGGGACAATTGGCTGTTTATTACACTAGTCCCCAAAGTTTTATAAAAACGTTTGATTATTCGTTGGCTTATCAACTTTGGGAACTTTGAATTTTGAATTATTGCGTCAATAAGTTCAACCTCTAATTTAATCTACAGAAGTGGTTAGTTTATGTATCATCATTCGGGATGTACATCATTTTATTGGCCATTGTCTTATCTCTTTAGATCCCTGTTGCTATTAGCTTAAAAACAAATCTCTCTATTGTAAAGAAGGTGTATCAACTTTTTTTTTTTATAGCTAGCCGGTTCTTTTAGTAAGTAGTAGATGTAAAATTTTTCATAGAATTCAGATATGCAATCGGTTTTTTTGTAGACCTCTTATTTTTAAAGTAATTTAAGTTTAAAAAAAAAAGATTAAGTCGATTTTAAGGTACTAAAACGCAACAAAAAAAAGGAAGAAAATGTCCATTATGTACAAAAATAGTAAGATCTTTAATTTGACACCTTCCTTTTTAATTTTTGTCAGGTAATTATTAAAAAAATTGATTTTTTTAAACCCACGAGAATAAAAACTTTGAACTTAATTTTATCATTTCATAGGTAAAAAAATATGGGTTAATATATACCTTTAGAATCAGAAAAATATTACGAATCCATTGTAAGCAAAATTGAAAAAAAGTAAAAAAATAAAAAATAAACAAATGGCCAATTATATTTTTTGTTCAGGCAACACTATCGTCTTCCCTTTTTTACCCCATCTTTACCCCCTCTTTACCTCCTTCCCATTTTTGTACTCAATTCAAGAATTAAGACGTTGCCTGTATAATATATGATATTTTCATATAATTCCTTTTATTGTAGTTTATATACTATATTGTAAACTTTTTATTTCAATTTTGCTTACAATGGATTCGTAATATTTTTCTGATTCTAAAGGTATATATTAACCCATATTTTTTAACCTGTGAAATGATAAAATTAAGATCAGTTTTTATTCTCGTGGGTTTAAAAAAATCGATTTTTTTCAATAATTACCTGACAGAATTGAAAAAGTAAGGTGTCAAATTAAAGATCTTACTATTTTTGTTCATAATGGCCATTTTCTTTCTTTTTTTTGTTGCATTTTAGTACCTTAAAATCAATTTAATTTTTTTTTTAAAAAACTTAAATTACTTTAAAAAATAAGAGGTCTACAAAAAAACCGATTGCATATCTGAATTCTATGAAAAATTTTACATCTACTACTTACTAAAAGAACCGGCTAGCTATAAAAAAAAAAGTTGATACAGCTTCTTTGTAAATATTTTAATAATTTTCTTCAGCAATATGTTATTTCAACAAAAAGAAACTCAAAACAAAAATATATCAACAAAGAGGGAAGTCATTTTCTAGTAAATCCCGTAAAGGTGTATGTTATAAGGCCTAAAAATAGTAGTAGAACGATAAGGTGCTCTATATAGTGGTATTCCCTATTGAATAGAACAATAGGGAAATTTTTTTTTTTTTGATAACCGTACCTGGAATATCTATTATAAGAAATTTCTATCAAACGCTTTGTTTGGCTCAAACTGACAAAAATTAAAAAAATATATAATTATAATAATAATGTTTTCTATAGGTACAAGGTAAAGGTTAAGAACAATCTATACCATTAAATAAAGGAAGAAGCCATTCTTTACAGGTTGTACGAGCAGTGAACATTAAAATGAAACTTTAACAAATCATTAATACAATGACTTAGTGAAACAAACCAACACAACAAGTTACATACAGACAATTTTGAAAACATTCAGATATACAATCTATATAAGAAGGTAAGAGATTCAAAGTGGAGGTTGCATGTCACATTCTTTCTTTGCTTGTTGTGTAGTATGTCATTTTTAGTTTCAAATCCTATTTTAAAGCCAGAATATTTTTTTTATAATAAAGATTGACCAAAATATAGTTGAAAAACAAGTTAGTTTTTTGATAATGAAAGTTTAATTTACTGAATTATATTTTTTAAAATTTTTGTCAGTTTGAGCCAAACAAAGCGTTTGATAGAAATTTCTTATTTTTTTAAGATATTCCAGGTACGGTTATCAAAAAAAAAAAAAAAATTCCCTATTGTTCTATTCAATAGGGAATACAAATACATAGAGCACCTTATCGTTCTACTACTATTTTTAGGCCTTATAACACACACCTTTACGGGATTTACTAGAAAATGACTTCCCTCTTTCTCCTTAGGAACTCACCTTTGATACCATAGGTTGTAAAACTCCATTCTTGTTCAAATACATGTTGTTGCAGGTGTGGATAGCATATTTGTTCGCGTCTTCCCTGAAAAGTAAAATTGGTTACAAAACAAAAGTGGGGGTGGAGAAGCCTCTGTTATCATATGTGGCAAATTATGTTAGAATTAAAATAGATGTAATCAGACTGTAATATATAGACAAGTACTAATTTTTTCTTCTTAAGCTAAAGATCATTGAAATTGTTAGGTCCGCAAAGGTTGAAATTTTCAGAGAAGCGTTATAAATATCTTGGGTTGGTTTTATGCTATTTTTATGCTTCCCCAACCCTTCGCTATGGGATAATTTTGTTTACATTAGAAGCATTTACGGGTCAAAGTGCAAAATGCTATAAGCTCAACAAAATAAAACAAATAGGTTCCGGGTTTAACAATAAGGTGCAAATACAAAGCAACTAAAAGTTTGTAAAAAAAAAGTGTGGTTTCAGATGGTCTTTTTTAAGAACGCCACCGTGAACAACGATCTTATCAAATAGCGTTTTTGACGAGGCCGTTTTTGACGAAGGCGTTTTTGAGTATATTCGAATACAATAACATTTTCATCTTCACGTGTAAGTTGTACTCTGAAACGTAAGAAAAATTCTTTGGAATTTACGTCTATATGTAATTTATATTATTCTTAGGAATAAATAATTTGGATCTGGTACAGTTCTAGTTAAATCTTTCTGGAATCGATTATTTTAAAGAAATAAACTACAAAGGCTGCATTTCAAGGATTGAAAAAATCTGTAATAGGTATGTAATATACTTTATGCATATAAATGCGCAAACTACTTATTTTACGCGTATTTTCTTTAGCCACACGCCCAAAGTACGTTTTTAGTTCATTGCAATTTATTTAACGGTCTTTAAATAATAAAAATGGAAGGGCAAGGACGATCAGTCGTTTGACAGATAGCAGCATTAATTTTTTTTGTAAATTTGCTGTGGACCAAACTTGATCCGATAGATTTAAATAAAATGTTTTTACTCACCCGGGGCCTCTGTAATTTGAATGCATTAAAAAAATAAATAAAATTAATACTAAATAATATTAGGTTTTCCTTATTTCTTTTTACTTGGTTAGGAATGTTTTATAAGAGGGGGGGGGGGGGGGATAATGCGACCATCTCGTAATCAATGATTAAATGGTACTTAGAATTCGAATTTCGATCTGAAATTTTGCATGAATAATCCTTGGTAGGTCTATTTTCTCTAAATCGAACAAAAAGTTGGAAAAGTAACGGCTAACGGCTGGCGGCTCAGCCGTTTTGACATTTTTTTGCAATCTTAAGAGCAAATTAGTCACAAAACTTATCTCCACATAATACCTTTTGTCGCTCAAAAACCCTTATCAAACGGTTCTAGCCGGTAGCTGTTGGTACTAGATATTTTAAAAAAATGGTTATTACTATCATTTACCATGAATTAAACCAAAAATATGTTTTAAAAATTTGATTCCTACGTAATAATTGATGAATTTGCCCTGAAAATAGGTAAAAAACGGCTAAACAGCTAAGCCGCCAGGCGTTACTTTTCCAACTTTTTGTTCGATTTAGGGAAATTATACCTACCAAGGATTACTCATGCAAAATTTCAGATCGAAATTCGAATTCTAAGTGCCATTAATCATTGATTACGAGATGGTTGCATGAACCCCCCACCCCCTTTAAATTCCACCTACATATACAGGGATAGAACAATGGATAAAATGATTATTATTTTTGTAGTTAATCTTTTAAAGAGGAAGGGGAAGGGTCATTATTACAGCAAGCCCATTCAAAGAAATTGTGGGAAGAGATAGGCCAAAAACAGATAAATATATCTTTTTTCTCTAATAAAAGAAGTACAAAGATTATGATAGATACCTTTCAATTTAAATGTATTTGCTTTTCTATTTAAAAAATCTGAGGGGAAAGAGGTCTTTTAACCCCTGCTGGCCGTTTCAAAATAAGAGGGGAGGAGTAGGCTAGGGGTTCCAAGTGCTTATCAAGGCACTTTAAGGTGAATCACAAATAATTGTACCTGAATTCCAGAGTGAAGAGTGTATCCTCGCCCCAAGGAACATTTTCCTCCACCTGGATTTCTGTCCTCTCCTCAGACAGACGGGCAAACCTTTTCCGCCCAACTGATCTCAAATTCACCTAAATATGAGTATTTGTTAGGTAAGATCTTAGAAACGGCTTACCAATTGTTTAAATGATATGTAAAGCTTGACATATTAATATGTCGACAATAATGGGCTATATGAAAATATTTTGTATTGTAGACAGTTTTCCGCGGATAGTAAAATGAAAAGTTTAAGTTTGTTCAGAGGGGCCACAGGCCCAGGCCAACCAAACTGGTATTAATTTGAATATTTCTACTTTTATTTGTGAACATTTTTCTATAATACGATGCGGTACATAATAGTTAAGTATAGTTCAGAACAGGTTCCAATCCAGCGGACAATGATCGGTTTCGAGACCATGCTGTGGAAATGTTGCTAACCTGTGGTCTGGCAGCAAGATGAACATGCCACAACTCATTATCTCCTAAAAATAACAATTCTTTATACTTAAGTAACAGGATGTCTATCTCTCCTTCTATCTGTCTATCTGTCCTTCTATCTGTCCATCTGTCCTTCTATCTGTCCATCTGTCCTTCTATCTGTCCATCTGTCCTTCTATCTGTCAATCTGTCCTTCTATCTGTCTATCTGTCCTTCTATCTGTCTATCTGTCCTTCTATCTGTCTATCTGTCCTTCTATCTGTCTATCTGTCCTTCTATCTGTCTATCTGTCCTTCTATCTGTCTATCTGTCCTTCTATCTGTCTATCTGTCCTTCTATCTGTCTATCTGTCCGTCTATCTGTCCTTCTATCTGTCCATCTGTCCTTCTATCTGTCAATCTGTCCTTCTATCTGTCTATCTGTCCTTCTATCTGTCTATCTGTCCTTCTATCTGTCTATCTGTCCTTCTATCTGTCTGTCTGAATATCAGCTAAGATAACGAAAACGATTTATTGAGGTCATCATTGGTCTAGGAAAGGTTTTAAGCTATTTGGAGGGAGGGTGGATGGGGGTAGGTCATTAGAAAACACTTCTCTTATTCGTTGGCCTAAATACTCATGAGGGTTTTATCAAATCTAGATTGGTTGGTTAAAACTAGCTATGTCCACATTTTCAATCTTTAGTAGCCAGAAGGGTAATTTTGTTTAACATCATCATTATGGAAGTTTATTAAATGTCTTATCCCTAGATATCCCTGAGGTGGATTCTTAAAAAAATTGACCCACTAATCGCTTAGTTTTCGTGAAAAATCCTCCAAAATCACACAAAAAATCTACAATAAGGGGGGGGGTTTTTAATGCAACCATCTCGTAATCAGTGAGCAAATGGCACTTAGAATTCGAATTTCGAGCTGAAATTTTGCATGGGTAATCCTTGGTAGGTCTATTTTCCCTAAATCGAACAAAAAGTTGGAAAAGTAACGGCTGGCGGCTGCAGCTCAGCCGTTTAGCCGTTTTTTGCCTATTTTTAGGGTAAATTCATCATTATTTACGTAGAAATCAACTTTTTAAAACATAGTTTTGGTTTAATTCATATTAAATGATAGCAATAACCACTTTTTAAATTTCTAGTACCAGCTGCTAAACAGCTAGAACCGGCTGAAAACGGCTGGGAGCGGCCAAGAGTATGAAGAGTAGATAGGGCTTGTGACATGTCTAGGGGTAGGTTTTTATGGGTGCTGAGCTCAAAAATACTACTAAAAATAGTGACGGCCAATCCAAATGGCAGCTGGGTAACAGCTGCAGCTCAGCTGCGAGCGGCCAAGAGTAGAATGAGTAGATAGGGCTTGTGACCTGTCTACGGGTAGGTTTTTATGGGTGCTGAGCTCAAAAATGCTACCAAAAATTGTGGCGGCCCATCCAAATGGCAGCTGGGTAACAGCTGCAGCTCAGCTGCGAGCGGCCAAGAGTAGAATGAGTAGATAGGGCTTGTGACCTGTCTACGGGTAGGTTTTTATGGGTGCTGAGCTCAAAAATGCTACCAAAAATAGTGGCGGTCCATCCATATGGCAGCTGGGTAACGGCCGAAGCTCAGCTGTGAGAGGCCAAGAGTAGAATGAGTAGATAGGGCTTATGACGTGTCTAGGGGTAGGTTTTAATGGGTGCTGAGCTCAAAAATGGTACCAAAAATAGTGGCGGCCAATCTATATGGCATCTGAGCAACAGCTGCAGCTTAGATGGGAGCGGCCAAGAGTAAAATGAGTACATAGGGCTTGTGACGTGTCTTAGGGTAAGTTTTTTGGGTACTTAGCTCAAAAATGCTCCCAAAAATAGTGGCGACCCATCCATATGGCAGCTGGGTAACGGCTGCAGCTCATCTGGGGGAGGCTAAGAGTAGAATGAGTAGATGGGGCTTGTGGGCTGTAGCTGTTACACAGCGGCCATATGGATTAGCCGCCACTATTATTGGTAGTATTTTGAGCTCAGCACTCATAAATACCTACCCCTGGACACGTCACAAGCCCTATGTACTCATTCTACTTTCGGCCGCTCCCAGATGAGCTGCCACCGTTACCCAGCTGCCACATGGATGGGTCACCACTATTTTTGGTAGCATTTTGAGCTCAGCACTCATAAAAACCTACCCTAAGACACATCACAAGCCCTATCTACTCATTCTACTCTTGGCCGCCCCTAGCTGAGCTGTAGCTGTTACTCAGCTGCCATATGTGGATTGGTCGCCACTATTTTTAGTAGCATATTTGAGCTCAACACCCATAAAAACCTACCCCGAGACACGTCACAAGCTCTATCTACTCATTATACTCTTGGTGGCGCCCAGCTGAGCTTCAGCTGATACCCAGCTGCAATGTGGATGGGTCGCCACTATTTTTGGTACCATTTTTGAGCTCAGCACCCATGAAAACCTATCCAAGACACATCACAAGCCTTATCTACTCATTCTACTCTTGGCCACTTGCAGCTGAGCTGCAGCTGTTACTCAGCTGCCATATGGATGGGTCGCCACTATTTTTCGTAGCATTTTTGAGCTCAGCACCCATGAAAACCTACCCCTAGACATGTCACATGCCCTATGTACTCATTCTACTCTTGGCCTCTACCAGCTGAGCTTCGGCTGTTACCCAGCTGCCATATGGATGGGCTGCCACTATTTTTGGTACCATTTTTGAGCTCTAGACACGTCACAAGCCCTATCTAATCATTCTACTCTTAGCCGCTCGCAGCTGAGCAGCAGCTATTACTTAACTGCCATAGGGATTTGCCGAAACTATTTTTAGAAGCATTTTTGAGTTCAGCACCCATAAAAACCTAATCCTGGACACGTCACATGCCTCATGTACTCATTCTACTCTTGGCCTATCTCGTCTGAGCTGTGGCCGTTACCCAGCTGAGCTGCGTCCATTACCCAGCTGCCATGTGGATGGGCCTCCACTATTTTTGTTAGCATTTTTGAGCTCAGCACCTATAAAAACCTACCCCTAGACACGTCACAAGCCCTATTTACTCATTCTACTCTTGGCCGCTCGCAGCTCAGCTGCAGCTGTTACCCAGCTGCAATATGGATTGGCCGTCACTATTTTTAGTAGCATTTTTGAGCTCAGCACCCATAGAAACCTACCCCTAGACATGTCACAAGCCCTATCTACCCTTTATACTCTTGGCGGCTCCCAGCCGTTTTCAGCTGGTTCTAGCCGTTTAGCAGCTTACTAAAAATTTTGAAAAATGGTTATTGTTATCATTTAACATGAATTAAAACAGAAATATGTTTTAAAAAGTTGATTCCTACGTAATTAATGATGAATTTGCCCTAAAAATAGGCAAAAAACGGCTAAACAGCTGAGCTGCCAGCCGCCAGCCGTTACTTTTCCAACTTTTTGTTCGATTTAGGGAAAATAGACCTATCAAGGATTACTCATGCAAAATTTCAGATCGAAATTCGAATTCTAAGTGCCATTTGCTCACTGATTACGAGATGGTTGCATTAAAAACCCCCCCCTTAAATAAAATCTTATGTTCATAACCCTTCTATGATTTTATTTTTAGTGTGATTTTGGTGGATTTATCACGAAAACAATTTTGCCCCACAAAGCGATTAGTGGGGCAAACTTTTTTTTAAGAATCCATCTGATATTTGTACCTGGGGATTTTGATCTGCAAACCAGGTTATCTGCAGAGGCCCCAAGGAAATAATCTCGTGACACAGATCTAAAAAAAATATTTTCTCGTATTCATTCGATACAGATTAATATCCAGTGGATTAAAACCGGTTTTCATCCATACGAAAAAAAATGTGTCTTTCATCGTATTATATCCAGTTTTAAAGATATAGGTAGGTATAATGTAAAATCATAAGATTATAACCAGATTTTTTAGCCCGTGCCTTCGGCATTTCGGGCCAAAGTTTTATAATATCGTTTTCGTATTCGTTGGCTTAAGAACGTTTGGGACATAGTAAATTTTGATTAGTTGGTTTAATTAGTTGAAAGATCAGGCGTTTCAACCACTAATTTTAATCTACAGAAAGGGGCAATTTTGTGTAACATTATTGGAGATGTGCAACAATTTATTGGCCATTGTCTTATCCCTTTAGATCCCTAATTATTTGCTAAAAAGTGAATGTAAACCTGAAGGCCCATCTTCCAGAGAAATCATCACAAACAGAAACCTCAAATCTTGCCATTTCATCTAAATTTTTAATAAATAGTTTTTAAACGCGAAACTTTTTGTAATTAAGGTCGGTCCGTCCGTCTGGAACAGCTCTTTTCGATAATTTAGACATGCTTAAATTGTCCTTTCGATATTAAACTTTCCATGATGATTCCTATAACAGTTAGGTACAGTTAAGAAACGTAGCAACTCTATAATCGACACGAGAAAGTTATTATGTCCATTTAAAGCATGCAGATTATTACCTTGATCATTAATAAAAAAAATTATGATATGATTATCCTATTCATCTGATTTTTGGAATACTAATTCCTATTACAACAGGGTACAATGTTATAAGTATGTTATAAATAGTATTCTATATTTAAGCTTTTAGAGCTTTACTTTTGTTGTCATCCTTGTTTCTTCAATATTTAACTAATTTCAACGATTCTTATTTTTTAGAAAAATAAACTTTTTACTGCTAATTTCATGAATAGCTGTACTTTTCACTTCAAAATGAATGGCTACTAAAAGGCCGGTTTTAATAACGTGCATATTAAAATCTTGTGAATGGCTATGTAAACTAATAAGGAATATTTAGTTCCAAGAAAAAGCTAATATTTTACGCAAAACCAAGGGAAAAGAGAAAAAGGGGAGAGGGATTGGGAAGGGGGCGTAATAGCTCCGCTAAAGCCTACATTACTTATAAAAGTCCTTTTTCCTAAGGTTAAAAAAGCGTACATTACGCTCAAAAAGCGTACATCTGGCACCGTAGACTACGGGCACATACAACCTATCGCTAAAAATTATGTCTCTGTATAAAGAGAACTATCATATTGGCAGATATTTCTAATTAAAATTTCACCTCAGCTCCCTTATCACTTAGTAGTAGTCTAAAGGAAGACAGGGGAGGTCAGAAAATAGCTAAAACCTACCACAAGACAATTAAAAAGCTTCCTTGAACCGTAACCACCAAATTCTAACAGCAAAGTAAAACTACAATTCTTTATATTCAAGGACGAGTGGCTACGCCCCTAAAGGCTTCTAGGGGCTCATGAGGGATGGGGGGGAAGTAGAGTCCCTACTTTTGATTTTAGTTTTAAGAAAAATTTTGTGGAGACATATTTTTTTCAAAGAAAGACGGTCAAACCTTCCCATGACCTTTAGGAAACTACGCAGTAAAGGAGAAACATATCGGCACAGCTATAAGCAAGATCCTGTGAGACAGACAAACAGACACAGATCCTGTTACTTTTAAATTGCTTACCTTTCTCTTCGTTTTCGCAGGTCACATTTCCAAACTGGTCTACAGCCAGGTACTTGCCCAGGTGGGACTTCAGGCAGATGGAGTCTCCGTCTCCGTACGGCTCCAGCACCCACACCTAAAAGAAATTTAAAGTAATAGGATGTTTAATTAATCTCTGTAATTGAACACATTTTTTTTTCACTTAGTAAGCTTCACTTGAATCTTTTGAATGTTTAAATGTTAAATGTTTTAAAAATTGTTGAATTGGTGCACGAAAAACTTATGAATAGTTCATAAATTTTGTAATTTTAGGCCCTGATAAAGAAAGATGCCTTCTTTCGAAAATAATAAACATAGAAATGCAAACGAGTTTTTTACTGGGATTATTAATAGTTGAGTCATGTTATATTTTTGTATTATGTTCAATGTTTATCGATCTGTCTGCTAGCATGTCTTAGTCTATGAATGTCTTGCTGGGCTTCACCGAAGATTGGTATTTGTCTATTACATGTGATTATTTCATTTTATTCATAAGAAACAGGCTTCAAAGAATTTACTAAAAAAATATATCATGGAAACGTCCCTTTTTTCTTGATGGAGGCCCATTGTGGCTAAAAGCAACTGATTACTATTTAGTATACCTACTAAATAAAATGTCACCACATAAAAAAAAGCATTCTCAGATTACAATTAAATTAGAAACTTACTTTCAACGATTATAACTAAAATATGAAATTAAAATTTATGTATTCTAAGTACGTTTTTTTACCGTATTACGCCCCCCCGTGTACTTTAATATTAAGTAACTAAACCTTAAGGATTAAAGTTTTTATTAAAGAGTTTTTTTTTCAAATGTAGGTAGACTAAAAAATTAAATTCTTGTAAATAATTAACATATATGATAAGAAATTACGTGAATAAATAAAGCACAAGAAAAAGTTCTTTACATCTGTCATATATGTAAGTTATGTAAAACTTAGTAAACAAAAAAGGGATACTCATTTACCTAAAACAATATAAGTGCTGTTTTGTATCTTTTATTATAATATACTTTTGATTGCGCTCCTTAATTATAAGACAGGGAAGCGAAAATAGCATAAAACCAACCCGGTAACCATTGAAATGGAGAACTCAATCGATTAAGTCTTTATTGCAAGCTTAAACTAAGGAAAAATTTTTTGTTTTGTTTATACAATACTCGCGGCTACGCCGCTAGAGGTCTATTAGGACCATGAGTGGGGAAGGTTGAAGTAGACATCCAACCATATCAGTTGTAGTTTTTAAAGAAAATTGGGGGGGAGGGGGGTGGAGGGTAGGTGTTATTTTTGTCCTAGGGTAATTTTTCTTGGGAGGGTGGTGGTACTCTCCCAAAAAATGGTTATAAAACTTCCTAGGACCTATGGGATGCTATACTGAAAAGGCTATCCTTCAGTACAAACAGATACACAAAGATCCTGTTACTTATTAATAGGGAAGATTAAGAATATATTTGTTAAATGCTTCACTTTAGTCAAAAGTACAAAAATTACTATATAATATAACTACCTTTATTTGTAATTACCTGCACGTGTATAAACTCCCCCCTCCCTTAATAATAAACATCCAATTTAGGAATAAAAGCACAGACGAAAGAAAATAATAATTCAAAGGGTAGATGCTCTTACTCATGGTCTATAAGAATATTTAAAATAAAAATAAAAACCAATCCTGTTCATTCACCTCTAAAGTTGAGGAGATGGCTGGACAAATTCAGATATAGAATGCTTATTTATCACAGGAATGTTTAAGATTGAAATAACAGCTGTAAAGATGTAACGTTGAAGTACAAACAGTATAACTAATATTTTTAAAAATAAGATTAAGGGGGAGTTCTGTGCTTAACTAGTGACTTTGAGGGACAACGATGACAACTGATTGAAAATTCATGTTAAAAACATTACAAAAACTTTAATTCAATGAGAGTCTTTTTTACAACCAAACTAAGAAATGATAAAATGACATAATATCAAATCAAAACTTAAGAAGTACGAAGAGAGTAAAAGTATAGTAAAACTAATTTCAGTACATATTCTATACTTAAAATACTTAGCATTTTTTTCTTTTCAAGCTCAAACATTATTTTTTAAATGAAATTATGTAAAAAAAATTTAAGAATCGCTAAACTATAAAATGTTGCCTTGATTTCTTATTTACCGTAGCTACTTAATAATTCAGTCAAGCGGCTATTTGTTGGTCAATCATACCACAGGGAGATATTATCATTTATCATCTTTAATACAAATGTACTTTCAGTATGAACTTTTGTTGAATAAACTTATAAATAATTATTAAAACCTACTCTGTAATGGTTAGGTACTTAGTTTTCTTAAAAAAAGGTTGATATTTAAAAATAAGCTCAGAACTAGTATTTTTAGTGTTAGGGGGGTTTCTTTTGCCCCACTAGCCCCTAAAAGGAAAGTCCCAAAATTCAATTTTTAGGTTTTACAGGTAGATCCAATCATATAAGAGCTTACAAAAAGAATTAGGTTGATAACTATAAAAACAAGCCCAAACGGCCATTTATTTCCTATAAGTGTAAAAACTTCCCCCCTACCCTTGTTGTCTATAAGAGGGGTAATTTATGGTATGTTAATTTTAAAGGTTACATCAGTTTATTTGCCATTTTATTATCCCTTTAGATTCCTGGTAATTTACAGTCCAATGTCCCTCCCTCCATGAAAATTAGTATGTAACTTATTTTACTAATTTAATTATTGTCTACCATATCACCATATATTCCACTAAAAAAAATAATAACTGAATCAAAAGCTCAACTTTTGCTAGGGTTCTTTTAAATAAAATCGTTTTTGATAAACTTAAAAGAATCCAAAAAGTACTATAATAATATCTAGAATCTAAAAAGTACTATGATAATATCTTATAAGAATTATAGTGAATGTAAATTCTTTTGATTTATAAGACTATTTTTTTCTGGAATAGGTAAATATATCAATTTCTAGTTTGGTTTAAAGACAGTTGTCCACTGACAAACCCAAAAGTGGTGGTTTTGTGTTTTTTAGGTATTTTATTTACGTTGGTAACAAATGCATGATAATGTGTGGTGATATATTCAAAATTATAAAGAGTAAATTATAAACCTTTAAAAAAAACTACAGCTGACCTAAAGTGGTAAGACAATGGGCAATAAATTAATGTACATTGTACATCCCCAAAATTACTGTAAATTTCAATTATTGGTTGAACGTTAGAACACTCAACTTAATGAACCGACAAATCAAAATTCAATAATAATCCCCAAAATCGATGAGCCAATGAATAAGAAAATGTTATTATTAAACTTTGGGGACTAGTGTATTAAACAGCCCATTATCCCCCAATGCGATAGACAGTAATACATTTCTAATTGATTTACTTTTCTCTACCTGCCTGTCTATCTGTACTTCTTAAGAGTTCTTTTCTAAAAGACGTCAGAGAAATAATAAATATTTAATAAAAGGTTTACAATTACACACATGCTTCATAGTATGGATGTCCTATCAGAACTGTTCGAATACTTTCAATGTTTCAAAATAGGATTAATTGTGATTTAAGTGAGGTAACACACATTAGACTACCAATTCCTTGATTGCACGACCTTTGTCTAACTGTACATAGTAATGAGTTGCCCCTGTTTTTTTGACAATGCATTTCCGCTTCTCTAGATATATATATGCCCCGCACCTGACATAGCAGCAGTAGGAATCATTTATAACGTCTTTAGTTATGAGTGTTACGACACAGTCGCAGATTATTTTAATAATGGATAGGGCAAATTAAGTTCATTTAATGTTATAATCTGTGGACCGATAAGTATTTATGCCTATTCAAAAAATCCAATAAGGATTCATAACCCCATACAACAATGTAATAAAAAAAGGGAATAATTTGCTAAAGCTAACATGTTTATTGCAAGTGGCATTGTAAGAACATCCTTAGTATTTTTTTTAGGTTTAATGACCGTTGTTATTTTCCTTTTACTATGTTTACTGAAAGTACAATTTTTTATAACGAATGTATAATATCATACTTAACAATAAGAGATTTAAGGGGGGGGGGGGGTTAATGCAACCATCTCGTAATCAGTGATTAAATGGCACTTAGAATTCGAATTTCGATCAGAAATTTTGCATGAGTAATCCTTGGTAGGTCTATTTTCCCTAAATCGAACAAAAAGTTGGAAAAGTAACGGCTAACGGCTGGCGGCTCAGCTGTTTTGCCATTTTATTACTATCTTAAGAGCAAAAAAGTCACGAAACCTATCTTCACAAAATACTTTTTCTCACTCAAAAACCTTATCAGACGGTTCTAGCCGGTAGCTGTTGGTACTAGAAATTTAAAAATGAATTAAACCAAAAATATGTTTTAAAAAGTTGATTCCTACGTAATTAATGATGAATTTGCCCTGAAAATAGGCAAAAAACGGCTAAACGGCTGAGCCGCCAGCCGTTACTTTTCCAACTTTTTGTTCTATTTAGGGAAAATAGACCTACCAAGGATTACTCATGAAAAATTTTAGATAGAAATTCGAATTCTAAGTGCCATTTAATCACTGATTACGAGATGGTTGCATTAAACCCCCCCCTCCCCCTTTAGTCGTTAATAACGTCTAAAGGGATAAGACAATGCCCGATACATTGATGTACATTCCCATTGATGACACACATAATAACCCCTTCTGTAGATCACAATTAGTGGTTGAAACGTTTGGACACGCAACTTAATGAAAAATATAATCAAAATTCAAACAATGTTGTTAAGCCAACAAATAATAAAACGTTGTAATAAAACTTTGGGAACTAGTTTAATAAACAGCCCAATGTCCCCTCCCTCCCCCGATGGTTATACTAAACTATTTGTTGATTAGTATGTTAGTTGACGTGTAGTAACACGTAGATTGTGCGTTAGACGGACAAACATAAGTATTTTTATTATAGAGCAGCTTCGCTTGGAATAAAACTATATTAAAACCTACCTGTTTCTTCTTCATAGCAGTTCCATTAGCATTTACTTTGAATCCAAAAGTTTCAGCTGATAAGTACTTGTATCTAAAAAGTTTTAAAAATTTTATATTTTTAAAGTAATTAAAAAATGTAGCCACTAATAATTCTACTAAAACAATCTTCCATTGTCTAGCCCTGTATCTCAGGGAGGGAGGAGACAATGAACTATAAATTACACAGGTAAACAAAGTTTTATAACCACGTTATCTTATTCGTTGGCTTAAAAACTTTGGGTACTTTTATTAAATATCATTGTTTTGTTACAAACCTGGAATGTGCAAAATTTTAAATCTAGATTCTACAGAGGGGATAATTTTGTTCGTTTTCATTGGGTATGTCTATCAATTTATCGTTCATTGTCTTATCCATTAAGATCCACGTGTTTTCCAGATTTAATTTAGAGCTAGATCAATGGAAGATTAAAATACAAATTGTTTGCTTGATGCTTTACTACGCAACTATAATGTATTTTCGAGTATAGCTGCAAAACTTCTAAAAAATCATGTATAGCATCGTGTTACAGACAATTATCCACGAATATTAAAATAAAAAACCATAATATTAATACCAGTTTTGTTAGTCCGGGCCTTAGGCCCCTTTGGGGCAAACTTACCTGTTTTTAATATTATAATTTTTCATGTTAATATCCGCGGTAAGCTGTTTATAATTAGATGGGAAAAATATCCTTGCTTATGTTATTTGATATGGGAGGAAAATTAGATAAGAAAATTATCTGGAATTAGTAATAGATATGGACCAAAGTAAAACGTAGATGACAAAAATAAACTCGAACAAGACAGAGATTTAAATGGATAAGACAATGGCTGATAAATTTTTTTACATCTCCGATAATGATAAACAAAATTACATCTTCAGAACATTACAATTAGTGGTTAAAACTCAACCTAATTAACCAACCAATCAAAATTAATGTAAAGTTCCCAAAGTGGAGAATCCACTAATAAGAAAACGTCATTTTAAAACTTTGGGGACTAGTGTAATAAACAGCCCATCAACCCCTCCCTCTGAAATACAAGGACAATTACGTCTATAAGTAGAGCAGCAATATCAAGCTTTCTGATTTTTTAAAAAAATGTACATAATTGTACAAGACCACATTGTGAGATAGGCGGGTGGGTAAATCTTTAATTTAAAATAAAGCCTTAAACCATTTCAGGACCTATGGGATGCATGCTTGAAATGGAGAACTTTAATAAATAGCAAAATCGAAATAGCCTAAATCTAAAGTGGTACTTTTGTTTGCCATAATTTGGTGCCCGGGTTACAAAGCAATACAAATTGTGAAAAAAATATTAATTTTAGAATGCTCAAAAATGAAACACATATTTTCGACAAAATTAGAAAAAATACTCACTTAGAGTTGACAAGTCCAATGGTCCAGCTACCTTTCTCTGGGTAGGCCAGCCCGTTCAAGCTCCCGCCGTTCTCAGCCACGCCCATCACGCTGTTCACTAAACAAAACAATTGTGGGTTAATGATATAGCTTCTACACTTTTATAAGCAACTTTCTTCCATCTCTCATATATAGTCTAGGAGCGAAGAAGCTCTAATGATCTAGGATCTCGTTACCGCTCAACTGATAGGGTTCTCCTATACAATGTAGCCTCTCATGGGTCCCTGAAAGGTTTTTGGGTGAGGATACCACCACCCTCCCAAGAAAATAACCTTAGAAAAATGAATGAGGGGGTTGGGTCTACTTCAGCCCCCCACCTTTCCCTCCACATCATGTGCCCCTAGAGGTCTTTAGGGGTGTAGCCGCTAGTTGATATTATTGTACTTAATTTAATTTTATTTATTTACACCCTTAAGTGCATTAAACAATTAAATATACAGGAAGTAGAACAAATAAAATATGTTTATGTAAATATGACCTAATTTATAAAATTAGCTACTGGTAAAAATTCAGAATTGCATAAAGTTTTCTAAAATTATGCAGTGTTTAATTTTTAACATGATAAAATATCTAAGTGTTTAGTTTAAAATAAAGGGGTTCCAATAAGAAAATGGTTGACAACATCCACAAGTAGCAAAGCACAAAAATTCATGAAATGTAAAACGGAAAAGGGAAGCCCAAAGAAAAATTTAATGCAAGACCTACTGACCAAGTAAATTATATACTGGATGCTCATTGTCAAAGGGAATATAAATCAAACAAAATCAGCCGGAAAAAAAACATTTTCCATAAAGCGTTACGGACTGACGGACATACAAAATGTATTAACAAGTAGGTACGCTACTACAAAATGAGAATTTAAAAATTGTAATAATCCAGAAGATTTTTTAATATCTAGAACGTTTTTCAGCAACGGGAAAATATTGTACATTACATTATATCTCAAAAAAACTCAAAATATTTACTTTAAATTATACAAAATGACGTAGATGTGTAATTTTTCTGATAATATTTTCAAACATTACAATACTCAAATATTATCAAACTGTATTTTATGTAGGTATTCAATATTTATGTCAAAAACGTTTTTAAAAACGTGTTTATTAAATATTTCGATGAAAAAGACTTCGCTGATGAGAACCAACCCACTAACAGACCCTTTAACCAACAGGGTGGGGGGGGGCCGGGGGGGGGGGGGGGTTCTGACACTTTATCATAAACAGGGAGCATAGGCGTTGTCTTAGGTGTGAGAGGATAGGTTATTAGTTCTTTTGGGATGTTATATTTTTAAAAATTGGATTTGGCCTCCAAGCAAAATTGTCCACTTTAAAACCTAAATATGCAAAAGTGTCAGAACTTCATCCCCCCCCCCCCTCCTCCTTATCTTTTAACTGGTGAAATTTAATATTTGTAATATTTTAACACCCTAAAGTTTTATTTCAAAATGTCTAATATATAATTTTTTTGTTATTGAAGCTGGAAACTTAAAATTTAGGGCATTGGGTCTAATTGTGGCAGTCTTTCAGCAGTTCAAGCAATGTATTTCCTGCAGGCTTCCTTTAAATTTAATATCACTAAATATTTCTTACAACCATGGCTTCGAAGCTTGCTGTATTTTTGTACTTTCAGCAGCCTTTCTTTAATCAATGTATTTGTATAAAACGTATAAGTTTTGTATAAAAAGTAACTTATTGAATCAAAGTAACTAAAAATATCCAATTATAATTTTATGCGAGTTTCTTTAGGGTAATTTTAAAAGTTAGAGTATTTTTCTACCCAGGGGGGCAAAATTATGTATGTCAATATTTTTTGAACGTAAATATTTATAAATAAACAAATAAGAATAAAAAAGTCTATAAAATACTAGGTAGTTTTTTTATAAATGCAAAAAAACCACAGTAATCCTTTTCAATCCCCAAAATAACAATATCCAAAAGTAGCGAAGCACAACATATCATTGATGTACGTAAAAACGGACTAAGGGAGTTATAGAGCAGATACGTAGTGGTAATAAATAAGGAAAAAAAGCAGTCTATCTTAAAAAGCAGCGGAGAAAATAACATTTCCAACATAATCACATCACACTAATATACAAAAACAATACATTCTGTCTTGATGATTATTTGCAAGTATTTAAAGTAAATATGTCATTCTGAACTAATTAAAATCATAACTAAAAAACATGGATAACAACATCCACAAGAAGCAAAGCTTAAAAGTTATCAATGAACATCTGGAATAGTTATTTCTCGCATCGTATTATTAACGGCTTTCCGCAGATACAGAATGTACAATTATGAGATTAAAACTATTTTTTTAGCCCCGAGATGCCGAAGGCACCGGCTAAAAAAAACTGGTTTTAATCTTATGATTGTACATTTTTATATTCGTAGAAAGCTGGATATAATACGATGCTAGACATAGTTTTTTCGTATGGACGAGAACCGGTTCCTATCCACCGGATTCGAATGAATACGAGAAAAAATAATCTATAGAGCAGAATCATAAATAAATCACGAAACCTTTCAAAAAATACAATAACGTGAAAAACTAGGAATCAATCTAACAACCCAATAAATAAGCAAATCGCTCAATTAAACTATAAGGAAATATGTAGATTAAAACTTATACAATCCCTGAAAATTACGTTTCCCCATAACATTTAGGATTGACTGACTGACGGACAGTGAACTATAGAGTGGCTTAGCTACTAATGATATTAGAGAAATAATTCTAAAAAAAATGTATAACTTTGGTCTACTTATAATTTGTTTTAATAGGGCTATCAGAAAATGTAATTTTGATTTTTGATTTGAGTTAATGATCTAGTTCAAATGAGGAATATTAAGATCCAGTATATCGAGAATGTAAGCATGTTTTAAAAGAACAAAGAAAATAAAAATTTTTACAATCTAATTTGTATTATGTAGTAAATAAAATATCATTTTAATTTCAATAATTTTTATGGTTAGTGTACAATATTAGGTTTGAATTATCCTATCATCTTGAAACGGTTTTTTTTGCAAAAAAGTACATTCTAAATATTTTAAGACGACTGTCAAAGAACTTTGGATCATTAATCAAGGGTCTAAAGGGATTAGACAATGGCCGATAAATTAGCGTACATCCCCAAAGATGATACACAAAATTACCCCTTCTGTAGATTAATATCAATGGTTAAAATGTTTGTACAATCAACTAAATGATCCATCCAATCAAAATTCAATAAGGCCCCCAAGTTGTTAAGCCAACGAAAAAGAAAACATTTTTATTAACTTTTGGGACTAGTGTAATTAACATCCCATTGCATTGCCCCATATTTATCTGATCATTAAAAGCTTTAGTTTATACAATTAAGAATTTCAGACACAGTTTGTGCAATAAAAAAGCTGGTTGTCTAAAAAACTTTAGATGATTTTTTAAATAGAATGTTTATAAAACTCCACCATTATGAATAAATCAGATAACTTTAAGAACATAACTTACAGTACAAAAAGGATATCTTATTCTGGATTATTTATGTTCTATTTTTGGTTATGAATGCAACATAATATTTGTACATATTCCTTAATCCCAAGTTTTATAGGGCTCTGACCCGTATTTTAGTCACAAATAAAGATATAAACCGTAAAATATTTTTTTAATTGGCGGCTACGCCCCTTAAGCTACTTGATGGGGTAGGATAAGAGAAATCGTTACCCCACTTAAAATTTTAGTTTTTAAAAGAAACAGTAAATAAAATTTGTTGGTGGGGGGAGTCATTTTTTAGTGAAACCCCACCCCCTAAAATATTTATAAACCCTCCCAGAAGCTGTAAAGGAGAAACTCATCGGTTTAGATCTCCAATCAACAAAAGTAATAATTAGATTTTAACACGAGTAGTCAACTGTCTTAAAAACTCAAAGCCACTAAGTATTGAAGTGTTGATTATAAAAAATTCCTATATTTTAGAAAAAAAATGTACTAGCCAAACTTTTAAAAACATAAATATGCAATATGTCGCATTGTCAATACAAATACATAATCTTATAAACAAGGTAAAATGATGTCTGTCTGTCTGTCCATTTGTTTGCCCGAAGCTTAACCAATAAACTTATTGAGCTATGCTTTTCAGAAAATGTACCTAATAGTAAAGTATGGTTTGAAGCTATTTAGTGCGGGAATAATCTAAACCTCTTTAAGAGTGAACCAAATTTTCAAGGTGCTAGGGGCGTCGCCGCTAGATAATCTTGTAATTGTATTTCTGAAAAGGATTTGAATTGAGAATACTATAGCTATCTTAATCTAAATTCCACAGGCATTAAACTTTTGACCCCCCTAAATAAAATTATTTTGATTGAACAAGGGTGATTAAATCTTTTTGAAACTGAGATTTAAGAGGATCAATTGACTGAACAAAAGATGTATGTAATACTTGGGCATCGCATTGCTGAAAGTAATATCCTTTTATATAAAGTAGAAAGCCTTTTTTGTCTGAAGCATAGAGGATCTCGCTAACCGCTAAACCTTTACGGTTCTCCTTTGCAGTTAAGGATAGGTCCTGAGATGGTTTTAGGCTATTTAATTTTTGTAAATTAGTCAGGGTTTGTTTTATGCTATTTTTCTGCTCTTACATATCCCTTTGAATATAGAACCCATAGATGCTAGGGGCGTAGTCACTATTGTAGAAAAGGTATTAACACTGAGCTTAATTTTTACAGGCGGAATTTAGTTGCAAAAAATTAATCATTAAATACTTATTGATTTTGAATAGCTTGCTTTACATATAAAAGAAGTACGTTGATTGTACGTTCGTCTAGCTAAGGTAACCGCAAAATATTTTGGGTTCTGTTTTCAGCTAAGAGAGAAGGGACATTAGACTATTAATTAAACTGGTACCCAAAGTATTATAAACCAGGTTAGATTAAAACTTTTGGGTACTTGATTTGATGGTACAAACTAACAGTATCCAAACTTTTGCACAAGTAGTTTTAATTTACAATGGGGGTAATTTTGTTGTTTATTATTAGGAGTGTAAATTAATTTACGACCAATGTCTTATCCCTAAAGATCCCTGGTTTTTCAGTGAAATACCACCGTGTTAATGCTATGGTTTTAAGCTATTCTGGGAGGCTGAAAAACTCAACCTGCCCAAAAATATTTAATTATCAATAAATAAATCACTCACATTAAATATAAATAACTTTTAACGTATTGCAAAAAAAACAGTAACTATTACTAATCATAACATAACTGCTACTAAAACATCATGTCCAAAAACTTCAAAACCAGTGTTCTAACATTTAAGCTAAAAATCAGAACAGCATAATATTAGAAAATAAATCGACAAGTTTATAAAACCCCATTTTTTTTCAACGATCTACTAGCCCCTAAGGATAGCTCTAACATAACAGGGCCTCTCTAACCCTTACTTAACCTAACCAAATAAGCATAAAAATTAGGGATGGCAATCCGTCAAATTTTTGGACCGGATTCGGATTCTTACAAGAATTCGTCCAAAAAATGGCGGATTCCCGCGGATTCCGGATTCGGATTCCGGATTTTAGCAATATTTCAAAAGGCTTTTTTTTAAATTTAAAAAAATTAAGTGCTACATGTGTCCTAAAAATTAAAGTTCTTGGTGTTCTCTATAATTCACTTTCCAGAATCGAACCAGATTTTAAGATATTATATATAATGATGATAATCTTTGCCTTCAAAAAGGGGGAGTTGAAAGAAAAAACTCAAGACACTAATTTTAGCCAACCAATTAAGAATCCGAACCCGCTATTAAAAAACAGATTCCTGATTCGGATTCCAAAATTGGCCAAAAATTGGGCGGATTCCGGATCCCGGATTCGGATTGCCAACCCTAATAAAAATGCTATATTTTCATCTCAAATTGTGGTCTCCTTCCAGTGAAAATTCTTTCTTTCAAATCAAAGGCGAAACATTTCTCTTATTCGTATGAACATTTAAAAAGCACACGTGTATGTTATTATCTATCTATTTACAGTGTATGAATTCATCTATGAAGGAAGGCCCCCCACCTAAACGCACGTTGAAGCTCCACCATACCCCTCAATCTATTCAAAACTTTAATCTAAACAAAGACAATGACATAGATAAATGTGCTTTTTAAAGAAAAGGGGCATCACTGTGGCTTGAAAAAAGGTATATCAGATGTCTATTTTTAGGTTAGGTTAGGAAAGGTTTAGGAGAGTCACATATGGCAAATGTCCCCCACAGGGTATGGAAACACATTTTTAAAGTTAAACAGAAAGGGAGAGTTTAGTAAAAAATATATGAAAAACAAACAAATACACATTATGGAACGCAAAAGGTGGTTCATCATTTTCCGCGAATGTCTCAAATTATAATTTGTTACAATCGCAAAAACTATCCTAAGACAATGGCCGATAAATAGATGTACAATGTACATCCCCAATAATTATACACAAAATTACCCCATCTGTAGATTAATATTAGTGGTTGAAACGTTTGAACACTTAACTAATTAACAAACCCCAAAAATGTTAAACTAACGAATAAGAAACCGTTATTGTAAAACATTGGGGAATAGTGTAATAAACAACCCATTGTCTCCTCTCTCTTTGGATAAAAAAGCACTGCGAATATGGAGAATTTGCGGAACTGTGTGCACACCAACGCAATTACATGATCTACTTATCATATAATAATTACACCCTAAATTATACATCTCACTATGGATAGGTGGTCCATCAACTACGCATATTGTCATATCCGCAAAATGTTTTACATTCGCAAAAATGCATCTTAGCGAACAAATAAGAGTTTTTTATTGTATAAATAATTGTGGATTTTGCCTAATTGGTCATGATATATTTTTAATGTAATTGGTCAAACAACCTATCTAAAGTAACAGGATGTTTGTGTGTCTGTGTGTTTGTTTGTACCGAAGGATCTCGCTAACCGCTGAACCGATCGGGTTCTCCTTAACAGAGTAGCTTTTCATAGGTCCCGGGAAGGTTTATAACTTTTCTTGGGGGGTGGGACACCCCAACCCCTCAAAAAAAATGAAAATCCCCTCCCCCCCAATTTTTTTTTTTAAATCTAAAATAAGAAATTGGGTTATTAAATTCGACTCCCCCCTTGTAAAGTGTACCTAGAGGCCTCTAGGAGCGTAGCCGCTAGTAATATTAAAAATACTAAGCAAAAAATATCTTTTTTAATAACACGTTCTCTCATTCATTGCTACAAACTAACATTCCAAACTATTTATCTTTAGATGAATGATGTTTTTATTATCATTGAGGAGGTACACCAATTTATTGTCCATTATCTTATCCCTTAGGATCCCTGTTCATTAAGACAATCATATCCATAAGTAGCTATCAAAAATTTAAAACAATAAAGAATGTATTATTCACATTTAAATTATTTTTAAATTTTCCAATGACTCATCACATACATTCAGACAAAGCATAATACGAAAACATAAAAGCAAGGGAAAGAAAGTTTTCAATTTATGCAGGGATAAGGGATAGGAAACCTGGCCATTAATTAGGTCCCGGCCTAGATTCTAAAGGGATGTTGCAACTATTACAAATTACTATCAAACTGGCGGACGCTCCCAAGTAGCTATAGCTCTAAACCAATAAGAATCGGCCTGTTTTTAACAACCAATCACCAATTGTCGAAAATTTTAGAAGCAGACAATTATAGAAAAAATAATGATTTCGTCTGCTACTAAAAAATAAATATAAAAGGTGTTAGATCACATTAGCTTAATTATTAAATCTGCTTAGAGTTAAACATTAAAAAAGGGCCATATAGAAAAAACAAAAATAACGGGATTATTTTTTGGAAAGGAGGTAGCCATTAATATATAGGTTTATAAAAAGTTATGTTTTTTACTTTAAACTAGCTACCTGAATTTGATTCTATACTTTATCTACACACACACACACAGCTTTTTTATTAGCGTTTTATACGAAGCACTGCGCCATCCCAAAACTGGTTTATTAGGCTAGAAATAGGCCTGAAATAATATTTTCCTACGTTTCCCATCCCTTATCCCTGAATTTATGTAGCATAATCTTAAAGTGTGCTAATCTCTTGGTAAGTACCAACTTACAAGTTTTTGTGGGCATAGATCTTTATTTAAAATCATTCTTTTGTGTGCTTTCAATAATTTCTCAATGTATGCCCTACAAGAGTGTAATAGTTATTTCTCGCATCGTATTATAAACAGCTTTCCGCGGATATAGAATGTACAATTATAAGATTAAAACCAGTTTTTTTTAACCCCGAGTTGCCGAAGGAACTGGCTAAAACAAAACTGGTTTTAATCTTATGATTGTACATTTTTATATTCGTAGAAAGTTGTATATAATACGATGCTAGACATAGTTTTTTCGTATGGATGAGAACCGGTTCCTATCCACCGGATTCGAATGAATACGAGAAAAATGATTAACAATTCCTCAGGGAGGGAGGGGACATTAGGCTTGTAATTACACCAGTCCCCAATGTTTTATAATAAGGTTTTCTTATTCAACTTTGAGGTTTTAGTTGAATTTTGATTGATTGACGCATTAAGCTTAATGATCAAACGTTTCAACCACTGATTTTAATCTCCAGAATGAGTATTTTTGTCTATGGGGATTTGCATCAATTTATCGGCCATGGTCTTATCCCTTTACATCCCTGACAATTCCTACTTTGGCAAATGAAGCGAAACCCACCGAATGTCCATTAAAGTGAAGCCTTTTCAAGTAGCGTAGTTACTTTACAACAAGATTGATTCATTCAAGCCGTTTCGTATGTCAGAACTAATATGTTAAAATTAAAACATTGAGTAGTTCGAACTAATGGATATAGAATACGTATATATATTGTTAGGGGATAATTTGTCGGCAATTAATGTTGCTAATGTTCATTTATCAAGTAGAAGGGAATGGTGGGGTAAAGGTGGTAGATGGGGGTATAATTTTTTTAGCCAGCTGTGAGTGTCACTTTCTAAGAGTACATGAAAATTACTTACAATCAAATCACCAAAAACCAAAATGAAGCTTCCCTAAAATTTGAGATAAAACAAAAAGAACCGTCTTAATCAATATATTACCATTATATATTTCTAATTTGAGCTTAAACAAGGTTTCTTAATATTTATGTTAAAGTTTTCTCATTGCATACCTATACCTTTCTAATAATAATAAAACTAGTTTTGTGTTTTAAATGCATCAGATTAATGAAATCTATATTAATAGGATTATAATGCATATATAAGGGAGAGGTCATTTTCTAGTAAATCCCGTAAAGGTGTGTGTTATAAGGCCTAAAAATAGTAGTAGAACGATAAGGTGCTCTAGATATATGTATTCCCTATTGAATAGAACAATAGTGAAATTTTTTTTTTTTTTTTGATAACCGTACCTGGATTATCTAAAAAAAATACGAAATTTCTATCAAACGCTTTGTTTGGCTCAAACTGACAAAAATTTAAAAAAAATATAATTATAATAATAATGTTTTCTACAGGTACAAGGTAAAGGTCAAGAACAATCTATACCATTAAACAAAGGAAGAAGTCATTCTTTACAGGTTGATTTATTATAATTATATTTTTTTTTATTTGTGTCAGTTTGAGCCAAACAAAGCGTTTGATAGAAATTTCAGATATTCCAGGTACGGTTATCAAAAAAAAAAAAAAAAAATTTCTTCCCTATTGTTCTATTCAATAGGAAATACAAATATATAGAGCACCTTATCGTTCTACTACTATTTTTAGGCCTTATAACACACACCTTTACGGGATTTACTAGAAAATGACCTCTCCCTTTAATTCAATATGTTTTATTCTTTTTTCTACAATAGGTACTTATGTATTAGAAGTGTAACTACTTTATAAGTTTGCTATTAATCTTTAGATATTGGTCAATACGTTCCTCCACGGTCAGCGTAGGGGAAAGGGAAAAGTCATAAGGGTGAGGATGGGTAGTATCGTTATATTAGCCAGCAGGGAGAAACATTTTATCATGGTATGCAAAGATCTTCAGGAATATCCACCCATTTTAGCATACAGCTAAACTGCACAAAGAGGGTGCCATGCTCACCGAAATATATTTCAAGTATATAATTAAGAAAACTTTTTCACTGCTGTATATCTATCATAACAAGCAAAGGTAGTCATTGCACCCCCAAAAAAAAGTAGAAATCACATACTATTTTTTTAAAATTGGTTTGTAACTTTCCCAAATATTTGCAAAATACTTAGGAAATTAGTAGATGGGGGAAAGGGGGGAAGAGGATTCTATTATAGGCCATTATCCTATCCCTGTCTTGAGAAAATATGTCGGATGGTTTGTTTATGTAATATCATTTAGCCGACATCTGCAGATAACATTATTATTTAATGCAGAATTCACGTTGATCCATAATTTCATTTGGTGGGACAAAATATGAATAAACTAAAATGACAACACCCATAAGTAGCTAAGACTCAAAGAGTTATGGATGGAAATACAAGAATAAATCTATTTGGAGAAAAAACTCGAAAAAAGGAACTCAATCTGTTTAGACAAAAAAAAAACTTACCTTAAGACTTTTGGCAACTAAGCAAGTCATTGTAAAAAAAATAAATTTATTTTTCTAGGTATAGATTTGCCTTTCAATATGCCAAAGTGAAATTAAGAAAATATTTATTGAAAAACAAACATAAAGGGGTAATTTTATTACAGCCAAATTACAACCATGCTTAACCATCTCATTATTGGAATTGTAGACACATTTTCAGATATTTAATAGTTATTTCTCGCATCGTATTATAAACGGCTTTCCGCGGATATAGAATGTACAATTATAAGATTAAAACAAGTTTTTTAGCCCCGAGATGCCGAAGGCACGGGCTAAAAAAACTGGTTTTAATCTTATGATTGTACATTTCTATATTCGTAGAAAACTGGATATAATACGATGCTAGACATAGTTTTTTCGTATGGATGAGAACCGGTTCCTATCCACCGGATTCGAATGAATACGAGAAAACAATTTAAATCTTTGAATGTTAAAACTAACCTAAATTTTCCCTACTTACCCCTTATGTCATCCGTGTTTTGACGTTATCTTAACAAGGCTGACAACATCCATAAGTAGCAAAGACCAAAAAAAAAACCATTGACATGAAAAGACAGGAAATACACTTTAAGGAAATCACGAAACCTTGAAAGAATGAGATTTATGTCTTTTGAAGCATGACACGACAGACAGACGGACAAACATTGTATAGACTTGATGCGAATATGTCTTAGGCAGCCGAGAAAACCACATTTCGGACTGACTGGCTGAAGGACAGAAAAAGTGAATTATAGTGTATTTTGGCTATTGAAAGCAAATTGTTATTATAATGACTAATAATCAAAATCTTAGAATATACATCACTTCTCCTAATCTTCATAGACGATCTTTAAATTTGTCTTACTATCAAGGACATCCAAGCTTTATTTTGAAGCGGAAAAAATGAGGGGTTTCAAAGGTTTTAGAGGGGTTATCTAATGTAAGTTTGGAGAGGGGAAAACACACCCAAAAACCCCCGCCCCCCCCTGGACGTCTATGCTTCCTATGTTGTCAAAATACATAGAAGCGTAGGTAAACGTAGAGCATATAAAATACAAATCAAACTTAAATTTATAAAAAATTCTTTAGTCAAAACAACATTAAGGTATAACATATCAATTTTATAAAAGGTAATGTACGAAAGAGAAAATATATCGAGAAAATTTCTTCAATTAAATATATTCTTTATTGTAATTAAATCCAGTGTCTCCTCCCTCCCTGGACAAAAACCATTTCAAATCCTTATGTTTGTACAAACGCCACGCCTCAAGCCTCTAGGGAGGGAATCGGAGTGGGGGGGGGGAGGGACCCTTGTGTTTAATATTAATACAATATGACCTGAGGACCATTGGATTTTTCATATGAATCACAACGGTTTGTTATAGTGATCTTGAAGAATACACGGGATGGACAGCCAAACAAACATCGTTCTACTTAGTATTAAAGATTATTAAGACAACTTTTCGCTGCTTATTTTCTACTTTAAATTGTATTTTCTTGTATAAAGCGTGTGAGTGTATGTATGTGTAAGTGTGTGTGTGTGCGTAAGTATGTGTGTTTTTTTGTTTGTGTGTGTATTATAATTTTTATAAATATTCACATATCATTACAAAACTCAAAAACCTCCCTTTCCCCATTAAATTACAGGGACAAATGATAATCAAAAGTTATTGGATGTTTGTCTGCAGTTATCTCAACATTTGGTCACATACTTAAGCATTTGTCAAGATGTTGATACTAGCTTTTAACAATTTAAGTGCAATTTAAGTTTTTGTTGTTTGCCCATTAATATCTCGCTAACTGCCCCCGCCCTGCCCACTCGTCTCGTATGCCAATCTTTTAGATGCAATATAAATAATTTTTTAGATTTTTTTTATTTTATCTTTACCCGTGACAAAGCATATCTTAATGTATCAATAAGAAATTTGAAAAGAAACAGACTTTCTATTAAAAAAAATTCGTTATCATGTTTTTATTTATACATTGATAAATATACATATCATCACTTGTAAGATAGAAATAATTTTTCATTATATTGACATTTGATTTAAATATTATTTTCATTAAAGAATAAAAGAATCTACTTGGAGTAACTCTTTTTTTCTCTTCGACTATTTAAATCCTTATGTCCTAATATATAACGTAATAAGCTTTTTTCTGTCTGAAGTGAAGGATCTCGCTAACTAACGAACATATATGGTTCTCCTTTACAGTGAAGCTTCTTAAAGGTCCTAAGGTGGTTTTAGGCTATTTTTTGCCCATCCATATCCCTTTGATTATAGAGCCCCTAGATGCTAGGGGCGCAGTCACAAGTATTAAATAAAATAAAAGGATGTTTGTGTGTACAGATGGTTCCCACTAACCACTGAACCGATATGGTTCTCCTTTACAGGAAAGCTTCTCATAAGTCCTGGGAAGGTTAAAATTTATTTTGGGGGAGTATAACACCACCCTCCTATGTGAAATCACAAAAAATCCAACTAACCCAATCTAGCGGCAAAAAATGTTATTTGGTATACAGCTGATTTTAATGTAAAATACACCCTTTTGCTACTTTGGCCACGATATAACAAGCTTTCTAACTCGAAATTTACATCTTAGTATAAATCCCTTTTTTAATTGAAATACAAATAACTTAAAATGTTGAAGAAAAAAAAACATTTAAAAAGGCCATATGTTATACTTTTTATCATTATTATTTCCTACTCGCCACTCCTTTTCACGTTACCGTACACTGTCGAATTTTATAGTACTTTTTTTATATTGTTCTTTAAGATCTTTGTCACAGCTAGATTAATCATGTTTAATGCTATTTTATGGGCAGATAATAACAGCCAGATGTAATTAACATTTTATAAACGCGTTTTCTCATTTGTTAGCTTAAACTTTTAGTTACATGTTATAAATATTGATTTACAAACAATTGTGTTAATTTTCAAAAGGGGTAATTTTGTTTATCATATTATGGATATTACAGAATAATATTTTGTTATGAAAATAATAGGCAGATGATTTTGAATATGGCTTTTTTTTGCTAAGTCAGATGCATGACAATTTACGAAAAGTTAGATATAAAAATAGTATAGCCTTAAACCATCTCGGGATCTGTGTGAATCTTCCCTGAAAGTAGAACTCAATCGATTCAGTATTTATGGAAGCTACAGACAAAAATCCTTACTGCTTTAAATAATTGGATATGAAAATCCAGAAAAAGCCCACCGTGCCTTTGTCGCTTTAAATGTAATGCGCCTTGCAATTATCATTCTACTATGTCATTGCCAGCAGGGATCTAAAGGGATAAGACAATTGCCGATAAATTGATATATACATCCCCAATGATGTTACACAAAATTACCCCTTCTGTAGATTGCAATTAGTGGTTAAAACGTTTGAACCCCCAATATTCAATAAAAGTCCCCCAAGTTGATAAGCTAACGAATAAGAACACAATAAATATAAAACTTTTGGGACTAGTGTAATAAACAACCCAATGTCCCCTGCCTCCCTGATTGCATTGCTAGACAGGGAGGTGGCATATGAAGAAAAATATAATGCCTCCTTTATTTTTGCTAATCAAACTGTAATTTTCCGAAGTCAGGTTAAGAAAATAACAATTTCCCTAAAAAATTAAAGCAAAGCCACGTTTAGCTTATGGCAATTTGACAGTACATTTAAAAATTAAAAGTATACCTATGCACATGAAAAAAAAATATTATATTTCTCTCAAAATTTAAATTCTATATTTATTAATTTAGTGAAATTAAAGAAAAATCAATGTTTAAAAGGTAATTATTTTAATTGTATTTCTTTCCAATTTTCAAAGTCTAAAACAACTTAGTACATTTTAAAATTTTATCCTATTATATAAAGTAGTAAGCTTTTTAGTCCGTATTGAAGGATCTCGCAAACTGCTGTACTTATATGGTTCTCCTTTACAATGCAAGCTTCTCATAGTTACTGGGAAGGTTTAAAAATTAATTTTGGGGGGGAGGGGGAGAATTATAATTTTTCTTTTTGAAATTACCCCTTCATTAGGAAGCATTTTTAACGTCTTTACTTATGACGCGGTGATAAGCCTAGAGTCGAACCTACGGCGACGAGCGGATGCACTACGTGTTGAGCCACGGTCGCAGGTCTGCTTAATAGTACACAATATTTGTATTCAAAAAAAAGTTTTTTCAATAAATTTATGAAACATAAGATTCTGTATAATCTAAATTAAGTAAAATTATAGAATAATTAATATAAAAATTTCCTATGTAGGGGTCATATACTCATGAAAGAATGAACTCATTTTAAATAGTACAAACATTTTTATCAATAATGAAACATCCGTGCTTACCCCTAAAGTCACTATCAATCACAAACCCAGAACTTATTTGAGATAAATAAGTCCTATGTCTAAACGGCCTATACCTACAATGTTCAATGTTACAGGAATCAGCATGCACAGTTTCAAATCGAAGAAGAACAAACGAACATAGTCTAAATTTGGCAAAGCTTTGCATTTATTAGGAATTTATGTTTTTGGAGACTCTTTGTGAATACAGCCCTTTCCAACGTATTTTCAAAAGCGAAGCTTTTCCATAAATATGGCCTGTAAGTCGGTCCGTCTGTACGTGACAGCTAGATATTTACTAAAATTTAGAAATGTTAGGATTGTCTTATCGAATTCAAACTTTAGATTCTGATTCCTGTAAAAAATAGGTAAGATATAAAGGTTGAAAACTGCAGTTACGAAAAAAATAAGGTCTTATAATTTTTGACATTTTTTAATGAAATGATTATTTTATTTAGGTATCTGGTTTTTGAAGCAATGATTCCTAAGACAACAAGCTGTAATCAAGTAATCAAGTTTCAAAAAATAAGTACGTCCTTAAACAGAATCCTGTACTAACGCAATTTTGCAACAAGATAATTTACTACTTTTTTTTATAATTCTTAAATCAATAGGTATTCTTCTTATTAAGTTTTATGTTTATGTTCTTTTATTTTACCGTTTGATTTCAGAGCTTCGCTATATATGGATGTTGTCATCCTTGTTGAATGCAACATTACCCCCACTTAATACCCAAGTATTTATAATGTATCATATTTTAATAACGGAAAAACTGCAAATAAATCTTTTTTAACAAGCTCATTTAATCAGGGACCTAAAGGAACAAGACAATGGCAGATAAATAGATATACATCCCCAATAATGATACACAAAATTACCATTTCAGTAGGTAAAAATTAGTGGCTCAACTTAATTAACCAACCAACTAAAATTCACTAAAGTCCACAAAGTTGTTAAGAAAACGTTAATAGAAAAACTTTGGGGACTAGCGTAATAAACAGCCCATTGTCCTCTCTCTCTGACATTTAATAGTGGGATGTGTATGTGTGTGTGTGTCCAGAAAGATCTTTAAAACAGCTTCGCCCAGCTATAGGCCAATAATTTTCAGAAAGGCTTAATAATTAGAATTGTCCTATCGTCCTACCGATTTTATAACTTATACCAGGATTACTATAACAATGTGGTTTAATTTGAAACGCAATCATTTAGCCAAATACTAGAAAGTAATAGATTTTTAATTATCTTTCGATAAATTCTTTTTTCAATATTTTATTGTATTTGTAAAGTAGATGATTTATTTAGTTGATATAATACGGATTATTAGAATCATATTAAAATTAAATATTATATGCATAAATAACACGTGTCAAATGCACAGAATTACGTTGGTACATATGAGTAAAATTTAAAATCAGTTTTACGGTTTTTTTGGGAAAAAAATAATAACCCAGCCCCACTAAGACTAATGCAGAAATTGATATATTATTACTTGGATCTTACACCAGATTTTCATATTTTCTCATAAAGTGAAACTTGCAGGGGACTTTCTTTACCCAATCCCCTCCCATCCTACTGGATGAACGAACTAACCTATAAACGAGTATTGGGGTTGGGGAATAAAATAAATCATATCTTAAAAACGTAAATTCTTTCATTTTATTTTGAATTTAACTTCTTTTATGGACCATGTCATTAACACAATTTCTATATATTTATGTATAAGGCTTCGCCTCTATGTTTATATTTTTTCCTTGTAAAATATTAGTATTACATATTAATCTTGAAAAAATAGTCTAATTGGTGATAACACGAAACCTGTAAAAAATAAGCATAACTGGCATAACTGGCAGACAGACGGACAAAACAATGTATAACACGCCTATTCAGGAATCTTTGATGAAAATTTCAGCTGTCTTCAATAGCAGTCAAAAAAATACAATTACCATAAAGCGCTACAGGATGAATGAAGGACGGACAGACAAGTGAATTATAGAGTAGCTTTGCTATTAACAATTAGGTATCATAACAAGCAAAGTAGACTCCAATTAACAACACGTGTCAAAACAAGGTTAATCATCATTATAAGAATCGCAGTATTATTTAAGAATAAGAAAAGTTAAAAGTTTCTCAAAGGGTCAGTAAAACCTTAAATATGTAGGTTTACAGATAATAAAAAATACAAATGGTTACTTTCCTTTGAAATCAAATGCATGATCCAATTTTTAACATTTCTCCATTACATATGTAAAAAATCTACAATAAAAATATCGGTAGGAGGTATCTTAATTTTCTACTGTGTAGTTTTAAAACATTTTGAAATCTTCAATTTTCTTTAATACTAACCTAGACTTATTTTGTTTGATTAGCCATAATTTCTAACCTATGATGGTTAACTTCAAATATTTATAAAAATAGTCAAAAACTTCATGCGAAAATGTTATTGGAGGGGGGGGGGGGGAGGGTTTCATCTGACTGCAACAAGAATCATCACGTGGATTTGAGATAAAAATTAATTCCTAACAGCGTCATGCAAAGATAAAACTGGTTTGGATTTGTAGAAATAATTAAATAAAAGCTCCGTAATAATAAAGAATAGGATATCTTAGATCATGGTATTAATTATCAAAAAATTTTCATTTCTTCAAAAATAATTTTCATATGATTATTATACTATTTTACATTAAAAATGAACGTACTTTTAGAAAGGGGAATATATTAATAGTCTTTTCAGTATGGTTTCTAAACTGATTATTAATGTCCGCTGGATTAGAACCGGTTCTAAATCATACTGAAAAATCATGTATCGTATTATAGACAATTTTCTACGAATTATAAAATAAAAATGATAATATTAGTACCAGTTTTGTTATTAATCTTATTCTTTTTCTATTTACTATCCGCGAAAAGCTGTCTAAAATACGACGATGCGATAAATAAATATTTCAAATACATTTCAACTTTAAAAATACCTAATACCTTTAGGCAAAAAATTTAAGTCTTTTTGTCTAATGCTTAAGACTCATGCTTAACTAATGAGCCGATTGAGTTCTCCATTTTAGGCTTCACGTTAGTCCCAGAAAATTTTTGACGATTTTTTAAATATTTGAATACATGTCCAGTAGATGATGGGGACGGGGAGTGGGTCTTATATATGAGGTCAGGTTTTGACCCCCCGCCCCCTTTTTCTCACAGCAAACTGGTAAATCACGGTACATGTGCCTGTTTTAAGTGCAAGAAACAAAAATAAACATTAAACGTATAAACAAAGCTAAAATAAAGAAGATGTGCGATGATTTCCACATCTGTATTACATAATTAAAACACAAAAGCAGCAAATTATGTTTCTATGTCTTGACTAAAAACAGGGTTTTTTAAGAGTAAGACAATGTAAAATGTCGAATTTCCGCTCCATCTTTGATTTTATTATCTTTGTCATTATGTTTTATAGCAATTAGTGGAAGATATTTTAGGATAATATCCGGAAATGGATGCACACCTAAATTAAACATGTCTGAACTATTTGAGACCACATATGTTAGGTTAAATTAACTCAAATTAAAAAAGGAAAGTCTTTGTTTTTTGTTTATCTACAAAAAAAACTTCTTTGGTAACAAAAAGTCACACTACGAGAACTTATATGAAATTAACAGTATGTTTGTTTGTCTGTCCTTAACATATTGTTAACTATTCACCTACCCAAGAGAAATCACTATCTATTTTTAGTAGCGAAGCCACTCTTTTAATTTAACTGTCGTCATCATCCAAAATAAAACAAGGTTTTGTGTTTATTTTCTCCAATAAATCTATTGATTTTAATAAATACACTTAAAATCTACTTGTACGTATTCCCTTCTACAATTTTTTGTGCTTCGCTACTTATGGATGTTGTCATCCTTGTTTTACTTTTACTTTTATTCCTAAATGGAAAGTGGATGATCTATTAACCCCCCTCTCCTTCCCCAAGTGCCTCTAGAGACGCCAACAAATTATTTGTCTAAATCAACAAAGTCTTGGATACCACGACCTTTGTCCAAACACGAACCATAACATTCCTGAAAAACGTTGCAAAGACTCGACCTCAATTTGTTGGACAAAACTTTTAGGAAAAGCAATTTTTAAAAAGTAGCTTCACAAAAAATGTGGATTTTCCTTTTAAAACGTTTTGTCATGAGTATTAATTATGAAGAAAAGTTAAACATATAAAGGCCAAGGATAAAACTTCAATTAATTTTAAAATAAAGTTCAGATTTGCATTTCAAACCATGAGGAATTCAAAATGATTTTAATAAATAGAGCGACTGTAAGATACTAGCGGCTACGCCCCTAGAGGACTCTAGAAGCTATTGTTGAGGGGAGGGGAAGTCGACCACCCTAGTTTCAACTGAAGTATTTTAAAAAGTTAAAAGCATTTTTCGGAGGGGAGACATTTCTTTCTCGGGCGATTTCTCTTGGCAAGGTGGTGGTACCCTCCCCAAAAATAGTTATAAACCTTCCCATGACCTATGGGAAGCTACCCTGAAACGGAAAACCACATCAGTTCAGTGGTTAGCGAGATCTTTTGGTAGAGACATACAGACAGAAACACATATCATGTAACTTTATTATAAGGATTACTAGATTAGCCGATCAAGTAAACCAGAGGTCACTCAGATCTCTGTACTATATTAGAAATGACAGAGGAAAATTTATAAATAGCTTCCTACCCTTTAATTGTCTCAATTTGGCCGTCGTCATTTTAACAGATTTTTTATTTGTTCTAGTAACGTTGCCTCCTATACACTGTCGAGTTTTCATTTCCCTCTAATTTAATATATAATATTTTTAATATCAAAAGGGAAAGTTCCATGAAAGTGAAATGTAAATTCTTTTTTTTTAAACTAGCGGCTACGCCCTTAGAGGCCTCTAGGAGCACTTGAGGGGGAGGGGAGTCAAAGCTACCCACAAAATTCTAGCTTTAAAAAGAAAAAGCCAAATAAAATTGTGGGGGTCATTTTTTTTTCTATGAGGTTCGTGATTCCATTCACCAATATACCTGAATATGAACCTTTAAAGGACCTATGAGAAGATACATTGTATTGTAATGGAGAATCATAACGGTTCAGGAAATAGCGAGATCCTTTGGTACACACACAAACAGACATCCTGTTACTTTTATATAAGGATATGAATCTAGGTCCTTGGCCATCATTTACTATAATTTCGATATACTAAAAGATTCATTTAAAAAGAAAGTTGAAAAAAATAGTTTTTTTAAATATAAATATAGAGCAATGTTAATGGAAATAAAGACATTCATATTCATAGAACAATCCCTTTTAACAACTTTTGATAAAATTAATTTCCTCATACGATTATCACTATCAATATTCAACAAGAATGATAATAAATGCAATTATAAGTAGCGCAGCTACTCTACTGTTCATGCAAAAAGTTAAAAGAATCATAAAATTAGAAGGGGGGGGGGGTGAAGTTTCTTGGTCCTTTAAAATTGTTGAATCATGGAAAGAAAACAAAGTAGCGGGTTTAGTCGTATTTTCACAGTAGCTTATGATGGGTTATTTTAGGTTAAGTTAGGTAAATGTTATTGATTTCCGCAGTGTTAGGAAATTGGCCCCGCAGGGTTAGAGCCGCCCGCAATGGCTAAAAATATGAGAAAGGCTACTGTGAAAAAACGAAGAGACCTACTACTACTATAATGTGTTACGCTACTTATTAGCGCTTTCATCCTTGTTTTTATCAAATTAAACTCACTTGTCGAATATTTAGTGCAATCATAAATATAAACTGGTGCATAGTAATTTTTAATAGCCATCAAAACTTTTATTAAGATCTCACAAAGTAATAAAAGAACATTAGATAATGATTAATAAAATTAATAACATAAGAATTTGTAACTAAAGGTGTTCTTTAAAACTTAGGATTACGCACTCAGTCAAACTTTAACTAATTTTCCTAAAATATTAATATTTAAATAATGAATCTTTAATATAAACTTCAACAATATCGCTTACTACCAAAATTTTGTATTGGGGTTTAAGGTTTCAAACCTAGCAAAACTCAGAAGATTTAATCATAATACAAATCAACATGCAAGTAATAAATCTCTTATTTAATCTTTGCATGTAGGCTTCCTTGTTTTAAAGAACATCAATCAAAAATAGCTTAATTGAGAAATTGCTTTACAGAAAATCTATTATCTAACATTGCTATTACTAATTACTAATTCAAATTATGTAAACAAAAAAAAAGTATTGTATGTCACCGCCAATAAATTGCAGTAAACTGCAGTTCATGCAAAATATAAAAAAATCCGCCAGTTGAAAAATCACTTATTTTTACCAAACAGGGGAGGAAGGGCAGAAATGAAAAAGGATGCTGTTTAAATAATGGTTCCAAGGGGAATGGGGAAGTTGTGGCCTAGGATGGTTTGGGTTAGGTGAGGTAATATAGAGCAGGATGGCAAGGAATGGGGTGGCTATGTATAAAATGAAACAGGGAGATGAATTATGAAAATCAAATGGCTAGCAGAGTACGACTGTACAGGTATGGGTGTAAAAGGGTGTTTTATCTCTCCCACAAAACAAATTTTTGAAAGTTTTTTTAATCCCCCCCACCCAAACTATTGAAGACTTTTGAAATAAAGCTTGGACGTCCTTGCAATAATAAGTGGGGAATACAATCTATACCATTCAAGAATATAACTTTTATTTAATACATAACTTTTGCTGTAAAAAAAAGATAAAAACCGGTTCATAGCTAAATGCAAAATAATTCCTTTTCAGAATTTATTAGGTATATCTTTAAAAATGGTGAAATAATTTTTTTTAACTATTTGTTTTTACTACAAATGTCCTGGAAAGGTGTACATGTCATGAAAAGAATAATCATGAAATATGCGGATCTCACAGTGGTCTATCCAGGGATCTAAAGGGATAAGACAGGGGCCGATAAGTTAATGTACATCCCCAATGATAATATACAAAATAACCCCTAATGTAGATTACAATTCCTGGTTGAAACGTTTAGACACTCAATTTAATGAACCAAACAATGAAAACTCTATAAAAGTCCACAGATTTTAAAACATTATTATAAAACTTTGGAGACCAATGCAATAAACATCCCAATGTCCCCTCCCTCCCTGGGTGTCCCAGTGGTCTCCTAAAGTGGTCACACCTCTCTCATATTCAACACTCACTAGAATTCAACACAGTTACCAAATTTTAATTGTTTGGGCTGTTTAGACCACCACCCACTTCTCCTTACAACTATTTAAGCTTGAAATAATGTTAACCCTTTTTCCAATTAAAATCTAGCAAAGACAAAATTACAAGAATCAAGAATTAAAAGAATGTCATTGTCCATTGTCGTTTTCAACATTTAAAAATAGCTTAAAGTTCTACATTTTCATCAACAGCATATGATAATTTTTATAATAAGGTAAAGAAAAATAATACATCTTGTCTCTATGCAAATTATTAAATAAGGCAAACTTATTTCTATAGGATTGCCTTTCTAAATTTTTACATTTCAGTGGGTTGGAAAAAAGGGTCAGATGTTAAAATTGAAAATATTGCAAATTTTTTGCTAGCTATTCATTTCATGTTTAGTACATCACAACAATGCAAAAAAAATCTCTGCTAATAAAATATTACAGGGCTATCAATTCTTTATCAAATAGCGGAAAAAGGTGGCACAAAAAATAGCCTAAAGCCATACCAAGACATGAAAAATTAAATAGCTTAAAATCATTGCATAACCTACATATAGCTTTCCTTAAATTTATAACTTAATCCATTCAGTGCTTTGTTACATCTTAACTGACAAACAAAACAAAAACCTTACTACTTTATAGAATAGGTCAATATTGCTTTGTCCAAGGCATTTATGGTTTTTATTTTGCGATAATGGAAATAAGTAAATAAATTGTACATAGAACTTCAGACAAAAAATCTTCAAAACTACAAAAAAAAAATACTTTTTAGTATATGTTCATTGTTCATAAAACAATCATAAAGTTCAATATTTTTTACTTTATGTTCCTTATTTACTAAAATCCACCAATAAACAAAACATTTCTTAAAATAATCAGTCATTAAGCTCATATTTAGCCCTGAATAAAATGGTAAAGTGAAACTATTTTCATTTTGATATTGTGTAATTGTAAAACAAAAACTGCCCATGAATTATTTTTTTATTTAGGTAATATAAAAACAAATAATCTAAATGTATTAAGCTTTGAAAATAAATGAAAAATGAAAAATATGTATAACAAGGACAACATCCATTTATGGCTAAGCACCATAAATCATAAAATGGACAAACGGACAGATGTTCAAATCAGTTGTCATAAGAAAAAAGCAAAACTTTTAAAATAAGATTTATGTATTTTTAAGCATGATCGAGTTCCAGACGTATAAACTAGTATAGAATAGATGTGAATATGTCATAGCAATATGCACTAAAAAATTCAGCATTTAGAACAACACATTTTCCCTATAGAGTTACGGACTGACTGACTGACAGGCAGATAAAGTGAATAATAGAGTAGCTCCGCTACTAAAAAATATAATTTTACCATAATAAATAAAATTTTCTATTGTTTCTAAATAACTTATACCATTTTACTTTATAATTAAACTAATTAGACAGAGAGGAATTTGAATGTACTAATGTTTATTGGAAGGGCTAATAATCTATTATAAATACATATGATTTACCCTGAGGATATTGCTAACCGCTGAACCGATATGGCAACCCTTTACAATATAGCTTTTCATAGGTCTTGCGAAGGTTCATAACTATTTTGGGGGAGGGTACTACACCTATCAAAGAGAAATCGCGTAACTAGCCCAGTCGCGTAGCCTCATTTAAGCTTCATAAAACTTTTAAAATGTATCCTTGAGTAAGGTGTATTGTCTTAACCTAAAGATCTTAGTAAATACTCTTTCCGAATAGGTTGTTATTTTAATGGAAGCTTTAGAAATTTCTTGATGTGGTTTAAAACTATTTTTCTAACCTCCACCGCCCTTAAATGAGGCTAGGAGCAAAACAACTAGGTTAGAATCAAAAGATTCCTTATAGAGAATAATAAATAAAAGTCAATTCAAATTCCAAACTAAAACATCCAAGCGATAATATCCACACCTCCTTACAGGATTATCATTAAACACAACAATAACAACAATTTGTGTAAGAAACAATAAATTAATAACCCTTCCTCTACTGCAACAAAGAAAAGTAAAACAAAAGATCTAAAACCAGGAAATAAGAACAAGATCATTTATTTTCTCTTACTTATGATGACAAATTTTGCAGTGTAGCGTAACATTGAAGACTCATTGTTAAAGTGGCGGCGCGGTGTGGTTTTTAAAGTAAGGCAAGGTCATATAAAACATTAACTTTAATTTATTATCTATATTTCGTTTCTTAATTCCTTAATCATCGTGATTTGTAAAATGTATAAGTATGTTTTTTTTAACAACAACTAAATCAAATTAGGAAAAGTTAAAGTCTAGATCATTTTCAGAAACAATTTTTTAAAAAAAGGCGTGCACAGCGATTCACAAGGAGGGTTGTAAATCTGTTGGGGGGGGGGGGGGGGGTAAAAAAGGGGAGGGAAATTATAAGCACGAGGAATCAAACGTTCATTTAGCTAATTTGGCTCAATTGAAAGTTATTTTTTGTGCAAGTTTAAAATTTATTTCTACTAAAAAAATTGAAAGTATCTTACTTTGACATGAAAAAAACAAAATCTTTATAAAATTTTATTTTTTACAAAGAAATAGTTTACTGTTTTATCCCTAGAAGACCATAGTGCAAATACTTGCGCACAAATGGTGTTAAAATCATAAAACCGACATAAAAAGCAATTTTCTAATAATAATACTTTTAAATGATTCCTAATTTTTCTCTATGAACTTGAAATTTTCATAATTTACGAAAAACTTATCAATAAAACAGTCTGGTTGAATATCTCAGCAACAATGGATATAGAATATACGTGGATATTATGGCAGGAGAAATATTGTCATCAATTTAGGTTGCTTACATAGAACTCATTTATTGGTAGACAGGGGTGGGGATGTGGTCAATAGGATGAGGATTACAGTTATGTTAGCCCGCTGTGAGTATTACTATTAGAGAACATAAAAGTCGGGTGTAATATCCAAGTAATAATATATCCATTTTGGCAACGTTATACACTCATAAGATTTAATTTTGTACTAATGAGCTGTTTAATTGGAGGTTTAACCTTTCCCTACCCATAGAAATTCCCCAATAAATAGCTCTAAAATTTTCTTTGTATCAATATCATGGAAAAGAAATTTGAATGAGTCATAGGTATATCAATTATTTTTCTATATTTTTCCATTCAAGATTTGTAAAATAATTATATACTGTCGTATTAAACAACTAACAGCTTCGCCAATAGTAAATTACACTAAGATCAAATTGTAATAATAATGGGCTCTATCAAGGACTACATTTCTTTAAGAAGGCGAAGACTTCTGAATTCAAAAAAGACTATAGTTCCATCTCAAAATATATAAAAAAAAACTCTTAAGTTCTTGAAAAGCAAAACCTATTTTACCCCCCCCACCCCCAAAAAAAAAAAAACCGTTTAGTATGAAAATATGAAGAAAAATGCTAAGTTATAAGTATAACACACACATAACATGTGAAAAATATTGAATACAACCGGAAGTATTATGTCAAAATTAAAAATAAAGGGTTGGCAAGACAAAAAAATAATGAAATAACAAAAAATAATTACCTTTAAAGAACAGATGAAAACTCTTTAAAAGAAAGGCACAGCCTTATATATACGTCAAATCACTTTAAAACTTCCAAAGAGACGGACGGGGAAAACTAACTTGTTGTGTAGTTCAATGTTTTCTTTTTATTTCAACAAAACAACTTGAGAAGTTGAGAAGATTTTATCTTGACAGAGTTGCCGAATTTAATGAATTTTATTTTCTATTTTTTATTATCATTTTTAAAAAATAATATTACTTTATTTCCGAAATTTATATAACGGAAAAACATAAAAATGTTTTCTTTTGATTTTTAATTAAAATAATACTATAAAATATGCGACAACTCTGTATTGATGTGAACAGCTGATCAAGTATTAAAGCCGGTGGAATCCTTTATAAACAAAAATGTTCCAAAAATCCGGTTGACCAATCAGAGTTTAGATCTTTAGATTTTGAGATTTTCTGTCCAATCAGAGTGGAGATGTATTTTGGGGGATTTTTCTGTCGCTCAAGTGCCCCCACCCTAGTATCGTAGACGCATATTAATGAAACATCATTCCTTCAAAAAGCTGTCTTTTTATACAAAATATTAAACGAATAGTTTTAATTGCTTTTAGTTCGAAGATATCATCATTAAATTATATTATAAAATAAAATAAAAAAGTTAACTTTTTTTACTAAAAAAAATTCTTATTATGTCTATGTTCATAAATGGGGATTACTTATGTGTCATCGATAAAAGGGAAGGGAGACAGAAAGGGTTCATTTCAGGAAATAAGGGACAATAAAATTTTAATTAACCTAAACCCCTTAAATTCAAAGCTTAATTTTACACGTATTAAATGTTAAGATATTTATGTTTTTCCATGATATATTCCTTAATTCCTGACAAATTCAAAGTGAGTCACAAATATTCACAATTATTAAAAAGGAATATAACAAGGATGACAACATCCATAAAAGCGAAGCACGGAAACGATAGGACAAACGGACATTAACACTTGTATAGTATCAGAATTTTAAAAAATCAGAAAATAAAAGTAAAAGAGTCGACGAAAATTTGTAATTATATTTGTTGAAAATCTGCTTGATACAGGATAATGTTTATGGACATACTTACATTTTTAGGACTTGATTATAGAGTTGCTTCGCTTATAATATTTTACTTTGTTGTCCCAGGAATCTATATACCAAAAATCAGATCAAACGGATGATTAGATCACATAAAATTTGTTGTTAAAAAAGTAGAAAAATCAACATGTTTAAAATGAACGTACGGACATTCCGGTAATGATTATAGAGTTGCTACGCTTTCTAAATCGTACCAAACTACTACAGGAATAACCATGCAAAGTTTGAAATCGATAGGACAATTCTAACATGCCTAATTTAACGGAAAAAAACTATCTATCTCGGACTGACGGACCGACCCTAATTATAGAAAAGCTTCGCTTAAAAAAAAAACAAAGAATATTTAATAAAATCATGACAAACTAAACTAGAATCAATAAAAAGCTGTTAACAAATCTGCAAGTCTCTCGATTTTGCCGTTTTAAAGATATATAAGGACATAAAAAAAATAATTTGATGTTTGAAATATCCAAAGAATAAATAATATACCTTTATTCACTAAATGGAAATGTTCATTTTATTTTATAGAATAATGTAAAGAAAAATGTAAAAGTTCCATTCACAACGACAGGTTTGGATAAACTGACCCATATTTTCTTCAAGAAGATATGTATCTTATAACCATATAGAGAGAAAAAGGTACATTCGTTTGTACTACGGAAGGATAATACCTAATTAAAAACTCCTGCCCCAGTTTATACGGTCATTCCACAGGGAGGAGGGGATAAGCCAATGGACGATAAATAATTCTAAATTATTCTTATATACATTTCAAAATATTACTTTCAGAATCCTGAAATCAGAAATAATTAAATTTTATCCTTTTAGGCTTTTCAGCAAGTTTGATGATTATAATCCTTATGTATATATGACTGTTCGTCTCTGTGTACTAAAAGATCTCGCTAACCGCTTAACTGACAGGAATCTCCTTTACAGTACAGCTTCCAATATGTCCTGGGAAGATTTATAGCTATTTTGATGGAGGGTACAAACAACCTCCTAAGATAAATCTCCCCTAGAAAAAATAACACATTCCCCCCCCCCCCAAAAAAAAAATTACTTTTCGAGTAAAACTAAAATAAAAGTAGTGTGGGGTCGACTTGCCCCTACCTCCTCCTTAAATGCCCCTAGTTGCTTGTCTTACCTGGAAGCTTGAACCAGTAACTGGCGAGGCTGGAGAGACTCTCCTGGTCCTAAAACATTTTTTGGTGCTTGCTTACATGTAAAGACCGGAGCACCGAAACCCCCCCCCCCCCGCTTAGTTTTGACAAAAATCAAAAATAAGGGGGGGGGGGGTAGTTTTTTAATGTCTGGAAAACGGCAAGGAGGAAAAAAGCACAGCAAGGCAAAGACTTAACCCCCCCCCCTTAATTTTGAAGAAAATCAAAAATAAGGGGGGGGGGGTAGTTTTTTCACTGTACAATGTGTGTGCGAATGGGGCGTTTGTCCATATTTAGGTATGGAGACCGCTCTTCTATGAGTACTACTAAAACCTAATTTTAATGCAATACACATAGACATTCTCATCGTCGGTTCGCTTGTTTAGAATGCTTAACCCTCTATTCCCACAAGTATAATACGAATTTGGTTGAGCTGGTGGAAGCTCAACAAAAGACCCACGCGAAGTATTATGTTGCTTTAACCTAAGAATAAATGGTTGGTTTTGATATTCGATCAGAATCATATAAGTATATTAAGTATTAAGGAAGGAAAATGTTTTTATAAAGTGTATTTATATCACAAGTGCATAAGTTAGGTATGGAAATATTTACAGGATAAGTGTTAAAATTATAAGTAGAGTAGGACAGAAATGTGCCCTAAGTCCCAAGCAGTGAATTGTGCTAAGTGTTAGATTTCTAACATAAGGCCTGAGCTCAATTCATGCTAAGTACTAAGGGGCCTAAATTTAAACTACAATGCATGCCAAACAACTAAGTCATTACCTTTTTAAAGCCAGAAAGAGAAGTTGATGGTAGGAGAGTTAGTAAATAACTGAATAAATTCAAGAGGTACATGCTATAACATTAGCTCTGGACCAGGATTTTAGTGTTTGTCTGTGCAATTAAATATCTGTGTGTTAATATGTGACGTAAATCAGGCATAGTTGTAGGCATACATATATGTACTGGTTGTTTATATGATTACATTAACTATAAACATAATATCTTTAATAAACATATACTATTAGCAAATCACATACAGATTACCATGAATAGGCTTTCGTTACCCATATATGGTGTCATATAGGTAGAAACAGGCCTATGAATGCATAAATTGATACAAATAATGCCTTGGGCCTAGCTAAAGTAATTGTGTCTTGCCCCTGAGTGCTACTAGTTAATTGCAGGGCGCGTGTCAATCAAAGGTTCATAATATGATCTATATAGTGTTGATTTTATATCAAGCATAGATAGATAGTTGTGGATGCGAAGCATTTCTGTAAAAGTCTCATATGTACGTTCAAAGAATTTGAAAATTGAGGATCGCATCTCCAATGGGGGTAAGTTGTTAAAAAAGAAAAAAGAGAAAAAGAAAAAATTTAGTAGTCCCAGTATATAGGCATATATAATAAACTATAAATGTATTCCAAGCTAAGTTAAATACGCTTTCCATTAAGAAAGTATGATTTGCGTATCTTCATAGCTGGGTATACAAGATGATAAACCTCCCAAATAGAATACATTCTTTTCTTGAGGGGTTTAGTTTTATCTAACTTTGTCACATCAATAAATGTTTTTGCTTTGGTTGTTCTGGATAGTTCAGCTTCTTCTGATGATGAACTAGGTGGTGAAGTGCTCTCGTTCGAAGTGTAGGTTGAGGTTGGGGGTGAGGTAGATATGTAGCCAAGGGCGTCCACTTGTGCTACCTCGTTTCCATTCTCGTCCAAGGTGATTGAGTGATTTTCCAGGTCATAGTAGAGTTGGTTGAGGTCATCGGTAGAGAGGGATAGTGTGCTGCTGGAGCTGGTGTCACTATCGGTCTCCACTCTACTATCTTCTCTGGTATTCAGGGCTGAATTTAACAAGAAATTCCTGATGGTGATGGACAGGTTCTCTGAGAATCCATCGTACTCAGGTGTGGTGATGATGTTGTTGTTCTCGTCTATTGTGTCAAGGTGTTGACAGGAACACAACCGCAATCCGTCCAAGGTAGGGTGGTGGTAGGGCTCCAATACTCCATGATCATCTAGGTTATCTCCAGGCTGGTCCATGGTAGATCCTAAAAAGAGTTAGTGCGCGTGCTCCAACCGGTTCCTTGGGGTATCCTGGCTATGGTAATCTAAACAAAAGAAGTTTTAATAATCTTTTATTAATCCTTTTATCCCTGGGATATTCTAGAAATTCTTTCGTTACAGATAGACCTATAATGGATTGGTTAGTTATCTCTATTTCTGTTAAATATAACTGTTTCCTGAATATAAACAATATTTTATATAAAAATGTATAAGTACAATTAGTATTTACATATCGTATTATTTTCTTTGGTTACATTACTCGTATATATGTAAAAATATAAGATTTTACTAACAAAAGTTGGTAACCCTTTGTTTGTATATTTTGTATATGTACATATGGTTTATACCATTGTTGGTATTAGCTGTATTTATGTTATTTTTAACATGAATAAATTTTAATCATTTTAAAGACTAATATCTTACATTACGTCGCTATTAAGTGTACCTTTTAAACTTAATATCTATAAAATATATCGTTCGACGTCCGTAATTAAATTTTACGTAATAATAAGTTGTCAACCCTTTGTTTATGTTTGGGCGGTCAAAAGTGATAGGGGTTGGATTTGAGCGAGGTTATAAAAAGCTGGCGGCCCAGTAATTATGCTCATTTATATAATAATTGTCTTTGCGAGCGGAGCTTGCGTTCGAGTGTTTAATTTTACCGCTAAATTCCAAGAGAATTTATATAAAAGTGATAAAATATAGTAACCCGTTTGTTTTATATGAATGTTTTTATGTTATAGATTGTTGATGTGCTCATTATTGCATTCGTTAGCCATTATTTAAGACCCAAGAATCTTATTTTTCTTCGTCGATAAGACCTTTATCACTGTATTTTTAAACGAAAGTGGGTTTGAAGCAATATGGGTACATCTTCAATATATGACAATTTTGTTCTATATAATATTTGTAGTTTTGATAGGACATATCTGAGTCAGCAAGTAAATTGACGTACCTTGTTTTGTTTACGTTTTCCGTCTGCAAAAGTTAAATTCGTTCATCGTAAACAAAACTTATAATGACACAGATATATTCCATCATTCCACTCGTTTTAACTTTTGATTACAGCGTTCCCTTTGTATAATCAAAACTTATTTGAGTCCTGATTCAAATCTTCTAAAACAATTTTGCTATAGGTTTTAAAATAAGATTTTCTATTTACTTAATTCAATTATAATGACGTTAATTGATAGATTATTTACGTTACGAGTAGCTCAACCATATTATATAAAAAAATGGTCGCTTACAAAAATTATATTTAGCTAGCTTTATCTAAAGTGTTTTTAAAACATCATTGAAGATATTCAGATTTAGCTAGTACATAAGTTTTTTAATTGCTTGATACATCATAATGAATATGTTTTTGATAGCTCAGCGATAGCTATTTTTAAGCGTTGAATCATGTAAAATTAATTACATATTCTTTAACTTAATTGAATCTAATAAAACAAAGTTTTAATGTTTAAATAGCTTAACGATAGCTATTTTCAAGCGTTGAATCATGTAAAATTAATTACATATTCTTTAACTTAAAGAATTTTACTTTTAGATGATAAATCAAAGTTTAATGGTTAGGAGGTTCAACCATAGTTGCTTGAAATACAAAAGAATTCGTGTGTACAGTCTTTTTCATAAAATTAACTTTACTATATTGCCTTTCAGAATCACTAGTCCTCTATTTTAAATTTACAATCGCTCATAATGTATGTGCCTGACAGCCTGGACGCGCATCAGAATATTAAGGAAAGATTCGAGGAATCAATGAGGGCGGCTGCGGCCACTCTTGCCAATTCCTCGTTTCTTGAAAACTCCTTAGACGACTCGAGTTCAGTGTACAGCGACCAGTCTGGGATGCCAAGCCTTGCTGATGTCGATGACTATGGGGGCACAAGTACTGTAGAGTCCGAACGGGATCAAGGGGAGATGTTCGGCAACGAGCATCTCTCACTGATGCTTAGTAGAACGATACAAATCATCTGGTCTCTCCTCAATTCGGTGATGCAGAACTCCTGCGGTGACATTGGTGACGATGTTGCCGGAGGTGATTCTGGGTCTGCCGAGTTGGGGAGAGACCAGAAGACGAGTCTGGACACCTTCAACATGGATGGCTTAATTAACATGTTGTTGGGTTTTGGCTTGTTTTCATGTGCTCTTATAGTGGTCTTCTTCGGCGCTGTAGGGCTTGAGACTCTTACACGTATTGACAACACCTCAGACAGGTCGCTGGCTCGCTGGATAAGAGATGTATGTACGCGCCTCCGAAACATAGGCGTCAGGACCATTGAGCTTCTCCACTGCAGTAACAGGACCAACAGGACTAGAGCTGGGGCTATGTCGCCAACTGCGGAGCCGTCGGACACCATGTATGAAGCCGCGTCCTCTGAGATTGATGATATTCTGTCGGATACACAGGTGAGTTTTCTTCTGTTGTATATTTCTTTTTTTTTGTTTTGTATAATTTTTTTTCTAGCCACCCGATTTGTATAATAAAGCATCATGTTGGTGTATGGTTGTTCTGTCCTATTCTCACTTCCTCAACGTTGACTTTCGGCTCTTCCATATATATCGCTCACCGTTTGTCATCGTTTTATGTCGCCAGAGAAATCCGCTCGGTTGCCGCAATTAAGTTGAGATACCAGTTAACATTTACTAAAATCTTAAGTAGCAACCTAATATTATTTCCCTCTGGGAAAGTTAAGAGTTTGCTCGTGCCGTACGTTTCTCATTGGGGTTTAAATGTTAGATCAAGACTTTAATGTTTTCCTTTTGTTTTAGGCTCCCTCTGCTAGTCCATCGACTCCAGCAGAAGTGAGGTCCAGAATTGGCCTGTTTGCCGTACACTGTTTGTCTGCCACTGAGGATCGGATTACTGGAAGAAGTGTGCCTGTGGGCTTGGAAACCTCGACGGGAAGTCCTGGCTTCCGTCCGTTGATTGTTGATCAAACAGAGCGTTTACATGTAAGTATCCATGCTTTAGTTTTCTATTAATTTTCAGAAAGAGGCTGCATATTTGTACACGTATCTAGAGGTATTTGCAACTAAAATTCTTTTATTGGTAGAATATTAATCTTAAAATGTATGGTTGCATAAGCATTTTTGAACCGATCTAAGATTTTAATTCTAGTATAAAGTGGGTTGAATTGCTACCTAATCATATAGCTTTACAGGATTTTAGGCATTCTCATTTCCTGATTTTCCTAGACTCATTGTTGGTATTGCGATTAAACTAATAAGATCTATTATATTTTAGGCGACCAACTCCATCCCCCTGGCACAGTTTTACACCAATATGGGGAGGTGTAATCGAGTCAGCTCTGAGAGGACAGCTGAGGTATCCAGCGACAGCTCTTCCTTGAGCTCTATTATGTGCTTAAGTCGCATTGAATCTCCTTCTGCAGCTGATTTGTCTGTGGTAAGTTTGATAAGCTCTTATAATATTTCTTCGTTGCAAAAATTACGTAACTTAGACTAGGCTATTTAGCTCAGCTAGCTATGCTTTTAGACAATAACTTTACTTTAACTATGGTGTAATTTCTTCCTAATAGTTAATAGCAAGATTCTAGATAAAGTATTAGTAAAATTGACTCATAAACATATATGGATCAACGTTGATAAATTTTCTTGTGAACATTTATTAACATGGTTGTCTAATAATGTCCCTTTTCTTAATTTTAGGATGCGGCCAGTTTAGTCCCACTGGTTGACGATATCGAGGACCCCGATCTTCCGCCGATTAGATTTAATACGGTGACTGATGAGATCGAGTACCCCACTCCACTGCGGGTCCTCAGTTTAGAACGTTTGCGCCGCTCCATGCGTACTCCAACGCCTGCTATCTTGGAAGAGATAACCTCAGCGGAGAGTAGCTTCAACTCAGCTACGCATTCCTCAGATAACGACAGGACAGAGGATTCCGGCGTCGAGGGAGTCCCTCGACGTCGGGGTCCCATGTTCCCTAAACGCACGCCGTGAAGTGGCGCTGTTAGCTTGGTTGAAACTATGACATACAAATTTTAAGACAATGACCAGTTTTAGACAACATGTGACTAAATTTACAGATTTTCTATTCTTATGTAACTAGTCAAAATAGTAATCACTATGAAGTAAAGACTTTTGTTATTAGACATTATGACTTTTTTATTACTGTACAAAACCAAACATTAATTTACACTTCTGCCATTATATTATGTACATATATGTTTAGTCTGTAAGGATATTTAGTATGTAAGGAAATGATTATAAGGTTGTATTTTCTTTATGCTCATAATTTAAAACTTCATTCAATTCTTAATTACTTTCTTCGTAAGCGAACTAATCCTTTTTTCTTTCTCAATAGTATTTTAACAACTGTAATTACAGCCTTATGTCACAGTTTATTCATTCTTGTTAGCTTATAAGGGTCATGTATATATAGATATTTAATCGAACTCGCAACTCAGTACCTTTTCTCTAAATTTCATTTATATCCATCCCTGTGCATTAATCGTGAATTTTAATTGTGCTGTGATATAGAGAGGACTTGTAAATAGCATATATTTTTTTTTGTAACTAATATCTAAGTAGACTGAAAGACTGACGTTAGACAAAATTATTTACATACGCTTATTCAAGTATTTTTTTTTTAAGAAAACTCATGTAAAGACTGTTTGTAACTCAAGTAATTAAAGTAATATCATTGGTTGGATGATCTCATTAAGGAAGTTTTATTTAATTAGTAGGGCTTAGAATAAATAGCGTTTCCCTTTTAAATTTCAATACAATAGTCACAAAATTTAAAGTCTCAAGGTAAAATGTTCTTATGTCCCTTTAGATCTAAAACTAAGTCTTATTTCCAACAAGTAGAGTTAAGTGTTAGGCTTCCGTTAGCTTGTTATTAGGCTATGTGCTTTTTATATGTATAAATTCAACATTTATGTATAAACTCAACGTTTAGCAATCTCGAAGTTTTATTATGTGCCATTATACAGCTTATGTCCAAATTATATTAACTAAGATGTTAAATTGTCAGAAAACTTCTTACTATCATAATATTTTTCAACTACTGTAAAAATAAAAGTTTATGTTCTGTTTTCAAAATTGATTTAAATTTTAAGTTTTCACCAAAGAAAAATATTTGTCAAAGTTTTTATACCTTTCTAAAGATTATTTACTTTTTGTTTAAATAAATATAGCAATTTTAAGTAGCGTATACACTGTTATTTACTGATTTAGTATTTGTTGTGTATAACTCCCGTTTACGTAGCTACTCTATAAGTATTACTGTCTGTTCCTTAATTTAGTTAGATACATAATTAAAGTTTATTTTTGCAAGGTGCTTAGTTTAGCTTACATTCACTTGGTTTATGATAACTTGTATAAATAACAAAATTTCTTGTTATGTTCTTTTTGATGTCTCTACTATGATTTATGCGATTAATTTTCTATCGTTTTCAATAATTACATAGAGATATATGAGAATATAAGTATTTTACATCAATACACATATGTACAAGAGGTTTTATCGTATGCGAAAACTTTTATATCGTTAGGATACGTCCGTACGTCATTGTTAGAAACTCAGATTATAAGAATCAATTGTAATCTAGTTTACTCTTCGTGGATAGTGGGGAGAGTACAATGTCCAGAAATAAGAAGGACTGTGTCTCTCAAATTCTCTATTTGGCGTGCTACTGCCCGTAATTCGTCTGTTATAGTCTGTCGGTTTCTATACTCTTGCTGTCTATACCGTATAACCAAACGGTTGTATGCGTCTCTATAAGTGTTTCTAAGTATACGACAGTGCAAGTATCGTACAATACGACTAGGTTGGCTGATTCCACAACTAATTTTAAACGCTAACATTTCTTTAATCATCGTAAGCAAGTTATAACAATATTCTACTAGGTTTGCGAAGGTCTCATGTAGAACCCGTTGTGATCTAGGCATAGGCTTTCGGAATCTAGTTTGCATTTTATAACTTTTGTAAAATATTCTGTTAAGACTTACGTGTTATGTGATAACTGTAGTACTTCACAAGGTTGGTGATTTCCTCACTTGTGGATATGTTATAGTAAACTGACTCAATTTCAGGGTAAAATTTAAGTTATCGTTATTGTTTACTACTACTAAAATTCTGAGTGGGCGTTTCCTGTCCGAAGTTATAATTAAAGTTTTTGACATATTTTTTTTGTATGTAGAGTGGTTATAGTTTCTAATAACTAATCAACTCATCATAATTCAAGGCGTATATATATAGGTTGTCTATTAGTACTGCTATGTTTGTACACTTTGTACAATTTGTATTAAATGTTTTAAATAGTTTTTGTGTATATTTTAGGGTGCGTATTTAACATTTGTAACATTCGTATTTTTGTACAATCTGTATCAATCGTTTGACTCTGTTTGCCTATACAGATTCAAAACTCTCTATATGCAAAAATTTTGTTTCTATGTAAGTGTTTTTTTTTTTTGAAGGGATCGACTCTTTAGTCGACGTATATTGCATATAGTTGGTCTCCCCGTTGAAGAGAAAAAAAAATGTATATTATACCACTGAATATATAACTTTGAGTGGGAACATTTACATGAATATGATAACTTAGTTATCAGATTAGAATAACATATTATCATATTGTTCACAAGTTTACAGGGTAAATGGAAATGTAAATTACGGTTGTGAACTTGTGCCATTCCGAAATCTGACATGTCTATCATTTATTTTCCTAAGTCGTCGACCTCCGGTAATAAATACGGAATCGAGTGTCATGTCCTCGTCGTCACTTGAGTCCTCTATGTCCGAATCAGAATCTAATGGTTTCTTATTTTGTGACGCTTCTTTTCGTGTTTCTAAGGGTGAGTGTGCGCGTATTCCTGGTTGTGGATCTTTTGAATTAACCGGAAATATAAGCGGAAGTGTGTCATTTTTAACTAATGTGGCTATCTCTTGATTTGTGAGTTTATTATAAGGCTTTGTGATAATATCCCTTATTTCCTCTGGGAGGGTGTCAAAATGTTCGTCAATTGGCTTGAACTTTTTGATTTCGTTGAAAGAGTATTTAAATATTTCAGTCTTCTTGTCAGAAATTCTTTCAAGCGTGCAACTGTTAGGGCTTACATCTAAAACTCTATAGGGTGAAATATGATAGATAGGTCTAAGATTGGGGTTAACACCAGGTGTAATGGTGTTATTTCTAACCAAGACAAGGTCTCCTATATCAAATTGTTTGTGTATGCGGGTTTTGTTAATATACTTTAGTCTTGCCTCCCTTCCCTTTTCAATAGCTTTTGCTGAAATGTCCAAGTTTTCTTGTATTCCGTCTGAGAGGTCTTGCACATAAGCTTCTGTGCGTGCTATTTCAGGGTGATATTCATCCGGTTTTATTGCTCCAAAGAACAATTTAGACAGGGAGCTACGTGTCCCGAATAATAATTCCATGGGTGAAAATCCAGTTTTTGGTATTTTAGTGCAATTATATTGTCGGACTATTAACGGTAGTAGATATACCCATGAGGTTTTTGAGTCTTGCGCCAAAATTTTAATGATTGGCCATTTTATTACTTTGTTGCTAGCTTCTACCAATCCTTTAGAGGGTGAAAAGTACGCAGTAGAATACAAAACTCGGATGCCAATAGAAGCAAAGAATATTAAATTTTGCTTATCTAAAAATGATTTTGCATTGTCGCACAATATTTGTCTGGGGGAGAAATTAGGATAGAAATAAAACATGAATTTGTTTATAAATTCACGGGATGTGAGTGATTTCATGGGATATGCAAGAATCATTCCTGTTAGTTGGCAGACTATAGTGAGGATATGATTATAACTACGATATGGGGGCAAGGATTGTATATAGTCAATACTTACACATTCAAAAGGTCTTGAAATTGTACTATAAGTTCCTACTTGTTCTAGTTTTGTAGATGAATTTTGAAGTTGACAATTTAAACAAGATCTAGTGTAATTTCTAACATATTTCTTAAGGTTAGGGTGGAAGAAATTTTGCATATTCAAAAGCATTTTAATTTCTCCACTATGTACTAACAAAAGATGAGTATAGCATACTAATACTGGTAATAGTTTGGTTGGGAGATAAACTTTTAAATCTCCTTTTATTTTTGTAAACAGAATCGTGTCCTTAAGTTCGTAGTTCTGTCTTTTATAAGTGTAGGTGTTTGATTTAGAGGTTAGACAACGTGTGTAAATATCAGAGTATTCCTCTTTTTGGTTTGCAATTATATTTTCTATGCTAATCCTTTCTTTTAGGATTTCCAAAGGTCTTAGTACTTTGCCTATAACTCTATGTTCTGCGGCAAGTGAATTTATGGTGATTTTGGGTTTTTGTTGCTTTGGCTGTGGGGGTTGTTCATCATAACCCAAATAGTCGGGGTTATCCATAATGAACTGTGTCCATTCCTCAATAGTCCAAACTTTATATTGGGGTAAGTTATCTTCAAACCCAGATTTAACAAATTTAGGTAGGGCTACCTTTTTAATGCTTGGTAAAGTAGCCTTATATGCCCTTGTTAAGAAATCTGCCAAATTGTCTTCTCCTCTTAAGAAAGACATTGTTAGCTTCGGTATTAGAGTTAACAGAGTGGTATTCCACCTCTTCAATTTATTAACGGCTGTTAATGCTTTAGGATTAAAGAGATAATAAGCACACTTTGCGTCTGTTAACAAAGTACATTCACAGCTTGGACCTATTAGAGTTCTAAACGAGTTTGCTGCATAAATAATTCCTAGGATTTCAATGTCTATGATATGTAATCTTGATTCAGCAACGGTAATTTTCTTTGAGGTGTATGCGATAATTTCAAACATAGACGCTAAAGATTTTAAATTAAAGCTATTGGTTGATGAAACCATTGCGGGTCTTACTATGTGTTGCTCTTTGTGTCCATATAGTAAAAATACAAAAGGGGGTTTTGTTTTGTCTGAACAGTGTTGAGTGACAGGTTTGACACCCTCTATATTTGTGATAACTATCACAGGACGGTACATAGCTACACTAAGAGCTTCAAATATGAGTTGTTGCGGATCTAGATATACATATCCATGCTCTAGTTTGCGAATAAATTCTAAGAATTTATCCCTATCATTATTAAATACAAATTGAATATACTTTTGTCTCAACATCGTAGAACGTATAATTTTTGATGCTCTTTGCAGGATAGTGGTCAGAGGTGTTTGAACTTTATTTAGTTCTAGAAGCAATTGTAAAGATATCCCGAGACTATTGTGTACAGTGTCTTCAGGATAGCCCAAAGTTTTACTAGCCAAATATTCAAACTCAGGTGGTCCATCTTCAGACATACGCTTCGCATAATCCTTAATGTTTTCACCTTCATTCTGCAAAGGTAGGGGTAAAATTGGTAACCTATTATCATAAATAACATGGTGTACAGGGTCATCGAAGTTTAGCCCAGGGGGTAGGGTTTTAGCCTGTAATTCTGGTGTCACTATTTGCGCTAAGACTGCCGAATATGAGCCAGTTGAGGTGCCGGCTGCGTCTGACAAGATAATCTTAGGTGCAGATAAGTTAACTAATTTGCTAAAAATTGGTCCTGAAGCTAAAGCTTTCTTAAAGGACGCCTGCAAGAAATAACACGCTTTAACTGCTGAAAGACTGCCACAAGAAGACCCTATACCCCAAATTTAAAGCCTTCAGCTTCAATAACAAAAAAGTTCTAGGCATTTCAAAATAGCATTTTATGTACAATGGAATTGTTGAAAAATTTCCAATGCTCATAAAAGAAAAAAACAATATTAAATTACGTCGCCTAGACACAAAATTATAACCTTATCTTTGTCAGAAACTTAGTTTGCATGTAACTAATTATATTTTTACAATAAAAACACCACATTTCATAGTCAAAATCTATGAAAAAAATTCGATTTAAATTGCATTTTTAAACGAAAATCATAGCGGAAACAAAGGGGTAAACTAATAAAAGATTAGCTGTGATTGGTTGTTAACCTGATTCAGCCTTCTGATTGGCTACAGTACATTCGGTACAACGCAAGTAAAACTTAATTTTTTTTAATGATTTTGACTATAAAAATGGGTATTTTTATTGTAAAAATATAATTAGTTACTGGAAACCTAAATTTTTGACAAAAATAAGCTTATAATTTTGTTTCTAGGCCACGTAGTTTAATTTCAAAGTTTTCAACATGAGCATTGCAATTCTTTCAAAATTTTCATTGTACATAAAATGTCATTTTAAAATGCCTAGAACTTTTTTGTTATAGAAGCTGAAGGCTTCAAATTTGGGGTATTTGGTCTACTTGTGGCAGTCTTTCAGCAGTTAAAGCGTGGTATTTCTTGCAGGCTTCCTTTAATGTCTTCGAATGCTTGTCTTTGTTCTGGAGTTGGGACAAAAGTTTTACCTATTCTAGTAGAAGTAAGTGAAGTTAGAATATGTGTAGGAGCCATAATATCAAATCTTAAATGTTTATGCATACTTTGTAGTACTCCCATAAAAGATCTCATTATAGTAATATCAGTAGGCATGGGAATATTTAGAAGTTTTTGTACTCGCCTTTGATCTACACAGCAATAATTATGTGAAATGAAGAACCCAAAGAAATTTACCCTACTTTTAAAAAGTTGTGATTTCTTTAAACTAATCTTTCCTTTATGCGTGTGTATTCTCCCCATAACTTTCTTCAAAATCTTAAAATGTATATTCAATGATTCTGATCTAGTTTTAGCTAGTTCAGTTGAGACAATGAAATCATCGTAAATGTGTTGGACTTCTGGGATAGGTGAGTATACCATCTTGGCTAAATCACCATCCATTACAACATTACCATTATCATCATAAACCAATTCCCAGTGTAATATCTTTTCCATAAATCGTGATAGACTTTCAGGTGAAGTCTTAATGCCGGTTGGTAAGGATGCATGTCTAAAAGCTCCTAAGGGGGTTGCAAACAATGTTAGGTCTCTGCAAGAAGGTTCTAGCGTTATACTATGAAAGGCGTTAGCCATATCACTACTACTATGCACAAATTTGTCCCTTAGAGACTGAATCAAATTTTCTGCTGTGGGTAGCAGTGCAGGTTCAGATTGCAGACAAGGATTCAATTGTTGAAAATTTACAATTAAACGAGGACAGCTCCCCTGATCCGACTTTGGAATCAGATAAGCTGGGCTTGCATAGTTGTTATAGGAATCCCCATCCAAATTAGCTCTTTCAATGGTGCCGTTCTTTAACAAAAACTCTAAGATAGATTGCATTTGCATTTTCTCTACGGGTGATAAATAATATAATTTCTTATGCTGGGGTAAAGTTTGACCAGGTTTTAGTCTAATTGTATAATTGCCTAGATATTTACTCATGTTACCTCTATCAGTAGAATGTGTAGATATGATATCAGGGTAAGATTTTAGGAATATGTCTTCTATATAATGTCTTACCTCTGGTGGATAGTCTGACAGCACCACAAGATCCTCTGGTTTAACAAACTGATCCTTAGGCACACTGTAGCCAGTAGGTTCTGTTACATAGTCCATGAGGTTATCGGATTCAGCTATATGTTTTAAGCCAAGTTCAATAACGTCATCACTATTTTCAAAAAGCTTATTCTTTTCAGGATCTGGTGTAGTTAGAATTTCATCAATATTAGATCGGTAGTCAGATAAGGCTACTCCTGGTACTGGAGTGTCATTGTTTATAGCTGTAGGATTCGGTATATATCCATCAGCTAAAGGGAAAGATCGTTCTACCAGATTGATGGCGCTGTATTTTGGTAGCTATAAGAGTTGAACTGAGTGGTTTCTGGTGTCTAGTGAAATCTGATTGATGGCTGGAGCCGTATCCTTTTCTGCGTGTCGCTCCAGGGCTTGTACAATCTCATCTAGCTCAGTTGTCACAGATACATTGTGTAGGAATGATTGCGTAAAATCAAAGTCTGTGGTGATCTCCTTGACTACAAATTGGTTGCTTGGTTCCAAGTATCCGGTGATAACAGTGTTAGTGATTGCATGTTCAGTGACATTTGTTATCATTGCTCTTCCACTAAGTTGTCCTCGGTTGTTGACAGTCAGTTGCGTTTGTCCAGGTTGAATTTTAATTCCTCCATTTCTATCATTGGCAATGTGGTCATCGCTGAGAATGACTTTTGTTCCAGGAGCTAAGTTGAAGAAATGGTTGATGTTCATTACTATAGTCTGAGTTTCATTAGGGTCAATTTTGTCTATTGTCCCTGTGCAGAGTTGTAACTCATAATCAGAACAGAACAGGCTATCTAGTACTCTCCCAGGATGGAACATAGAGTATAGATATGGTGCTGGCGGGTGGTTATCCGCAACGAAAGTCAACCCTAATTGGAGATCTCTAATGCCGTTCATTCCAATGATCATAGGTGTGACATTCTTGTGTTCCTCAGGTACAATCATAAATGGTACTGGTCTATAGATGCCTGAGAATTGTGTGAGACGAATCATGAGAGTTATCTCTCCAGCTACTGGGATTTTGTGTCCAGAATAGCTGACAAGAACCATGTCACTCTTTTCCAGATGGTTCTTAACCTCATTTTGTTGTACCCCAGATAACATACCAAAATAGCTGGTTGACATGATATTTCTGTCTGCTGCTGAGTCAAACAAAGCTGTCATGTATACATCGTAGTTTCCATTTGACATACAGCCGGAACAGTTCAAGTACATTTTCCTATTTTCATCCATGATAGCTGCAGAACTATCGACCGCTAAAATCTTGGGGTCGTTTGGATCCATTCGAACGGTGATAGCGTTAACTCTACCTGTTCTGCCACGCTCCTTGGATTGCCCATTGGCTTTGGCCTCAACCCATTCTTCATATGCCTGTCTAAACACACCACCAGGTCTTACTTTACCACTATGGTACAGTTCCATCATTGCTGGTCGTCCAGGGCATAGGTGTTGCGCGTGGTATAGGTCTTTGCCATACTTCTTGTGACAGCTTGGGCAGTATCCGGATGTTAGTGCTGTTTGATATTGTCGTCCTTGGTCATCGCACAGTAATCTGCATCCATCGGATATTTTGTGGGAGTTTTGACCACATGCACCGCAGTAGCGCTTATTGGATGTACCATAGGAGATATGATAATCTTGTTTGGTGTTCTTTTGTGGTTGCCTATCTCTATTATCCCTGTTTTCTCTGTTGTAGGTTTTAGGATAGGCTGGTTTAGCAGTAACTTCTCTAACTGTTGGCCTTTTATAATAGCTTGACGTAGCGGCAACTTTAGCAGGTTGTTTGTCTCTGTTCATTCTTGTATCCCTGTCATGTGAGTAGTTGGTGTTGTTCGTCTTTTTATGAAGCGATAAGTCTCCATTGTAACTGGCTGATACACCATTCTGCTGTAGGTCCAGATCTAGGTCTTCAGTTCTAGGATACATGGAAGCGGTCAACTCATGATATGTAGGGGATCTTCCAAGATCATGTGTGAGATTGTGATGGTTTTCAGATGCTATATTGCGGCTATTTGTTGGTAAGCTACGTTTGAGTGCCTCCACTGCAGTTATGTTGAATACATTCTGTCTTTCCTTCTTGTCTGTATAATGAACAGCGGCTCTGCTGGCAAGATTCTGAATTGTACTGACAAGCTTAGGGAATGACATGGCTTTTGTTCCCTTAAAGGCTATCAGCTTAGCTTGAGCTTCCTGTGGGCTGATGAGTATATCATACTGTAGCAGTAAGCTATTGTAGACACTTTCAATAGATAGTCCAAGATTGAAACTCTGCTGGATAGTAGTATATGCTTCGCCAGTTGTGGTTCTAAGCATAAAGGTTTCAAATTCTGATCTTGAGAGGTTACATAACTCCTGAGCAGTGTTCATCTCTGATAGGTAATCAGTAATGTAGGGTGGTTTACCATCTCCTTTGAAGCAATGCTTGAGAGGGAAGGTTCCATTGGCTAACTTAAGCTTTTGATCGTTGCTTAGGGTGCTCTTACTTGCATAGCTGCTTGGTGGTTTAATTCCAGTTTGGTTGGTGAAGTTACTGAAGTGTCGTTGAGTGCGTTTGTCATTCTCCACTTGTACAATACGCTGGGCTTCTAACTCAACTTCACGTCTTTGTTCCTCTTTGTATTCCCTCATACTCTGTGTGTAGTTGGTACAGAAGTTCCTCATCATTTCTGAGTCCACACGTAGGTTGGGGTTACAAAGTCTTATTGTATCCAGGAATTGTGGGAACAGGAAATTTCCCAGAGGATCTGCTAGTGTTGCTCTAACATATCGATCTCTGATCAGTGCGTCTGGTGAGTCCTCTCGCATGGGTATGGATCTTACAGATTCCCTGTCTGGTTCTGGCGTCTTGGTTCTCTCACCATTCTGTTCTGGTTCCTCCTGGTTGGGCATTGGTTCCTCTCTTCGTGTATCATCTCCTGCAGAAGCTGCATCAGCTGACGGAGTTCTTCTTCCAGGCGTCGTCGAGCGTCCTCGACGTGGAGTGTTCGCCTTTTCAGCGTTGTCATCTTTCTTACTTTTATTAAATAATGGCATTACAGCTAGCTTAAAGCTTTTAAACTTTCTATGAGTTCTTTAAAGAAGCTTATGAGATGTTGTACTATTTTAGGATTTAAATAGCAGAGGTACAAGAAGAAACCGACTAATGCACTTAACGTTAAAACAATCAGGAATTGTTTACAATAACAAATTTTTCTTTTAAAATTGTTAAATATAGATGAGTATGTATTGTCTACTTCACCTACAGTTGTTTCTACGTCGTGAATGCTTGCGTGTGAGCTTGGAATCTTATTCTGGAGTGTGCGCTAATGCACTCTTATCCTTAATTAAGCTCAACTGTAGAAACACTTTTACTTAGATTTATTCTATATTTGCTTACAAAGCTAATGTGGGTTAGTTAGCTATACAAATTAGCTATAAAGTTAGATAGAATGTTAAAGTTTGCAGCGAAGTTAATTTGGGTATGCTAATATACTATCACAAATTAACTGTTATTTGCTTAGGCGTCGACTTTTCCTAGCAAATGTTATTGTTGAGAAAAAAAAACAGCAATTTATAATCCTTGTTGAATTCTTACTTCACTCTAAGGATATGTAGCTTACAATCTGCTTATTCCTGTAAGGCTTTATGAATATAACTTACTAAGGTTCACTCCCAAAGGATCGTCTATATTCTAATAGTATTGCAACTGTTTTGCCTGAATATCAAAGATCTCGCACCCAATACTTATAGTTGTATTAGGGTATGCCTACCAATCCTACTAAGTATTATTCGCGAATTATTACGGGGCTTCACTTGTGATTTCAATCCTTATAACTATATTATTGAGACTCAATTTAGATTATCCTATATATATGAATATAATCAGTCTGTTTTCAAGGTTATTATAGACCGGATGTGCTCTACTTAATTAGTGAGAACACAATATTCTATGTGTCTTACTGAAGTGTGATATCCTACGCAAGGTGATCAATCTATACGCTGGAAGTTGTCAATCAAACTCTTTAAAGTAGACTACAAGGTTGGTGTTATTGCTTGGTCAAATATTATTGAAAATCAAATTAGCTGAATTAGTGCACTTTTTTTTCTAAAAAGGTAACAATTTTAGATTATAAAGACTATGAACTATATGTACACACTTTATTTTACTTGGTTATAGATTTTATACTAATAATCCTAAGTAAAATTAAATTTTCTCAATGGTATAAAAGAAAATATTCTTTCTTTGTTTTAATCCGGATGTTTTATAAAGACAGTAGAGTACTTCCAATATTACTTGCTACTTCTTTTAGAGACGTCCCAAGACTCCCAAGATAGGCTGCTGCAACCTTTTGCTGCGTTTGGTTACTAGAACTTTGTCTCTTATAAGTGTGCTTTTAAATTACATATAGGGCTTAGGTTGTTGACTATACTTTTAAATCACTAATATTCACTATCACTAATGATTGATGGTTTATAACTCTTCTCAAGTTGTCTGTTGAATTCTGGCGGCACATGAAATAGAAATTTTAGCATTAGCAAAGCAAGTAAAAATTTAGTTTTCATGTCCTACTTATTGTTGAGTGAACTGTTTATTGTATCTATGTATGTGTTTGTAAGGAACATACAAACAAAAGATTTTCTAAGTTAAGATTGAATTAAAAACTTTCTAAGTCAAAATAAAATAGAATCACTCTAAGTCCAAAGTTGGAAAATTTTGACTAAGTCCAAAAAGTTTCTAATGAAATTATTCTAAGTACAAAATCAATAAATTTTGGCTTAGGAAAAAAAATCAAAAATTATCTTAAGTACAAAAAGTTAGCAAATTTTAATTAAGAAAAAAAAATTTTTTTTTGAAATTATACCAAGTACAAAATTAGTGAATTTTGACTAAGTCCAAAAATCTTTCAATGAAATCATGCTAAGTACAAAAATAGTGGAATTTTCTTGAGACAAAAGAAATAGAATTACTCTAAGTCCAGACGTGGAATATTTTGTCCGAGATGAAATTTCCTAACAGTTCATTCACAAAGCTACTTTAGAGATTGCCTATAAGTCAAAAGAAGTAGAATCACTCTAAGTCCACTATTGGAATATTTTGACTAAATGCAAATCTCGCTAAGTTAAGGATTTTAAAATTATAAAGTATTAGAGTGTTAGAATTATCCTTCACCAAAAGAAGTAGAATCTCTCTAAGTCCATAATTGGAATATTTTGGCTAAGACAAAAATACTCTAAGACAAAATTTTCTTTTAAGTGTGGAAAATGAAATTTGTTAATCTAGTTGGAAAAATCGTAATTATTACAAGTCCGAAATTTTGGTAAATTTCCAACCAAGTTCACAATTTCATAAAAATTACTATAAGTCCAGAAATTCGAGATTCTCTCTGTAACAAAAGAAATAGAAACGGTGCTAAGTCCAAAAGTGGAATATTTTGCTCAGAGTCTCAGGAATTATTTCTCTGATTGCATACAGCAATTTGTCTACACTTATATCATTCCAACCGATCGATGTTGAGAATATCTTTGAGACTTTGAAATATTTTGTTTAACTCAAAATTTTTTTTGAGGCTATGGTTATTTTGATACATCCGCGTATAAATCAGAATTGCATTAAGAATATAAGTCCTAGGCATGTATAAGTAAGTGCAAATCTCAGAAAATCGGTTCTAACGGCACCAAAGTATTAGTACAGTTTAACTTGTGTATAAATGCTACAAGTTTGTAATAATCTTTTGGCCCTTTACTACGACTCAAGAGTACTAACTGCTTTCGGCATATTGTTTCAGAAACATGGCTCCAAAGACAATATGTATCCCAACTAACAGCGTTTCCCGTGTTCTATAGGATTTGCTCCTAAGTTTTCATTTAATAAGGCAGTTCAAAATGGTCCTTTACAAATAGTATTTTGATAGCTTATAAATGAAAAGTTACTCCATGCTTGATTCTTAATAAGTTCTGGTTTAAGTATCAAAGATTCAAGTATTTCAACACTTAGAGAACTTTCGAATAAGTAAAAATCATACTAAGTCCGAAGATTTATATATATACTCCGCCACCTAGCACAACTCCCAAATTTCAAAATTCTGACTAAGTCCAGAAATCAAAATTTTGCACATAGCTCAATCATAGATTATTCCAACCCAAGTGTTTTACTAAAGAGAGGCGGACATGGAGGTGCCGGTGTGCTGGTATTCTCTAGGGCCTCTAGAGTGTCAACCAGTGCGAGTGTCCTTATAGGGCGGCGACCAATGGCCACAAATATGCTAGCATTCTCTAGGGCCTCTAGAGTGTCAGCTAGTGCAACTGCTCGTACACGAGGCTCTCAATTGCATTTGTGTCGTGCCTTTCAGTCCCTATCTCTTCAAACGCCTCATAGTCCTAACCTTGCTCTCAAATAGTATCACAGGTTTTGGTAAATCCGATTTTGCCATAGCTACAATTATTCGATTTTGGTAAAAATACCTGCCTTAGGCGGTTCGGGTACGGTAAGGAAAAAGAAGAAAAAAAATTTATGAAGTAAAATTTTTTCTAAGATACAACCGGTAAGTTGCACCATTGTGTGTGCGAATGGGGCGTTTGTCCATATTTAGGTATGGAGACCGCTCTTCTATGAGTACTACTAAAACCTAATTTTAATGCAATACACATAGACATTCTCATCGTCGGTTCGCTTGTTTAGAATGCTTAACCCTCTATTCCCACAAGTATAATACGAATTTGGTTGAGCTGGTGGAAGCTCAACAAAAGACCCACGCGAAGTATTATGTTGCTTTAACCTAAGAATAAATGGTTGGTTTTGATATTCGATCAGAATCATATAAGTATATTAAGTATTAAGGAAGGAAAATGTTTTTATAAAGTGTATTTATATCACAAGTGCATAAGTTAGGTATGGAAATATTTACAGGATAAGTGTTAAAATTATAAGTAGAGTAGGACAGAAATGTGCCCTAAGTCCCAAGCAGTGAATTGTGCTAAGTGTTAGATTTCTAACATAAGGCCTGAGCTCAATTCATGCTAAGTACTAAGGGGCCTAAATTTAAACTACAATGCATGCCAAACAACTAAGTCATTACCTTTTTAAAGCCAGAAAGAGAAGTTGATGGTAGGAGAGTTAGTAAATAACTGAATAAATTCAAGAGGTACATGCTATAACATTAGCTCTGGACCAGGATTTTAGTGTTTGTCTGTGCAATTAAATATCTGTGTGTTAATATGTGACGTAAATCAGGCATAGTTGTAGGCATACATATATGTACTGGTTGTTTATATGATTACATTAACTATAAACATAATATCTTTAATAAACATATACTATTAGCAAATCACATACAGATTACCATGAATAGGCTTTCGTTACCCATATATGGTGTCATATAGGTAGAAACAGGCCTATGAATGCATAAATTGATACAAATAATGCCTTGGGCCTAGCTAAAGTAATTGTGTCTTGCCCCTGAGTGCTACTAGTTAATTGCAGGGCGCGTGTCAATCAAAGGTTCATAATATGATCTATATAGTGTTGATTTTATATCAAGCATAGATAGATAGTTGTGGATGCGAAGCATTTCTGTAAAAGTCTCATATGTACGTTCAAAGAATTTGAAAATTGAGGATCGCATCTCCAACAACACGCCAGAAAGTTGAGTGAGGTAAATCAAGTAAATCCAGTATACCAGAGGGAAACCTTATAACAGGGATATTCATGTTTTGGAGCATAATTTCCTTATTTATTGACTGATTTTAGTAATTGATGTATCCCTGAACAGGTAGTCTTAAGGAGAATATATCAGAAGTGTTTTCATGGGGACTGTCCCCCAAAACATGAATATCCCCCCATGAAAACACTTCTGATATATTCTCCTTAAGACTACCTGTTCAGGGATACATCAATTACTAAAATCAGTCAATAAATAAGGAAATTATGCCCCAAAACATGAATATCCCTGTAATAAGGTTTCCCCTCTGGCATACTGGATTTACTTGATTTGCCTCACTCAACTTTCTGGCGTGTTGTACAGTGAAAAAACTACCCCCCCCCCCCTTATTTTTGATTTTCTTCAAAATTAAGGGGGGGGGGGTTAAGTCTTTGCCTTGCTGTGCTTTTTTCCTCCTTGCCGTTTTCCAGACATTAAAAAACTACCCCCCCCCCCCCTTATTTTTGATTTTTGTCAAAACTAAGCGGGGGGGGGGGGGGGTTTCGGTGCTCCAGTCTACCACATGTAAGCAAGTACCCATTTTTTTATGTACATTACAATAAAACATTAAAGTTGGGAGGGTTTAAATAACTGTATTTCCCCATCCCAAGGACCTCGTGCCGACTCTCCATTGGGTCTTTGAAAATCAACCAATAGTGTCGGGAATATTAACACAGCCAAGCAGCCGAAAACAATTTGCTTGCAACAGAAAAAGGTAATTGGAAAAGAGAAAAAATTCCTGCCCGCACAAAAAAAATATTTTGTACTTTTCTAATAAAATAAAAGGCGGAAGGTCCTCCCTTTTCTACAAGTGCCCCTAGAGGCCTATAGTCCCATAGCCACTAGTGCTTACATAAAATATGAATTATTTTCCTTAATATTTTTTTTTAGGGAAATGTGATACGTGAAAAATATCTTTAGAGAAATCCTTTATCTCACTCCCCCCCCCCTTTATACCCAATTTCCTTTGTTAAAAGCGAAGCTTTTCTATAATTAGGGTCGGTCCATCCGTCCATCCAAGAGAGATAGCTTTTTTCGTTAATTTAGGCATGTTAGAATTGTCCTATCGATTTCAAACTTTGCATGGTGATTCCTGTAGTAGTAAGGTACTATTTAGAAAGCGTAGCAACTCTATAATCATTACAAGAATGTCCGTACGTTTATTTGAAACATGTTAATTTTTTCTTCTCTAACAACAAATTTCTTTCTGATCTAATCATCCGATTGATCTGATTTTTGGTATGTTGATTCCTGGGACAACAAAGTATAATTTTATAAGCGAAGCAACTCTCCTAAAAATGTTAGTATGTCCATAAACATCATCTATTCTGATTATTTAGTTCTGATACTATATAAGTGTTAATGTCCGTTTGTCCTACCGTTTCAGTGCTTCGCTTTTATGGATGTTATCATCCTTGTTATCAGTAGAAAGAAACAGGAATAAGGCATAACCAACAAGCAAAATATATCTAAAATAATATTTGGGGGGCAGATGGAAATGTCGTCAATTTTACTATGTGTTGACCCCCAACGACAGCTGAAAAACACGTATAGGTTTCGTGACTTTTTCGAATCAATTTCGTTGTTGGTATAAGCTGGAGAAAAAAACATTAATTTTTCTAAGATTCAGACGGACAATAAATATAAAGATGTATAAGCCAAGCAATTTTTCGTCTGCTAGTAAATTGCTTTGTGCTCTTTTGTATCGACTTGGTCGTGTTAAAATTTTCGACGGAGGCTGATATTTAAAGACCCAATTGAAAGTCGGCACAGTGTCACCTTTTAAGTTGACGGACATACAGACATACAACTTCTGAGACAGTGCATTATGGCGCCAAAAAAATGACGTCATAAAATAAAGTTGTCCAATGAGAGGTCAGTATACATTGTAATTGACCAAGGGTAAAATTTATTATCGCCTCTCATTGGTTTTTTTTATCGTATAGCGTCATTTTTTGTGCCATTTTGCGCTGTCTCACAACCTCTAGGTATAAGTAATTAGGCTAAAAATGAATAATCACCTGATCCAAATACACCATTTTACAATTTATAAGTTATGAAAGAATTTAATAAATCTGAAATTAATAAAACATATATAATAAACAAGGATAACAAAATACATAAAAACAAAGCGAAACAAATCATGACAAGACAAAAATTTCAAAAAATAATCATTTACCGCATCGTATATAGACAGCTTTCCGCGGATATCAAAACATGTAAATTTTAAGATTAAGTTTTGTTAGCTCTGAGGGGCCTACGGCCTGGGCAAAATAACTGTTATTGATCATTTGATTTTAATTTTAATATGGGAGGAAAACTGTCTATAATTCGAATCTATACATGATTTTTCAGTATGGCTGAGAACTGCTTCTAATCTAGCGGATATTAATCGGTTTCAAAGCCATACTGAAAATAGATAATTTATTTCAAATACAGCATACTTATACTAAAAAATAACATACTATCGGCCTAGGAATCCTTATTTCAAAGATGAAATGAAAAATCTTATCATGTAAAAATTATTATATTGGACATACGGACCTTCTGGTAATAAATATAAAGAATTGCTACGCTCCCTAAACTGTGCTTAACTATTAAAGTAAGCAATATGAAAAGTTTGAAAACGATAGGACGTTTCTGACAAGCCTTAAATAAATTAACAATAAATGCATATACGTCCAAGGCTGGGGTAAGGGGGTGTTTAACCGCCCCCAAAGTCTGAAATCCCTCATCATTTTCCCCCACCAAAAATGTTTAAAAATACATTAAATACCCCCCTGAAATCTTTGAAGCCCCTCATTTTACATCCCCTTAGAATAAAAAGCTTTGACTTTACTGAATAAGAGCTATCTGTTACAGTCGGACGTACGAACGGACATTCTTTATTATAGAAAAGCTTCACTTTTACTAATAAAAATTATATTAATTTTATTTCATAAAGATTCTAAATTTACATATTTTTACATCATTGTTATACAACTTAGCAATTATTGATATTATTATTGGATATTAAAAAATTATAGTGAAATTGGCTAATTTATCTAATTATATTTAGACGTCTATTAAATTATGATCATATATAAATTTTTCTAAAAAAAGATTATATTAACAAGACAGCTGAAATTTTCAATGAAGATTCCTATAACATATGCGTATCTAATCTATACATTATTTTGTCCGCCTAACTGTTGGTCATGCTTCAAAGGATGTAAAGGTTTTGTTTAAGGTTTCGTGATTCGAGACCAACAGATTTGCAATCAATCTTTTATTTTACTTTCCCCGAAAAACTTTCATTAATACGATGCGAAAAATAATAATTAAAAGCATTCCTCCATTGTAAATAATCAACCTTGTGTTTATTAAAGCTTTTCTATAATTAGGGTCAGTCCATACGTCCGTTCGTCTGGAACTGATTGTTTTTTCCTTAATTTATCATGTTAGAATTAGCCTATCGATTTCAAAAATTGCGTGGTGATTCCTGTAGTAGTTATGTACGATTTAGAAAGCTTAGCAACACTATAATCTTTACCAGAATGTCAATACGTCCATTTTAAACATGTTGATTTTTACCTTTTTAGTAGCGAAGCTACTCTATAATTCGAAATGTCCGTCCGTCCGTCTGTCCGTTCGTCTGTCCGTCTGAGACAGAATAGGGGAAACGTGATTTTCTCGGCTCCTGTTTAAGATAGAAGGCTGAAATTTCTTGTCAACATTCCCATTAATATGGAGCATAATTAAGTATCAAACATGGATGACAGTCAGACCCCATTTTGGCAGGTTTTAGGCTATTTTCATATTTTTCTAATTTTTCTTCATATCTTTGGTGTTTATGGTTTGATTTTAAATTTTTTTTCAGTTATAGATATCAAAATTAAATTTCCTGTCGATTAAAGAAAACAAGCATGACGTTCCGACTGACTTTTTGCAGGTTTTATGCTATTTTATATTTTTTCACATTTTTCTCCATATCTTTGGTGTTTATGGTCCGATTTTCAAAATTTTTTCAGTTACAGATATCAAAATTAAATTTCCTGTCGTTTTAAGCAAACAAACATGGCAGTCAGACTGCCTTTTAGCAGGTTTTAGGCTATTTTTATATATTTTACAAATTTTCCCACATCTTTAGTGTTTTTGGTTCAATTTTCAAACTTTTTTGGGATATCAGTATCAAAATAATTTTTCCAATTGGTATGAGCATCTTTTATGTTGTCATCATACAAAATAAAACAAGGTTTTGTGTTTATTTCCTCCGATAAATCTATTCTTGATTTTAAAAAATACACTTTAAATCGACTTGTACACATTCCCTAATTATGGATGTTGTCATCCTTGTTTAACAACAATTTTTCAATTGATAAAATTATCCGATTTATCTGATTTTTGGAATACTGTTTCCTAGGACAACAAAGTACAATGTTTTAAACGAAGCATCTCTATAATCAAGTGCTAAAGATGTTGGTATGTCCTTAAACATTATCTTGTATTTAAGCAGTTTTTTAAAACAAATTTACAAACAATTTTATTTTGACTCTTATACATTTATATTCTGATTATTCATTTCTGACACTGTACAAATGTTAATGCTTGGTTGTCTTACAGTTTCAGAGCTTCGCTTTTATGGATGTTGTTATCCTTGTCAAATTGTAAATTGGACTCAAATATCCAGCATCAATAAGGAATTTTGACAAATAATACTTGATATAACATGCCAATATCATATTTAAAACATTAAAATATAACAGTATAAACTTGCCCCTCCCAAAAAATATGATAATAATAAAGGACACTAATAAATAGCTTTAGCTAATGTAGTGTTTCTCAGAAAGCAAATAAAAAAATCCGCATAAATTTGAAGCTAAAAAACTGTAGCAAAAACCTAGTGAACTATGACTCGCTAGGATCTCATGATTCAATTTTGAAAAGTTAATAAATATATTTGCTTGCCTGTTTAAAAGTTTGTGATAAAAACAACAACAAAGTCAGCCCCGCCCATTAACAATTACCAGTACTCAGCTATTCATTAAATTCATTGAATCAATCAATAGCCAATTTTTTGGCGCAAAAAAATATTTTTGTGACAGTTTGCTCTCGTTTGCCAAAATTTGCACAGCCGTGTTAGCAAATATTTTATTTTTCCTTATATAAAAGTAATATGATGTTTCTCTTTTTGTTAATGATATCACTAACAACTGAACCGATAAGGTTTTCCTTTACAGTAGAGCTTCTTATAGGTCTAGGAAAGTTTTTTTTAGGGAAGTGGAGGTGGTTCGGGTACAGCTGCCCTCTGATTTTTTTTATTTTAACGTTTAAACTGAAATTGAAAGTAGATTTACTTAAATTATATGTTCTAAATCACACTATCTACCCTTCATTTATGTTCCCTTAGGGCATAGCTGGTTGTATTAAACTAAAGAAGGGGAGGGGGGAGTTATTTTTTCATTTGTTTGTTTATACTACAGGTTAGGTTAGCTTTTATTTGGTACTGAGTAGACCCACAACCCTGCATCGCAGAAAGAGGTCCCGCAGGGTTAGAGGTCATCCTGCATTGGTTAAGCATAGGAGAAAAATTAACCCCTTACCCTGTTTTTAATTCAGATCAAAATAATGGTGGGGGTTTATCGTGCTCAACAGGCACTTTGTGTGAGAGCACCAAAGAAAAGAAGTAAAGAATTACGGGTAAAGTTGTTTGCCAATGAGAAAAATTGTTTTTAATATAGATTTTTTGGATCATGGAAAGAAAACAAAGTAGTGGGTTTTGTTGTATTTTCACAGTAGCTTTTCTCCTATTTCTAGCCCCTGCGGGTGGCTCTAATCCTGCGGGGCCAATTTCCTAACCTTACGGGTCACATTTACTTAACCTAAACTAAAATAACCTATTAAAAGCCACTGTGAAAATGTGACATATCCGCTACTTCGTTTTCTTTCCATGATCTAATTTTTCTACTACATAATCAAACCAAATAATGATAATACGCCGGTGTAATATTTTTCATGAATTTTTGGTGTTTAAAATAAAAAGATTTCATGATTAGGTTGCAGATTTAGTTTTTATTACAAAATAGTTTTACTTAAACAAATAACAAAATTTGCATAAAGTCATTTATAAATTGATTCCAGGATAAAAAAAAAACGAAGCTCAAAATATCCATTTATAGATGACATCTAATTTAGACTAAAGTTAAGGATTTAATCTTTAATTTTGACAAATCATTCGTCGAGTGATTTGAATTAAACCTTGCAGTCAAATATCTAAAGGGATAAAACAATGGCCGATAAATTGAAGTACATCCCCAATGATGATACAAAAATTGCCCCTTTTGTAGATTACAATTAGTGGTTGAACCTTTAGGACACTCAACTAAATAAACCAACCAATAAAAATTTAATAAATTTCCAAATAATGTTAAGCCTAGAATATAAGAAAACATCAATATAAAACTTGTGTAATAAAAAGCTCAATGTTCTCTTCATCTATGCATAGGAGTCCAATAATTGTAAGAAACGCTAAAGAAAAGCAAAACATAATACAGTAAAAAAAATATGATTTTAGTCATGCCATTAATTTAAATACAAAATTAGTAAAATAAAATGTAAAAAATAAACAAATTAAGTTGTAAAATGTATAATTCTATTTTAAAGCAATATAGTTAAATTATATGTATGTCATAAAATTTCTATTACTTCATACTATACTAGTGGCTACGCCCCTATAGGCCTCTAGTAGCAATTTAAAAAGAGGGTTGGTTTATTTATATTTATATTTCAGTTTCAAAATAAAAATATAAAAATCTTTTAAGGGTATTTTTTGGCTAGGGACGATTCATTTCCCCCAAAATAGTTATAAACTAACAAAATAGTTATATAAAATAGTTATTTTCCTGAGGTGGATTCTTAAAAAAAATTGCCCCACTAATCGCTTAGTGGGGCAAAATTGTTTTCGTGAAAAATCCACCAAAATCACATTAAAAATCTACAAAAATTAAACAAAATCATATGTTAATAACCCTTCTATGATTTTGTTTAATTTTTGTAGATTTTTAATGTGATTTTGGTGGATTTTTCACGAAAACAATTTTGCCCCACTAAGCACAGTGCCTTCGAAGGTGCTTTGACTTTAGTGTCAGAACCTAAATTGGGACATAGTGCATTTCATTACCCTAGGTTAGGTAACTTTATTTCACTTTTCAATAAAATCTAAAATGCAGCGGTTTTTCAGAAAATTAGATTTAAAAATTTCAAGTTCAATTTTCACCCACTAGGAGTTACCGCATAATCATGACAAGAAAAGCAAAGATCAATTATTTAAAACTTTGAACAACTTTGCTTTTATAAAGTTCTTCATAAAACCACTCCTGAAGTGAGTTATTTAATGGCCACTTTTATCAATTGCTTTGCTAAGGTCACGGAAATTCAGCCTTAAATAAATCATATATAGAGAGGTTTTATGACTGACTTTATGAAAGCAAAGTTGTTCAAAATTTTAAATAAATAATCTTTGCTTTTCTTGTCATGATTATGCGGTAACTCCTAGTGGGTGAAAATTGAACTTGAAATTTTTAAATCTAATTTTCTGAAAAACCGCTGCATTTTAGATTTTATTGAAAAGTGAAATGAAGTTACCTAACCTAGGGTAATAAAATGCACTATGTCCTAATTTAGGTTCTGACACTAAAGTCAAAGCACCTTCGAAAACACTGTGTAAGCGATAAGTAGGGCAAATTGTTTTTAAGAATCCACCTCTGGACTTATAAAAAACATAATCTAATCTAATCCATTAATCTCAGGTGGAAATAAAAGTAACCTCCCTCAAATAATTTTTAAAAAAAGATTTTTTGGGGAAGCCTACCTTCAACAAAAAAGGATAAAACAAGTTTAAAAAGTTAAAACATATTTAAAAAATAAAAATTAATTCATTGCTAAAAAGTTGTAAGGTTTCTATAACGTCAAGATTAATCCTTATATCAGTAACAGGATGTCTGTCTTTGTGCAAAGAATCTTACTTACTACTGAATAAGTATGGTTTTCTTTTGTAGTGAAGCTTCTCATAGGTCCTGGAAGGTTTAAAACCTCCCTCAAAAATACCTTTTCTTTTTAGAAGTAAAATTTAAAGAGGGTCAATTACCCCCACACCCCTTTACTCAAGTGTCCATATGGGCGTCTAGGGGCCTAGCCGCTAGCATTATTCATAAATTGGTTAAAAATATTGGCTAAGTACTCAAGCATCTCAGCAATGATTACCTAATTTTCATATTAACAAAGACCATTAGAAGCAAACCTATTTTGCCATATTATAACAGTGCATATAAAAAATCATCAAATTAATTTGATATCCAGAACCTACTTACACGTTATCTGCTTGTGACAATGACTGGCGCACGAACGTACAAATATCCTACATAATATCCTAGTTATATGGTAGCTGCTCTACTAAATATAATCCTTGCAAAAAGTAATAAATAAACATTCATCTAATTTATTTTTTTATGATGCTGTTTGTTAGCATTAGAATATCATCTCATATCTACAAAAAGATTAACTGAATCTCCAATTAAAGCAAGAATAATGATTTTATTCAAATAAATTTAGTTTTAATATATATCCTCATATATGTTTGTGTGTATTATTGAATCTCTAAAGTTAGGATTAAGATGTAGGATGTCTGCCTGTATGTCTGTAATAAAAAATTCCGTTAAACAAAGTTATTAATAGAGCAATTAGAATTCTGTTTTAATTTCCGAAATAGAAAAAAAAAATTTTTCCCTTCTATTTCTATTCACATTTCCACAGACGGGCAAAGTAAGTTATAGAGTAGCTTTGCTACTTGCAAAATTAAGTATGAATGACTTTCTTCTAATAGAAAATAAAGTCTTTTCTCGTATTCATTCGAATCCGGCGGATTAGAACCGGTTCTCATCAATACTAAAAAAACTATGTCTAGCATCGTATTATAGGCTTAAGAATAGTTATTTCTCGCATCGTATTATAAACAGCTTTCTACGAATATAGATATGTACAATCATAAGATTAAAACCAGTTTTTTTTATTCCGTGCCTTTGGCATCTCGGCGCTAAACAAACTGGTTTTAATCTTATAATTGTACATTTTATATCCGAGGAAAGCTGTTTATAATACGATGCGAGAAATAACTATTCTTAACTTTTCCTCTATTAATGTAATTAACAACAGGGATCTAGAGGGATAAGACAGTGGCTGATAAATTGATGTACATCATTTATGATAATCACAAAATTACATCTTCTGTAGATTACAATTAGTGGTTAAAACGTTGAACACTCAACTTAATGAAACAATAAATCAAAATTCAATAAAAGTCCTCAAAGTTGATAACCTTACGAATAACGTTATCACAAAACTTTGGGGACATGTGTAATAAACAGCCCATTGTCAACTCCCTCCATGTATTAATAGAGGTAAACACAAGCTGACGTTTTACCACCCCCCCCCCCCCTCTCCCCCAAACTTATTTTTGCCAACGCTTTGCAAGGCCCCAAATTTGTAAATAAGTAAAATCCTGGGTTGAATTTGTGAGAAATAATAATTAAGTCTTGATAGCCTTAGGCATCTCTTAAGAAATATCAAGGATGTATGGGTTTTCTATTCATAAACAAAAAATGTAACAAGAATATACGTTATTTATCGCATCATAATATAGACAGCTTTCTCTGAATTTTAAAATGAAAAAAAAATATATTAAAACCAGTCTTGTTAACCCCGAGGGGCCGAAGGCTTGGCTACTTTTGGAGATAAAAGTAACAAGATGTTTATCTGTGTATGTGTACCTAAGATCTCAAGAACTGCTTCGATTCTCTTATGCCCAGACAAGTTTTAAACAATTTTGGGAAAGGATACAACCACCCTCCCAAGAGATATCACCCCTAGAAAAAATCGCCCAAATTTTTTTTCTTTTTCTTTTTTCTTTCAACTCCTGATGAAAGATCTAATGATGATGATGATAATCTAATCGAGAAGAGGGCAAAGAAATTTTGGACTTGATTTCTTATACCCCCATAACATTAATCAAGGACATCTTAATTCCCCCCTCCCCTCCCCCCTCTATCCGTTCCAGGGAGAAAAGATGAGCAAACCGTGACAAAAGTGGGGGAGGGGGGGGGGGTGAATTTGTGGCGTCTCGTAACACGACATTCAAGCAATTTTATTTTGGGTGCTACTCCCTTAGTTTAAGATATAATTGGGTAAACTCTTTTTGGTTGTGTCAACCATATTCATTACCCCAAGTTTAGGTATCTTTTATAAAAATACGGCGACGAGACCGCCGCTCCCGCCGTTCACCGCCATTTTCCTCCGTCCCCAATTTTTTTTGCATTTCTCGCTCTGTATATGCAATTTGGAATCATTGAGAACCATGATTTTTTTTTCAAAACCTTTCCTTCTCATAACTAACCCTCATGACGATTTCTCTTGGGAGGGTGGTCAAAGTCAAACCTTTCCAGAACCTATGTGAAGCTACATTGTAAAGGAGAAAACCATATCAGCGGTTATTGATATCTTACGGTTACTTATTATAATGATTATACAATCATTTTATTGAGAAGAGTTATAACTAAAAGCACTCCTACCAAATATTTTATTACTAAAATTTGAGTTGTACATCCTTACAATTTTCCATAGTTTGGGGCAATAATATTATGTATGTATTTCAACTACATGAGAAATCAATAAATACATTTGCAGTATGGCTTCGATTGATATCCGTTGGATTAAAACTAGTTCTCAGCCATGCTGAAACGTAATGCATAGCATCGTATTACAGACAATTTTCCACAAATACTAAAATAAAAATCATGATATTATTATTAGTTTTCTTATTTTTTTATTTTGATACCCACGGAAAGATGTCTATAATACGACGCGATAAATACCTATTCTTAGATTCAATGCCAAAAATGGATTAAGCCACAATAAGGAAAAAAAAACAATAATTCACACCTCCTTCCATTCACTTTATCGTAGATCCTCTACGTGATATTACATAGAGAAAAATCCACCCCAAAAAACCTCTTTTCCATGCTAAAACAAAATTAAAATGAAACAAATTACAACTCTAAAAAGAATTGCACTGCAAGCACTGCAATTAATAGATGTAATTTAAAAAGCATTTTAGAAACAATTGAAAATTAAAGTAAGAGTTATTATGTTTCTTTTTTTTACTTCAATAGGGAACTCCTCTGCTTTGTCTTATTATGAGAAGATACTTTGTATTGGAGAACCATATTGGTTCAGCGGTTAGTAAGATCCTTTAGTACAGACATACACATAGACATCCGTTTACTTCTATAAAATAAGGATAGCTCTATGATTTTCACTACAAATTGCTTTAAAAAGACCTGGTATAAACTACTTATTAGAAGTGTTTACCCCATATAAAAAAAAAATAGTTTATGAACATAATATTTAAAATCTAACAATATTTGAGAACAAATCTAACTACAAGAGTGTATTTTTAGTATATTTTAATTGTGTGAAGATATAGTCTGATTTGGCGAGATAATGAGGAAATATGAAATTAATAAATGTTGTGGAAAAAAGAAGATTATAAATTTTATTGTCTAGAAATTACCTTCTTAATTGGTAACAAGAATGCTTTTTATCTCAAGGAGCGAGGCCTCAAAGTAACGTTATAAAGTTGCAAAACATCAGTCCTACCAAAACTACGGGAATCTACATAGTTAAAACGACATGTAAACTTAAAGTTAGGGTTCTCAGGAGGGAGGTTACATTGGCTTTTTTATTACACTAGTCAACAAAGTTTTATAATAACGTTTTCTTATTCGTTGGCTTAAAAACTTTTGGGATTTTTATAGAATTTAAGTTCTGAAAGCTGGTGTCCAAGTATTTCAACCACTAAGTGTAATCTACAGAAGTTGCAATTTTGTGTATCATCATTGGGATGTACATCATGTTTATCGGCTATTGTCTTATCCTTTTAGATCCTTGTATAGTTCTAGATTATATTCATTTGTTAAGTTTACTTGTTAGAATATGATTAATTAAAATACGCAATAAGATAAAAATGTTTTTGTGTGTTTTTTTCAACTGTATGTAATATAGTTTTCTTTTTTTACAGAAAAACTTAAACAACAGAATGAAATAAATCAATTTTAATAATTAGTAATTCAGTTATTTTGTTCATAATGATATGAAAAGCCGCATTTTTGGTTGCAAATAATCAAGAAAAAAAAGAGTTCATTTATGAGAACAAAATTTTTTCCCAAACTGTAATTATTTTGCATAAAAACTATTACTGTTTTTAAATTTTAAAATGCTTTATTTTTTAAAGAAAAGCATATTTAATATTTTAATTATTCCTTTCTGTTAAGAATTACGTTTTAACATAGAAAATTAGGTTAACCCTAGAAAATATGTAAATTGGTATACCTAAATATTAAAGTATAAATAGGTATATTATCCTAATATTAACAACTTTAGAAATCAAAGATTTTGAAAGTCAAAATTTATAGTTTTATTTTAATTATTTACCATACAAAAAAATTAGAAAGACTCCATAGCAATGGACATAAGATATCGTGGATATATTGACAGAGGAAGATTTGTCGTCAATTTAGCTTGCTAATATGGACCTAATTTATAAGTCAGATCTTTCACAGAATGAAAGGGGAGGGGATGGAATAAAGAGGGCTATATTAGTCAGCTGCGAGTTTTACTTTATTGGAGTAACTAGCGGCTACGCCCCTAGAGGCCTCTAGTGGCACTTTAAATGTTTTTGTTTGTTAAAGTTTACGATAATTCTTTATTTTACGGATACCTCTTAATGTTACGTTGAAGTCTCCCAGATTTTAAGAAAATTTTCAATTTTTTTGTCATTTCTTTTGGGAGGGTGGTAGTACCCTCCCCCAAAATAGTTAAAAACCTTCCCAGGACATATGAGAATCTACCCTGTTAAGGAGAACCCGATCAGTTCAGCGGTTAGCAAGATCCTTCGGTACAGACACACAGACAGACAGACAAACATCCTGTTACTTTAGTATAAGGATTAAAAATCTGGTGCAATATCTAAGTAATAATACATCGATTTTCATAGCTTATAGGTAAAGCAAATTTAAAAAATATTTCTCATCAATATTGAAATTAATAGGAAATAAAGCTTAAATTTCAAAAATCAAAAGATAATATATAATTTTGTTTAAGATTATCCTTATAATTTGTAATTTTTTCAATTTAAATCATATACATGTACTTAAGGTTGCTTACCACCCTAGCCTCCAGTGACTTTTCGCAGGGATCTAAAGGGAAAAGACAATCGCCGAAAAATTTATGTACAGGGTGCGGCACATAAATCCGGACAAATTCTAATTTTTAAACAAATGAACATAAAATCGTCAATTTTAAAGATTTTATTGAATTTTAAAAACTGGGAAGCAAAATAGGTATATGACTAGTAGATTATTCAACAAAATTGCCGCCAGCCTCAATCACCGCCTCTACCGGCCTCCTCAACCGCCGGCAGGTCCAGGTCAAAATGTACCTGTCGAAGCTGGCGTAGTTCTCATTGATAGTGGCAATGAGGGAGGTCTTTGTGGTATGGACACGTCTATTGGTGCATGCTTCAAAGTAGCCCCAGGCCCAAAAGTCCATTGAATTAAGATCGGGCTGCTGGGAGGCCACATTTCCTTAGGAACATGAGTAACCGCCAAATTGACAAAATCCATGTTTTTGCTCTCATTTGGGCTAGGATTTAGCTACAGTGGACTTTAAGTACTCAAAATGCGTGTCTCAATGAGCTGAAGACACACAAAAAAATTTTGGGTCAAATTTCCAACTCCTTCCCTGTCGGGCCCTACTGTTTGTGATTTCTTAAGGCTCAAAATCTTGAAAAATCGACCTCATTTCGGCTAGTATTGACATAAATGGATTTAAACACGGCAAAATGTGTGTCTCAATGAGCCTAAGACACTCACAAAATTTGGGGTCAAGATTCCAACTCCTTCCCTGTCGGACCCTACGTTAATGTACGTTTGTTACTGTCTGATTTCAGAGCTTCGCTTTTATGTATGTTTTCATCCTTGTTGGGATATTTTTTCGACTGACTTCTTCTATTAACAAAAGAAGCATACTAAAATGGTGTAGGCATGTTATTGCTCCGCTATTCAAAATATTCCTTGCTATCACGAAAGGGAGAGGACATTTGGCTGTTTATTACATTAGTCACCAAATTATTAAAATACGTTTCTTATTCGTTGGCTTAACAACTTTAGGAACAATAATTGAATTTTGATTTGTTAGTTCATTAAGTTGAGTGTCCAAACGTTTCAACCACTCGTTGTAATCTAGAGAAAAAGTAAATTTGTGCACCATCATTGGCGATGTAGATCGGCCATTGTCTTATCCCTTTAGATCCCTGCCTTGTTGTATATTTATCCTTTGTGTTAAACCCTAAATTATTTCACTGAACATTAAGTTTGTGAAAGCGTGTTAAGAAATTTTCAATGCAAAGCAGTGCTAACAGTTTTTAAGTAGCGAAGCTACTCTATAATTCTCTTTATCTGTCCGTTACGCTACGGGGTAAATGTGATTTTCTCGACTGCAATTGAAGATAGACAGCTTTTAAGTGAAGATTCCTATGATAAATGTGCAAATAGTCTATACATTGTTTTGTACGTCTTTCTGTATGTCATGCTTTGAACCATCACTGGACCTGACCTATGTGAAGCATCCTTAAGAAGGAGAACTCAAGCAGTTCGGCAGTTATTGAAATCTTAATAGTCAGACAAAAAATCTTACTACTGACATGTTAGAACAGTTCTTAAATAACATTTTCTTATTCGTGACTCAACCACTTTGCATGGGGACGTTTGTTGAATTTGGTTAGTTCATAAATTTGAGTGTCCAACATTTCAACCACTAATTGTAATCTACAGAAGGGGTAAATTTGTGTATCATTATTGTAGAAATACATAAATTTATCGGCCATTGTCTTATCCTTTTAGATCCCTGATTCCTGTCACATATGTATGTAAATTAACGAGGGAATGACTGTCAGGAAAGAAATGTGTCATTCAAAACCATTCAATTATTTTCCATGATGCAAAATTAATGCACAAAAATTTACATTTTTAATTACAGTGTACACAAATTTGCACGAGTTTCATGCTTTTAGACTCTTTTTATCCCCCCCCCCCCCCCCACCCTATCTTTTTTCATATATTTTCCAGAAAATTAGACATTTATTTATGAAAGCTGCCAAGTAAATAATTTTTTCTTGCAGACATTAAATGGTCGTCAGAGCATTACTAACAGTCTGACTTATCAAGTTAATTATACACTAGATGCTTATTGGTAAATTGGATTTTCCCCTAAAAAATCAGCCGTCTATAATTAGTAACAGCAGAGAAAATGATGTTTCCCCATAACAAACTAAGAAATAAACTACAAATTTGACCAAAGCGCCAGAGCAGTGGCGTGTACATTGATTAAACAAGGGGATTTAAAAAACATTAGGGAATCAAAAAGAGAAGGGCAACACCCCTCTACACACCCCTCTACACACCCCTACCGTACACCACTGCGGCTGGAATCTAGAAAAATTGTAAATTCAAGATTTTGCTGTAATTTTAATTTTTTAAATATCATCCTGTCCTACCAATTTAAAGGGGATGGAATATACTATTAATGATTCTAATGATAATTTTTATCCTTGAACTTATAACTTGAACATTACCTACAGAATGGCGTTTTAAATGCGTGTAAAATGTACAATTTTTTCATTATCATTAATCATTAAAAATTTTCTAGTCTACATGTTCTACAGAAAGAAAAGATAACAATTTAGAAATATCTTGACATAGATCGATGAAATTTTCTGCGTTGAATTGAGTTAAAGCGTCAGGCTGTTTTGTCACGCGCATTTTGTGCTCTTAATGCTTAGCGTCCCCTATTTTACTATTTTGCTTTTTTACAACTGAAGGTTTAAAGCTTTTTAGCGGATTGCGAGAGAGAGAGAGAGAGAGAGAAAGAAAGAGAGAGAAGTGTGAGAGAGAGAAAGAGAGAGTGAGAGAGAGAGTGAGAGCTAAATAAAAACACCAACAAAAAATATTTTATACATTAAAAAAAAATTATTTAATAGATCATTTCTACTTTATTTAGTGGTAAAGCTCTTAGCGGCTGCAGGCGCAGCCGCTAGTTTAATGAATAAGAAAATAGCTGCACTATTTATAGATGCACTTTTGAAACAATAAAATTAAAACAATTTTTTTCTAATTTATCTGGTGTTGATTAAAATATATAGTGATATTGAAATGGTATAAAATGTAATGACCACATATTATTTTTTAAGGTTTTGACTTGCACTAAAAAGTGTTCGAACAAATTAGCTATAATTATCATTATGTTATGCAAAGTAACATGATGTTTGACAGACTGATTCATATTCTATAAACATTAAGTATAAAGATATTGCAGCTTTTTTCAAACCTTGGTAGTTTGTTTGTTTGTTTGTATATTAGTTAAACAAGGATGACAACATCCATAAAAGCGAAGCACTGAAACGGTAGGACAAACGGACATTAACACTTGTATAGTATCTGAACTAGAAAATCGGAACATAAATGTATAAATGTCGAATCAAAATTGTAAGTAAATTTGTTGAAAAACTGCTTAAAAACAGGATAATGATTATGGACATACTTACATTTTGGACTTGATTATAGAGTTGCTTCGCTTATAATATTGTTCTTTGTTGTCCCAGGAATCAATATACCAAAAATCAGATCAAACGGATAAATAGAACACTTGAAAATTTGTTGTTAAAAAAGTAAAAAAATCAACATGTTTAAAATAGACGTACGGACATTCTGGTAATGATTATAGAGTTGCTACGCTTTCTAAATCGTACCCAACTACTACAGGAATCATCATGCAAAGTTTGAAATCGATAGGACAATTCTAACATGCCTAAATTAACGAATAAAAGCTATCTATCTCGGACGGACGTACGGACCGACCCTAATTATAGAAAAGCTTCGCTTTTAAAAATAAAATAAGTTTTAAAATGTACTAAGATGTGTTAAAAGTGTTTTTTAACCTGATTTCTTTTGGTAACATAATCAATATGTACTTTTCTCATTCTTTTATTCGTCGGTTTAAAAACTTTGGGTACTTTTAATAGATCTTGATTGATTGGTCCAACAAATCATTTTATTTACAGAAGGTGTAATTTGTTTTATCATCATTGGGTAACCAAATCTATTTGTTGTTCATTGTCTACCGTAGACTCTAGTAAACATAAAATTATGATGAGCAAAAAGCAGGCTAAAATATTGCTAGGGTCATGTATGAATCTTCATTTTTAATAAATTTTAAGTAAAACTGTTTTAGAGATTTTGCTAAACAAGCAGACAAAAAAATAGAATTAGTTAAGGTTATTGATTGATTTGCTGATAAGTGTTAACATACAAGAATCAGATGGGTGTGCAATTAATTCCACAAAATATTTCATTTTTTGAAAAAGTAATGTTATTATTACAGCACAAACACAGAAAAAGTCTTTTAAATTTGCTATTGTGCCTTTTTGCGAAAGGAAAATGTGCAAATATAAAAATATGCAGAATTGATGACACACCAACCAGATGATGTCTTCTTGTACCAAGAAATAGATAGATACACAGACTTAGCATATGATAGTAGATATACTCGTCATGGATACAGGGATAGATACACAGACTTAGCATATGATAGTGGATACTCATCATAGATACTGGGATAGATAGATACACATACTTAGCATATTATAGTGGATACTCATCATGGATACAGGGATAGATATATACACAGATTTAGCATGTGATAGTAGATATACTCGTCATGGATACAGGGATGGTTAGATACACAGACTTAGCATATGATAGTTGATACTCATCATGGATACAGGAATAGATACATAGACTTAGCATATGATAGTGGATACTCATCATGGATACAGGGATAGATACATAGACTTAGCATATGATTGTGGATACTCATCATGGATACATGGATAGATAGATATACAGACTTAGCATATGATAGTTGATACTCATCATGGATACAGGAATAGATACATAGACTTAGCATATGATAATGGATACTCATCATGGATACAGGGATAGATACATAGACTTAGCATATGATTGTGGATACTCATCATGGATACAGGGATAGATATATACACAGACTTAGCATATGATAGTGGATACTCATCATGGATACAGGGATAGATATATACACAGACTTAGCATATGATAGTGGATACTCATCATGGATACAGGGATAGATATATACACAGACTTAGCATATGATAGTGGATACTCATCATGGATACAGGGATAGATATATACACAGACTTAGCATATGATAGTGGATACTCATCATGGATACAGGGATAGATATATACACAGACTTAGCATATGATAGTGGATACTCATCATGGATACAGGGATAGATACATAGACTTAGCATATGATAGTGGATACTCATCATGGATACAGGGATAGATAGATACACAGACTTAGCATATGATAGTGGATACTCATCATGGATACTCAATTTTCCTATCCCTAAATTCCTGAGACTCAGCATATGCCAGACTAACATTTTTACCAGAATATTTTTACCCTTCAATTCTGTTTTAAATTATTAAAAGGTACACTTAGCATTTTTGGCATTTATGTATTTTTAAAAGTTCATTCTTAAGAAGCGAAGTTACTCTTCAATGCATAAATATGGTCAAAATCGTCTTTGTATACAATTACAATACAAAGAAAATAACTTTCAATATGTGTAAATAAACATTGTTAATGTAAATGTGTAAACAAACAAGGATATTTGTGTTAATAAGTAGCGCAGTAAAGCTTCTAGAACAAATAATAAACTATATCTACGCATGAAGCATGCTTATGTAAGGCTGCCCTTTTTGTTTGACAGACGGACAAATTATAGTCAATATTTGCTTTGCTACTAAACTAGAATTTAATAATGAAATTATGTATAAACTATTGTACTATCTCTGTATCTCTGGTTATATGACCAGTCATCTTGTCTAACTGATGTATAAACTATTGTCCTATCTCTGTATCTCTGGTTATATGACCAGTTATCTTGTCTAACTAATGTATAAACTATTGTCCTATCTCTGTATCTCTGGTTATATGACCAGTCATCTTGTCTAACTAATGTATAAACTATTGTCCTATCTCTGTATCTCTGGTTATATGACCAGTCATCTTGTCTAACTAATGTATAAACTATTGTCCTATCTCTGTATCTCTGGTTATATGACCAGTTATCTTGTCTAACTAATGTATAAACTATTGTCCTATCTCTGTATCTCTGGTTATATGACCAGTCATCTTGTCTAACGGATGTATAAACTATTGTCCTATCTCTGTATCTCTGGTTATATGACCAGTCATCTTGTCTAACTGATGTATAAACTATTGTCCTATCTCTATAACCCTGGTTATATGGCCAATCATCTTGTCTAACTGATGTATAAACTATTGTCCTATCTCTGTATCTCTGGTTATATGACCAGTCATATTGTCTAACTGATGTATAAACTATTGTACTATCTCTGTATCTCTGGTTATATGACCAGTCATCTTGTCCAACTGATGTATAAACTGCAAACATATTGGCATGAAAAATTGCATCATTAAATTTGCAAGAAAAAAATTGCACTATAAGAAATATGCATAAAAATTATTAAAAAGATAGTCAACTGCTACTTTATTGGACGCATGTATTAAAAGTAAATAATGTAAGTTGGGTTCCTTTGCTTATATGTAAATTGCCAATCAGGACACCCTACCCAAGAAAGGTTCCTGGCTTGAACCGCGCCATAACTAAAGACGTTGACAATTGTTCCTACTGCTTATTTGTAAAAGATATCAAATATATGGGGAATGCCATCATTATAAGCACATTATAAGCACAAATAAAGTAACAGTATCTTTGTATGTGTGTGTGTCTGTCTGTACCGAAGGATCTCGCTAACCGCTGAACCGATATGGTTTCCTCTGAAAATGTCACTTCTCATAAGCCCTGGGAGATCTTTTTTAGCTATTTTAGGAGAGATTATCATCAACGTCCTAAGAAAAATCGCCACAAGAAAAAATCCCCCCCCCCCTCAAAAAAATTTACATTTTTTACTTTTAAATTGCCAAGAAAAGAAATTGTTCATGATAAGAAAATGTTCGTCAATGTTTGATTTCTAAACAAATATTTAAACTTGTCATAACTGGTAATTTTTCTTCATAACTTACATTTATATATATGTACTAGAGTTGGCTCGATATAATTATCTCCCTATTGGCTAGTTTTCTATATGCATATCTATTTCTCAATAAATCTATTTTCCTCACCCGGCATTACTATCTAAAAGAAAGTAAATATTTAATAATTTAAATGATTTTTAAAAGATTTTTTTAAATTATATTTTTTTCTTTACATTACCATCACCAAAGGGTTAATGATGATGATTACAATTTTAGTTTAATATTTGAACACACAAAATGTCGCCACAATCGAATTCTTTTAAAACATAGTTATCTTAAATTTATCATATTATAAATTTAAATTTCTTTTTTTATGATTAGAAATTAAATACATCAATATAAGGTAAATAGCAACATGAAATGAAAAAATGAATTTATTTTTAATAAAGTAAAATAATGGGTCTTATCGTTCTGGGCAATGAGAGTTTATTATGGATTATTGGAGCACTATGAGTTTTAATCATATATTCCTTGGAAAACTTGAGCTCGTTTATAGACATTTATTTCCTATATAGATCTGACATGGATCTTGAAGCAATTAAGCAGGCCGTTTTGTACATGTTAAAAATTGGAAATTTTCATTAAATAAAAGTAATCGCAAATATACTTAGTAAATAATTGTAAGACATTTCTTTATAAACAGAAATAAATCTATAAAATCCATATCTCCTAAGAAAAATATGTAAATATTATGAAGAACTTATATATGAATGTAGAATATACGTGGATATAAGGACAGATGAAAAATTGGCGTCAATTTAAGTTGCTATTTCTCCCTGTCATTTAATGGTCAGTTCGTTCATCCAGTAGAAGGGAAGGGTATGGGGTAAAGGGTATAGAGAGGGAGAGGGGTAATTTTTGCCCAGCTACAAGTTTCACTTTACTAGAGCACATGCCATTATAGTGTAAGATTCAAATAATAATAAATCCATTTAAGATAAAATATACTGAAATTTCGCAACGCTTTTGTAGATGTTGTCATCCTTGTTAAAAGTAAATCTAAAAGGGTAAGGTACATGATTATATTATGCAATTATTACAAAGAAATGACATCTTGTGTGTGTGGGATTTTTAGTAAAATATACCCTTTAAATCATCACATTTATAATTTAAATACACTGGGTTACAACAGGACAAAATTATATATTGATTAGAAAATTATTTTTTCTTATTTCTAAAATTAGAAAATTGGAGTTAAAGATCCTTTTAAAAAGATTTCAAATGCATATTCTTTTTAACTTTTTTTTCTGCAAGTTAGATGCTTTACTTTTGAAACAAAATAAGTTGTTATAATAAAGTAATAGGATCTTTGTCTGTATATGTGTCTGTACCTAAGGATCTCGCAAACCGCTAACTCGATATGCTTCTCCTTTACAGGATAGCTTCTGGGAAAGTTTATAACTGTTTTTAGGGAGGGTACCACACCCTCCCAAGGGAAATCGCCACTAGAAAAAATACCCCCCAAAAGCCTTAAATCCAGTGGCGTGCGAACCGAAGGGGGCATTTGGGGCAATCGCCCCCCCCTAGCAACCAAAACGCCCCCCCCCCCTGCCCCCCCTAGCTACCGCCCCCCCTGCTCCCCCTAAATGTTAAAAAATGCCCAATTTTGCCCCCCCCTGGTCAACAAAAATGTCCCTTTTTGCCCCCTACCCTACAAAAAGCAAAACTATCCCAGTTTCCAAAAAAAAGATCAAGAAATACTCCAAAAAAAAAAATTTTGGCGCTTTGCGCCAAACAGACAGTTGCTATTCATTTAACCTTACCAAATTTTTAAATTAGTTTAGAAATTAGGTTATAATCTTTTTTCACTGAACATAACAGACCAGGTTATAGGAAGTATTTTATTTTGTAAAATATAAACTTTTTACCAAAGAAATTTTGTACATACCCAATGATGATACACAAAATTACCCCTTATATAGATTACAATTAGTGGATGAAATGTATGGAAACTTGACTTAATTAACCAACCAATCAAAATTCCATTAAAGTCCCCAAGGTTGTTGAGCCAACGAATAAGAAAATTTTATATGAAATATTGGGGACTAGTGTAATAAATAGCCCAAAAACCCATCCCTCCCTGCATATTTGAAGAAAAAAATTTGCGCTTCGCGCCCTTCCAAATGGTTTCTGCTATGAAATATTGGGGACTAGTGTAATAAATAGCCCAAAAACCCCTCCCTCCCTGCATATTTGAAGAAAAAAATTTGCGCTTCGCGCCCTTCCAAATGGTTTCTGCTATAAAATATTGGGGACTAGTGTAATAAATAGCCCAAAAACCCCTCCCTCCCTGCATAAATGAAGAAAAAAATTTGCGCTTCGAGCCCTTCCAAATGGTTTCTGCTTTTTATCACAATGAAAGGACAAGTAATCTTTTTTTATTTTTTACATAGTTCATTATATCTTTGGTTTTTATGGTACGATAAATTTTTTTGTGGAAAAAAAAAAAATTTCTCGCTGTTTCGATCATCCAGTATGTAATTTACTTTGACTGTCATCACACAACATACAGGAAAAAGGATTTGTGACTTTTTCTACCTAAAATATATATTTATTTCAACAGATGCTCTTTAAATCTACTTGTCTGTATTCTTATTAATGATTTTTTGTGCTTTGCTACTTAAAGATGTTGTCATCCTTGTTGTCATACAATAAAGAAATATTTAATATCATTTTTTCATATTAGGTTAATTTTTTGTAAATTATTTCCAAAATGAGTGTTTTTATCTCCCCCCCCCCCAATTTTTCTTAATGGGGTTATTCATCCTTCCTGCTGAGATTTTATAACATCCCCTTCCACCCATTAAAAATGTTTTGTGGTGGAGGGGGGGGGGGAAGGTTAATTTATCTTCTGTACTATTTTTTCGAAGATGCTTTCTAGCTCCCTTCCCTTCGGTCATTGCAGGGTGGGGAGAAGGGATGGGGAGAAGAGATGGGGGGGGAAGAGATGGGGGGGGAGAGGTTGGGGATATAAATGGGAAATAGGGATGGGGGAAGGGATGGGGAAGAAGGGATAAGGACTAGGAGGCCCATAATCAAATAATCCCACCCCTTAAAACGCCCCTATTTAAAATTAGTATATATAATCAAAATGCCCCCCCCCTAAAGCAAAGTGCAAATAATTATTAACAGCATTTTTACCTACCCAACTTTTTAGAAAGATGCGATGCCTCTCTACAAGTCATTAAATCAGAAAGAAAAAGAGAAACATTAAATATATAATTCAGATTTTTCTAAAATAGACTTTTGTATGAATTATTTACTAATTCGTGTTTTTTTACTTTACAGGACGATTGAGAATGAAGACCTTAGTTTTTTAAAAATATATATTTGGCCTGTGTACAAAGATGTTAGTTTGATAAAGTATCCCAGGGTTGAGATGAATAAAAAAATTTTTAACAAAATTTAAGAATAAGAATAAAGAATAAAATAAATATTCTTCAATAGCGAGGCTACTATATAAGTTGGTCTGTTCGTTAGTCGGTCAAAGTTATAAAAATGCTTATAATAACTTTGAACTGATGTACTAAAAGAAGAGATATATGAATGCATTTTTATACAAATGTTAAGGATTGTTTGGCATAGAGAGAGGGGACTATGGGCTGTTTATTACACTAGTCCCCAAAGTTTTATGATAACGATTTTTTTATTAGTTGGCTTAACAACTTTGGGGTGTTAGTTGAACTTTGATTGGTTGATTTATTAAGTTGAATTTTCAAACGTTTCGGCCACTAATTTTACTCAGTAGAGGGGGTAATTTTTTGTATCATCATTGGGGATGTACATAAATTTATCGGTCATTGTGATATCCCTTTGGTTCCCTGATTGACCTACGTAAGAAATTTATAACTAACCTCAACCTAAAGAACCATTTCAAACATGTTTTCTAAAAAACCATATTCAATAAGATATTTGACAATTGGAAAAGTCAAATAAACCACAGAATTACTCCTTTGCAAAATACAATTAGAGGCTGAAAGTTTAGACACTCGACCAAATGAACCAAATGACCAAATTTCAATAATGGTGACCAAAGTTGTTAAGCCAACGAATGAGAAAACATTATAATAAACAGCCAAAGTCCCCTCACTCCCTGCAAATATACATATAGACTACTCAAAGTTATACTCAACCCTTTTTGAAATAAATTAAAATCTATAGTGAAAGCGTAATAAATTTTGTAAATATGCAAAGCTTGTTTTATGCTTATGCAATGAATAGATGAATATTTAGTAGTAGGATTGGATGCGCTTATTTTCAGCGAAACTTTTCTGTTCTAAGGTTGTTTGATTATGTAATGCACGGCTTAGCAAACATCTCTAAGGGCATGTTATTATCAAAATCGTTCTACTAGCTAGTTTTATTTTAGAAAAGGCAATTTCTAGGATGATTTGTCACAATTTAACTCAGTAACTAAGACTAAAAGAAAAATATATTAAACCATTTCAAATAAGACAAAAATCAACTTTCAGACAAGTTTGTTATATAAATAATGGAAATGTCTTATAAGAAAGAAAACTTTAACTAAGATAATTATCCTAATGCTTAAATGATTAGTAATAAATCAATATTACAACTACGGCAGACTAAATCAGACATATGCCGGTTGGGGGTGTAATCACCCCATGACAAAATCAAGGGGAGAGGGGGTTGAATGGGGTTCAAAAAAGTTTGCAAGAGAATGTGTTTCTCAAATATCTTTAAGATATTAGTGCATGACACAACAAATGACCATACAAATCTAATAATTGTAGATCAGCTTCGCTACTAAAAACATACAATAATTAGTTTGCACGGCATGTGTCCTTTAAATAGACAATACGTGTCGTCAAATCTGCTTCGATATTTTCACTTTACATTTGCTCATTAAAAAATATTAACCCCTCGTTATAATCATTAACTTTACCGCATTCAAAACACACACACACACACACACACACACACACACACACACACACACACGCACACACATCTTACTATTTTTCACTGCTTGTTATTTTTTTCAATGTCAGTTTATTTTCATGATGAAAAAAAGGTAATTTAATTTCTAATATGGCTTTGAACCGGTTCTCAGACATACTGAAATTTCATGGATAGCATCGTATTACAGACAATTTTCCACGAAAATTAAAAAAAAATAATACCAGTTTTAATAGTTCAAACCTTCGGCTACTAGAGGCTAACAAAACTGGTTTTCATCTTAAATTGTTTCATTTTGATATCCACGGAAAGCTGTATATAATACGATGCGATAAATAACTATTTCCACATTTTGAAGAAAGTTTTTTTTCTCTATATTTTCATAATCTAAGTGTTGGTATCCCATACAAACAAATTAGGTATACCTATCAAATCAACTTAAATTGGTTAGGCTATGTTGAAGGGTGGAAGCAACTTCATAAAAAAGATATAAAAAGCTTCACTGCAAAAACTTAAATTGGATGTTTCAGTACACACAGACAGACAGACAAACAACTAGAAACTATTATGTAAGGATTTAGTTTTATCCTTTGCTATTTAGGTAAGAGAAAAATTCTTACATCCTTGATAAATTTAAATTAAAAATATATGTAAGTTAAATGGATAAAATAAACATTCTGTGTGTGGATTAAAAAAATCAAAATTTTAATAATTTAATCATGTTTAATGCGGCTAAATCTTCAAAAGATGAGATAAAAAATTTCTCTTTTTTAACTTGGAAAATTTAAATATCTTTCATGTTAAATAACATAATAAAACTACTGTTTTAGATAAAATATAGTATTTTCACTAATTATAATAAATAAATGTTTTCTAATAACACAAGTAAACTAAAAATTTCACAAAACTAAAGCTTAGATGTTGGTTAAACTAGATATTATTATTATATATATGGTTAAGTGCGTTAGCGTGCTTGCAAGCGCGTTGGCTGTACCAGCAGCGGTGTGCGTGCTTGGCATAATTACAAGTGTGCGAGCGAGCACGTATTTTCTAGATTTTACTGTGCATTTAATATATGTTTGTATATGTTCACTCTGAGCGCGATATGTCAAAACTGACCAAAAGAAAATTTTGACCAAAATTTTAGTTGTATCTATACTATATAACATAGATGTAGAGCGGATACGTTTCCGATGAAAGGGGGAAGGCCAAGGGGGGGGGGGCGGATAAATAATAAAAATTGGAGTTAGGGGGTGGTTAGGAGGTTCATATGAGTTAGCTTATACTTTCGAAAAGCAAATTTACACATTTATTTTTATGTTTTTGGGAAGTTCTTATATGAAAATAATCAATTGAAAAAAGTATTAATTGAGACAAAAATATAATTATGCTCTAAAGGATCTCGCTTACGGCTGAGCCGATATGGTTTTCTTTTACAGGGTAGCTTCTCATAGGTCCTAAAATGTTTCGTATTTTTCTTTTTCTCTAGTATTACATAAAGTAGTGAGGTTTTGTTTGCTCATTAAGATCTAGCTACAACTAACCACTGAACCGATTAGGTTCAAAATTTTAGGAAACTTCACATAGTTGCGTATCATTGTTTTAGGCTAATAGATTTTTAACCTTAAGGATGGTTTTAGGCCAAATTCTGTCCGATTCCTACCCCTTTAATTACAGAGCTTCAAGTTTCTAGGGCAACAGCCGCTAAAATGTTATCACAGTTTTTTAATAAGACATACAAAACTACTCAGGGGCATGACAATCCTTATAATAAAGTAACAGGATGTTTGTCTGTCTGTGTCTGTACCGAAGGATCTCGCTAACCTCTGAACCGATTGGGTTACTTAATTAGGGTAGCTTCTCATAGGTCCCGGGAAGGTTTATAACTATTTTGGGTGAGGGTTCCACCACCCTCCCAAGATAAATTACCCCCCCCCCCACCCCCCCCCCAAAAAAGAATTGATTAAAAATGGGAGTGGGGGGGGACACTTTTTCTTTTAAAATCTAAAGTAAGAAATTGGTTTATCAAATTCGACTCTCCCCTCCTCAAGTGCCCCTAGAGGCCTCTCGGGGCGTAGCCGCTAGTGAAAGATAAATTAATCTAATAATTGCCTTTTTACTTATTTGCTGTTTTTCATTAAAACCAACAATTTTACCTTCCCCTCTCAGAGGGTAAATACCATATGCGATATGTTAAAAAGTGCCCTTACATTTGAACCAATATATATGTACTATATAGCAAACTCTGTTGTCTATGAATGCAATTTAAGGCGAAGCATTTCTACATTTTTGTTTTTCTTTCTAAACGAAACTGATTACTTTTGTTTTGGTTTAGTATGTTAAAATCATCCTATTGATTTTAAATCTTGCACTAGTATTACTGCAAAAATCAGGTATAATCTGGAAACTCACTAATCATTACAAAAAATCTGTACTTCCATATTAAATATGTTGATATTAGTTTTATAGAAAAATTTAATTAAATCTTGTAATACCTAAGTAATTTTGTATAAACACCAAATGAAAAAATAATTTCTATATTTATTTGATATTTCAAATTCACAATGAAATTTCAGCCCAAGCCAGTATGATACTGTTTAGTGATTTAATTTAATATAATGTCTATGAAACCAGCTAGAGTAGGAAGTATATTTTTGAATCTGAGATAATAAAAGTTAATCCCTTCACTTTCAATAATATAAGCTATTAATTCTTGGAGGACAAGCTAAGATATAATTAACTTATTCCGTCTGTCTGTTCGTAAGGCTATGGGGGAAACGTAATTTATTGGCTTCTGTTAAAGAGAGACAGCTGAAATTTAATAGTTTTTTTATCGTATCGTATTATAGACAGCTTTCCGCGGATATTAAAACGAAAAGTTATTAGATTATTACCATTTGCAGCGGTTAGCGAGATACTTCGGTACAAACACACAGACATCCTGTTACTTTATTATAAGGATAAAAAAATCATTTTCTAATTATGTGAAGATTTTACTAAATCATGAACATCTTAATTCTAAATATTATGTCACTTCGTCTGTTCAATGAATGTAAAAGTATAGATGTATAACCCAGACAACTACCTGGCCCCTGTCTTGTGAACCTTTTTGTCTGCTTGCAAATTGTTTTCTACTCGTTTGTACCGACTTTGACGTATTAATATTTACGATGCTATTAGCTAATATTCAAAGACCCAATTGAAAGTCGGCACAGGGTACACAGGGTGGGGACATACAGTTATTTAACACTCTCTTGATTACTATAACGTCTGTTGAAACAGGGATCCATGTGTTCAACATTTTAATTAAGTTTTTTTATGTGCTTTTCTAATATATGGGTGTTGTTATCCTTGTTTCAATAATGATCTTATAGAGTAGATTCATACACAAATTAAACTATTGTTCCAATGAAAATAATAGATTATCTATAACACAAAGTAGTACGATGTCTGTCTGAAGCTTAAGATCTCAGTAACCACTGAACCGATTGGGCTCAACTCTTCAGGGAATATACCTACTGGTCCTGTGATGGTATCAAGCTATTTTCTTGGGAGGTGGGACACATCCAACACCCCCGAAAATGAAAACTACCCCCCCCACAAAAAAAAATTGAAAAAAAAATTTTCTTTCTAAAACTAAAATTAAAAAGGGGGGTCGACTACCCCCCCGGGCCCCCCCCCTTATTTTTTTTCTTTTTCTTTTTAAATTTAGATAACACAAAAATAAGTTGATCAAACCTCTTGGGGCAAAGCCCCTAGAGGCGAAGCCACTAGTAAATGAACTTTGAAATTGAGTAGACAATGAATTGTTTATTACACTAGTCCCCAAAGTCCAATAATAACGTTTTCTTATTGGTTGGCTTAGCAATTAGCAAGTGTGTGTGTATCCTCATTGGGAATGTACATAAATATACCGCCCATTGTCTTATCTTTTAAAATCCCTGACCCCCCCCCCCCCGTTAACAAAATTTGAAAGTTTGTGTTGTGTATCCCTTGCAGGGTATTGTTGATTAAGAGGAGAAATTACGCAAGCCGCCTGGGCCAAGAATGCGTACAGAGTGTTGACGCAAAACTGTACATTACCAAAACAGCACGGATAATTTTATAACTATATAATAGAACTAATTACGACTACCTTTTACCGAGATCTTTTGCTACAATAAAATGATAAAAACTTTTCACAGCGAAATAGCCTAAAACCAAACAGCATCTTTTTTGAAAATAGCCTTAAACCAGAATCTATACAACAAAAATAATCTGTAAAGCAGTTTTCGAGATCGTAACACTTCCAGACGTCCTCCTAAACTGTGATGATTGGCTGAATTGTTTATATGCTGATATGAAAGAACAGGAATGCTTAGCGTAAACATTTATCATCCGTTAAGAAAATTGGAACTAGTATTTCATTTGGTCGACTTCCTCAGCTTGAAAGCGGATCTTCTCTATGACTATATCTAAGGTTTATATTTGAGTCTGTTAAAATTAACTTTTCAATTTAAACCCTTGAGACATGATTTAACAGATTCGCCACAAAAAAAAACTGGATGTAGGACGTTTTATGGAAAATCTAGTGGTCCTGTTGTTTAAAAAATCGGGTATAGTCCCTTTTGTGGCAACGCATCTTAAGCGGCGATTCTTTGTATTTTTCACAGTAGCTTTTCTCCTATTTCTAGCCGCTGCGGGGCCAATTACCTAACCATGTGGGGCAATCACCTAACCCATTATAACCTAACCTAACTTAAAATAACCTATAAAAAGCCATTTTAAAAATACAACGAATCGCCCCTTATGGGTCGTTGCCACGAAAGGGACTATTCCAAAAAAATCTTGTTGAACACTTCCAGAGAGAGAGAGGGGACAATGGGCTGTTTATTACTCTAGTCCTCAAAGTTTTATAAAAAACGTTCTCTTCTTCGAAGACTGAACAACTTTGGGGACTTAGTGAAATTTGATAGGTTGATTCATTAAGTTAAGTGTTCATAGTTTTAACCACTAATCTTACGCTACAGAAGGGGTAATTTTGTGTATCATCATTTGGATGTACATTAATTTATCGGCCATTGTCTTATCCTTTTAGATCCCTGGGACACTTAAATAAGAGAAACACAAAACTTAGTTAAATCTGTAACCAGAAAGATTAAGTTACATTATAGCGAAATTGTTTGATTTGATTATTTTGTCAACCACTGAAATTTTTAAAATACAGAAATAAAAAAGGGGCTGTCTATGGATAATATTTTATTTAAGCATAGCTTCTTATTTTAACCCGATTGGATTTTTAAAAAGGGAGGAGTAGGTTGCGCTAAAAATCCGTAAAGGTTGTGAGTTTTAAGTTAAAAACAGTAGTAGAACGATAAAAATTTATGATAACTTTTAAAAAATTGTCTAAAGTTCTTTTCAAAAAGAAATAACACAGATTTAGTCTATATTACCGTTCAACTACTATTTTTAAGCCTTTAAACTCACACTTTACGGATTTTTAGCGCAACCTACTCCTCCCTTAAAAGAGGGAATTCAATATTAGAGTCATGTTTAGACTTCAGCTAATTTTTAAAATTGTAAAAGTTTGAGGCTGGTAAGTAAGCCCTGCATCTAACAAAAACTTATCAAAAAAATTCTTGCTGTGAGTATTTCCTGAGAAGGGTAGCCTTTACTTAAAATATGTTTTTATGTTGAAGAATGGTTGGTGACAAAAAAGGACAATCCCATCTTTTCAGACACGAATATTTATATAGTAGCTTTTCTACAAAAACAGGAACAAATGTTTATCAGTAGTGGTACTTTATATTTTTGTATCTAATGTACTTTTATTATTTCTTGCTCAGATGTAATTTGTACGTTCTATTTCCTAGTACAACAAGGATGAAAATATCCAATCGATGCAAATGGCGTAAATACAAAATGTTTGTTAGAAGCTTATCAATTATGCAATAAACCTAATCTTTCTAGGAATCACAATAATCAGCATTGTTAAAAATAAGGCGAAATAGAATAAAATGTCAGAAAGACCTGTAAAATTAAGTAAATTTTGGGCAGCTAAGAAAGTTTATTTTATAAACTTAGGAATGGAATAACAAATTCAGCCTATACCAACAACGAAATTAATTCGACATATAATCATGAAACCCTAGGACGTCCTTTAGGGAGGGGGATAAAAGGGAGATTACCCCCCACCTTCCCCCAAATGAATTTGGTGGTGCCGTAGGTATCACAAAAAAATTAATTTTCAATATTTTACCTACCATTCCCTCCCCCCCCCCATATAACGCTTAGACGTCCTTGACGAAAAGAAACCTATACGTGATTTTCAGCTGCCGTTGGGGTAACACTTTTTATCTACCCCCCAATATTATTATAGATTTATTTCGCTTGTTGACTATACCTTTTTCCTGTAACAAACCCTTTATCGAGGATATTGTTTGTTTTCAGATAATCAGTTACAAACAGATATCAGAAACAGACGGACATGCTAAATTATGAAATTAATTCTGATTAAATGTTTTGTTTATATCAGGGATGGAGGGAACGTTGGACTCTTTATTACATTTAGTCACCATACTTTTTAGAATTTTCTTTTTTTTGGCTCAACAACTTTGGGGTCTTTTAATGAATTTCAATTTGTTGGTTCATTAAGTTGAGTATTCCAATGATTCAACCAATAATTGTAATCTACAGAATGGATACTTTTGTGTATCATCATTGGGCATGTACTTCAATTATCGGATATTTGTATTATCCTTTTAGATCCCTGGTAGACGTACTTTGGCCATGTTTCAATGCTCGTCATTTTTACCAGGTATTACAGAAAAAGTAAAATGCGTCAAAACTTTTACATTCAATATTCAAAACTTGATATTTGAAGAATTATCATGCATTTTGGGGAATTAAACAATGGGCCATAAATTTATGTATATCCTCAGTAATTATAAACAAAAATACCCCTTCTGTGTCCAACGTTTCAAACTAGCGAATGATGGAGTGTTTGCAAACGATGGGCACCAAAATAATCTACAATCTAAAGTCCTCTCCCTCCAAGGATTTGAATTTTACAAAAATATACACTTACTTAATTACCTTTTAAAAAAGTGAAATAACCTAAACTTAAACCTCTAAATGCATGTCTATATGTTGTCAAATCAAAGAATCCACAGCATTTTTACCTTATATTTATATTTCTTCAATCCTGGAAGAATGAGTATAAAGAGAACACTATCAATTGCATTTATAATTTATTATTATTTCTGTAGTAGAAAAATATTTATCTAAAATATATAGGTAAAATCTGTATGTACTGTACAAATATAAATAAGATATCCTAAAATGAAAAATGTAACTAAACAAGGATGACAACATCCATAAAAGCGAAGCACTGAAACGGTAGGACAAACGGACATTAACACTTGTATAGTATCTGAACTGAAAAATCGGAACATAAATGTATAAATGTCGAATCAAAATTGTAGGTAAATATGTTGAAAAACTGCTTAAAAACAGGATAATGTTTATGGACATACTTACATTTTTGGATTTGATTATAGAGTTGCTTCGCTTATAATATTGTTCTTTGTTGTCCCAGGAATCAATATACCAAAAATCAGATCAAACGGATAAGTAAAACACTTGAAAATTTGTTTTTAAAAAGTAGAAAAATCAACATGTTTAAAATGGACGTACGGACATTCTGGTAATGATTATAGAGTTGCTACGCTTTCTGAATCGTACCCAACTACTACAGGAATCATCATGCAAAGTTTGAAATCGATAGGACAATTCTAACATGCCTAAATTAACGAATAAAAGCTATCTATCTCGGACGGACGGACGGACGTACGGACCGACCCTAATTATAGAAAAGCTTCGCTTTTAAAAAGGGACTAATAAAAGGATTTTCAACAAGCCAAGATAAAGCAAAACATGGGACATATTTGTTTAAATGTAATAGAAATCAATTCAACCATTCCTTAGTCAACATATGTTTTATAATTTGATTAATTTGGGCACATTTTTACAAAATTAAATATAAAATGCACTAAATAATTGATTAAATATGAGTTTATTATAAAAATATATCTAAATAAAACAACAACTATCACAGTTTAGATTTATACGGATTCCAGGTATAGGGTGGAATGTTCTCATGGTCGTCAATGTGCCACATTTGTTTGCTGTGCAAGGAACCACCAGCATCCACGCGCAGAGTTGCTCCGCTAAACAATCAATCAATGAATAAATTTACAATACAGCATATGCGCGCAGAGTTGCTCTGCTAAACAATCAAACAATACTTAAATTTACATTACAGCATTTGCGCACATAGTTGCACAACTAAACAATCAATCAATCAATAAATAAATTTACATTACGGCATTTGCGCAAAGAGTTGCTACACTAAACAATTAATAAATCAAGGGGGGGGGAAGTTTTGCCACTTTCGCGTAATCTGTGATTATTAGGCTAGGTATTGATGTGAGACTATAGGTTATTTGGGATAAAAGTTTACTTTTGGGTAGTACTTCACGTATATCTAATCATTTTTTGGATAGGTCTCCAGGTTCAGGTGCTGCAGGCTGGAAGGTGGTTTCTGGACAGGTAAAAAAAATTTAAAATTTTTGTTTGAAGAGTTAGAGATCAAATTATTAAACAAAATATGCATCTTTATGGATATTATTGTCATATAAGAAGAAAAAATTTAAATCGGCCTCCAGGTTCAGGTGCTGCAGGCCTCCAGGTCAACTCTGGACAGGTAAAAATAAAATTTTTTATTTGAAGAGTTAGAGGTCAACTTATTAAACAGAATATGCATCTTTTTTTTATATTATTGACATTTTTGAAGAAAAAATTAAAATCGGCCTCCAGGTTCAAGTGATGCAGGCCTCCAGGTCCACTCTGGACAGGTAAAAAAACAAGTTTTTTTATTTGAAGAGTTAGAGGTCAACTTATAAAACAGAATATGCAATGCATATTTTTTGATATTATTGACATATTTGAAGAAAAAATTAAAATCGGCCTCCAGGTTCAGGTGCTGCAGGCCTCCAGGTCCACTCTGGACAGGTAAAAAAACAAGTTTTTTATTTGAAGAGTTAGAGGTCAACTTATAAAACAGAATATGCATATTTTTTTATATTATTTACAAATTTGAAGAAAACATTAAAATCGGCCTCCAGGTTCACGTGCTGCTGGCCTCCAGGTCCACTCTGGACAGGTAAAAAAATCAATTTTTTTATTTGAAGAGTTAGAGTTCAACTTATAAAACAGAATATGCATCTTTTTTTGTATTATTGACATTTTTGAAGAAAAAAATTAAATCAGCCCCCAGGTTCAGGTGCTGCAGGCCTCCAGGTCCACTCTGGACAGGTAAAAAATCAAATTTTTTATTTGAAGAGTTAGAGGACAACTTACAAAACAGAATATGCATCTTTTTTGATGTTTTTGATATATTTGAAGAAAAAATTAAAATCTGTCTCCAGGTTCAGGTGCTGCAGACCTCTAGGTCCACTCTGGACATGTAAAAAATAAATTTTTTTATTTTAAGAGTTAAAGGACAACTTAAAAAACAGAATATGCATCTTTTTTTATGTTATTGACATATTTGAAGAAAAAATTTAAATTGGCCTAAAGGTTCAGGTGCTGTAGGCCTCTAGGTCCACTCTGGAAAGGTAAAAAATAAAAAAAAATTATTTGAAGAGTTAGAGGTCAACTTATAAAACAGAATATGCTTCTTTTTTTATATTATTGACATATTTGAAAAAAAAAAATTAAAATCGGACTCCATGTTCAGATTCTGCAGGCCTCCAGGACCACTCTTGACAGGTATAAATTAAGTCTTTATATCTGGAAAGTTACAGGTCAACTTATAAAAAAAAATATGCATTGTTTTGGATATAATAAATATACTTGAAGATAAAATTAAAATCGGCCTTCAAGTTTAGGTGCTGCAGGCTTTCATTTTCAGGTATTTTTCTTTTAAAACATGGTAGGTAGGTATCATACATTTTTACTTTTTTATATGGACAGTACCACTTTTACCTAGATCCTGGTGAACGCTGGTTGTTGCCGGCTAGGTGAATATCTCAAATGGTTATTTTGGAATTTAGAAGAAAGATTTCGAAATAGAATAAGTTTAAAACTTAAAATATAATAATATAGTGAAATTTAAGGACCTGGAGCCTGTCTGGACACACATTTTGAAGCATTAAATGATTAATTTTATTATATTATCTTATTTTAACCATTTTTTAAATACATACCTTTCCTCTAAATTCAAAAATTACATGGATATTTACCTGGCCAATGGCCAACAGCGGTCACTGGGATCCATCAAAAAGTTTCAATGAATATGATAACTACCAGGTTTAAATAAATATAGAATAGAAAAAAAGTAGGGGGAAATCAAATAAATAGGAAATATACCTGAAAATAGTCTCTAAAGTTCACCTGGAAGCCTGCAGCACCTGAACCTGGACGCCAATTTTATTTTTTTCTTCAAATATACATGTAACATCTAAAAAGATGCTAATGTTGTTTCAAAAACTGACCTCTAACTCTTCAAATAAAAAATTTGATTTTTTTACCTGCCCAGAGTGCACCTGGAGGCCTGCAGCATGTGAACCTGGAGGCCGATTTTAATTATTTCTTCAAATATGTCAATAATAACAAAAAAATGCATATTCTGTTTTATAAGTTGACCTCTAACTCTTCAAATAGTTTTATTTATTTTTTTACCCGTCCTGAGTTGACCTGGAGGCCTGCAGCATGTGAACCTGGAGACCAATTTTAATTTTTTCTTCAAATATGTCCATAATATAAAAAAATATGCATATTCTGTTTTATAAGTTGACCTCTAACTCTTCAAATAAAAAATTTTAATTTTTACCTGTCCAGAGTGGACCTGGAGGCCTGCAGCACCTGAACCTGGAGGTCGATTTTAATTTTTTCTTCAAATATGTCAATAATATAAAAAAATATGCATATTCTGTTTTATAAGTTGACCTCTAACTCTTCAAATAAAAAAATTTATTTTTTACCTGTCCAGAGTGGACCTGGAGGCCGGCAGCACCTGAACCTGGAGGCCGATTTTAATTTTTTCTTCAAATATGTCAATAATATAAAAAAATATGCATATTCTGTTTTATAAGTTGACCTCTAACTCTTCAAATAAAAAAACTTGTTTTTTTACCTGTCCAGAGTGGAACTGGAGGCCAGCAGCACCTGAACCTGGAGGCCGATTTTAATGTTTTCTTCAAATATGTCAATAATATCAAAAAATATGCATATTCTGTTTTATAAGTTGAACTCTAACTCTTCAAATAAAAAAACTTGTTTTTTACCTGTCCAGAGTGGACCTGGAGGCCTGCAGCACCTGAACCTGGAGACAGATTTTAATTTTTTCTTCAAATATGTCAATAATATAAAAAAATATGCATATTCTGTTTAATAAGTTGACCTCTAACTCTTCAAATAAAAAACTTGTTTTTTTACCTGTCCAGAGTAGACCTGGAGGCCTGCAGCACTTGAACCTGGAGGCCGATTTAAATTTTTTCTTCTGATATTTCTATAATATCCATAAAGATGCATATTTTGTTTAATAATTTGATCTCCAACTCTTCAAACAAAAATTTTAAATTTTTTTTACCTGTCCAGAAACCACCTTCCAGCCTGCAGCACCTGAACCTGGAGACCTATCCAAAAAATGATTAAATATACGTGAAGTACTATCCAAAAGTAAACTTTTATCCCAAATAACCTATAGTCTCACATCAATACCTAGCCTAATAATCACGGATTACGTGAAAGTGGCAAAACTTCCCCCCCCCCTTAATAAGGGGGGGGGGCGTAATGACATTTATTCGTAATCCGTGAGCAAAATGGTCTAAATATTTAGCTAGACCCTTCAAACTTGGTATATAAGCCTAGTCCTATAGGTATTACATCTAAATGGCAAAAAAATCCAAAATTTTTTATTTTAAGGTTAGGTTAGGTAAGAAAAACCCTGCGGAAATGGGGTTTTTAGGCTTTTTTTGGTCTATTTTGATGTGGAAACTTACCTTAAATTGTTTTTTCTTAGGGTTTTAACTTAAATACACTGTATCTATTCATATGGACATTATTTAAGATGATTCAGCAAGTCGGGGACCGACCCCAGGGGGCTAGGTGGGTGGCCCGCAGGGGTTAAGTGCCTTTTTCCCAATACATATGTTGTGATACATCTAATTATAGGTTTTTTAGGTCAAGGAACTCAAATTTAGAGCTAAAATAAGCATTAGACTAATCTGAAGCTAGCCCCAGCGGGCTAGGTTGGTGGCCCGCAGGGGTTAAGTGCATTTTTTCTCATATATATCTTGTTATATATCAAAATATAGGTTTTTTAGGTCAAGAAACTCAAATTCTGAGCGAAAATTAGCATTAGACTAACCTGAAGCTAACCCCCCCCGGGCTAGATGGGTTTTCTGCAGGACTTAAGAGCATTTACCTAACCTAACCTAGAAACTTACTTATAATTTTACTTGTTTTTTTTTAATAAACTTTGTCTATTAATGATGACTTTATTTAAGATAATCCAACAAGTCGGGAACCGACCCCAGCGGGCTAGGTTGGTGGCCCGCAGGGGTTAAGTGCATTTTTTCCAATATATATCTTGTAATATATCAAAATATAGGTTTTTTTAGGTCAAGAAACTCAAATTCTGAGCGAAATTTAGCATGAGACTAACCTGAAGCTAACCCTCCCGGGCTAGGTTGGTTTTCTGCAGGGCTTAAAGGCATTTACCTAATCTAACCTAGAAACGTACCTAAATTTTTACAGGTTTTTTTCTTGTATAAACTGGGTCTATTAATGAGGACTTTATTTAGAATGATCCAGAAAGTCAAGGACCGACTTATCTGAAGCTAGCCCCAGCGGGCTAGGTGGCTGGCCTGCAGGGGTTTAGTGCATTATTTTCCAAAATACATCTTGTGATATATCAAAATATAGGTTTTTAAGGTCAAGAACTCAAATTCAGAGCTAAAATAAACATTAGAATAATCTTAAGCTAACCCCAGCGGGCTAGTTGGGTTGCCCACAGGGCTTAAGTGCATTTTACCTAACCTAACCTAGAAACTTACATTTAATATTATTTTTTTTAGGTTTTGTTTCTCAAATAAACTGTCCATTCATGAGGATCTTATTTCAGATGATCCAGCAAGTCGAAGACCGACCCCAGCGGGCTAGTTGGGTGGCCCGCAGGGGTTAAATGCATTTTTCAGAAAAAGTATGTGTTATCATACATCAAATTATAGGTTCTTTAGGTCAAGAAACTCAAATTTACAGTTAATAAAAGTATCAGACTAATCTGAAGCTAGCCCCAGCGGGCTAGGTGGGATGCCTGCAAGTCTTAAGTGCATTTTACCTAACCTAACCTGGAATAAACTGTGTCTATTTATTATTTAAGATGATCAAGCAAGTCAGCGACCGATCCCAGCAGGCTAGGTGGGTGGCCCGTCAGGGTTAAGTGCATTTTCAAAAAGTATGTGCTGTCATACATAAAATTATAGGTTTTTTAGGTCCAGAAATTAAAATTTAGAGCTAATAATAGAATCAGACTAATCTGAAGCTAGCCCCTGCGGGCTAGGTGGGTTGCCTGCAAGGCTTAAATGCATTTTACCAAACCTAACCTAGAATCTTACTTTTTGGAGGTTATTTAATTGAATAAACTGTTCATGAGAACATTATTTAAGAGGATCCAGCAAGTTGGGGACTGACCCAGGCGGGCTAGGTTTTACATAGATACACTGTGTTCAGTCCTAAAGCCATCATTTAAAAGATTCTTCATACAGGAGGCTGACTCAAGGAGGTCCCCAACTTGCTGGATCATCTAAAATAATGTCCTCATTCATAGACACAGTTCATTCAAGGAAAAAACCAAAAAATAAGTAAGTTTCTAGGTTAGGTTAGGTAAAATGCACTTAAGCCCTGCAGAAGATCTACCTAGCCCACAGGGGTTAGCTTCAGGTAAGTTTTATGCTAATTTTAGCTCTGAATTTGAGTTTCTTGACCTTAAAAACCTATATTTTGATATATAACAAGATGTGTATTAGAAAATAATGCACTTAACCCCTACGGGCCACCGCCCTAGCCCGCTGGGGCTAGCTTCAGATTAGTCTTATGCTAATTCTAGCTCTGAATTTGAGTTAACTGACCTAATAAACTTATAATTAGATGTATCATAGCATATATATTGGGAAAAATGCACTTAACCACTGCGGGCCACCAACCTAGCCCGCTGGGGTCGGTCCCCGACTTGCTGGATTATCTTAAATAAAGTCCTTATTAATAGACAAAGTTTATTCAAGAAAAAACATGTAAAATATAAGTAAGTTTCTAGGTTAGGTTAGGTAAATGCTCTTAAGCCCTGCAGAAAACCAACCTAGCCCGGGGGGGTTAGCTTCAGGTTAGTCAAATGATAATTTTCGCTCAGAATTTGAGTTTCTTGACCTGAAAAACCTATATTTTGATATATTACAAGATATATATTGGAAAAAATACACTTAACCCCTGCGGGCCACCAACCTAGCCCGCTGGGGTCGGTTCCCGACTTGTTGGATTATCTTAAATAAAGTCATCATTAATAGACAAAGTTTATTAAAAAAAAACCAAGTAAAAACCAAGGAAAAAAACAAAAAAATAAGTAAGTTTCTAGGTTAGGTTAGGTAAAATGCACTTAAGCCCTGCAGAAGATCTACCTAGCCCACAGGGGTTAGCTTCAGGTAAGTCTTATGCTAATTTTAGCTCTGAATTTGAGTTTCTTGACCTTAAAAACCTATATTTTGATATATAACAAGATATATATTGGAAAAAATGAACTTAACCCCTGCGGGCCACCAACCTAGCCCGATAGGGCTAGCTTCAGATTAGTCTAATGCTTATATTTGCTCTGAATTTGAGTTCCTTGACCTAAAAAACCTATAATTTGATGTATCACAACATATGTATTGGAAAAAATGCACTTTACCCCTGTGGGCCACCCACCTAGCCCCCCGGGGTCGGTCCCCGACTTGCTGAATCATCTTAAATAATGTCCATATGAATAGATACAGTGTATTTAAGTTAAAACCCTAAGAAAAAAACAATTTAAGGTAAGTTTCCACATCAAAATAGACCAAAAAAGCCTAAAAACCCCATTTCCGCAGGGTTTTTCTTACCTAACCTAACCTTAAAATAAAAATTTTTGGATTTTTTTGCCATTTAGATGTAATACTTATAGGACTAGGCTTATATACCAAGTTTGAAGGGTCTAGCTAAATATTTAGACCATTTTGCTCACGGATTACGAATAAATGTCATTACGCCCCCCCCCCTTTTATATTGCAGCATTTGATCACAAAGTTGCTTTGCTAAACAATCAATCAATCAACTAATAAATTAACATTATGACATTTGCTCACATAGTTGCTCCTCTAAACAATTAATCAATCAATTAATAAATTTATATTGCTGCATTTCCAAACAAAGCTGCTATGGCATTTGCGTATCAGAGTTGCTCCACTAAAAAATTAAACAATCAATAAATAAATTTTCGTAGAAAACTGGATATAATATGATACAATACATGATTTTTCAGTATTGCTAAGAACCGGTTCTAATCCAGCAGATATTAATCGGTTTTAAAGATGTACTGAAAAATTTTCTTAACATTTACCTAATAAATTGTGCTCCAGGTGACAGAAGAAAGCAAACAGCACTAGAAACCTGCAACAAAATATTTATAATTTTTTTTGTATATATTAGATTTTTGGAGTATTTTAAAGAGATATGAAGGCATATAATCAGAGACATGCAGAAGAGGGTTGTATCACCCCCCTCCCTCCCCTTGACAAGGATTACACCACCCTAAAACATCCAAGGGAGATGTCAAGGACTAAAGTTACACCTTCTTAAATTTAAGGGGAGTATGAAAAAATTGTTGTCTGTATTGCACAACCATCAATATTGGCTCATGGAGGATGTATTTCGAGTGCCCCTGGCAAGACCATATGCACGCCACTGCATTGAATGTTTAAGTGCTAGCTTCTTAATTAAATATATGTACTAACATGTTTTTATTAGAAGGACAAAGTGTCTAAAAAATCTACCATGTGACGTCATAAAAATTAGGGATTATCCATATCTTTTTAGGGGTTTTCTTTCCAACCTTTCCTCTCATCTCCCTTACTTTGTCCCGCTACATGTCTTGATCTTTCCTGATTACCAAACTAAAAGCAAGATACATAATGTAGCAAAGTCTGATTTTTAAGTCTAGTGAGTTTGTGTTTTATCTAAGGTCAGGTAAGGTTAGGTTATATTGGGAAAATAGTAGCTCATAGGGGTTAGTGCACCACAATTATAGGCGCCGCAGGGGAAGAGCATACAGAAAAACGCCCTTCTACAATTTAAAAATAGGGGTTTGGTGCTCGCTATGTACGTTTACAGCAAAATTACATAAAGGTTTTTACCTATTTGCACCTTATTTTGAGTTAGGCAAAAAATGTAAAGAACAATTTCTTTAGACGGGACAATTGAATATGAAAGTGCTCTTCTTTAAAAATCTCTTATAAACGGAATATAACAGTAAGTCGTAGGAACTTAACTGAAGTACTAAAGATGTACACAACACAATATTACATAATTAAACATTAAATTTTTTAGTTTCTAAAGTAATTAGAGTCGAGGTTGGATACTAAAAATATTTGAAACGACTCAATTAAAACTTTTGATTTTATCATTAAAATTTATTATTATATAAATTTTACCTATTTATAAAAATATTTAATTCAAGGAAAAAAATGGGTAAAAAACATTGATTTATTCAATTCAAAGTTTATTTTTAGACAAATAACAATAAGGCTAATCGAATGATTTTTATCAAAAGAAATTTAGCTATTGAGTTAATAAGTTTAATTATGATATTATAAACCTGCAAAGTGTAATCTATAAAGCTTAGTTTCTCTCAATTTGTCTCTAAGTATGCTAATTGTAAAAAAGAAAGGCGTATAAGTGTTAAAGGGTATATGGCTCGCCAAAAACAGGAAAACATGTTGACCATACATTTTGCTAACAGCTTGGATACTATTTGATTGACATATTCGTCCTTGCTAAGCTACTCGTTCCCCGTATGAAAGTTACTCTTTCACATCCCCTATTTCTCAGGGTCTTGATGTATATCCACAATGATGATAAACAAAATTACACCTTCTGTAGATTAAAATGATTGATTGAAACGTTAAGACACTACAAGTTTGGAACCAACCAATAACAATTCTATAAATAATGTCCAAGATCTCCCCTCATAAGCATATTTCTGATATTGTCGCTAAGACTTAGACCAACATACCAGTGGCGTGTACAGCAATTCACCAGGGAAGGGGGGGGGGGAAGATGGAGAAATCAATAAGGGGTGAAATAATTGTATGACAAGCCTTCACAATTCCAATCTTAAGAGGGTGTGGTGGACACCCTTCTACACAATTTTACCACACGCCACACAGTGAGCCCAGGAATTCAACTTTGTGGAAAAAATTATTTATGCCCAAAATCGAACTTTAGAAAATCAATTATTTTAAAAGTCCATGTTAAAATTCATCATATTAGAGGAGGTTTGCCATTTTAAATTAATGAAAAATTTGAAAAATCAAAGTTTTTATGGCCTTCTGAAGTTGTTACCCTGGAATTCACGAAATTTAGAACAAAAATCTCCCAAAAAAAATATTTTTAAATTTTTTTTTGTTTTACTTGCCATTTAATCAAATATTAACTTAGGACGTAATGTAATAACATTTTAGAAAGGTTGTGCAATTATCTAACGCTGGATAACAAGAAACTAAATAGTTTTGTATAAAAAAAACCTCTTGAATCCATATTAAAGAAAGTTGGTGAAAATGCAAAAAAAAAGCACGTTGAATATTTTTTTTAAGCTCTGATTCAAATACCTTGATCTTTTTAGCAACGAGGTGAAAATTTTTAGGATTAAGTTCTAGCATTAATTAGGCAATATATAAGAGGATCCCATTGGTCTTATCAACTTTCACTTAGTTGCTTAACCTCTATAGATATTTTTGTAAAGGTCGTTTTAAGCTATTTTTAGTGTATAATCCTTATATAATTTGTTGCCGGATTTCATTATAGAGAAAAATCCTTTTACAGGGTAAAAATCTGGCAAAATGCCTTTCCGAAAAATCATGGCATAAAATTTTCCCACCAGTGGTGGAAAAGTTAGAGCACCTCAAAATAAAATTTTACTATGCCCTTGTGTATTGAACCCTGAGGGCCTCCTGGAGCACAGCGGTCTAAGGCCGGACATTTCGCCAAAAATCAACTTTGGAGTTTCTCTAAATTATTAAATTATTTAAAAAATATATACCCTATCTCATATAAAACAGAAGAGTTTTTGTCTTTTGAACTATTGGTTGATGAATACATGAACTTTGAAACATGAAGGTTAAGGATTATTTTCACGTCATGAATTTTACCTTTTGAATTTTCACCATCTCTGGAAAAAATATTTTCATTGTTACATTGATACAATGAAGTTTCTTCACCTATTTATATTTATAATACTACATGATCTATTAGGAAACTGGGGTTTAAAATTTTTTTTTTACTTTTTTCATCCATTTTTATCTTGTTTTTGAAAAATTTTCATGTCATTTCTTAAATATTTTTGCAAAAAATTTTGGCAATAATTTTCAGTTTTTTAAGTTTTTCACCAAAAACCGGGCCCCGCAACATACCAAACCATATATTATTCTTAATATACAGGTATAATGCCATAGTTTGGTGTTTAGTTTAGGTTGTTGCAGGGCCCGGTTTCTTGCAAATTTCAACTTTAATTTAAGGGGCCAAACTCTAAAATTACAATACAAGAAGAAAAAATTGTTGCAATTTTTTTTCTTTTCATTGTTCTGATGCATTTAAACTGCCCATAAAATGCCTACGACAAATTAAGAGACTTTAAGAGATTTAAAATGAATGTTTTAATCTTTTTAAGGGAGGGGTGTGTTTAATGCATCCTTTTTGTAATCAATGCGCAAATGACACTTAGAATCCGAATTTTGTTATGAAACTTCGCACGAATATTCCTTGGAAGGTCTTTTTCCCTAAATCAAACAAAAAGTTGGAAAAGTAATGGCTAATGGCTGGCGGCTCAGCCTTTTACCAGGTTTTTTTTGGCCATTTTTAGGGCAAATCCATCATTTATTACATAGAATACAACTTCTTGAAACATAATTTTGCTATTATTGATGTTAAATGTTACCAGTAGCCATTTTAAGAATTTCTTGTACCAGCTGCTCAATGGCTAAACCTAGGGGAAACGGCTGGGAGTGGCCAAGAGTATGATGTGTAGATAGGGCTCGTGTCGTGTCTAGCTAGGGGTAGGTTTTTATGGGTGCGGAGATCAAAAATACTTCCAAAAATAGTGGGGGCCCATCCATATGGCAGCTGGGAAACGGCTTCTGCTCAGCTGTTAGCCATTTTATAAGACTATTTAATGATATTTTTTAACAAGAATTTCGGTAAATTTAACTTCTTTCATTATTACCCATTTCTAAGGGGGGGGGGGGGGGGGTTTAATGCAACCATCTTAGAATTCGAATTTTGATCAGAAATTTTGCATGAATAATCCTTGGTAGGTCTATTTTACCTAAATCGAACAAAAAGTTGGAAAAGTAATGGCTTACGGCTGGTGGCTCAGCTGTTTTGCCATTTTATTACTATCTTAAGAGCAAAAAAGTCACAAAACCTATCTTCACATAATACTTTTTCTCACTCAAAACTTTATCAAACGGTTCTAGCCGGTAGCTGTTAGTACTAAAAATTTAAAAATTGGTTATTGCTATCATTTAACATGAATTAAACCAAAAATATGTTTTAAAAAGTTGATTCCTACGTAATTAATGATGAATTTGCCCTGAAAATAGGCAATAAAAACGGCTAAACGGCTGAGCTGCCAGCCGTTACTTTTCCAACTCTTTGTTCGATTTAGGGAAAATAGACCTACCAAGGATTACTCTATGAAAAATTTTAGATAGAAATTTGAATTCTAAGTGCCATTTAATCACTGATTACGAGATGGTTGCATTAAACCCCCCCCCCCTTAATTTTACTGGATATATTAATAATTTTTTAATTTCTAGATTTAGCTGTTAAACAGCTAAAAACATTACTATATAGATTAAGTATTATTACTTATCTGAGAGAAAATAACTTTGTAAAAAAGGGTGAAGAAACTTGAATTAGTTGCATCAAATGTATGTTGCACAAGGTTGGTGATTGGACATTTACCTTTATATAATCATTTCTACAGTAATATTTATTAATGCTTCAAGGTTTTTCAATGTATTATTGCTATAAAACATCGAATTTAGGCTCTTTACCAATTAAGAAAATATTTTGAAAATATGAAATTTTAGCTAAGTTTCAAAGTATTTTCTAGACCAGTTGGCTTTTGTTTTTCTTCTCTAGATGAATATACGAGTTGCGTTGGGTAATAATAAGGCACAGGCTTTTTATTTTGAACGATTCTATCAAATACAAGCTGAGAAAATTGACTTTGAGTAGAGGTAGGTGAAATGTCCACCAAAAGGCTAAAATAGACCACTGTGTGGAGGGGCTACCAGCAATCTAAAGGTATCTTTAGAACCACAATGGCCGGCTCTAACTGCACTCAGAAGAAGTCAGAGATAATTGCCGGCTTCCTTCTGTCCTTTAATTGGCGGCAAAGTTAGCACACCAAAAAAATGACAATTTTTTGTTTCGTTTTTTTGCACAGAGGGCAGCGTGTGTTTGTGGCGCAGCCACGTGTATTATTACTTTTTTGTAGGTCATTCATTTGGCCAACAGCCGCAGTTAAAGGTCGCAAAAATTGAAGTTTTTGAGGATTTTTGGCATGCCAGTGCAGCCAGACTGCTAGGCTGACAGGCCTGGGACACATGTCACCTGACACACTGGGCCATTGCCCATCTTTGCTATTTTGCACAATTTTTTTCCCATCACTTCCCTGGCCGTGATGGCCATTCAAAGTGGCCTGGGTCAAAATCGACCAAAAACCAATTTTTGGGGGTGATATTTTGACCCCCCAATCATCTAGAGAGGGAGGAAGGGATAATCTTGTTAATTCTGTAAAAGGTACTATAAAAACCTTTTAATTAAAAAAAAAATTGTTTGATTTGGTTGAAAAATAAGGAAATTATTAATTTTTTCCACAAAATTGGATTCCTGGGCTCACTGTGCGCCACTACACCATTCCCTGCATTAGTTAACAACTTCTTTATGAATGTGATGATATAAGCAACTATTCTAATGACTCATGTATAATAACCCATGTAGAAAATGGGAAGGCAATGAAGCCGCAAAGAAAGAATAAGCTACGCAGTTGCATCCATGAGGATAATTTTGGCCAAGAGTGACAGCGGCTGAGGGGTGCGGAATTTAAATTTGCGTGGCTCCTTTGAAAGAGATACTGCTTACAATGGCAGTTTACAGGTGATTTGGTTAAAGTCAGCTTAAACCAAAAAAAATCACGAAACCTGATTTTCAGCGGTCGTTATGGGGCAACACTTAGTAGAATTGACGATATTTTTATCTGCCTCCCAAATATTATTTTAGATTTATTTTGCTTGTTATTTCTGAGTTTAAGTGAGGCTAAAAAAGGCTATGGGCTGCTGAATTAAAATTGATGGATGCGGCTGAGAGTGAGATTTAAAAGCTAAAGTCTCAGACTGCCGAGTTTTATAATTGACCAATTTTAAGATTTAAATGTTAATCAATATCAATCTCAGGGATCTAAAGGGATATGCCGATAAACTATGTACATCTCCAGTGATAAAACACCAAATTACCCCTTTTATATATTACAATTAGTGTTTAAAACGTTTAACTTAAAGAACCAACCAACCAGAATTCCCAAGTTGATAAGCCAACAAATAAGAAAACATTACAATATAAAACTTTGGGGACTAGTGTAATTAACAGCCCAATGTCCCCTCCCTCCCTGCTTAGCTCTGCTCTTGTTTAATATTGATTTTTTCAAGAATATTAAAAAGTTAAAAATAAATTATGAGTACATTTGTTACAAAACAAATAAATATTTTTTCTGTGAAAAAGCTTTTATTATTCTTTTATAGTCTATTTAAGAATCTTTTACAAAAGTTACAATACATCTTCATAAGTTGTTATCCTCTTCTTGTAAGGTTTTTTTTGAAAAAGCTAAAAATAAGCCCTATTTAAAGCAACTATGCTAATCAAACTACATTTAGGACTAAACCTGACTATATGCGTGGTAACTAGTTGAATTTATTCTTTGCGGGCATCAGGCCATCAACAAATAAGAATGACAACATCCATAAAAGCGAAACCCTGAAAAGGAAGAACAAACGAATATTAACGAACTTTGTGGTAACGGTTATAGGGTTGCTATGCTTCCAAAATCATACCTTATTGTTGTAGGAATCATTATGCAAAGTTTAAAATCGATAGGACAATTCTAACCTGTTCAAATTTAAGAAAAGAGCTAAATGTCGCGGACGGACATACGGACCCTAATCATAGAAAAACTTAGCTTTTAAAATGTAGAAAAATTTTTAATGTCTTTAATTATGCCGTTGTTTTATGAAGTATTTTGGATTGTGACCGGCCGTATAAAAATCACACAATTCTAACATGTGCCACAAGTCCTTTTACCCCCTTACATATTTAAATTCTAAATATATTCAAGATTCAAGTGTCATTAGACATACTTATGTATAATAAGCATAATTTATATTACTTTGAATGATGCTATCATTGCATTGGTTCTTTTCAGGAAGGAAGAGAATATTGGCCTGTTTATTACACTAGTCCCCACTGTTTTATATTACCGTTTTCTTATTCGTTGGCTCAACTACTTTGGGGACTTTTTTTGAATTTTGATTGGTTGGTTTATTAAGTTGAGTATCCCAACGTATCAACCACAAATTGTAATCTACAGAAGTGGTAATTTTGAATATCATCATTGGAAATGTATCGATTTCTAGGCCATTTTATCATCTCTATAGAATACTGGGTTCTTCTAATATAACACAAGGACATGTAAATATAAAATTCTGAATTTTTATCAAAGCTCACAATAGGAAGTTCTTCTATCTAATACTGCATCTCTTTCTTTTAAAAATAAAATGGATTTAAATCTGTTCAGAACCTATAAAAACATCTCTGAAATGAAAAACTCATTCAGTTTATAGATCTGTGAGATCTTAAGTGAAAAACAAAATACCATAATAGTTAACCATTTTTGATAGGACAATTCTAACCTGTTTAAATTGACGAAAAGAGCTAACTGTAACGGACGGACGGACCGAACCTAATTATAGAAAAGCTTCGCTTTTAAAAAGATGTACGTCAAATTATATTAATAGCTTTTCTTATAATATGCATATCTAATATTGTACCACACAACAGGAAGGGAGAGGATAATGGGAAATTCATTTTACTTCAAATAAACCTATATTAGAATATAATATATGGAAGATTTATTTATCAGCCATTGTCTGATCCCTCAAGATTCCTGAGACAATACACCTCTTCATAATAAGTAAATATATATTATTACTTTATACGACTTAAATATATATAAACAAGGATGACAACAGCCATAAAACAAGACAAACAAACATTGATACTTGTAGTGTCATAACTTAAGAAGCAATATCGATATACAAGTCTAAACAAGTTTGTATATAGTTACAAATTTAAGTAAGTACAAGATACTGTTTAAGGACATACTTAAATTTTTAGGAGTTAATTATATAGAATAGATAGTGGGCTTATCATATTGAAACTTGTTGTACTAAGAATCAATGTTCATAAGGAAATGTAAAAAAATACGCAGGTATGTTTAAAATGGATATAAGGACTTTCTGTAACGATTTGCTATGCTTTCTAAATCGTGTCCAACTGTTACAGGGATCAGCAGGCAAAGTTTGAAATCTATATGGCAATGATCCAAACTTGCCTATCCTTATAATAAAGTAACAGGATGTGTGATTGTCTATGTTTGTGTGTCTGTACTGAAGGATCTCGCTAACCGCTGAACCGATCGGGTTCTCCTTAACAGGGTAGCTTCTCATAAGTCCCGTGAAGGTTTATAACTATTTTCTAGGGTGGTGGGACACCCCCATTCCCCCCGAAAAATGAAAAATAACCCCCCCCCCCCGAAGAAAAAAAAAATTCCACCCCCCCAAAATTTTTTTTTTACTTTTTCTTTTAAAATCTAAAATAAGAAATTGGGTTATCAAATTCGACTCCCCCCTCCTCAAGTGCCTCTAGAGCGTAGCCGCTAGTTTTAAAGATAAAGAGATATCCGTAACAGACAGACGTACGGACTGACCACCATTATAGAAAAGCCTCGCTTTTAAAATATATCAATATTTAATATGAAAGTTTATTATTAAATTCAGAAGAATTTTGCCTTATTTATACTTATTTCGCAAAGACCCGATGGCATCATAATTTAGAGATATTAAGTAATTTAAAGGGAGGGGATTTTGTTTACATTCATTGTGGATATACATTAATTGATCGTCCATCATTGCCTTATCCCAATAAATAAGAAAATTAATGTATAAGTATAGATATATAACCCAGACAACTACCTGAAACAAGTGATGGGGACTTTTTTTCTGTTTGCAAATTACTTTCTGCTTTTTTTAGCAACTAGCTGTGTTAATAATTAATTTTTACGATGCTATTGACTGATATTCAAAGACCCAATTGAAAGTCGGGAAAGGGACATACTGTTATTTAACCCATTCCCCCTCTATTTTCCTAATCTAATCATAAGAAAACTATAACACATCAAATTACCTCTTGTGGGTTTCCAAGTCGCTTGGCAGGTATTCCAGGTCGGGCTATTTCAAATGGCGCAAAATCCTAAAAAAACAAGGACAATAATAAACAATAACAGACTATATCTTAAAAAGTTTCATTCAACTTAAATTAATTTAAAGAAATTTTTTTTCTCAGGACCTTAAATCTTAGGGTTGAGTTGAAGCTATTTTTCCGCAGAAAATAGGCTAAAACATGGCAAGTACCAATAATAGGCTTCCCAAAGATTGTTAATTGATCGGTTTAGCCGCTTACGAAATCTTTATAGAATTAGACATCTATTAATGAAGACAAAAAATCTAAAAGGAATGATGTCAAAATTAAAATTATTGAACCTTCATGTAAAGCAATTCATTGCTTCATAATATTAAGCTTACTTTAGCATAGTTATCAGAAGCTGTTTGTGAAAAAATACTGCTTCCAGGAGCTATACAATTTACTCGGACACCCTGTTTAAACATTTAACTTTGCTACTTTTTATTAACCACACTGTATTGACAATATAAAGGTGGTTTTTTTTTTCGCGTATTTCCCGTAAAGTTGTTTTTTACCGTTCAATCAAATGCGCTTATTAAATCAAACTGTTCTTAAGTATGACCATTTCATTTATCTACATTTGATCATAATTAAAAACAGTCTGACTTAATAAGCGCATTTGACTACAAGTTAACACACAACTTTACGGAAAATGACTCCTTTATTTAGGGACAACGTATATTCTAAAATTTCATTGCTTACTTTAGCGTAGTTGTCGGAAGCTGTTTGTGAAAAAATTGGTCCAGGGGCTAAGCAATTAACTCGGACACCCTGTAGATTATAATTTTGCTCAAAGGAAGTGTTTGTTTCTAGTGTCAAGCCCATAAATAATGCTATCAAATAATTATGTCTCTTTTCCTAACATAAATAAATGTTTAATTAGCATACTGTATTCTATGGCTTACAGTTTTTATTTCTAAATATTTGGGATAGAATCCTTAATTTTTTTTTATAAATTCCAACATCCATTTTTTCTTAAAAATTAAGGTAACACTCTAGCAAAAAATAGTTATTTAACTCATCGTATTATAGACAGCTTTCCGCGGTTAGTAAAATGTTTTAATATTGTGGAAAATTGTCTGTAATGCTATGCTATACATAATTTATCATTATGGCTGAACCAGCAAATATCAATCGGTTTCGAAGCCATACTGGAAAAGTATTTCTAATTCATACTTTATTTGAAAGAGAAAGAGGGGATAATGTGCTGTTTTGTACATTAGTCCCCAAAATTTTCAAATAACGTTTTCTTATTCGTTGGCTTAACAACTTTGGTGAATTTTAATTGGCTGGGTCATTATGTTAGGTGTCCAAAATTTTCACCCCTTAATACAGAAGGAGAAATTTTGTGTATCACAATTGGGTATGTGCCATCATGTATTGGCCATTGTCTTACCCCTCTAGAACCCTGCTATGTTTAAAAATTTTGTAGCAAAAATTATTCCTGCTGCGCCCACTCTATTGCCAAGCTCCTTGTCAGGTTCTCAACACCAGCTCTTGCAGCTCCTTAACAAGACAACTTTTTAGTTTACAATTTCCCTGTAAATAACATAATTAATTGCACTGAATGATGCTTGTTTCCAGGGCTCGGCAGCCGCGTGTAATCTTATATATAATTATCATATTATAACTTTAAAATACAGTTGGAACCTGTCTAAACCTGTTAATCCATTTTTTCAAATTTTTTTTTTTTTTTTGTACACAAGCGGGTTTAAAGGTGGGCTAATGCGCGACTAAGGCGAGGCAGCGGCTGCCGAGCCCTGATTGCTTGTGTTTGTACCTGTATGTGCCATCATAGGAAAGCCTCTGAACATATCCGCAATTATGTTAACAATACATCCGCCATTTTCTGTGGTCTAGAAATAAATAATGTTTTAGGTTTTAGGCTATTAAGGGAAGTTTAGTGTTGGTTAAAGAATAACAAAAAATAATTACAAGATTTTTCAGGGAGGGAGGTGATATTGTAAATTATACTAGTACCCAAAGATTTATCTTATTCGTTGGCTCAAAAACTTTGGGTACTTTTATTGAGTTTTGATTGTTTGATTCCATACTAATAGTGTCCAAACTTTTCAACAATTTTAATCTATAATATGGGTAATTTTGTTTATTACCAATGAGTACGTATATTAATTAATCGTTCATTGTCTTATCCCCTAGGATTCCTGATTATTTTAGTTTATATAGAAAAATGAATCTATGTTTCAAGATATGTTAGAAACATCATATATAATTAAGGAGCAATTAATTTTAATTTTATTCGCCCTCTGGTGGGCTTTTAAAGAACTCATTAAAGAAAACAAGAAACTCAGATAAAAACGGAGGGGAAATTGAACTGTAAATTATACTGCTCCCAAAAGTTTATGAACATGCTCTCAAAAACCATTGAAACTTCTATTAAATCTTTATTAGTTGATACAAAAAATAAATGTCCAAGCTTTTACACCAATAATTTTTTAACTAAAGACGAAATTTTGTTTATCATAAGTAAAGGTGTACATTAATTTATCTTCCAATTTAATATCCCTGAAAGTCTCTGCAAAGAGCCTAAATAAAACAAAAAATTAGTCTTACCTTAAAATATTTGTTGTACACTTCTCTTGACATTAAATAAGTTCCTGTCAAATTTGTCTCAATTACAGCATTCCAGCCCTGCCAATAATAAACATCATTAATAGTTATTGATCATTATAAATAGCTTTCCGCGGATATAAAAATGTACAATTATAAGACTAAAACCAGTTTTGTTATCCCCTAAATGCCGAAGGTTCGGGCTAACAAAACTGGTTTTAATCGTATGATTGTACATTTTTGTATTCGTAGAAAACTGGCTATTATACTATGCTATGCATGTTTATTTTCAGTATGACTTAGAACCAGTTCTTATCAAAGGGAAATGATTTGGTTTTGAAGCCATAGTATAAATATTTTTAAATACATGTATTTGAAAAAAGGAAGAGAAAAACAGTTTTGCCTCTAGATTAACATCATTCTAGCGTAAACCTTTATATTCACACGCCAGGCTACAATTGAATCAAGACAAAAGTAAGTGCCGAGCTCTGGGACCTATGTATGGTAAAATTAGTCATAAAACCATGATGATTCCAGGTAAAACCAAAATATTTCAGCGGGATCTTTTTGAGAAAATTAGATTTGAAAATTTCAGGTTCAATTTTCACCCCCTAGAAGTTGCCGTATAATCATGACAAGAAAAGCAAAGATTATTTATTCAAAATTTTTAACAACTTTGCTTTTAAGAAGTTTTTCATAATACCTCTCTATATATGATTTATTTAAGGCTGGATTTCCGTGACCTTAGCAAAGCAACTGATAAAAATTAACTCCCTTTATTTAAGCAAACTTGTTCAAAATTTTAAATAAATAATCTTTGCTTTTCTTGTCATAATTATGCGGCAACTTTAGGGGGTGAAAATTAAAATTGAAATTTTCAAATCTAATTTTCTCAAAAAGATCCCACTAAAATATTATGGTTTTACCTGGAATCATTATGGTTTTATGTCTAATTTCACCATTCATAGGTCCAAGAGCTCGGCACTTACTTTTTTCTTGATTCAATTGTAGCCTGACGTGTTCAGCTAGGCAAACATTTAATTTATTGATATAGCACAGTCAAAGCTGCCAGTAAAAGAATAATATACACGGTGTCTGTTATTCAAAACTCAGCTAGGAGCCAATATTTTTGTTATTTCGCCTGTCCCTAATTATTAGGGATATATTAGGGCTCTCATTCTTAAAAAGATTCCGCCATATTGTGACGTCCCTAATTTAAAATTAAACGCCTACATTTTTATCTATTATAAAGCAGGTATCTAAAGGTATAAGACAATGGCTGATAAATTGATGTACATCCCCAATGATGATGCACTAAAATACCCCTTTGGAAAAATAACAATTAGTGGTTTAGACACTGAACCTAATGAACCAACCAATCAAAAATCAATAAAAAGTTCTCAACGTTGTTAAGGCAACGAAAAAAAACTTTATTATAAACTTTGGGGACTAGTGTAATAAATAGCCTTATGTCCCCTACCTCCCTGAATATAAGACCAACGTAAGCTTTTTGTAAAGTTAATTACTTGTAATTACTCCCAATTATCACAAATTGAATTTTAAGAGGTTAACATTTAAAGACTTTTCTTGTAAAGCTTTTCTACATTGAAAGTGTATAACGTATCTGTGAATACCGGATACCTTTGAGACTTAGTCGCAGCTGCCGAGCCCTGCTTAATTACCTTGAGTGAGAAATCCGCGGCTGGACAGGGAAACTGGCCTCCGCCGTTGTTCACCAAGAAATCTATTTTTCCATACTTCTCTGATCAACCAACATTATTTTCAATTCTTCAGAAGAACTGTTTAGAATATAAGAATTTATAGGATTTTTGATACAAAAAAATTATTTTACAGATGTCTTTTTTTAAAGGATAAGAGACCACGCAGGAGAAAAAATAGGATAAAAGCTACTGTGAAAATAAGACGAAACCAGCTACCTACTTCGTTTTCTTTCCATGATCCGGATCCTTTTTACTAAACCCTTAAATTTTATCTTCTATTCCTTCAAAGTTTCAAAAAGGATTTGACATATTCAATTATATTCTTACTAATTTTACTTAATTACGATTAATTTCTGGGGCAAATTAAGAGTATCCTTAGGACTAACAAAGCATAAAGGTACAGAGGATTGTTTCAAAAACTAAGTTTTATTGATTCCATTTTTTTCAGGAAAAAAGAAAATTGATAATTAATCAATTCGGCGGATTACCATCTTTAGTATTAAGACTTGGCTGAAAAAGTTAAACCAAACAAACACCGATGAAAAGTTGATTTTTCTTTTCTCAATCAAATATTCAGGCTTATTTCAAAACTCTCTTTTTTTTTTAATTCATTTTATGTAAAAAACTAAAGAAATCAATATTTCTTACATATAATATAATAATATATCGCGACTAAAGTATAAATATTTTCTTTTGAGATAATAAAAGAATTGAGTACACCTACACTAAATCAATATTTCTTTATAAAAAAAACTCTCTCCCTTATTTTTAAACATATTTATAGATATTTTTATTGATTGGTATTCTAATAAAGGGAATTCGGAGAGTTTAGCTGGTTAGCATTCACTGTGGGCTAAAATTGAATCAAGACAAAAGTAAGTGCCGAGCCCTGGGACCTATGTATGGTGAAAATAGACATAAAACTATGATGATTCCAGGTAAAACCAAAATATTTCAGCGGGGGCTTTTTGAGAAAATTTGATTTGAAAATTTCAAGTTCAATTTTCACTTTCTAGGAGATGCCGCATAATCATGACAAGAAAAGCAAATATTATTTATTTTAAATTTTGAACAACGTTGCTTTTATAAAGTTCTTCATAAAACCACTCCTGAAGGGAGTTGATAAATGGCCATTTTTATTACTTGCTTTGCTAAGGTCACGAAAATTCAGCCTAAAATAAATCATACATAGAGAGAGTTCTGACACTATACAAGTGTTAGTGTCCGTGTGTCCTACCGTTTCAGTGCTTCGCTTTTATGGATGTTGTCATCCTTGTTTATTTTATCTATATTACCAAAAACCTAGTATGTTGATCAAAAAAGATAAAAGTTTTAAGAAAGTTGCTAAGTTCACCTGCTTTCTAACGTTTCAATTCCAATTAAATACTCTTCGTGAAACTATCCATTAAGCTATAGTCGATACAAATTAAATATAATTATTTCTATAGAATTTATGAATAAATAAAGAAGATCTAGATACATACTCTCTAGACCATCCAATAGGAAAACAGTGGAGGAAAAAGCTGGCCATAATATTGGTTAGATAATGTACAGATTTGGGTCCGAAAGGGCAGTTAAATTTTCATTTTATTCGCGTAATGACTCAAATAGTAAAATTTCTTTGCTCATATAATGTAAAGCATATGACAAATATTATATAATGAGTCAGCTATGAAATTTCTTGGGATAAAGCTAGCTTTTTGGAAATTATATCGTCGAAAAATTTCCTCCCTCGTTTTATTAGAATGAATCATATATAACTATGCATAAACAAAAGGGTTTGTCTGCTAGGAATCCTTTTTTTTGTGTTTGACTTATTATAATGCCAGATTGGCCATCTAAATCTTCTACATCTATTATGTTATGCCCGAAAACAATTATAAAATATTTTAATACCGCGACTGTAGCTAGGAGTCAAAACGCCCACGATCGTTGTCGTTAAGGTTCAGGCCAAAATCTAAAGCCAATTAAAAGACATGTCAGCCAAGTATCATCTTTGCCATAAGCAGGTCCAACCTACTACCAGCCACATACATAATACATTAATCCTCGAGAGGTTATCGATTGTAAGAAATATTTTGTGAAAATCAATAATCAATGTACCTAGCGTTTTTTCAACAAGGTTCCTAAGAAAAAGAAATTAGTGATAGGACAATTAGCAATTATCACGCGTTGCAGTTTCTCGCAAAATTAGAGATAGAAGGCAAACACAATCGGCTGGATACTACGGTTTACGACGAGAGCGGCGGTTCCGTCGCCGTTTCGTCACAGTTCCACATTGTTCTTCTTTAAAGCAAATGCCATGCCAAATTTCAAAACTGTAACTTTAGTTGAATTCCTTGACTTTTTGTTTTGTTTTCAAAAATGTGTCACACCCACTCTCGTCCTTTAAGAAGGAATTAAATTCCCCCAGAGAGACTGATTCACGGAAGGACAGACAGACCCAACAATTACAGAGTTGCTTTGATATCCGAATCAAATAATAGTTATTTATCGCATCGTATCATAGACATCTTTCTGCGGATATTGAAATGAGAAATTGTAAGATTATAACCAGTTTGGTTAGCAGGTCTGTGCTAACAAAACTGTTTTTTTTGATTTTATAACAATATTCGTAAAAAATCTGTCTGTAATACGATGCTATACATGATTTTCAGTATGGCTGAGAACCGGTTCTACTCCAGCGGAAATACATCGGTTTCGAAGCCATACTGGAAAAAAACTTACTTTACATCTTCTTCTTTTCTAATGTTACACCTAAAAAAAATTAAATATATTACATTCATAAAATATGCTGTCTTGTGGAAAAATAAAAATAAGGATGACAACATTCATAATAAGCAAAGCACAAAAAAAACATGAATGTAATACTAATACGGACAAGGAGATTTAAAGAGAATTCGTTAAAATCAAGATTAGATAATAGATATACTGGAGAGAAAATATCACGAAACCTTTCTCATGTTTTTTTAATATTTATAATTTGTGGCATGACTGACAGACCGACGGACAAAGTAAATTACAAACTGAATACTCATTGGTTAAAGAAATATTTACAAAACAATCCAACCGTCTGTCTTGTATAGCAGCTGCAGATAGACATTTCCCCCATAGAATTACGGACTAACTGACACTGACATGACAAAGTGAACTATAGGGTAGCTGCGCTACTTAAAAATACCCACTTAAATGACAAGAAAAAATATTCATGAATGGACAAACGAACAAAGTGAGTTATAGAGCTAATGTTCAATGTTAATAAAAAAAAAGGGAAAGCAATAGAATAGTAAGAAATAACATAAACCTTTAAAGATAAAAGACATATGAAAAACTCATAGACCTATAACCAGGGGTAGCTATTCTAACCAATAATTCTACAAAAAATCACGAAACCTTTAAAGTATCTAGTGGAATATTTTGTTTTTGTCTATAACTGAAGAGGGGTGGGAAAGAAGGGGAGGAAAAGGGAAAGGGGGTTGTGGGAAAATTTTCCTTTGGAGTTGTTTGTCAGAATATCATTCCCTTGTCCATGCCTATAGCCAAATATGTTTATTCACTATGTATTGGCACCCAGTGGTATGGGGAATCACAAAAAATATATACACCAATTTTAAATAGCAGCCAATAGTCACATTTTTAAAGATACAGCCGGGTATTTGGAATTAAAGAGTAGCTGCGCTCAGAAGCAGACACCTAATGTAGTTTACAGCTTGCAATATTAATCAAATAAATGCATAAAACCGCTTTAAATACATTCATTGACAAAAGTGTATCATATAAAAGATTAAATTATAAAAATAACCTAAAAAAGGAATTTAATTGATGTATTTTTAACATTAATAACTTTTTATCAACTTTTTCGAGGAAAAAAAATATTTCAGATAAAGCGTTTGTGAAGATTATTTTTCCACGTAAAAAAAATATTTAAAAACTTTATATGCACTTTTAGATGAAATTTGAAATTAAAAATCAATGTTACCTAAGTAAATGTTTTTTATAGATTTGTTTCAAAATGTCTTTGACAAGTTACACTTAAAAGCATGGCTTTTGAACGGTGATATTCAATGAAGTCTTTTTAACATTTTTTGTTGTTGAAAATACTCTACAAGTTACCAATGTCAGTCTGCAAAGATATATAAACTGAGATGGGGTTTTAAAAAATGCCGCGTTTTTTCGACAATTTTTTCGACATTGATTGACATTGATTGATGGGATTTCAACACAGAGTGTACAACTTAAGAATTCAAAATTTTACAATTATTATTTTAGCCATTTGTATAATGTCTAATACAACTTAATCCATTTTCGCCGCATATTTATTAATGCATCTTTTTAGATCTGTATTAGACATTATACAAATGGCTAAAATAATAATTTTAAATGTTTGAATTCTTAAGTTGTATACTCTGTTTAGATTTCGCGAATGCCGCGCTTGTTATTTATAGCGTAAAAAATGTGGAGAAAAAACGCTGCATCTTTTAAAAACCCATCTCATTGCGTTAGACTTACAACATAGGAAAAGCTTTGCAAATATGTTTTCATTTTTTAAAAAAGAATACCTAAAATATTTTTTTAGTAAACTTTATGAAAAGGCTTATAAACTACTAGAATTCTTGGTGGTAAATTGATAAATGCCAACAAATTTTTTAAAAAATTTAAGACTGACCTTATTGGTGTAACATCTCCCAACTTTTTCATTTCTGTGGCAGCAGTGTTCAACTAAAATTTGAATATGTGGAGTGTGCAGATTTGTGTGCCAAAGTGGATAACAAAACTGGTTTAAATCTAATAAGTTTTCATTCTAATATCCACGGAAAGCTGTCTATAATACGATGCGATAAATAACTATTACCTTGTCACCATCTCTTGAACCGATTACAACCCTTTTAGAAAACAAACATTACTTGAAGTAACTTGGGATCAGGAGCCGCAGCCGCTTTTAGCCGTTTAGCTTTGAGAAGCAGCTGACGCTAATGACAACCTGCTAATCATAGAGGGTAATTAAACCATAGAAAATATAAAAAAACTACTCAAAGACCTTAAATTTTTTAGTTACATAGCATCTCTATAATTATCTACTTCTCTCACTGACTTACTCCCTGATTTACTCCTTCACTAAGAAGTGTTGTATACTATATTAGATTTCCCTTAGAGTCCAAGATTTTTGATCATATTAGCGTATACATGGGGTAACGACCCTTTTATTTTTGTTTTATTTGCACAATTTTTAATATTCTCTTTCATGGTGGTGATAGAATTCAATAAAATAAAAAAAGAATTTGAGCCAATTTGTTTTAAAACTTTGGGTACCAGTGTAATTTAATGTCCAATGCCCGCTTCCTCCCTGAAGATTAGAAAGCATAGAACTTTTCTTGCTGTTTGTTTTCCCTGGCGCCAAGTGTTAAAAGCTCCTCTGTAATAGCTTTACCAATACCAGTTCCACCTCCTAAACATTGTAGTTTGGTTTTTAAATGAGTCAGGTTATTAATCATGACTCGTACCCATCCTCTCAAGGGGTCAACCACAGAGGGAGAGACTAGGGATTACCCCTCCCCCCTCCCACATTAAGAAATTAAAAATATTTTTTTTAGGGGCAAAATACCTATTCCAAGTTGGGTGGAATTTCATCCCCCCCCCCTCACTCCTCCAGTTGCGTGCACTGCTATTCACCAGGCCGGAATGTCAAGGTTTGTGGAGATAACAAGGGTGACAACATCCATAAAAGCAAAGCACTGAAACGGTCAAACGGACATTAACACTTGTATAGTGTCAGAACTGAAAAATCAGAATATAAATGTTACATAATAGTCGCGGCAAAATTATAAATAAAATTTGTTGAAAAACGCTAGATACAGGATAATGTATATGGACATACTTTAATTTTCAGGACTTGATTATAGAGATGCTTCGCTTATAATATTGTACTTTGTTGTCCTAGGAATCAGTATTCAAAAAATCAGATCAATAGGATAATTTTATTTGATACAAATTTGTTGTTAAAAAAGTTGAAAATCAACATGTTTAAAATGGACGTACGGACATTCTAGTAACGATTATAGAGTGGCTTCGCTTTCTAAATCGTACCTAACTACTACAGGAATCACCATGCAAAGTTTGAAATCGATAGGACAATTCTAACATGCCTAAATTAACGAAAAAAGCTATCCGTTACAGACGTACGGACGGACAGACGGACCCTTATTTTAGAAAAGCTACGCTTTTTAAAAAAGGGGAAGAAAGTTTTTCATAATATCTAGTTCTAACAGTTAACACTCCTTTTATATTATAAGTCTACCAATGTCTTTTGAATACTGGACTATATTCTGATTTAGAAACGTATGCCTGAAAAAAAAAACTTTTATGAACGGTTAATAAGCAAGTTGTAGCTTTCTAAATTCCATTTTACAGACCTGACGTACATTCCTTAATTGTAGAGAACTTACACTACTTAAATGAGAAAAAAAACCTGTTACAATGGCAACTTTGTCTTTAAACAATCCAGGCCTAAAAACTGACATTTTGAAATTCTGCAAAAAAAAAAGTTAGTCTAAATGTGTGTAGCTATGCCGTCGTTAATGATAGCAGGCTTTTAAGCTCTAGGTTTATGTGCGCTTTAGTATATGAGATTCCTAAAAATCAACAAGCTAAGAAGAAAAATACGGGTTTAGTCCCTTTCGTGACAACGACTCTTTAGTGGCGTTTCTTCGTTTTTTCACAGTAGCTTCTGATAGGTTATGTGATTGCCCCAAGGTTAGGCAATTGGCCCCGCAGAGTTAGAGCCCCCCGCAGGGGCTAGAAATAGTTGAAAATCTGATGTGAAAATACGACGAAATGCCCTTTAAGAGGCGTTGTCACGAAAGGTACTATACCTAAAAATACTTATTTTTTACTTTTTCTATTCCCTTTGCTTATCTGAATTTTTTTTTCAATAACCCATTTATCTTCGGAAAATTTATTTAATTTTTTAAATGCTTTAATAGGGATTATTTTTGTTTGTAAAATATTTATTTTACTTATTATATAAAGTTTCAAGTTATTTAGTTCAAGCATTCTGTCTTATTTTGCTATATTATTTCAACAGGTGTGCATTTAATTCCGAATTCGTAATACATCAAAAAATATCAAAACCACATGATATTGTTAGTACAACAGTACAAACTGTACCATTATTTTGTAGTCAGGTTTAAGCTTCCAGCTTATTTTTAAAATCATAAAAGGTTGATTTCCCTGAGGCTTACAGGCGGCTGACACGCGGCTGCCGAGCCCTGCTGTCAATTAAGGTGAGCAATAATTTCCCTCCAAAAAATGACAATACAGAAGATTTTCTTATTGGAATTTAAAATATGCGAAAAGCACATGAGTATCAAATACAGACAAAAAAAATAGTGCGTTACTGTTACTTGCTATTTGACATTAGAAAATTTGATCAAACCTATAATACTAAGGACAATACAGTACAATCTTTGCTTATAACATTTGCAGAAGTGAATGCACACTCTCTCTATCGGTTTTAATTTTATCACAATTTTGATTACTACAGGTATTGTGCATAAATTATGCTGTGAAAAATGTACAAAATGTTCATCACTTCTAGGAGTTAACAGGCCAGTTGTAACCAACAATGGAATTAATTCGAATTTTTTTTTAATTTTAACTGTTTTTTTTTTTTTGGGGGGGGGCTACCTAAGTATATACGAAATATTTTTTTTCGAATCAATTCAGTTGTTGGGCATAACTATACCTGGTTTACAAGCTATTCAAGATAACAAGAACGATTGCGTTCAAAAGCAGCGAAATTTGTCACAAAATTAATGACCTCGGGGTTAGCAAAACTTGTTTTAATTTTTAACTTTTCATTTAATATCTGCGGAAAGCTGACTATAATACGATGTGATAAATCACTATTATTAATTCGATTAATATATATTTACTTGGCAAAACACTTTATTTTTTCCTAATTTTAATTTTTTCATACCAAACACAAAAGACTTGTAAGTTTATTGCTAAATATTTTTAGTTATATTGTCTTTAAATATAACCTAAAAGTGTAAATAATTTACTAGATCTAAATAAAGATGTTTGCAGTATGGACAGAAAAACGATTAATATCCGATGGATTAAAACCATTTCTTAGCTATAAAGAAAAATCATAGGTATAGCAATTATTTACAGGCAATTTTCCATGAGTAATAAAATCAATATCAGTTTTGTTTGCCCGGGCCTTCAGCCCCTCAGGACCAACTAATTAATCTTATAATTTGTTATTTTACTAACCGCGGAAAGCTGTCATAATAGTTTTTTATCGCATTGTATAATAAACAACTTTCCGCGGTTATAAAAATGTAAAAATATTAAAAATATTAAAGATTAAAACGAGTTTTGTTGGCGACGAGAGGTTAAATACCAAGGCTAACAAAACTGATATAATTCTATTTTATTTTTATATTAAAATTCGTGGAAAGTTGCCTGTGTAACAAAACTGTTTTTAATAAAAATGGCTATAATAATACGAAACATGATATTTATATGTGGCTGAGAACCGGTTCTTATCCACCGGATATTAATCGGCTTCAAAGCCATACTGTAAATAAATATTGAAACTAAGCTTTTGCAAAATTTGTTGCTAAAACATAAATTTCTGAAGATTCTTTTCTGCTGGATGCTGGCTTAACGATATTAACTTTTCTGAACAAATAAAAATATGATAATATCAATTTTTACAAGGATGACAACAACCATCAGTAGCAAAGTCCAAAAAAACATGGATGGTAATACAGATAAATGTATAAAAAAGCATTTGCTAAAATTAAGAATTGATTTATTGGAGAATAAAACCACGAAACCTTTCTCAAGGATATAATTTTCATTTCCTTATATTTTTTGGGGGTATAGTCCTTTTCGTGGCAACGCCCCGGCCCTTAATGGGCGTTTCTTCGTATTTTACAGTAGCTTTCCTCCTATTTCTATCTCCTGCCGAGGACTCTAACCCTGCAGGGCAATCACCTAACCCAATATAACCTAACCTATAATAACTTATCAAAAGCCATTTTAAAAATACGACGAATCGCCCCTTTTTTTTGTAGCATGACTGACAGGCCGACGGACTGAATTACATACTGAATGCTCTGGCTTTGTGTACATGTGTGTTAGTTGGGTTAATGTTGAGCAAACACACTAAAATTTGGGAACAGCTTTGCTTCAAAAAACAATAATAGCAGGGACAAGGGAATGATATTCTGACAGACAATTCTGAAGGAAAATTTCCCCACAACCCCCTTCCCCATTTCCTCCCCATCTCACCCACCCCTCTTCAGTTATATCAGAAAACAAAATATACTTCCACGATACTTTAAAAGGTTTCGTGATTTTTTGTAGAATTGATGTTTAGAATAGCTACCCCTGAATAATAGTAAATAACTTTTACCTGTAAAACTTTTTGAGATCATTCAGAAACCTGAGCCAAAGTCAAACATTCATTTTTATTTCAAGTTTAAAAGGATAGTTTAAATTTGGTTTAAGTTGTTGTTATTCAATATATTCAAAAACAAATAAAAAGTATCACCAAATTTTTGAAGGAAAATTGAAAGGTTTATCACACTATTTCTTATTGGTTTGCTTAACAACTTTGGAAACTTATATAAATTTTGATTGTTTTTTTCTATAAGTTAAAAGTCCAAACGTTTCAACCACTAATTGTAAACTACAAAAGAGGAAATTTTGTGTGTTATCATTGGGGATTTGCATTAATCTAGATGCCATTGTCTTATCTTTTTGGTCCTTGATATTCTATTCTATTTGGAGCATTTAACGTAAAGTAAAAAGTTTTTCCTATTAATGAATTTGTAGCTGAAGTAACTGACTAAAAATCTTCTAATCAAAGTTTTATAAATTAGAATACACTTTGTACATATAAAAGATTTATAAAGGGAAAGTTAGGTTGCGGGTAAAATCAGTAAAGGTTGTGTGTTTCAAGTTAAAAAAAGTAGTAGAACGATAAAAATTTATGTTAACTTTTTTAAAAAAATTGTTGTCTATAGTTCTTTTCAATAAGAAATACACATATTTAGTGAATATTATCGTTCTACTACTATTTTTAAGCCTTAAAACACACACTTTTACGGATTTTACCTGCAACCTTCCTTTCCCTTAATACTTTTGAATGTTTAGACTTTTAACCTGTTGGTGTTTGGGCTGTTGAATAACTTAACAAGCAGGGAGCCATCTTTAGCCGTGTGCTGCAAGGCGAATTTCAAAACAGAATACACTGAAAGCAAATGGATTATTGGTGCTTTCCCTCACAGTGCCTGTCGAGCACTGCCCCCTTCCTCCTTCTTTTTAACTATTAATATTCCTAACTCCTGCGGGGGAGGGCCTAACCTAGCAGGTCCAATTTCTAAGGTGTCCTAATTCTACGGGGCTACCTAGTACCCAATAAAACTGACCTAATATGGCCTAAATTAAAAAAGAAACCCCCCTTATTTTAATTTTGTGTAAAAATAACAGGGGGTGTTGTGTGATCTACAAGGTACTAACAGAAAAACATCGAATTATGTCACGGGGCATAGAAGGAGTTTTTTTTTTATAAATTAAACATCTATATTTAAGGAAAAACCAATCTACTGACAAGATGGAAAGAAAATACGCAAGTTAAAGTTTTAAAAACATATTTTTCACAAATTAAAATATTTCGTTAACCCTTACCAGATCGGGCCCCAATTCCCACCTTAAAAGATTGGGGGGGGGGCTAATTTGACCCCCCCCCTCTATCTCGGCTGCTGTTACAGTTAGAGACATAATTTTTTTTCGGGGGGTTCATGTGCATATTTAGAGAAAATTACTTTCCCTAGTCATAGCGGTCAGACCGCTCCTTGGCCGCTTTTTAGCGGCCAGCCGCTAAATATCAAAACTGCTGTAGAGCGGCCAATTTTAAAGCTAGAATCACCAAATTTTAGGTGGAACTTTTTTTTATAACAAAAATATTACTTTTTCTGACCATCGCCGAAAAACGGCAAATAACGAAAACCGCCATTTTGGCGGTTACGGTGGTAAAACGGCGGTTGGCGGCGCCAAATGATATTTTTATCTGTTTCTGATCACAATAAAAGACTACATAAAAAATTTGGCTGGTCTATAGCTGTTTTGAAATTCAACTTACAACGACAAAATTACAGGTAGGAAATAGAAAATCGGTAAAAAATCGGTCAAGGAGTGGTCAAACGGTCATGACCTTACTACTCACGGAAGTTTATTATTACTCAAGGATGTAACACAAAATTTTTAAGGTCTCTAGCTGTAATAGAAACCACGATATACATGATATAAGTCCATATTAAAAGCAGGACATAAAATCGGTCCGGAAGCGGTCAAACGGTCATAACACTGTGGTAAGCCGAAGCGTTTCAGCTCACCGGTTGCGAGTTCGAATCCAACGAGCCCTAGCCTTGAAGTATTCTACCAAAACAAACTAGCAGGATTTACTCATACAGAAATTATATATTTAACTGAATACATTTACAATGGGTGGTTACTATATATATACAAATAGATTATAACAATAGGTTAGGTTTGAAGGGGGTGTGGGAGACAAGGGCGTAGCCCGCGGCGGTAGACATTCTGTGGGGTAAGCTGTAGTAAAAGGGAAGGCACCATCTCCCGGTTGTATAGTTGCCTGAGGGGCGCGGGGTTGCTAAGTGTCCGTGCCCCTCCCCTATTTAGCCAGTCCAATCTGACCGCTGTGCAACGGGGTCATCTGCGGTCATGAGGTGAATGGTGATATAATAGGATTAGTGCAGAAGGCTTGACGTGATAAGCCACTGCGTAGCAACTCTGTAAACTACTCGTCCGTCTGCTGCCGTATTACCACAACCTCCCCTTTAAGGGCTGCGGGGCTCCCGAGCCACCAGGCCTTGAACCTGGGGATACGGCAGCCTCCGTCTGCGAACGACAACATCTTCCTGGGGCACAGCTCGGTGCAGGACAGCCCTGGCTATACAGGCTCCACGGGACACTCGCTGCTCGGTCTGGATGTGGTTGGATATCAGCATTGTCAACTCCCGGTTGGCTTCCAGCTGCGGGTTGGCGACAGCCAGGCCCCGTCGTTGGAAGTTTGGCCTTGTTTGCAGGACTAGCTCTGTCTCGGCTGGTAACTGAACACGGAGGCCTAGGCTCACTCTAGAGGCTCCCAAGGGGGGAACAACGATGGAAGAAGGCGCGTAGAATTCCATGGGGGCGCCTGCCTTGTCCAGGTTGCTCGGCCTCTTAGCACCCACTCGGATGGGGACGGCTGTCATCAGTAGGGGACACATCACTTCAGCTTCAGCCTCTGGGGCCGCCACTTCCATCTCAGTGGCCGCTTCTTCTCCTGTAGGTTCGCTGCTGGCAGGCAGGGGCTCCATGTCAGCATCAGGATTCCAGACTGCATCCCTAGGCGGTTCTGGGGCTGGCGGCGGCAGCGATGGTTCGTTGGGCTGGTGCTGCAGGTTCTCTTCCATCGGGTCACAATCCTGGCCGCTAGGCTGTGGGGCGGCGGCTGCCGGCTGGTACACTGGAAACTGTCCTGGGTCACCAGCTGGCAGCGCCGCAGCTCCGGCTGGCAGCTCAGTGGCGTCCTCGTCGCCGTCCAGGTCGCCTTGGATGTCTGTTGGAATCTGCTGGGCAGTTACATCTCCGGTGTATTTGCGCAGTCGGCCTACATGCGCGGTGATTTCCGAGATCTTGGCTGTTGGAGAGGCAGGTTTGATGACGTAATGGACGTCCGTGGCTCGTCTCACTACCTTCCAAGGGCCAGTCCACCTCTTGGTAATCTTGGCTGACTTCCCTGGCACCAGGCTGGGGGCCAGATACCAGACCAGGTCTCCAACTTCGTACTTGGCCGTGCCTTCGTAGGCGGCCGCGCTCCTTCGGATGGTTCCCTCCTCTCGCTGCTGGATTGCGTCGTACACGGCATGGTATCGTTGCAGGAGGGCTTGGACGTTGGCTGGGACTGAGGCATATTCAGTGTCTGGCAGCCGGAGTACCAAGTCCACCGGAAGCTTGGCCTCTCTCCCAAAGTAGGCCAGGAAAGGGGTCACGCCCGTGGATCTGCAGGCTTTGGTATTGTAGGCGAAGGCAATGGCAGGCAAGTGTGGCTCCCAGTTGTTGTCGTCTCTGTCCAGGAACAGCCGCATGCCTGTGTTGAGCGTCCGATGGAACCTCTCCACCCGGTTGGACTGCGGGTTGTAGGGCGGTGGATGTGTCAGGCCAATCTCAAGTTTGGAGGCCAGTTCCTTGAATACCTGGCCAGTGAACTCCATCCCATTGTCGGAGTGGATCTTCAGGGGACATCCGAACGTGGCCAGGTGGCGGTGCAGTAGGGTTTCAGCCACCGTGAGAGTGCGCTTGTTGGGGATGGCGTAGAGGCTGACAAACCGGCTGAACCCATCCTGACAGGTGAGGATGTAGCGGTTCCCGGCTGGCATCTCTGGTAGGGGCCCCACCAGGTCAATAAACAGGACTTGCTGTGGATACCCCTGTCGGGAGGGCACGTGTATCCCTAACTTCAGCCTCTCCTTGGTGACCTTCTGTACACACTCAGGGTAAGTCAGGCTGTCGGCATATTATCATCCTCCCGGCGGCTGAGGGCGTCAGCATTGGTGTTCTGGGTGCCAGGACGATGGCAGACAGTGAAATCTAGGGCCGCTAGCTCCTCCTGCCAGCGGGCCACCATCCCTGTGGATGTGTTCAGCGACTTCATCTGTAGCAAGGCTGAGGAATCGGTGTAGATCTGGAAACTACGGTAGGACAAGATGCCGTGAAATTTCCTAATTCCATACATGATGGCGGCCATCTCTCCCTTCCAGGACGGGTAGCGAGTTTCGGGGTCGGTTGTCTTGCGCCCCACGGCAGCAATGAGCCTCTCCTTGCCGTCCTGGCATTGGCTGAGTATGGCAGAGATGGCGCGGCTGCTGAAGTCTATGGTGAGCTGGAACACGGCTGGTAAGTCAAACCTGGGTGGCGCTCGGATGGGGGCTTGGCAAAACTTGTCCTTGAGCTGTACCAGCTGGGCTTCCATCTCGGCTGTCCAGGTCAGTGTCTTGGCCGTTTTCTGCTGATTCATCTCGTAGGTGAGGTCGGCATACTCGGGGATGAACAAGCGGTAGTAGCCAAAGAACTCAGGAGCGCCAGCAGGTCCTTGGGGGTGATGGGGGCCGGCCAGTCAAGGATGCGGTCAATATAATCCTCTTGCATGGCTATCCCCTAACGGCTGAGGGTGTGGCCCAGATAGTCTACTTTGGCTCGAAACAGCTTGGTCTTGGCTGGCTTGAGGCGGATTCCTCCCCTGTGGTGGGCTTCCAAGACTTCCCGGAGCCTAGCCAGGTGGGCCCAGGTGTCTTGGTGAAAGGTCAGGACGTCATCAAGATATGACTGGAGGTTGGCCGTGCCCAATGGGTTCAGGACCCCTGCAATAAATCTGGAGTAGACAGATAGTGCGGTAGCTAGGCCAAAGGGCATCCTTTTCCATTGGTACAAGCCTCTGGGGGTGGTGAAGGCGGTGCAGGGCCGGCTGTCCTCGGACACTCGGATGGTGTAGTACGCAGCCACCGCGTCTAAGGCACTGTAGACGCGGTGTCCCCCAGCTCGTTCTACCAGCTGCTGGATCCTGGGCAAGGGGTAGCTGTCCAGCTCAAGACACTTGTTGAGGGCCCTGTAGTCGATGGCCCAGCGGGTGCTCCCGTCCTTCTTCTTGATGGGCACCAGGGGGCTGCTCCAGGCTGAGTCCAAAGGCTCTATGACTCCTTCTTGCAGCCAGGTGTCCAGTTGTTTCTCCAGCTCAGCCTCCTGCCGCGGGTTCAGATCCCGAAATCTCTGGTGGATCGGCTGGGTCCCTGGCTTGAGGCGCAGCTGTAACTCTACTACATCAGTGCAGCCAGGGGTAGAGTTTGAGAAGACATCCCTGTACTCTGACAACATGGTCCAGACCTCCTTCTTGAGCAGGGGGTCCTTGCGCAGAAATTCGTTCTCCTCCATCTCAAGGGCTGCCCACAGCTGCTGCATATCTGGGGGCTCAACCGGCTCTTGGATGAATGGATGCGAGGGGGAGGCTTGTCGGAGACCTCCAGAATGTCGGGCTTTACCAGCTCCCCAGCCACGGGGAGGCCGGCGTTCAGCAGGAGAGGCATCTCCCCCTCATTTACCACCAGCACTCAGAACACGCTGGCGGAGCCAGGCCTGTGCGCATACAGGCCTTCTGGGATGACAAGATACTCCCCAAACCTCTGTTCTGGGGCAGATAGTTGGATGGCATCCTTGGAACGGTGTCCCACTAGCTCAACAGGGACAGCCATGACACCGCGGCCAGGCAAGACCACCCTCTTGGCCGTACGGAGTTGGGGTGGTTGGCCATCGGTTGGAGTGACAGCGCTTAGCCTGTACGTGGCTGGCACGGGGTCAGCTTCAGCTCCGGGAGCCACCGGCCGCGATTTGACGGGCTCGGCGCCGGGAGGGGCTGAGGTGTCGGAGCCATGCGTGGCTCCGAGGGCGCTCGGGAAACGTCGTTGGCAGGTTCTCCAGAGGCACCTTGGGTACTGGGGGCAAGCCCATGGCTAGCAGGTTGGTCCCCCTGTGGGCGTTCAGCGCAGCATCCACCCAGTGCGTGCCTTTCTCGACTACACGCGGCTGCTCTAGCAGTGGGCCTGGCAGAGGCCCCTCGTAACTCAACTCTCTCTCGGCTGTCTCCCGGTCTATGGGGACGCCACGGAGTGGGATAAACTCCCCACGCACCCACAAGCAGGGGGGTTGCATGTCGAAACAGAGCCTAGTTCCGAACTCCTTGAGAAAGTACCCTCCTAGGTTCAGAGGGTGTGAGAGATTCCGTACCACAGTCACGTGGTACAGATGGAGTATAAGAGTGTGTGAGACTGCCATATATAATTCATATAATTTTCCAATTACCTGAAGGGGTTGCCCTTCCTCATTAGCAGTCAGGATTTGGGTGTTGTCTGGAACCAACATCCGCTGCACGCCCATTGCGTGCATGAGGTGTTCAGAAATGACGGCAGACCCTGGTACACGGTTGCCAGAATCTACCATGGCATCGACCTGTACGTGCTGGGCAGGGTCAGGAGTAGGGAACCTCACCCTGATGTGGCAGGGGAAGTGGAGGTCCTGCCCTTGAGACAAGGGGGCCTCCCGCTCGGCTGGGGTCGGCAGAAACTTCGGCGGTGGCCGAACCGCAGCTATGGTAGTATCGCTTACCATGGTGTGTGTAGACCGCTGGTGGTGGCTTATACTGTAGCTTTGAATCACTAGAGCTTATTAATTATCACTGGGTCAACAATTTTATATTTCTTTTTTATCACTTGGTTGACATTTATAAACACTTATGTGTAGTTATCACTGGGAGCTCTAGGTGTGATTCTGTAAGCAATGGCAGCAGGGAATGTCCGTCCTGCAAGGGTCGATGGATGGCGGCGGCAGGGAATGTCCCGTCCTGCAGCGCCGCTGGTTCGAATCCCGAAAGATGGCGGCAGGGAATGGCCCTTCCTGCAGCGCCTCGGGTTTGAATCCTGGGAGGCAACGGCAGGGAATGTCCCGTCCTGCCGTGCCTTTGGCTCAAATTCTGCTATCCGTCGCAGTGGTAGGCCTTACTTGTGTGCTGAAGCTTCGCAGCCACACATTGCCTTCTCAGGGAGACCAGCACTTAGCTGTCCGTCTCGTAGGTTTGGCCTGGGTGTCCTGGGGCTTGTCCCAGCTACACTTGCCAATCTAGACTCAGTTCTGTAGCCGTCTGAGCTAAATTATCCGATTACCGTGGCTGCGCACCTAGCACTACTCCCACATGGTACGGAAAATGCCGTAAACTGGCGCTTTTAGCAGGCTAAATCTGCTTGCCGTAGGCCAGAGGCCTACATAATGCATTCAAAATGATGGAAAATCGACCTAAAAAGGCCGGCTCGCGGGTCAGTTGGCTTCTCAGTTGGCAGCTGACTGTCCCCTTACTTGCAAAAGGGTCCAATCAGAGGTAGAATTGGCTAGTTTCTGTAGGGCTCGATTGAAACACGCTGACACCAAGATGTGGTAAGCCAAAGCGTTTCAGCTCACCGGTTGCGAGTTCGAATCCAACGAGCCCTAGCCTTGAAGTATTCTACCAAAACAAACTAGCAGGATTTACTCATACAGAAATTATATATTTAACTGAATACATTTACAATGGGTGGTTACTATATATATACAAATAGATTATAACAATAGGTTAGGTTTGAAGGGGGTGTGGGAGACAAGGGCGTAGCCCGCGGCGGTAGACATTCTGTGGGGTAAGCTGTAGTAAAAGGGAAGGCACCATTTCCCGGTTGTATAGTTGCCTGAGGGGCGCGGGGTTGCTAAGTGTCCGTGCCCCTCCCCTATTTAGCCAGTCCAATCTGACCGCTGCGCAACGGGGTCATCTGCGGTCATGAGGTGAATGGTGATATAATAGGATTAGTGCAGAAGGCTTGACGTGATAAGCCACTGCGTAGCAACTCTGTAAACTACCCGTCCGTCTGCTGCCGTATTACCACAACACCACTATTCTCAGATGTTCATTGATATCCCAGTATTCACCAAATAAAATTTTAGGTCTCTATCTTATACACAAAAGTCATAATGAAGAAATTAAGATTTATTTAATTTTTTTCTAAAATTGGTGCCACCTAACCGACTTTGACCGGACGCCACGACCGACACAGACCAGATATCCTTATAAGATTAACTATTGCTTACTAAATTACTAAACTTAAAAAGTCATGAAATCACAACTCTCTATCTTACCTACAAAAAAAATGACATAGAAACCCCCCCCCCCCGATCTGTAAGAGTTAAATTTTATATATGTAATATATTTTTAACCTAATTATTTAAAAGCAGAACTTAACAAACAGAATCATAAAAAAAATCACATAAAATATGAATTTAAAAAATTTATGAAAAATATGTTTTTGAAATATTTCGTTAAATTTTATATATGTAATATATTTTCAACCCAATTAAAAACAGAACTTAACAAACCAAATCATAATAAATTTACATAAAATACGAATTTGAAAAAATAACAACATGATTAAAAAACAGGGCTTAGCAGCCACTCGAAGTTAGGACTGCTTTGCCAGCGAATTCTATAATAGGACTTGAATAGGATAGCCGATAATAAGAAATTTTGACCGCCGTTACTTTATGTAAATCTTCCCTTCTTGACTAACGGCTGCAGCTGCGACTTGGCGGCGGAATGAAACTGCCAATCACTTAGTAAAAGAAACCTACCTAAAATGAGACTAGCATCCTGGTCAAGGCTTTTGTTGCCTAAAACATTAAAAGGTAATTTTTATGTGACAGTAACTGTCTATTTGTCTATACCAGTGAACAGATAAAGTTTTTCTGTCCAGGGAAGGTTTATAACCATTTAAGGAAGGGTACTATCACCCTTCCTTCCATGAGAAAACCCCACTGTAAAAAAATCCCCTCCCAAAAAAATATTTTCCTTACTTTTTCTTTTTTAAAAACTAAAATTGAAAAGGTATGGTATTTTAAACTGAAACACAGATAGGCAGAATTTTATTTTGCGGATTTAAGAAAGTTGCAAATCCGTTCCCAATCCTCTCTTATTACCATTAGAGTCTATCTTTATAATAATCTAGCGGCTACGCCCCTAGTGACCTTTAGGGGCAAGAAACATGTTTTCTTTTCAATCTATGTTAATATCAGCTGTTTACCTTTACATATTTTTTGTTGTTGATTTTTTAGCGGTTTCTCTTGGGAGGGTGGTGGTACCCACCTCAAATAGCTAGAAACCTTCCTTGGGCCAATGGAAAGCTACTCTGTAAAGGAGAACCATATTGGTTAGCGAGATTCTTCGATCAGAGAGACAGACATAGATAATTCTACTTTGTATTACAGATTAAGAAATATCCAATTACTCATACAAATAAGGACAATATGCATACCTGTTATATTAGGTGCCATATCACTTAATACTGCGTGGATTTTCTCATTTTCTAAATAATACATTCATCATTATTAATTCATTCTACAGTAGGTATTTTTAAAAGCGAAGCTTTTCTATAATTATTATTGTAAGAAATAAAGTCTAGGTAACTTATCAATACTTTCTTTTACTCTGAAAAAATTTTGGAACACGGAAAGAAAACGAAGTCGTACTTTCACTTCACAGTAGCTTTTGATAGGTTATTTTGGGTTAGGTAATTGGCCCCGCATGGATAGAGCCCCCAGCAGTGATAAAACGACGAAACCTGCTACTTCGTTTTTTTTTTCCATGACCCAAAACATTTTCATATTTAAGAACAGTTTGTAAAATCAATCCAACCCCATTGTTGGTCAGATTTTGTGACAAACAAAAATTGCAGATTATCTTTTTCTTTTTTCTTTTCCTTTTATTTTTGTTTCAATTTTTATGCAACGTAGTTGTTTTTGGCAATTAAAAATAAGGAAAACTGAGATGTCATAACAATTTATGTCTAATAATTCCAGGAAAAATAAACAAACAACATATTTAAAATTAATGTCGGAAAAAAGAGGAGACATTTTTTGCGCGGATTTTCCGTAAAGGTGTGCGCTCCAAGGACTTAAGACAAGAGTAGAACTCTAAAATTTGGAGTTGCTATAATGGGATATAACGTGGATTTGTGAAAAAACGGCGGCCGAACCGCCGCTCTTGCCGATTTTTATCTGCTTTTTTCTCGCTAAAAATTAGACAATTTTGAATCATTTGAGACAAACATTTTAAATTTTCACCTTAAACTTTTGGTAAAGCTGGGACATTAAAATCCAAAAACACACAATGAAGTGGCAAGAGCAAATAAAAGGTCAACTTCATTAGTTTGTCTTAAATGATTCCAATTTGTATTAGGTATAAAGAGAGGAGAAGATTAAAAATTTAAATTTTATTGTCTCATCTCTTGATAAAAAACATTACCAAAATGACTCAGAATTTTGAGCTGGTTATTTGGTAGAGTAAAATCTGTGTTAGGTAAGATAACGGCATCCTCAACAGGTTCAAAGCTAAGCAGGTCACAAGCGACTAGTCTACCTTTGACACCTAAATATTGTATTTATCACTCGGGGCTACGCCCTTAAAGGCCTCGAGAGGCATTTGAGGTGGTGAAGGGTTGAATTCGAACTAAAATTTTTTATTTTAGTTTTTAAAAGAAAAAGTAAAAAAATGTTTTGTCGGTTTTAAGGTACTAAAACGCAACAAAATAAAAGAAGAAAATGGCCAGCATGAACAAAAATAGTAAGATCTTTAATTTGACACCTTACTTTTAAAATTCTGTTAAGTAATTATTGAAAAAATCTATTTTGTTAACCTCGGATTAATCAAAACTTTGAAATTAAAAATATCCTCTCACAGGCATAAAAAGTATGTGTTCATATATACTTTTAGAATGAGAAAAATAATACGAATCCAGTCTAAGCAAAATTGAAAAACTTTTATAAAACTAAATTAAAAAATATAAGTTTATTTTAAGAATCATAATTTTCGGCTTTAAACGGTTAGCTTGAATAAAACCTGAACAAAACCTAAGCAAAAGACAATGCAATGTCGCAGATATTTTTTAAACACAAGAAACAATAATGTATTTTTAACTGCATTGTTTTGAAGTTTATAAACAGACTGATGCATATTTGTTCATAATTTTTCATTCTTTACATGTTCTGTAATATCACTATATTTATTGTAGTATCTATTTTATATATTGTATGAACGTTATCCTTTTTTTTTGGCAATTCTATTGGTTAACTTTATAGGTTAAGCTTCGCGATTCGTCAATTTTCGCGATTTGTGATTGGCTAGTTTAGTAGTTAGGGTAAGGCGGGGGAAGTTTCGGTAAGGGGCTATTTTCGGTAATTTTGACTTACCTTCATTAAATGACCTTTTTCTCCATGTTCCTTTCAAATGACAGAAAAAAACATAAAAGCAAATGTGTTCCTTATTAAATTGCCTACAAAAAAGTATAAAATGAATTTTTTTGTGAGGTACTTATTGGGTGTCAAAGTCGGACGAAAAATTTTTTTTTTTTTTTAATTTTTTTAGTAGGTGTGTAAAGATCGACGTACACAAAAATTGGTAAGACCTAGAGCTGATCCGTAAAAACCTTTTGAACTAAGAATTGCCCGCTCTTTCCAAATCTGTTGAGAGCTTTAAAATCGGGGTAATATTTTTTTCAAAAATGACCAAAGTTGGCGCCGGGGGAAATTTCGGTAATTTCAAAAGAAATTAAAATTCAACTTTTAAGGTTATGTTTTCATGTTTTCTTTTGTCAAATCTATTATTCCATATGAACTTTATAAGAATTAGGCCTAAAAATGAATAGAACAGATAAAAAACAAAAAAAAATTAATTTTATTTTTTGAAGCAAATTTTTGCGAGGAAAAAATCAAAATTTCTGATCCTTTGAAAAAAAATATTTTTGACATAGGAGGAATAGTCCGATCTTTATGAATTTTTTTCTGGTTAATCCCAATAATCTATACTAATTATGATTTTTTACGCTTGTTTGGTCGTTTGGCCTTTTTTCATAGATTTTTTTAAGGTTAAAATGTAGTCAAGATTTTTTGCAAAGATGACACTTTTGCTTCAAATTCGATTATTGAGGTCAATTTTTAATCAATTTTTATGTTTTTTGGTCTTAATCTATAGTTCAATGTGAGCTTTTTAAGGATCAGGCCTAAAAAGTAATAAAATACGTTTTTTCTTAAATTAATTTTAAGTTTAAAAAAAAAATTTAGAAAAAAAAATCTAAAATTCGCGTCTTTCAAAAAAATTCATTTGTAACATAGAAGGAATAGTCCGATCATTTTGTGGATAATCCCTACAACCTATACTAATTATGATTATTTATGTTCGACAGGCCGTTTGGCCGTTTTTCATCGATTTTTTTTTAGGTTGAAAAAAATTACCGAAAATTCCCCCGCTGGTGGGGAATTTTCGGTAACTTTTTTGCGGTCAATTTCGGCAAACTTCTAAAAGTCCTAGGATAACGTCCTTTTAGGACCTGATAGTCCTTTCCATAAGCTTTCTACCGGTCTTGGTTTCATTTGAAAATATAAATATTTACCCCATTTTTTTCAAAAAAAAACGAAAAAATACCGAAATTTCCCCCCCCCCTTACCCTACAATTCTTAAAATAAACTTTTTATTTTTTTTATTTTTTAATACAATTTTTTAAAACTTTTTCAATTTCGCTTAGAATGGATTCGTAATATTTTTCTGATTCTAAAGGTATATATGAACCCATATTTTCTATGTCTGTTTGATAAAATATTTAGGTTTAAAGTTTTTATTAAACCGAGATTAAAAAAATTGATTTTTTCAATAATTACTCAACAGAATTTTAAAAGTAAGGTGTCAAATTAAAGATCTTACTATTTTTGTTCATACTGGCCATTTTCTTCTTTTATTTTGTTGCGTTTTAGTACCTTAATACCGACTTAATTATTTTTTTTTAAAACTTAAATTACTAAAAAAATAAGAGGTCTACAAAAAAACCGATTGCATATCTGAATTCTATGAAAAATTTTACATCTACTACTTACTAAAAGAGCCGGCTAGCTATCTTAAATAAAAAGTGAAAAAGTTTATACACCTTCGTTCCTAATTATTTATTTTTGTCTATTGTCTTATCCCTTATGATCTCTGATAATACGAAGAAAGACTTTTATCGGCCCAGCGCTTTTTAGTGAAACACAAACAGACAATCTCGCCATTTTAAAATGATTGACTACTAACCTAATATTTGAGAGATGACCTGGGTCCAGGCGCCTGGCGCAGCCCCACATTCCACCACGTTATACCCAGGTGCGATAATACGGTATTTATCCTAAAATAATCAGGGATTTAAAGTTTTTAAGCCAACGAATAAGAAATCATAGGACTTTGAGGACTAATGTAATGAACAACCCATTGTCCTCTCTTTCTCTGACATTATACCCTCTGGTTTGATAAAATGGTATTTATCCTAAAATAATTAATTATTAACAAAGGGCCAAGGAACAATGATTGTTCTCTCAAGTGCAGCTTTCGTCGTAAATTCAAATATTCCCTAAATTTAACACGACAGAACGGGGGGGGGGGGGAGGATGTGAATAACGCCCATCTAGAATTAAAAATTGGGTAGGACTAGGATTAGGATTATTTGCGTCCAATCAAATTTAATTAGGTCATCCCCCAAAATAAAAAAAATATGAAACCTACTTTTAAAATAATACTTTTCTAGATTATAGATATTATTGAGCGACCTACTTAGTAAACTAGAACTATGAAAGTTATGTCTTATGGTATATTGAACCCAATAACTTGATGAGATTACTTTCTTATTTACATAAGTACATAAATAGTACTTTTATACAGAGAACGGACATGGGGCTGTTTATTGCACTAGTCCCCAAAGTTTAATAGTAACATTTCTTGTTAATTGGCTAAACAACTTTGGGGACTTTGTTTGTTCATTGAGTTGAGTGTCAAAACATTTTAACCATGAATTGTAATATACAGAAGGGGTAATTTTTTGTATCATCATTAGGGATGTACATCTATTAATATTCATTGTCTTATCCCTTTAGATCCCTGACTTTTCTACTATGATGATTCTAAAAATATAATAAAAGTTGTTTAAGCCACTTAAGTGACGTACAATAATTAAGTGGCATACCAAAAAGACAGAATATGATAGATTTGGGTTCTCCAGTAATCAACTATCTAGAATTACTTAGTAATTTAGACCCAGAATGAACATATTTATACAGTGACAGCGAGTTAATGGAACCAATATTTGATTAACCTAGTACACATGACTTTTATAAATATTCCAGTCAAACTTTTGCGTTCATTTTTTTCAGGGTAGTTTTTTCATAACTAGTGGTTATGCCCTTGCATCTAGGGGCTCTGTATTCAGAAGGATAGACGGGGAAAGAAAAAAAACCTATATCCAACTCGGGGCCTTTTTGAAGCTTATTTAAAAAGGAGAACTCATATAGTTAAATAGATATTGAAATATACAGCATCAAACATAAAAACAAATTACTATTTAAAATAAAATATGAAACTAGCTTCGGCCCTAGTCACTAGAGATAGCAAAGGAGGTCAGGAAAATTGACTAAAACCTTACTTCTTTATATATTTTACCAATATTTTATTCATTTATTGATGTATCAAAATAATAGAATCCCATTACATTAGACAATTGGGACTTCCAGACAAAGGTCGTGAAATCAAAGGATTGGTTGTCTCATAGTGCATGTGTCCTACCTACTGCTGTATATCCATTCTGACGTCCAAATAGGTATACTTAAGTCCAATAGAATTGGACAATAATTCTAACTGTTTATTTTTATAACTATATGGTAGGTATGTTATTTTGAGATTTTACAAAAACGTAAATGTTTATTATAGGTATAATAGTTATTTATCGAATCGTATTATAAACAGCTCTCCGCGGATGGTAAAATGAAGTATTATAAGATTTATTCCTGTTTTAGTGGCCCCGAGAGCCGAAGGACTAGGCTAAAAAACTAGTATAAATTTTTTGTTATTATTCGTAAAAATTGTTTATTATACTTTACGATGCATAACTTTTCAATATGACTCACGAACGGTTCTAATCCAGCGGATAGTAATCGGTTTATAACTTTACATAATTATGAAACTGATGAACGTCACACACGTGAACCTTGTATAACTTTATTGCACAATACTTATAAAGAATTATAAACTTTCGCATAATTTCTAAATATTACGTTATATCTCTTATTCAAAAAGTACTTTTTGTTTTTGTTTTGGGGGATTTGAAGTAAAGACGACCTTTTATCTGCCCAAAAAATTCATTTTTGTTATAAGGTGCTAAATAAATCGTCCATAATCAAATAAAATTAGTAGTGCTTTCCTTCAAAGTGCGTAGCAATTTGAGACAACCCTAGTTGTTAAAAAAAAATACGTGGGGATAGTTTTTTCTTAGCCTGCGACCGGCCCCAACACTTCAAGGCCTGTACCTGCGTTGTCATAACCCTGCGGGGCTAACCTATTTAAAAATAAGGCGGGGGGGGGGGGGGTCTGACAAGTTCGACTGGTTACTTTAAGGGAAACCGCCAAATAATTTATCTACCTGTAATTCTAATAGTTTATAGGCACTTCTAGCTCGATAATTATCTGTCTTTGATTTCTTTACAAACTCATCCTGTAAAAAAATACACCAATTTGTAAATAAGCATGTACAATATATTATGTACTACCGGCTATAGTGGTTAAAACGTTTGGACACAATAAAAGTCCCCATAGATGTTAAGCCAACGAATAAGAAAATGGTATTATAAAACGTTTGGCATTAGTGTAATTTATATCTCAATGTACCCTCAACCTCTATTTAATTTTAATTCTTAGATGTAATATCATATCATTTCAAATTAGTTTACTTTTGTAACGAAATTTTTTTATAGAATAATTGGATAAGAAGCAACTCTGGCTTATAAAAGAAATCTTATATAATTTTCATTTAACAAGGATGACAACATACATAAAAGCGAAGCTCTGAAATGGAAGGACAAATGAACATTAACACTTGTAGATTGTCAGAACTGAATTAGCAGAATATTAATGCATTAGTACAAACAAATATTGTAAGTAAATTTGTTGCAAAACTACATAAATAGATGATACTGTTTAATGACATACTTACATTTTTGGGACTTGTTTATAGAGATGCTTTGCTTATAACATTGTACCTTGTTGTAGTAGGAATCAGTTTTCAAAAAATCAGAAGAATCGGATAATTTTAACATACAAAAATTTGTTGTCAAAAAAGTTAAAAATCGACATGTTTCAAATGGACGTACGGACATTCTGGTATTGATTATAGAGTTGCTACGCTTTCTAAATTGTACTTAACTACTACAGGAATCATCATGCAAAGTTTGGAATCGATAGGACAATTCTAACCTATTTAAATTAACGAAAAGAGCTAACCCTCTGTGACGGACGTACGGACGGACCGACCCTAATTATAGAAAAGCTTCGCTTTTAAAAATAATAAGTAAATTCTACATAAGTAAAGAAAATTATTAAAAAGAATACAGAAAGGACTCTTTTTATGAAACTTTCAAAGATTTTATCGTTGGTCAGTAAGTGAGGGATAGGAATCCGAATACGGACGAAAAAATCATCTTCCCCTCAATGTACAAATATTAAAAAGCTTTAAAATATCTTTTGTTATTAAGCCATTAGAGTAAAACACTAGAGGGAGAAAGGGTTAAATAACTGTATCTCCCCATCGCAATCACCTTGTGCAACCCTTCTATTGGGTCATTGAAAATCAACCAAGGGTGTCGCTTATATTAACGCAGCCAAGTAGCAGAAAATAATTTAGAAGCAGACGAAAGAGGTCTTTGAAAAAAAAGGGAGGTAGTTGTTTGTATAAACATCTATACTATAGATCTGTTATTAAGCCAGGCGAATGATATGATATGATTATGGGTTCCAAATGTTTAAAACCGCGCTCACGCATTCGCTGGCTTAAAAATGTACTTATTTTTTATTGATTTGTTCATAATAACAGTGTTCATTCTTTTCAACCAATAATTTAAAAGGGAAATTTTTAAATAAACATTTTTGATGTACTTTGTGCATCAATATATCGTCCATTGTCTTATCCCTAAAGATCTTAAACAACTCATTCATTTGCATTGATGGAAAGGTCGTGCAAACAAACGGTATAATGTCAATATCTTTCACACATTCAAGACACCATTTAAGCCATATAAGTAAAGTTTACCTTTGAATGTCTCAGATACCAATCGCGGGATGAAGAAATCTTTTCTTTTGGGGCGGAGATAGAGAAATATTTGATGGAAAGTTGCTCTAGAGTAGCTTTTCTCCTTGGAGGACGTAGGAAAAAAATGTTGCTCATGACTAAAACAATGGATATGTATATTCTTACGTAAAAGTAACTTGATGTCTGTCTATGTGTATTAAAGGATTTTGCTAACTACTGGATCAATATGGTTCTCCTGTTCAGTATAGCTTCTCATAGGTCCAGGAAAGTTTTATAACTGCAGGGGGGCTCTAACCCTGCGGGGCCAATTACCAAACCTTGTGGGGCAATCACCTAACCCAATATAACCTAATCTAACCTAAAATAACCTATCAGAAGCCATTTCAAAAATACGACGAATCGCCCCTTAAGAAGCGTTGCCACGAAAGGCGGAGGGTCGACACCACCCCCTGCCCCCTTCCCTCGAACAAGTGCCCCTAGACGGAAGCGCTAGTATCTATACAAGTAATTAAATCTAAAGCTCAACTAAAGATTAGTTGTGTACTTTAGACTTCAACAAAGCTTTTGATATCTCAAAGTTTTAGGCATCTGTTTAAAATTATAACTTTAGGTTACTAAACTTTTAAATTTATTTTTATAAATTACTTTTAAAACAAACAGGGCTGGGATGAATAATAAACATGTAGGACGTAGGTAGGTAAAGTAGAAATGTTGGAATAAGTAAGAGATCTATAACCTAATTTTCAAAGAATGTTTTTATACCAATATGATCCAAGGAAGGTTTAAATCCATTCGGGGTAGGGTAACTCCCCCATCCCAGCCCCCCCCCCCCAAAAAAAAAAATGTTTGTTTTCTTTTTAAAACTAAAATTTAAAATGAAACGCCCTCAACCTTTCTCTAAGTGCCCTTTGAAGCCTCCAGGGGCAAAGCCAATAGAATTAATAAAATTAATAAAATAAAAAATTACCTACCTTTATTTGTTAATTAAGGAAGGCGTAGAATGAATTCCTAGATCCCAGGAAAACTATAATGATTATAAGATGGGCTGCTAATAAACTTTCTAAACAAAGCAAAAATAAATCTATAGTGTAGATGTATAACCAGACAACTACCTAGATCCCCCTATTGTAGACCTATTTCGTCTACTAGCAAATTACTTTCTGCTCTGTTTATTCTTATTATTTCTTATTCGCTAGTTTAACAATTTTTCGGACTTTTATTCAATTTTGATTGGTTGGTTCATTAAGTTGAGTGTCTGAACGTTTCAATTACTAATTGTAATCTACATAAGGGGTAATATTGTGTTTTATCTATTGGGTTGTATATTAATTTATCGGCCATTGTCCTATCCCTTTAGACCCCTAATAAATTGTCCACTTTTATATCTCGTTATTTTATGTAAGAAGAGTTACCTAAGAAAATATCCATCCAGGACGAATCAGTGATGTAATATCTGAATAAAATTATTAAATCAATAAAAAAATATATACCTTTCTTACTCTGTTATTCCCAAATTTACATTTTACACCCCCCAAATTTGTAAGAAATAAATTTCTTTTTCTATCTTTCCTGAGGATCTTAATTAGAAGATTTTTAAGAAATTATAACATTTTTTTAATTCAAATTAAAATTCTGTTAATCTGTCAGGGGAAGAAAAACTTGAGTTTTTAACATAAAAAAGAAGTTCTTGTTTAATGCCAATGTTTTTTTTTTAAATTCTAATCACTACCATAACAGGGAATAATCCAGTATGTCTACTAGCCGATTAATATCCGCTGGATTACAACCGGTTCTCAGTCATACTGAAAATCATGTATTGTTTAGTATTATATAATAAAATATCCTAATCTTCCAGTTTTGTTAGACTGGGCCTTTTCGGCCTTTAAGGTTTGACAAAACTGAAATTAATATTAAATCTTTTTAAACAATTAGAAACAAAAATATAAATCATACTTATAAAAGGTTTGAAAGTAATTTGACAATTCATCCACCATCTCTCTGAGGCTACTTTGGTTCAACTCATTAGAACAACAATTCTCCATTCATTTTTCTGAAACTTAAAAAATAATCATAAACGTACTTTTACCAGTTAAGCCATTAAAATACTGCAGGTATAATAGAGTGGCTATAATACTTCATTTGGCCACAGTTTAAAAATTGAGATTTAATTTAAGATTTAAGATAAAGAGATCATAATCTTTTTCACATTGAAATTTTGTATATTATAATTTTGCATAAAGAAATATTCTAAATTAGCAACTCAATTCATCCGTAATTATTTCAAAGGCCCCACTCAACTTATCGGATATCTTTTATTAAGTTTTGTAAGATATAATTCATTATATTCATGACAATGGTTTTATAAGTTTTTTTCTATTTTTAAGCTGAATGATAAACATTCTGGACGTTTTCAAATGATTTTATATAAGCTTTTATATAGTTATGATCGGTCCGTCCTTACGTAACGGTTAGCTCTTTTCGTTAATTCAGACATGTTAGAATTATTCTCTATATTTCAAACTTTGCATGATGATTCCTATAACAGTTAGATGCTATTTGGAAAGCATAGCAACTCTATAATCGTTACCAGAAAGTCCGTACGTCCATTTAAAACATGCTAATTTTAACTTTTATTACAACTTTTGACTTTTTGTATGATATAATTATCCTATTTATATGATTTTTTTGAAATAATGTTTCCAAGGACAACAAGGTACAATAATTTAAACAAGGCATCTCTATAATCAAATCCTAAAAATGAAAGTATGTCCTTTATCTGTATCCTATATTTAAGCAATTTTGCAACAAATTTGTGTACAGTTTTGTTTAGACTTACAAATTTATGTTCTGCTTAATAAGTTATGACACTCTACAAGAGTGATTGTTAGTTTTCCTAATTTTAGAACTTCGCTTTAATAAATGTTGTCATCCTTGTTCAACTAACAATTAGGTTTAGTGAAATTCAGGAATATTTGGATAAGTAATTGGAAGATAAAAGCTTTCTCTTCATTATTTTAAGCTACAATACAAGATATTTAAAATAGGTAAAAATCTATATAGGAAAAAAGTACCTACCTAGATTATCTCTCATAAGAATGATGTGCAAAATTCTGTATTTTGTAGATAATTTTGATTAGGTATCTAAAAGTTATGATTTCTGTACGAGTCTGCATGCAGTCATATCAATAATCAATGTAATATCATATAATTTGCGTCTACGCCCCTTTGGGAGGGGGGGGGGGGGAGATTGGGGTGATCAACCCTTTTAATTTTAATTTTGAAAAAAAAATTTGAAAGGGTCATATAATTTTTTTCTAGGGGCAATTTTCTTCGAAGAGTAATGGTGCCTTCCCAAAAAAAATTTACACTTTTCTAGGACCTATGAGAAGCTACATTGTAAAGGAGAACCATATCGGTTAAGCGGTTAGCGAGATCCTTCGGTACACACAGTCAGAAACACACACAGAGTTGCAGTATCAATAGTTGCAAAACAAGTGGAATAAAACTCCATGATACTAAACGTCAAAAATCCTTTAACATATCATTATCCATTTTTTCCAGCAAACAAATACATAGGGTAAAAAAAACAAGTAAATTATAAAAGATCTTAAAAGTAAATAGAAATTTAACCAGTTTGAACAAAATGCATTTGAAAATTTAAAAATAGTTTAAACAGAAATTTACAAAAAGGGAATAAAATTCAAAGACTCAAACATTTACTTAAAAATTCCTTTGTAAAAATAAACAGAATTAACTTTTTGTACCTTTTTCAGTCTAAATTACTTATCCCACTAGGTATCATTTAGTTCAATAGTTAATTTAGATCATGGAAAACAACGAGTAGCGGTTTTCGTCGTATTTTTTCAGTAGCTCTTCTATTTCTGGCCCCTGCAAAGGGCTTTAACCCTGCGTGGCAACCATTATCATTTAACTAACCTAACCTATCAAAAGCTACTGTGAAAATACGACGAAACCTGCTACTTAGACTGTAAACAATCACTAGTATTTGTCAGATTCGTCTTTAAGATTCATTGGCAGGCATTGAGGTGTCCAGGTGGCAGCTCCATCCTCACTCCAGGAAACTACATGTGGCAAGATCAGTACACCAGACTACAAATATTCATTTTTTTTTTAAAGAAAACAATATTTTTTTCGGCGGTTGGGTCATTCTTTTCTGGGGGCGATTTCTTTTGGGAGGGAGGTGTTACCCTCCCCAAAAATAGTTGTAAACCTTCCCAGGACCAATGAGAAGCTAACCTGTAAAGGAGAACCATTTCGGATCAGAGATTAGCGAGATCCTTCAGTACACAGACAGACACAAACACAGATCCTTTTACTTTATAATATAAAAATCTCTAAAACGAAGAACTTAATCCATTCAGTAGTTATTAAAATCTCAAGCTCAAGACAAAAAAAAAACATTACTACTTTATGTTTACCTGGCTAGCTTGATACACAGCTTTTCTATACAATGGATCGCCTTTGAATTAATCAATCAATAGAGATAAGAATAACTTAGTTGGCAACATTGACGTCCAAAGAGAGGTGGGGGAGGGGTTTTCAAAGGATGTTTTTACCCCCTCAAACTTTTAAATACTCTTTTTACCTCCTACAAAATTTTAAAATACATTAGATAACCCCCCCTTGAACCTTTAGAACCTCCAAAAAGAAAAAATACGCCCTAGGTTGGCAAAGTAGAATAACAACTCAGATTGTTTAAACTTTGGCCAAATAAAAGTTAAATATAAAAGGGTTTTCCTAATTGTTCCAAGTTTACGGTGCAAACCCTCGCCTCCCCGCTTTCTAATATATTATCTGGCCTTCTAATATATATCATGTATTCCAAAAATATTTGAATCAACGTTATCACCATAAAACTAACAAACCCTTAACAAGTCCCTCAAAAAAGGCCTAGACGAGTACAAAACCATCCCTCCCTTTATATAAATTGACAATATGGGGGAAGGATTTTATGTTTGCACCAAAGGTATAACATCAGCCTCTCGCAGATTTAAGGCATTGGAAAAAAATACCGCCAACCTTTTTTCCTATCTTCAATTCATTTTTAAAAAAAGGGGGGGGGGGGTCAGTGTCCTTTGAAGGAAACCATCACAAAAACTTATCACTATATTCCTGCCTTTGGTTGGTTGAAATATGACACAGTCAGACCGTTGTATGACAAACACAAGCGCACACACAGTATTGGAATCTGACTCGACTATCTTCTCCAAGTGTTGGATGTGCTTCATGGCCCTGGGGCTGATTGGATCGTTGGCTTGCTTCCTTAGAAATTATTTTCAGGTAAATCAAGTACTCTTTAAATTAAGTTTATAGTTTATAGAACAAGAAATGTCTTACTCAGTAGGCACTAAAGTTTTCGGGTATAGTCCCTTTCGTGACAACGCCTCTAAACGTGTCGTATTTTCACAGTAGCTTTTGGTAGGTGTTTTTAGGTTAGGTTAAGTGATTGCCCCGCAGGTGCAAGAAATGAGAGAAAAGCTACTGTGAAAATTCGATTAATCGCCCCTTAAGAGGTGTTGTCACGAAAGGGACTATACCCAAGTTTTCTTTATACAGTTGCTACTCTAAATTGTAGATATGTAGTTACTTGAGAATTTAACTAGCGCTTGAGCCCCTAGCATCTAGGGTTTCTCTATACGAAGGGATATAAAAGGGCAGAAAAATAGCCTAAAACCATACCAGACTTACTATGTCAGGACCTATAAGAATCCTCACTGCACTGTAAAGGAGAACCAGATAGGTCTAGCGAGATCCTTCGCCACAGACAAAACAAGGATGACAACATACATAAAAGCGAAGCTCTGAAATGGTATAACAGACATTATAACATTACATAACATTAAATCTTGAAGAGTGTCGGAACTGAATATACAAAATATAAATATATAAGTTTTGACAAAATTATACGTAAATTTGTTGCAAAACTTTTTAAATACAGATTTATGTTTAAAAACATACTGAAATTTTTAGGACTTGATTATAGATATGTTTCGCTTATAATATTGCACCTTATTGTAATAGGAATCAGTACTCCAAAAATAAGATCAACCGGATGATTATATCACATAAACAATTGCTGTTCAAAAAGTTAAAAATCAACATGATTAAAATGGACGCAAGGAATTCTGGTAATGATTATAGAGTTGCTACGCTTTCGCAATCGTACCTAACTACTACAGGAATCATCACCCAAAGTTTGAAAGCGATAGGACAATTCTAACATGCCTAAATGAACGAAAAAAGCTATCCGTTACGGACGTACGGACTGACGTTTGGATGGACGGACGTAAGGACGGACTAACCCTAATTATAGAAAAGCTTCACTTTTAAAAAGCTTACTGCTTTATATACTAGAACTAGCGGCTTCGCCCCTAGCCTCTAGGGGCTTTGCCCCTAGAGGTTTGATCAACCTAATTTTTTGTATTTTAGATTTAAAAAGAAAAAGTAAAAAAAAAATTTTTTAGGGGGGGGAATTTTTCATTTTTTGGGGGGGTGGGGGTGTCCCACCCCCCAAGAAAATAGCTTAAAACCATCACAGGACCAGTAGGTATATTCCCTGAAGAGTAGAGCCCAATCGGTTCGGTGGTTACTGAGATCTTAAGCTTCAGACGGACAGACAGACGGACAGACATCGTTCTACTTTGTATTATAGATAGCAGCCATATTACAAGTTTAAAGTTGATTACCTATAACCATCTGGGAAATATGAAATTAGTCCAACAGACTTTCCACTATTTTCCTCCTTATCTCCATTCTCAATCCCATCATCTTCCACACTTCCTTTCTTTTTCTTTTTAGATTTGCTTGGCATAACAGGTGGATCCTGGGCTGATGCGTTGGGCACTCCTTTCACTTCAATCAGATATGTTTTACCATCCTTTTCACATTTGAAATCAAACCTGGGGAAGAAAAATAAAACAAATCAGATAATTGTAACTATTTTTTTAATTTGTTTGTATAAAATAAAATCTCATTAATTTGATACCTAACTTCTAGTACCTAGTCAAAATAGCAACATCATATATCAAAATAAGGGAGTGGATACAAAACCGCGAATGTTGCAAAACCGCGAAATTACAAAACCGCGAATGTTACAAAACCGCGAAATTACAAAACAGCGAATGTAACAAAAATTGTAATTTCGAGGTTTTGTAACATTAGCTGTTTTGTAATTTCGCGGTTTTGTAACATTCGCGGTTTTGTAATTTTGCGGTTTTGTAACATTCGCTGTTATGTTTTTCGCTGTTTTGTATCCACTCAAAAATAAGGCCTTGAATTATTTTTAAGTAGTTTAGTTTTACTTTACCTGGATTCGTCAATAGTGTGTTCCTGTTTAATTTGATCATCAGAAAACTGTGGCAATGATTGTACCCAACCATTGAGCAGGGCTGTCTTTACCATTGAGTTACAAAACATAGGGTTAGCACCAACTATTGTATTTCCTGGTACAATAATAAATATCTTTATTTATAGTTGTATCATATTATTACTAATAACCGATTTTATACCCTTATATTTAAACTTTTGAATCAGTGTGTTTTTATCATGGAGGACGGGGACATTGGGCTATTTATTACACTGGTACCCAAAGTTTTATAACAATGTTATCGTATACGTTGACTCAAAAACCTTGGGTACTTTAACGAATTTCGACTGGTTAGTTGAAATTATTAGTGTCCAAATGTTTCTAATTTTAATCTATAGAAGGGATATTCTTTTTCATTGTCACTGAAGATGCATATCAATTTATCTTTCATTTATTTATCCCTTAGTTTAAATGTTTTTTTCCCCATCCATTTGCATTTTTAAGGAGTCTAATCTCTATAATATTGAGAAAAATACGTGATCAAAGAGTTTTCTTTTTCAATTTTCTTTTTCTTTACTCTAAAATATGAATTACTTCTAATATTTATTCAAAATTAGATATTACCTACTTTTACTACCTAGTATTCAAACATCGTAAGTTAAAATAGTGCTCTCGGCATTTCTCAACGCAAACAAAACTGAAACTGGGACACCTGCCACACTCTGGTAATCAATGCGCAAATGGCACTTAGAATCCAAATTTCATTATGAAACTTGGTATGATTAATCCTTGGTAGGCCTATTTCCCCAAAATCATACAAAAAGAATATCTTCTAATAGGTATAAAAACTTCTTATGCGATATTCATTTTCCTAGATCAACTAGATCTAAAGAATATTTAGACTTTGCGGATTTACTCGACTTTGGCTGAACTAATACCTACAAATATAAAAACAAATTAAAAGATATTATTTGTTTTTTCTTAGCATCTAGAGGCTCTGTGTTCAAATATTGAAGAAAAGGGTAAAAAAAAGCTCAAGACCATCCCAAGACTAAAATTAAAAAATAAAACAGCCTAAAACCAGACAGGGACCTTTGCAAAGCTTCAATAATACAATAATATATAATACCTAGATATAATAGGATATAGAACTAGTGGCTTCTACCAAAGCCCCTTAGAGATTAGATCTAATAGAAGGTGGGATGGGTTAATGGTAAGATTTTCAACCTACTCAACTTAAGTGTGTTTATTATTTGTGTTACTAACTCACTCATTTAAATTCTATGTTAGAAACATATCAAAACAGAATTTTTTTCGGGGGAATTTTATCTTATTATTTTTTATTTTGGGGGGGGGGGGAAGGGGAAGGGTATGTTCCCTCCAAAATATAATGCTCTTAAAATTCCAAATGAGAAAGAGTTCAAATGTTCGAACCACTTATTGTAATATCTACAGAAGAGGAAATTTTATTTATCAATATGAGGATATATTACAATTTATCAGCCATTGTTTTCTCCCTTTAAATCTCTGCTTACTTACATTTGCTCCAGGTATGATTAAACCTGCACAACCAAGAGCTGGACTGTGACACAACTGAGATTCAGGCTCACCTGAATTAAGAAAAAAAAATATAAAAGATTTTACTCTTGCAGCAGGCTTTGTCTTTTGAGTGAAAGGATTGGTTATTTCGCAAAAAATGTTTTCTTTTTGAATGTAGTTTCCCTATGTCTAAAAAGAATTTGGATTTGGCCTCCAGGTTTAGGTGCTGCAGGCCTCCAGCTGCTCTGTGGACAGGTAATTTTTTTTTTAAGAGTTAGAGGTCAACTTAGAAAACAAAATTTGCATATTTTTTTAACGTTATTTACATATATGAAAAAGAGGTGCATATTTTGTTTAAAAAAGTTGACCTTTAACTCTTCATTTTTTTAAATTTTTACCTGTCCAGAGACGACCTGGAGGTCTGCAGCACCTGAACCTGGGGGCCAAATCCTATTTTGTTTTTAAATATAGGGAAAAAATACCAAAAATACGTTAAAGCGTCAGAACTCCCCAACCCCCTTACCCCTGATTTATTAGGGTAAAATAACCTCTTAAAGGGGTAGTTTCACGAAATGCATTTGAATTGAACTTAAGGGGGGGGGGAAGTTTGTACACTTATAGGAAATGAAATTCAGTACCAAAGTTTGGGAGGGTCGTATGGGCTTATTTTTAAAGTTATCAACCTAATTCTTTTTGTAGGCTCTCTTATATGACTTGATATACACGTATTTCTTTGAAAATTGAATTTCGGTACTTTCCTTCTAGGGGCTTGTGGAGCAAAAGACCCCCCAAAACACTAAAAATATGAGTTCTGACCTTATTTTTAAAGATATCGACCTGATTTTTTCTTTATAATACTTTTTTAACATACCCGAATCAACGAACCATTACAGATTTCATTTTGGGACTTTCCTTCTAGGGGCTTGTGGAGCAAGAGACCCCCAAAACACAGAAATATGAGTACTGGGCTTATTTTTGAAGATATCGACCTGATTTTTTTTATAATACTTTTTTAACTTAACCGAATTAACGAACCATTACAGATTTCATTTTGGGACTTTCCTCTTAGGGGCTTTTGGAGCAAGAGACCCCCAAAACACAAAAATATGAGTACTGGGCTTATTTTTGAAGATATCAACCTGCTTTTTTTATATAAAAATAATATTTAAACATAACCGAATCTACGAACCATTACAGATTTCATTTTAAGACTTTCCTTCTAGGGGCTTGGGGAGCAAGAGACCCCCAAAAATCATAAAAATATGAGTTGTGGGCTTCTCTTTTAAGATATAAACCTGATTTTTTATATAAAAATACTATTTTAACATAACCGAATCTACGAACCATTACAGATTTCATTTTGGGACTTTCCTTCTACGGGCTTGTGGAGCAAAAGACCCCAAAAAACACTAAAAATATGAGTTCTGAGCTTATTTTTTAAGATATCAACCTGATTTTTAAAAAATAATACTATTTTAACATAACCAAATTAAGAAAACATTACAGATTTCATTTTGGGACTTTCCTTCTAGGGGCTAGTGGAGCAAAGATTCCAAAACCACTAAAAATATGAGTTCTGAGCTCATTTTTAAAGATATCAACCTGATCTTTTTAAAATAATACTTTTTTAACATAACCGAACTAAGAAACCATTAAGGATTTCATTTTGGGACTTTCCTTCTAGGGGCTTGTGGAGCAAAAGACCCCCAAATCACTAAAACTATGAGTTCTGAGCTTATTTTTAAAGATAACCTGAGAACTCAATTTATTTTGTTTTGGAGTTGTTTTACCCTACTTTCCCCTTAAAGGAAAGTGCCAAAATAAAATTATTAGTGGCTACCTAGTTCAAACATGTGAAAAAAGGTTTCATGAAAAAAATCAGCTCAATATCTCTAAAAATATTTTTTGGGGGTCTTTTGCCCCACTAGCTTCTAGAAGGAAAGTCCCAAAATGAAATCTGTAATGGTTTCTTAGTTCGGTTATGTTAAAAAAAGTGTTCCTAAAAAAATCAGGTTGATATATTTAAAAATAAGGTCAAAACTCATATTTTTAGTGTTTTTGGGGTCTTTTGCTCCACAAGCCCCTAGAAGGAAAGTCCCAAAATGAAATCTATAATGGTTCGTAGATTCGGTTATGTTAAAATAGTATTTTTATATAAAAAATCAGGTTGATATCTTTAAAAATAAGCTCAGAACTCATATTTTTAGTGTTTTTGGGGTCTTTTGCTCCACAAGCCCGTAGAAGGAAAGTCCCAAAATGAAATCTGTAATGGTTCGTAGATTCGGTTATGTTAAAATAGTATTTTTTTATTATATGAAAAAATAAGGTTGATATCTTAAAAGAGAAGCCCACAACTCATATTTTTATGATTTTTGGGGGTCTCTTGCTCCACAAGCCCCTAGAAGGAAAGTCCCAAAATGAAATCTGTAATGGTTCGTAGATTCGGTTATGTTTAAATATTATTTTGATATAAAAAAAGCAGGTTGATATCTTCAAAAATAAGCCCACTACTCATATTTTTGTGTTTTGGGGGTCTCCTGCTCCAAAAGCCCCTAAGAGGAAAGTCCCAAAATGAAATCTGTAATGGTTCGTTAATTCGGTTAAGTTAAAAAAGTATTATAAAAAAAATCAGGTCGATATCTTCAAAAATAAGCCCAGTACTCATATTTTTGTGTTTTGGGGGTCTCTTGCTCCACAAGCCCCTAGAAGGAAAGTCCCAAAATGAAATCTGTAATGGTTCGTTGATTCGGGTATGTTAAAAAAGTATTATAAAGAAAAAATCAGGTCGATATCTTTAAAAATAAGGTCAGAACTCATATTTTTAGTGTTTTGGGGGGTCTTTTGCTCCACAAGCCCCTAGAAGGAAAGTACCGAAATTCAATTTTCAAAGAAATACGTGTATATCAAGTCATATAAGAGAGCCTACAAAAAGAATTAGGTTGATAACTTTAAAAACAAGCCCATACGACCCTCCCAAACTTTGGTACTGAATTTCATTTCCTATAAGTGTACAAACTTCCCCCCCCCCCTTAGTGATCCGCATATTTTTTTCTGGTTAATTGGTTAAACTACATTTATATGGCATATATTTTAAAGAATTTCAATTTTCTACCACGTAGTTTTTAAAATATCAAGAGTTGAAAATCATCTTTTTAAATTGGATATATCTCCAAAAGACGCTTTTCAAGTCTTGATATTTTCAAAACTACGTGGTAGAAAATTGAAATTGTTTCAAATATATGCTATATAAATTTAGTTTAACCCATTAACTAGCGAAAAATATACGGATCACTGAATTAAGTTCAAATGCATTTCGTGAAACTACCCCTGTGGAAAATATTATTTATATAATTTATATTCTTTTTGAACTTTAAGCTTTTTAAATTTTTAGTTTTATTTCTTTTTAAAAGGCTTCTTTGAAAAAAAAATATATTTAACAAATTTTAAAAAGTAGGACAAAAAGTAAATATTAATTTTTCTTAGGTATTAATTTTTAGTTTTATTTCTTTTTAAAAGGCTTCTTTGAAAAAAAATATATTCAACAAATTTTAAAAAGTCGGACAAAAAGTAAATATTATTTTTTCTAATTACCAGGTACTTTAATGTCAGCCATATAAGGCGACTTGATTTCTTTAGAGGGTCTGTTTACAACAATGGCTCTAACAAATGGAGGTAGTCTCATTACAATATTATTCTTCATGTCACTCTCACTCAACAAACTAAAACATAAGGTCATTAGCTATACTAAAACAAGGATGACAACATCCTTAAAAGCAAAGCTCTGTAACTGTAGGACAAACACTTTTTTTCATAAAAATAATCACGAAACCTAAACGGTATTTTCAGCTGTCGTTGGGTAAAATTGATGACATTTTTGTCTGTCCCCAAATATCATTTTGTTGCCTAAACCTTATTCCTGGCTGGGATGCACTAGCGATGTCGTCAATCTGTGGGATTCAGTGTTGATCGTTTACTCGGGAAGTTAACACGTATTCTGCTCTCAGAAAATTTTAAAAATTGTGATGTGAAAACATAAGGGAAACTCTATGAAAAAGAATTGAGTTTCTGTCAGATGATGAAAATTGTTTAATTTGGTGAGAAATTTCGCTGGTAAACGGCGGTTTTCATCGCCAAATCTTAACTGCAACTGACATGACAAATATCAGTGCTGTTTTAGTTGAGTTCCTATTAGGTAATTATAGTTTTAATTTCAAAAAGTGCCACCCCCGCCCCCTTTTTTTATTACCTCAATGAAAACATAAAAAAATCTTTAACCTTGTTTTGGATTTGGTGTCTCCTTTATCACTCTTTTTGGGTAACTTGGCAGCCTTGGGCAGTTCTTCATTTGTCTCGTCTTCAGTTTTATTTTTTCGTTTTTTAGGTTCATTCTTGTTTTCCTTGATTGACAATTGGTCCACTGATTCTTTTTTAGTTTTACTCTTCTTAGAATCTTTAGGGAGAGGTACTTCTGTTGGGTTTTCTTTGCAGATTTTTTCTGTTTTAGTTTTCTTTGATTTATTTTTTGCCTCTAGCTTGCTGTCTGGCGTATTCTGTGCGGGTACATGACATTTCTACAACTGGCAGAAGTATAGCTAGAGGTTTTTTTTTGTCAAAATGTTAAAAATCTGCCAAAAATACAGTCATACTTGAAGTAAAATGGGTTACCAGAGCTGGATCTTTAAATCGTTTAGTGGTGCGCTAAATCGGGGTGATCCAGTTTAGCGCACCTAGATATTATTAGATTTCAATCTTTAAATCAAAATGGAATGGGCGTACCAGCGCGCCCAGTGGCGCGTTAAGTGCCATTGCCGCGCCAAACCGGGGTGAACTGGATCGCCCCGATTTAGCGCACCACTAAACGATTTAAAGATCCAGCTCAGGGATAAAAAGAATAAATTGCAGAGAAAAAAAATTGTATACCTTTTCTTGTATTGATATATTTACTAGGTATATAATTATATCTATTATTAATTAAAATGTACAGGATGTACTTATAGCATACTAAAAAGTTTGGATGTAAATTTGGCAAGAATTAGATGTATAATTGCAATTTGGATGAATAAAAGCCTGTGTTAGATGTATATTTTTATGCATACCTACGATAATTAGCTCAATTAGGTTCGATTCTCTGTCCGACACCGCGTCATAACTAAAGACTTTAAAAACGGTTCCTACTGCTGCTATGTCAGGTGCGCGACATAAATAGTTAGAGTAGGGGAAATGCCTTGGCCCAAAAAAGGCGCAACTCACTACCATGCACAGTTAGGACTTCTCAGACAAAGGTCGTGCAATCAAAGGGTTGGTGTCTGATGGGCAATGAACGCTTTACACCGCAATCAGAGGGCTTAGGGCTGACAACCCTATCCCATATCCATATAAAAAGCCACATTGTTACAGAAACACTGACAAATTGTAAAGTGAAAAGGACTTGTTTTCTTTTTTTACTATGATTAGCAAATCACTGTCGAATATACATCCAAACGAACAATTTTGCCAGTTGTAGAAATGGCAACGTCCCTTCTGTTCATGTAGCTTTTCTATTTCTGCTGCTTTAGAATTTCTACGAGTTTTCATTTTCAATCTAAAATGTTTGTAAAAGTATAAAATTAGATTAACGAGGATGACCCACATCCATAAAATGGATGAAATAAAATCAGATGGAAGAACTAACGAACATTAGGTAACATTTGTAATCCAAGAGTACATACCTACCTATATAATATGAATTTGTAAGACACAATTGTATATAATTTTGTTGCAAAATTGCGTAAAATACAAAATATTGTTTATGAACATACTTACATTATCAAGACTTCATAAAAGAGATGATTCGCTTTGAAATCGTTGGTTTAAATATATACTTAGGGTACTTTTGTCAAATAATATTATTCGTGCATTTAAAAGCATTGCCCAACAAAATATATTCTAGCTATATACATCGAAGGGGTAATTTTGGTTATCATCATTGGGATACATATCAATTAAAAAGCTCCTATTTTATAGAAGACAGTCGCTAATTTACTATAAAATACTAAATAATTGAAGAATTTCTTATCTTAATAAATAAATAATGATGCATATTTATTATTTAAATATATTTGTTTATAAATGTGTCTCTCTGTATAGCTAGCAGACAATAATAACACAACATGTCTGCTAGATAGATAACAAAAAACATCTGTTTTCATAGATTAAATAGATATAGATGGTCAAAGAAATTTAACTATAAAAACTGACTTATCTATGATACAAAGTAGAAGGATGTTCGTCCGTTTATCTGTTTGAAGTGATTAAGCTCTATTCTTCAAGAAAATACATCTACTTAGTACTTATACAACAAGATTCAGCAAAAAATTAACATTTTTTTTATTGAAATTTTAAGTAATTTTTAAAAAATGAATTAAAAATAATCATATTTAACTTATATATTTGATATATTTATTTTCTTTTAATCTATAAAAATGAAATAAACACGTATGCTATTATATCATTTTAAAAAAAAGGTTTAAATAATCATGTTTTAATAAAAAATAAAAGATGAAATAAAAAGTTGACAACCTCGTTTTTTAAAATAAAAAGTTGACACCTCTGTAACTTTATAGTAAACAAACTGAAAAATAAAGATGGAGACAATTTGCAAAAGTTAAAGTTCTTGACCCATTTAAATTACCATCATCCAATGATTTACTTAATAAATGCATTTAAAAGTGAATATTAAAGTGATTTTTATTAAAATAATGCATATTTTATCTTATTTTTATCGTTATTTACTTAACAACATGTTTTTTTTATATCACATGACTAATTTTCGTAAGTATAAGATGTTATAAATTATGACATTTTCTGTAAAATAAATCGATTTTTTGCCCATTTTCTCGCAAATTCTATTTTAAATTATGAAATTTTGCTTGGTTTAGTATTGTTTATTACGTTTGAACTGAGGGGTATAAATAAAATATTTAATAGATTTCGTTTTTACTAAAAATTCAATGGTACTCAAATTAGTTTATTAAATTCTTTGTTGGATGAAAAACTTTTAGTAGTTATGGAATCAGTAGTACACGTGTTTAAGCTGTTCTACCAATAGAATAATCTTCATACGGGGTTATTTTGTTCATCATTAATGTTTTGTTTATCAATCTTTTATTAATTGTCTTAACATCCATAATAATCCCAATAATGCACAGTAAATAGAATTTCGTGTGAAGAATTTGCAATTCACTTATATCGACATCGATATGCTTATATGAATAATTAAATATTTAAATCTAATCTATATCCTATCATATAGCAGAAAGGTCTGTTTTGTCTTAAGCTTAAGCGTGGTTTCTCTTTACAGATAACTATTATACTTTTTAGTTTCTACCTTTTTGAAAAAACTCAGAGAAATCTAGGGATGGGTAGGCTATTTTATTTTTAGATTTAAATCTTTTGATAATTTTAGGCTATTTTTTTTACCACATTCTTATTTATATATTTGAATTCAGAGCCTCTAGAGTTATTGGCGTAGTCGCAAGTATAATAAAGAATTATTTTAAGTTATTAGTTTAAAACTTAACAGCTCAATAACTACCATATCGTTTGTTTTCTATGCATGTTTTAGGTAAGCATCACATAGGTACTTACATGGTTGTAGGCTATTTTGTTTTTAGTTTTGATCAGGTCTTGGGATGGTTTCAAGCTATTTTCTGTTTCCTACCTAAAAATGTTACCTACCTAATAATAATAAAATCTTTAAAAATTCTTATTTGTTGGTCTTAATATAGTTGTTCGTCCTATTTATCGGTTAATATTATTTCTTTAATTTTGATCTACTTTATGTTAACTAAAATTAAATTGAAACTTTCCTATATAGGTAGGTACCTATTTAATTAGTTTGCCCACTTAAGATTGTTTTATTTCTTCATTAAAAAGATAATTTATAATATTTGTCAACCAATTCTTTAATTTTGTCCAAGTAAATGACAATTTAATTTACTAATACATATATTTGATAAATAATAATGTATTCGAGTAAACTTGCAATTATTGTGACTTAATTCAATATTCTGATTATATAATATTTTTGCAAATCCTACCTAGTTCCTGATAATTGTAACTTATTAAATAATTAAAGTATTAATTTTAGGATTTGCAATTGAATTATTTAAAGATTATTTGCTATTTTATTGCATTTTCATTTATACTAAGGTTTTGAATAGAATAATTTCGTATTTGTTAGGTATGGTATTACTTATATTTTGATTATAAAACATAGCCAGAGCCTTTTTAGTAATTTTCTCAGTAGATTTTTTCCCCAGAATAATGCTTTAAATCATTAAATTTTTACTTTTTAGGCATAAGTTAGTTAGCTAGGTATATGTACTTTTTTTTAAAAAAAGCAGCATTTATTGCCCTGTATTTTACTTCTTTTTTCTCGCATCAAAGTTTAATTCATTTTAGGATAAAAAAGAAATAGGTATTTAAAGTAATGAAATTGGCTTAGTTTTTGTTATATTAGAAGTATTATGTTTATTTTTATTACATTTGACAAAGCGTTTTTTATGATTTTAATATTTTTTTGTTTTGTTTTTCCTCAAGCTTTGAAGCTTTGATTCGTACTTACACAATGTCAAAATATGTTTAGCACGTAATCAGAAATGTGAAACTTTGCCAAATGGGCCGATTCTTAACTTGAAGGAACTAAAAGTGTTTTTATAGCAGCAACTCTTGAATATTATTATAAATAAAAAATTATTATTATTAAAATATGTAAAAAAAATACATACATACCTAAAGACATCATACTTACCTGAAATATCTTTTATTTTATTATCTTTAAATATTGAATTCACTTGGATTTAGATTATGAAACAAATGAATAAATTAAGTATTGGCCTAAAGGATTGTAAAAATGTTAGAAACTCACGTATCTAAAAATGTGTGTATCTGTCAGGGATCTAAAGGGATTTGACAATGGTCGATAAATTGAAGTATATCCCCAATGAATGTTAATACACAAAATTACCCCTTCTATAGATTACAATTATTTGTTAAATTGTTTGGACACTCCAATCAATAAAAATTCAATAAAATAAAAGTTTTTAAGCCAACGAATAAGAAAACATTATTAAACAGCCCAATATCTCACCTCCCTCCCTGGTATCTGTGGACTAAGGCCATAGCGAAAGAGTCATTCTCTGTGTGCGTGGTTGTGTGTGTAAACATTATATAATTGTGGAGTACAAAAAATGTTTTCTTAAATTCTTTTGCATTTGAAGCAGTTTTAATTTATTTTTAGGTATTGTTTATTTTTCATTTGTGTTTTGTTTTTGGGTACAAAACTTGTTCTTGAAAATATAAATGTTAGGGTTGGCAATCCGAATCCGGAATCAGCCCAATTTTTAGCCAATTTTGGAATCTGAATCCGGAATCCGTTTTTTAATAGCCGATTCGGATTCTTAATTGGTAGGCTAAAATTAGCGTCTTGAGTTTTTTCTTTCAACTCCGCCTTTTTGAAGGCAAAGATTATCATCATTATATAAACTATCTTTTAAAATCTGGAGTGAATTGTAGAGAACACCAAGAACATTAATTTTAAGGACATATGTAGCACCTAATTTTTTTAATTTAAAAAAAGCCTTTTAAATATTGCTAGAATCCGGAATCCGCCATAAATAAGAATCCGCGGGAATCCGCCTTTTTTTGGACGGATTCTTGTAAGAATTCGAATCCGGTCCAAAAATTTGACGGATTGCCATCCCTAATAAATGTAAGCAATTAGAAACAAATATGACAACATCAATAAAAGCGAATCTCAACTTATCACACAGATAAGCTAACATTTTCAAATTGTGCAAATATATAAGTAGTAACAATGCTCTAAAATTGGCTCATTAGCTCACATAAACACTGTCCCTACCCGTTTAAAACAAAAAAAGAAGGGGTAATTCGCTAGGTACTTTTTGAAATAATTCTCCTTTTTGAATAATAATATATCAATCTTGATAAGAGTTAGTAAGAAGCATGAAAATATGAATCATTGGTTCATTAGTTTAATTTAACGGTTCGTTAAGAAGCAATAATGGCCTTTCTTGAATGGTTAATTCTTAAACGTAGTTAGAACTTTAATCAGGAAAAACTATACCTACGCTTGATAAATTTCATATTTGATATTGTGTTAAATGTAGGTTATTTTTTTTATTAATAGAATAATTAACGAAAACTTATTCTAAGAATAACCAAGATTATGTTTGTACACATTACATAATTTTCACAGTATTATTAGAAATAAATAATAATATTAGCTTGGGGATTAGGTAAAAATAGCTGCTACAAATATTATTAAAACCAATAAATGTACATATAAACTTAAGAGGAATAAAAACCGAATAAAAAAATTGATGAAAAACTGCGATTTTCGACGAGAGCGGCGTTGCCACCGCCATTTTTTTCACCGTTCCTCATTGTTTCTCTCAAAAGCAACGCCACGCCAAATTTCAGTGCTTTAACTTTTTTTTCTAGTTGAGTTCCTTTTACATTTTGGTTTCAAAAAGTGTCACACCCGCCTCCCCCTCTTTATTAATAAGAAGCATTTCAAAATTATACAATGTACTTTGTGTTTTCATTCATTTAATTCATTCGTGAAAGCCTCATGTTCTTAGTAAAAAAGGTTATCTAGATAATCTTTTTGGGGGGACTATTTAATTTTGAATATTAATATGAAAATCTAAAGGCAACTCACATTTTTGTTAAGAAGCCATCATAACTCGTTTCATAGTAGATCATTTAATTTAATATTAAAATATGATAGGTGTTGATAATAGGTTTTTTTTATAGAGAAACTTAGCAACATTTATTTTACTGAGTTTCGATTTGATAAGATAATTCTCCCAAATCTAAAAATGGCAGACTGATCCAGTTTAATGTATAGAAAAAAAACAGATAAACTTAACGTTTAAAAGGCAAACATGTATAGTTATACTGTATAGCTACATGTGTCAAGTTTAAAATTTTATTTATAAAAGCTGAAAATTTCTCTCCCTATCCAATTTTTTGCCACTTCTATCTTTCAATGCAGGCAAGATTTGTCAGCTTTAGATGTCATTTCACATGTCCTAAACTCTTTGGGGGATTTTTTCGCCAATTTGCTTTGCCTTGGCTAGCTTGGCAATGCAAAAAAAACAAGGACTTTTTTGTCCATAAGTAGAAATATAGGACGACACAAAAAAAACATAAATAAAATGAGCTTTCCATAATATATAAATCTTGCGAGACAAAGAAACTGCATAGAGTCTGTGTTAGAACGTTAAGTGATGGATGTACGTTCAAAGGCATACCTAATTATAGAGTTGCTTTGCCAATAAGAAGCTTAGCGGCAATAGGAACAAATTTGCTTTACAATCGCGCTTAGAGACGATATATCTGTGTAAACTATTTTATCTTTTTTAGTTCGGTGTCTTGTGATCAAACGGACAGATATCACGTCCAGGCTGTTTTAAGCACAGCTTCTCCAGACAAAAATTATCTTTCTAGCCTTACAGGGAGCTATATCCCTGCTGCGAGGCTCTCCTATCCCACTATATTATAACCTAACCTAAAATTAACAATGAAACATTATTTTTTCATCCAAAATGTTTATTTGTAGTCTGCTTTAGGTCGAAGTGTAGAAATACATTTTTTTTCAGTTGGATCTATTTTAAAAATATTTGCAAAAAATGTAAAATAATTCACACTTCAGCTAGTAGCTCAGCAAATCTGTAACTTTCTTTGTCCATAAGTTTCAAATTAAAAGCTTAGCTAAAGTTTTTGCATGAATTTGTCCTTTTCTCATAGATAAACTTAGTAGACTTTAGATAATGTAAATGTTTAGTAGAATCTCCAAAATATTTATTTTGCAACAATCAAAGTGGGTTAATGCAACGACATAGAGTATCTGTAAATTATTGGAGTACTTTTGCACTGGGATCTAAAGGGATAAGACAATGGCTGATAAATTGATGTACATACCCAATGATGATACATAATATTATTATTACCCCTCCCTTCTGTAGATTAAAGTTAGTGGTTGAAAGTTTAAACAATCAACATAATTAACCTACCAATCAAAAATCACAAAAGTCCTAAATGTTATAAAGCCAACTAATAAGAAAACGTTACTGTAGGACTTTGGAAACTACTGTAATAAACAGGCCATTGTCCCCTCTGTCTCTGACTTTTGCAAAAAAAAATCCGGCAAAATCCTTCTACATGTAAGTACAGCACAAGAACATCCCCATACCCCCTCGACTCTCCTACAGTATTTAAAACTGTATGTACAAAGCTTCTTTTAGATTTAGAAAGATTTTACCTAACTATTCATTAAAGTTGAAATCTATTAGAATTGAATTTACATTTTAAAAATTGAATGGGGGGGGGGGGTGCTCTGCTTGTCGATTTAAAGAATTTATTCCTATAATCTAAATCATACTGCTCTAATTAGACATATTTTTAACCTCATTTCTTTCAATGATTCATTAACATTCTCTAGCCAAGCCCTTTCCCTTTCATTTTTATTAAACTAACTATGACGAAGCTTCTCTACAAAGGTCCCTTTTATTCTGTCTGTCCGTAACGCTATGGGTTAAATTGGATTTACTCGGATTTTATTTAAGATACCCCGAAAAGAATTAGCTGAATTTTGATTGGATTAATATTCTGACCAATAAATATCTTTGTCTTTAAATATGTTCTTATTGTTTTATATCTTAAAGTTTCAATGCTTGTTTTGTATATTAGTGTGAAATATCAAAGGGACAATGGGCTGTTTATTACAATAGTCCTCAAAGAATTAAAACAACGTTTTCTTATTCGTTGGTTTAACAACTTTGGGGACTTTACTGAATTTTTTTGGATGGTTTATTAAGTTGAGTGTTCAAACGTTTTAACAACTAGTTTCAATCTACAGAAGGGGTACTTTTGTGTGTCATGATTTGGGATTAACATTTTTTCAACGGCCATTGTCTTATCCCTGTAGATTCCTGTTGCATTATCATAATTTACTTGCTATCAGCATACAAGACCCTAGGTAATGAACACCTGAATTGTTAATATGTATATTTTTCTACCTAATGATGTTAATAACCTATGTTTCAAAATAATTGGCTTAAATACGCTAAATAGTTAAAACTGAGAAAATATCCTATAAACAGAGTCAGCATTGTTTTCAACTTCATATTTATGTTCGATCGGGGATGTGGGGATATGGCAATATAGAGTTAACCTCAGGGATCTAAAGGGATAAAACAATGGCTTATAATTTGATTTAAAACTTCAATGACAATACATAAAATTACCGCTTCTGTAGATAAGAATATATGGTTGAACTGTCTGTACACTCAACTTAATGAACCAACAAATCAGAATTTAGTGTAATTCCCCAAAGTTGTTAACCAACTCTTCCCTTTAACTGTTCTAAAATAAATAAATATTAGGTAGGTAGGTATAGAAAATTACATTTTTATTTTTTTTACGTAGGAAACATTTGATTATATTGTTAAGCCATGCAAAGGTATTATTTTATTTAAATGAAAAAAAGACAGATTTAATTTCCATTGATCAGTCTCTTTATTAAAGAAACGTAACGCAATATATTTGTCTGCTATACGGGTTCGTGAGATTTTCCATGACACAACGGTCAACCTATGTTATTAATTTATATTTGAATTTTCAAATATACGTCACTGAGGAATGTGTGTTTGTGTGTGGGTGTGTAGATCGGTGTATGAGTGTGTGTATGTGTGTGTGTGTTGGTGGATTGGTGTGTATATGTTGGTGTGTGTGTGTGTGCAGAGCGCGCGTAATATGAGTGAGGGGGGCAGGGTATGTGTTAGAAAGCTATATCAAGCTATCACACGGGCGGTCAAAGCGATCTGGGAAGGAAATGGCACATTAGTCTCATATTTCTCTTGTCAGTAATATCATATTAGTTGTGTGTGTGGGGTCATTCTAATATTGACATCATGGCTTTGATTGATGGTGGAAATAGTTAACAATTATAAATATATTATTAATAGAATATCATTATAAGGATAAAATAAATATATTTAGATTCCATTAATACGTCATTTTTAAGACATTAAATGTGACTTTGTTTAGTTAGCTTTTCTCAATTTTCATATACCTATTAAATTTTTATTTAAGGTTAATTGCTAATTATGATATATCGTTCTATTAATAGTATATGAATAAAGGATTTAAAAAGTATCGGGTTCGATTCCCTTTGTGATACATTGATATATATATGTATGCGTCATATTTGGTGATATTTGATACATTAAAAATCATTGTTTCTAATAATAGTTGATTTAAAATCATTACTTTTGTCCAATTATATTTTTTTTAAATTTGCCGTACGTAGATTTGTCATTCAATTATAGAGTTATTTTCATAGATTTTATCCTTATTTATATTTTTTAATCAAAATTTACAAGAACAATAATGTTCTTAGTAGTGCTGCTAGAATTTCTGTTAATGTTTGAATTAAACTGTGAAACAGAGCTCTTAATATACGGTTTTGAAATCTTCCTTTGAAAAAGATAGTAGTGTCAACTTGTCAAGTAAAACAGACATTGATTTCTATTAACTCATTTTTACGAATAGTCAAAATAGTTTGCTCGCCTGTGTTAAAAGTTCAATAATGTTTAAAGTTTAATTATATAGAAGTTTCGCTTTTTATTAATCATAACCCAACATAATTGCGTAGTTCTAGTCATTTTATTATTATTTTTTTTAGCTTATTTTCTTCTTAAGAAAAACTGGAAAAATAAAGTGTGTTTGGAGTCTTCATAGAAAAGTGACGTCAAATTGAAATTCGTAGTAAATTTGGGAACAACTCCCCCCCCCCCCCCACCTTTCCTTTTCTCATTTATCAAAGGGTTTGATAATAATTTACGTGCATATGATATGTGCTTCGGAAAAAGGGTAAAGTAAGTTTGAAAAATGTTTTTTTGGAAGCATGTCCCATATTACCCCTAAAAGTGTTCCTTTACACTCTACTAGCGGCTTCGCAATTTTTTTTTTTTTGGGGGGGGGGGTCCTCATTTTTAATTTTAGCTCAAAAAATATTTTTTTCACTTTTTTTTGGGGGGGGGGATATTTTTCATTTTTGGGGATGGGTTGGGGTTGTCCCACACCCCAAGAAAATAGTTAAAAACTTTTCCGGGACCTATGAGAAGCTACCCTGTTAAGGAGAACCCGATCGGTTCAGCGGTTATCGAGATTCTTTGGTACAAACAAACAGACATCCTGTTACTTTAGTATAAAGGATTATATAAAGTAGTAAGGTTATTTTTATCTGTACTGCAAAATCGAATGAGTTCTCCATTACAGGGAAGATTCACATAGGTCCTTGGTCATGGTCCAAAATGGTCATTTCCTTCACTTTTTTGGCTTATTTTATTTACTTAATTCGCAAAAATAAGTTGCAATGAAACAAAGTGAATAATATTGCTTATCAAATTTATAATTCTAAAACTGTGTTAGTCATATTTTTGTGATTATTTAGGTAGATTCTATGCTACTTTTTATTTGATGTGCATACGTCTGAAATAGATAAAAAATACACATTTAGAGCTTAATTTGAAGAAAAAAAACTATGCAATCAAATGGTTTGTTGTCTGTTATTGCCATAGGACTTATTACGTTGTTATTTTACCTGGAATATTTTTTATTTAGTTTAAAAATATGTTTCTCATATAGTTTGTAAATCTACCTATAATTAATCATAATTCTTTCCCATAGAGAGAGAGGGGACAATGGGCTGTTTATTACACTATTCCTCAAAGTTTTATGATAACGTTTTATTATTCGTTTTCTTAGCAACTTCAGCAATTTATTTTAATTAATTTTTGGTTTCTTAAGTTGAGTGTTCAAATATTTCAACCACTAATTTTAAATTTTTAATCCACAGAAGGGTTTATTTTGTGTATCATTATTGGGTATTTATCGGTCATTGTTTTATCCCTTATTCTTTCCCCCAGGTAAATGTATATTTGTGTATAGTTTGTACAAATATTGTTGTTCTAAATGTACAATTTCCTTTTTTAATTTTCTCAAGTCTTACAAATCTGTGTTTACCCTTAGTCATACAGATTTGAAAAGCGAAGCTTGTTGTTTTTATGGTCTCTACGTCTAAATAATAGGAATTATCAAAGTAATATAATGTATACTGTCATGCAAGTAAAAAACTAGAAAGGTATTTTGTACCAAAAAGACAAAATATAGTGACAACCATTTTAAGAATTTTAGGCTGTTGAGACCTTTTTAACCTCTACATGTGAAAATATTAGATTGGTATGTTATTTTCTGAACTAAAATAATTAATATGAAATGATTTTAATTAAAATTTTGTAGCAAAGAGGACATTTTGAATTTTACTTGAAAGATCTCTTTAAAAGTAAGGGAGGTATGTAAATAATTTAAATTGCCTTTGCCTTGCAAAAAGATCGTGTGTGCGAATCAAAATAAATCTGGAAAAAATCAGGGTTTGCAATTGTTTGCCAGTATTAAGGGATAAGTAAATGCTGGAAAAACAAGGATGACAACATCCATAAAACAAACATTAACATGTATAGTTTTTATGTAAAGGAATGATTTACATAAATGTGTAACCTGGCTAGGTACACATTTTTACCGAACCCAGACATGTATGGTATAATTATGACAGATGCCCTTTTTTAATTCATACATATAACCTAAGAATAAGAAGAACTGAAAATATGAGTAATTTTTTATAAATTTTCATATTACTTTTGCATGTTTGTTTTGCAATAAGTAACTTAATTCAAGTAAAATATTTACATGCTTCAACTTGGACTAAAATTCTTAAATAATCTTAATTTAATTAAAAGATGAAATTTCAGATTTATTAGGAAGGAAAACAATCATAGAAAAATTCAAAGAAAAACTCGAGTGTCTTTTTCTTGTAAGCTTGGGGGTGAGGTACCACAATCAAAAACCTGTCATGAACTTTGTAAAATGAACAGTCTAGCCGTCAATGTGATCCTACTGGACATACATTTTGCAAATGTTCAGACAGACATCCTTTAGCTAAAAGCTAAACTAGCAAGGAGAGTATTTTCGATTTCATAACTTTTTACAAAGAAAAATATATTTTCCCCCTTTCTGTTTTTTGTTTTCTTGGAAATTATTCTATAATCATACCAGACTAATAACTAAAATAGGTTCTAACATCAGGCGTCCCAGACGTTAAACTGATCTTATGTAACAACCTGATACACAGCCAGGCATCCAGCTACTACTTAGGCATTTTATTAAAAAATAAACTCTTAAGAATGATAAGCACATGTAGTAAATCAATGATCAAAGGTCTTTTGTCATATTTATTTAGTTCATATTTTTATTTTAATAATAGGCAGGACAAATAGGATAAGTCAAAATAGATGTAGAATATACGTGTATATTAGGAAAAATTGTTGTTTATTTAGCTTGCTAACATAGAAATCGTTTATTTGTCAGTTCGTTACTCCAGTAGGTGGGGGGGGGGGGGATAGGGTAAATAGTATGGTAGGGGTTAATTGTTATTTTAGCCTGCTGTGAGTTTCACTTAATTAGAGAACATGAAAGTCTTGTGTAAGAATCAAGTAATAATGTATCAATGAAAGACAAAATGCTACCCCATTTAATTTAAATTCCAAAAAACCTGTATAGTAAAGCATTAAATATAGTATTGGGGTTAAGATTAATTTAGCTTTCACTTTGATATCCCCATGTTTCTGATTTTAAGCCTGTTTCTATATTGCCAAGGATAAAAGTTTCCATTGTGAAATTGATGTAAAAGTAAATTGTTAAGGTTATACATGTTCTAAGTTAAGTACACATTAAGTCCTTTAAGGAGATTTTTTTCTCTCATTTAATCGTTAATAAGCACAGAATTAGATGCACAATTTATTATTATTAAGCAGCTGCGCTTCTATCAAGAATTTTTTCTTGTAAACAGTTGTCAAAACTCCAGATAAGAGGCAGACTTTAAACTAGTTAATTAAGATTATTTTAGTATCACTATTTCTACTGAAGTTAGAACATTTTCTTTAAAATTGTCAACAAAACTACAAAAAAATATTTATGTTTGTATAGGTAGGTATATTGTTTGTTTCTTGACACTAAAATTAGGAATTACAATCCGTCAAATTTTTGGACCGAATTCGGATTTTTATTTTTGGTGGATTCCGGATTCGGATTCCGGATTCTAGCAATATTTTAAAAGGCTTTTTTTCAAACTAAAAAATTAAGTGCTACATATTTCCTAAAAATTAATGTTCTTGGTTTTCTCTATAATTCACTTCCGAGAATCGAACCAGATTTTAAAAGATTTTATTTATAATGATGATAATCTTTCAAAAAGCGGGAGTTGAAAGAAAAAACTCAAGACGCTAATTTTAGCCTACCAATTAAGAATCCGAATCCGCTATTAAAAAACAGATTCAGGATTCGGATTCCAAAATTGACCAAAAATTGGGCGGATCCGAATACGGATTGCCAACCCCAACTAAAATATTTCATTGTTTTTCCTTCAAAGTTCTTAGCAAGCACAGAATTCTCTTCCACTTTTTTGTTGATAAATTGAAAATAATAGGGTAAGGGGGGGGAAGTTTCGGTAAGGGGCTATTCTCGGTAATTTCGACCTACCTTCATTAAATGACCTTTTTCTCCATGTTCCTTTCAAATGACAGAAAAAAACATAAAAGCAAATTTGTTTCTTATTAAATTGCCTACAAAAAAGTATAAAATGAATTTTTTGTGAGATGAATATTAAGGGTACTTATTGGGTCTCAAAGTCGGACGAAAAATTTTTTTTTTCCAAAATTTTTTTAGTAGGTGTGTAAAGATCGACCTACACAAAAATTGGTAAGACCTAGAGCTGATCTGAAAAACTTTTTGAACTAGAAATTGCCCGCTTTTTCCAAATCCGTTGAGAGCTTTAAAATCGGGTTAATATTTTTTTCAAAAATGACCAAAGTTGGCGCCGGGGGAAAAATCGGTAATTTCAAAAGAAATTAAAATTCAACTTTTAAGGTCATGTTTTCATGTTTTCTTTTGTCAAATCTATTATTCCATATGGACTTTTTAAGAATTAGGCCTAAAAATGAATAGAACAGATAAAAAACAAAAAAAAAATTAATTTTATTTTTTTAATCAAAATTTTGCGAGGAAAAATTCAAAATTTCTGGTCCTTTGAAAAAAAAATATTTTTGACATAGGAGGAATAGTCCGATCTTTATGAATTTTTTTGTGGTTAATCCCAATCACCTATACTAATTATGATTTATTACGCTTGTTTGGTCGTTTGGCCTTTTTTCATCGATTTTTTTAAGGTTAAAATGTAGTCAAGATTTTTTGCAAAGATGACACTTTTGCTTCAAATTCAATTTTTGAGGTCAATTTTTAATCAATTTTCATGTTTTTTTGGCTAAATCTATAGTTCAATGTGAGCTTTTTTAGGATCAGGCCTAAAAAGTAATAAAATACGTTTTTTTCTTATATTAATTTTAAGTTTTTGAAAAAAAAATTTTCGAAAAAAAAAATCGAAAATTCGCGTCTTTCAAAAAGATTCATTTTTAACATAGAAGGAATAGTCCGATCATTATGAAACTTTTTGTGGATAATCCCTATAACCTATACTAATTATGATTATTTATGTTCGACTGGCCGTTTGGCCGTTTTTCATCGATTTTTTTTAGGTTGAAAAAAATTACCGATATTTCCCCCGGTGGTGGGGAAATATCGGTAACTTTTTTGCGGTCAATTTCGGCCAACTTCTAAAAGTCCTAGGATAATGTCCTTTTAGGACCTGATAGTCCTTTCCGTAAGCTTTCTACTGGTCTTGGTTTCATTTGAAAATATTAATATTTACCCCATTTTTTTTCAAAAAAACCGAAAAAAAACCGAAATTTCCCCCCCCTTACCCTATTTATTAATAAAGTTTACCCCAACCCTTAGCCAATCAAGGACGCCCAAACTTTTTTAAGGGGGATAAAATGAGGGTTTTCAAAATTTTGAGGGTATAATATATTGTTGTATTTTATTAAACTTTGAGCGTTTTTTTTTATTGTAGGGGGAAAACACTCTTTATCCCCCTCCCCGCCTGTACTTTTATGTAGGAAATGATGAAACTTATTATCTTGATGCGTAGTTGATATTTACAGATTTATAATATTGTACTGCAAAGATATACATATAATTCACAAATACAGAAGTACGGATCCGTTTGAAATAATGCTTTAGAACCTTAGCTTTTTAAGTGATTGCTGGACTGTAGTTCTGAAATGCTCTAACGGTCGCTGAATGTAATCCTATAAGTTTTGTAAATAATAATCTTCTGTGGGTAGTTTGTTCCCATAAATATCAATAGTGTCCCCTGCATCTAACTATTAGGCTCTTTTCTTTGAAAGGGATGAAAATACTAACATACTTAGGTAAAGTAATCTTAGCTTAGGAATGAGGGTAACCATGAACCGAACTCATAAATTTTCCCTATATATTTAATTCAGCTATTCTGCCCCTTTTCCTTTTTAGGGTTTACTATTGATTTGAAATAAAAACATTAGTAGGTAAACCACTTTAAAAAATATTTTTTTATTTTTGGTTGAAATTCGGATCCACGTCACTGTATCTAAACCATGATTCACAACTTGTATGACAAATAATCCCCAATATAATGAAAAAATAGGATCAGGACAATTTAATTTTTACCATATAATCTTATCTCATCCTTTTTCTACAAATAATATTATATTACGTTTTAGTTGCGAATCTACTTTACAATACATATCTCTTAATTTCTCTTAAAGGGAGTCTTTCGAATACAGTCTTTATACTGACTTACAACTTATGATATCGCTGCGCCCCTAATGTGTATAATTGTCCTTGAGATTAAGTTTTTGTTCAATATATTATTTACTATTTACTGTATTATCTTATATTTACTACAAGAGATTTTGGTGCCCTAACCCTGCAGGGTTACTCAGTACACAATATAAACTAACCTAACCTGACCTAAAGTAATAAACTAAATATGAAAAACAACCCCCTTTCTTATTTTCAATTTATTTCTTAATTAATTTTTGTTTCAATTTCAGAATGGAAAGTGAAGATGACGAAAATGACCAGTAGGGTCATTTAAATTAGACCTGCAGTCTGACCTCTGAACATGAGAGGTCATTAAAGGTCATCAGCTTGAAGGAAAAGAAGAAAAAATTTACTGAATTTCAGAAAATACATCGAATAAAAAAAACTAGAATAGTGAAAGATAATCTTGTATTAGTGAGTGAAACAAAAATATGTATTGTATATAAAAAGCTTTAGTCAAAAAATATTAACAAAACTATAAACTGTTGACTGTTTATATGCTCTAGTGGCCTTTAAACTACACTTGCAAGTTAAAAGTTGATATTTACAAAGTAGAACATCACTAAAAGTGTCAAGCTTTGTTTATAAATGTTTATTTGTGCAAGAACTCGTCAAAACAAAGCGAATGAAAGAGAATGGCGGATTTTTATCTAAAGTGCAGGTTTGTTTGTGTTTAAGGAGGCTAAGCTACTCTACTAGTTAGTCTTGTATGTTGGTTTGTCTGTAACTCTTACTTGAAAATACACGAAATAGACATTGTATAATTTGATAGATGTTTTGTTTGACCTTCTTTAAATATAAATTTTTGGGACCTAATAATTTGTTGTTAAGTATACTTGTATTTTATGATAGATATTTAGGTATTTATCTTCGGGTATAAGGTATAACCAACAAGCGAAAAAAATCTAAAATAATATTTGGGGGGCAAATGGAGAGGTCGTCAATTTTACGATGTGTTGCCCCCCAACGACAGCTGAAAAACGCGTATAGGTTTCTTGATTTTTTTCCGAATTTATTTCGTTATTGGTAAAAGCTGCTTTTTACATATTTTTAAACACAACATATTTACTATTCAATTCATTCCATCAAAAGGCTTTGCTAATGTTGAGGAACTTTTTTAGTTGTGTGATCAGAGTAAATTCAAATTTTCTATATATTCAACTGTTGGAATTATTTTTTTGTGTGTTTGCTTCTTTTTGGTGACTTATCATCCACCCCTTAACTTCTCATGAAATTGAATGTAAGTCATATATTCATTTTCTTTGTTGAAATTCATTCTGCATCATGCAATCAATTCTTATTACGTTTGTGCCTGTATATTTTATAAGAAGCGCAGCTATTTTTTTGTTTTGCAATAGTTTTAAAACGCTTTCATTCAGAGTATCATGTTAAGCACCAAGAACCTCACCTCCCCTGTATTTTTGAAATGTAATGAAACAAATAGGTACCTGAGTGGAATTCAATCTCTCTCATCTTATGATATGGGTTGAATATTTCAAATAATCTATTGCAGCGATTGGGATGAATTGAACATAACTGTCCTTGTTATTACTATTGTATACAACTAATGTAGGTCCATTCAGCCAATTTAAATACATTATACATTACAATGCTTTAAAGTTACAAAAACTCTTATAAAGTAGGAGAATATTCATGAGCAAGAGGTAAAGAGTTTGGAAACGAATTTTCTATTAACATAGGTAAATTTTCCAATACTATGTAGAATTTTTGTTTTGTGATATTTGAGGAAAATCTGTAGCAATATCCTAACCTAAATTAGGTAGTAAAGTTTTTTTTTTGTCTGAAGCTTAAGATCCCATTAACTACTGAACTAATGGGTTCTTTTTAGAGTAGATTCACTTTGGTCCCAGGATGGTTTTAGGCATTTTATTTTTATATTTACGCCTTTGGGTGTTTTTATGCTATTTTTCTACTAATTCTATACCCCTTTGAATACAGTGTCCCTAAATGCTAGGGGCGTAGAACTAAAAATACATATAAAGTAGTAAGGATTTTGTTATCTGAAACTAAATATCTCGGAAATTGATTATCCTAATGGGATGTATTCGTAAGGGAAGATCTTGATATCATTTAGCGGTTTTAGGCTATTTTTATAGAGGCTCGGGGCTACAACAAGTTGTATTTAAAGTAAAAAATTATGTTATAGGTTTTCAATGACTTTATTAAAATATTACATATAAAGAAACATTTATATCTATAATACAAAGTAGCTTGATGTCTGTCTGTCCGTCTGTCCGTCCGTCTTAAGCTTAAGATCTCGGTAACCACTGAACCGATTGGATTCTACTCTTCAGGGAATATTCCTACTGGTCCTGTGGTGGTTTTAGGCTATTTTCTAGGGGGGTGGGACACCCCAAACCCCCCAAAAAACAAAAAAAAATCATCCCCACCATTTTTTTTTTGGCAGAACATTTCCTTGGTCCTTTTTTTTGCAGAACATTTTTTTGGTCCTTTTTTTTGCTGAAGATTTCCCTGGTCCTTTTACGAATTTTGCCTTAATTTTTTTATCTCCTTTTGGGGCAAAGAGGCTAGGGGCGAAGCCGCTAGTGAATTCATAAAGTACTAAAGTTACCTAAATGTTCTTTTTTTCAAAATAAGTAGGTACCTACTTAGTTTTTTTCCTTTTCTGAAAAAAATTAGGTAAGTAGGTTTAAACAGTTTAAAGATAATCGTTGCATTTGGCTCTTTTTGGTAGCAACAAAAATTATTTTTAAAAATAATATTTCATAAAAATCTAGGTAGGTACTTAAACTCAGTTTTCTTCCATTTCATATTGAATAGTCTTTTTATATCAAACATGTTATTTTTCATACTATTAACGTTGTTTTCAGTTTTATTAAAAAATTGCTATTTTATAACTACCTATTTATTTCACACACAAAAAAATCAAAATAATATTTTTTTTTTATGAGAATCAATAATCATTTTGACGTCTTTTTAACCATGTACTTTACTTTTTCTAACATCTTTGTGTATGGCTTCGTTTATGGAGGGTTACCTAAGCCCCCATGATAAGAAAAATCACGTTTCTTATCAATCCTATAACATTAAGCAGTTAAGTTTTTAGTCTAAAGCTGCTAAAGACTTCCGAATTTGCTGGTCACAATGGGTTGTACATTTCTATAAAGCTTTATGAAAGTCGTGGAGTGGTTATAAGCTGCAGCCTTACCTCTCCTGCCTTTCTTAGAGGTTAGGGATGAAGCAATTGAACTAGTAATACCAAAAGTAAATGTCAAATAATAAAAATAAGATGATTCTATTTTACTAGTTTACACAGCTGTATTACCTAGAGTTTTTACGCGGATTAATTTTGAGAAAAGATAAAAAATAAAAATAAAAATGAACATTTAGCTTTGCTAGCCAGCTTATTGCAGTACGCTTCTGTTATTTCTTTGATGCGCTTTCTGTCTTTGACTCTGACCTTGTACATTGAAAAAGTTTTGCTGAGGTTACACTGTAAATACTCATCTTTCCCCACTCTCTAGCTTCACATTTTATAGGGATGTGGCAACTGAGAATAAAAAATATTTTTCATAATTTTATGCCATACAAAATAAACCTTCTTAGAGCCGCGACTGTTGCGTAACACGTAGCGTATCCGATCGTTGTCAGAAAGTTCGAATCTCGGCCCGTCATTGCGTCATAACTAAAGACGTTAAAAATAGTTCTTATTGCCGTTATGTAGGATGCGCGACATTAATAGTTAGAGTAGGGAAAATGTCTTGGCACAAAACAGGTGCAACTCATTATCATGCACTGTTAGGGCTTCCAGACAAAGGTCGTGCAATCAAAGGGTTTGTTGTCTGAAGGATGTTTGACTAAATAACCAAGCACATCTTAAAGCAAGATTTCGAGGTGTAATCCGTCCATAAAGTCTATTCGAGGCTAATTAAATACATATATTTTGTCATAAGAAAAAAAAGCATACTTAGGGTGATATAAGATTATAAATGAGGGACTTTTGTACAGAAACCTTGATTTTTTTACCCAAGCTAACTGTTGGCTAGACGCAAAATTATTCAAAATTGACAGTATATTACGTACAAAATATTTTACACACTTCAAATCATGTGCTTTAAATACTTTTTTCTTTGCTTTCCTTTAATTTGTAAAAGAAATTTTGAAATATTTATTTTAAATGCTTCAAAATGTTTTTCTACTAAAGGTAGAAAATTTGGATCATGGAAAGAAAACTAAATAGCAGGTTTCGTCGAATTTTTACAGTAGCTCCTATTTCTAGCCCCTGTGGGGGGGGGGGGGGCTCTAACCCTGCAGGACAATCATTAACAATTAAATAACCTAAAATTACCTCTGAAAAGCTACTTTGAAAATACAACGAAACCCGATACTTCGTTTTTTTCCGATGATCCGAAAATTTGAATAAATACCGACACAAAAAAAAGATAGGTACTAGAGTAATAACTCTGCTAAAAATATAATGCAAAATAAAAATGTTGTTTTTGTACTTTTTACCCCATAGTAAGAGATAGAAGTGCAGTTGATTGTGTGTGGCCTTCCTTTAAATGCAAAAAAAAGAATATTCACAAAAAAAGTCAGTCCAATTTGACTTTTTACAGGAATGCGGGAAATTTTAATTTTTTCCTTTTATCTGTAAACAAAGTTATCACACTATTTAAAGAATGCAAACAAAGATGTGTAAAATTAAACATAATGAAGTAAACTCTCCCCCCCCCCCTTCTATAAAGAATTTGTTCAGTAAGCTTTTGTGATATTACCAAAAAATTCCTCTGATTAAAGAAAGTTACTCTCAATTTTTAGCACTCCTTAATTACTACTGTTTTTTTTTTTAAATTGGGGCGTGGGAAAATCTTTTGTTTGCAAAAAAATGTATGATAGGTAACCAACCGACTTAATTCTTGGAGTAGCCACGCTGCAACTAAAAAAAATAGGGATTACAATCGTACATAAATGTAACAGGAGCCATCATGTCAAGTTAAAAATCAATAGGACAATTTTAACATGCTTAAATAAACGTGTAGAGCTATCCGTTACAGACGGACAAACCCTAATTATAGAAAACCTTTGCTTAAAGAAATATTTCCAAATCTGCCCACATAGTATTGCAATGTTGAGTGGGGGGTAAAATACCATTACTCATATGCTCAGGTTGTTTTTCTTAAATCCCCCCCACTTATAAACAATTCAGTGATAGTGTAATGGAATCTAAAGAAAATTTTCGTCTACAATTTGTATGACTAAAAATTAATTTTTTTCTTTAATGACGACAATAACAGAACTAGTTTTTTTTTACATTCACTATTTGTGCTTCTGTTTTATTATTTTTAATCTACAAAAAAAGTTTAGATAAGTCAAAATAATCTTTCTTAAATAGAATATCAAATTGATAAAATTTCTATAATACTTAAACAAAACAGTAAGTATTTGACATTTCTATGCAAATTTTTTTTTATATGTTAATTCCCCCTCTCTGAGAATTAAAAGATAATTCTTACATTTATTAGAAGTTTGTTTAATTACCTTTAAGCCTTTTAGTTTGCTGTTATTAAAATGAGATAAACGTTATATTATTCATTTGTGTATAAAGATGTAAGACTATTTTTAGTAGCGAATATGCTATATAATTAATTCACGTAGGTCTGTTCGTAACGCTTGCATATTTCATTTTTAAAAGCAAAGCTTTTCTACAATGAGGGTCCGTCCGTCCGTAACGGATACCTCTTTCCGTTAATTTATACATGTTAAAATTGTCCTATCGATTTCAAACTTTGCATGATGATTCCTATAACAGTTTTGTATACTATTCTCTATCTCATTCTTTTCTCCTTATCCTTTTTCTAAAAGATTTATCCCCCCCCCCCCCTTGAATTTACGGAGTCATTCTTGTTTTTTTTAACACTGTAAAATAAAAGCTAAGTACATATGTAACATATTTTGGTAATGGTATATTTGTATCTGTTTTGATTAGTTCAATAATCTTAATAACAAAGCTACTATTTAGCTTACTATTACTATGAGAACATTGTAATATTTACAGGGATCTAAAGGGATAAGACAATGGCCGTTAAATTGATTCACATCCCCAATAATGATATTCAAAATCACCTCTTCTGTATATAAAGATTAGTGGTTGAAACGTTTGAACAATCAACATAATGAATCAACCAATCAAAATTCACTGAGGTCCCCAAAGTTGTTATGCTACGACTGGTGTAATAAACAGCCCAATTGTCTCCTGTCTCTTTCTGGATATTTATTTGTTTCTTAATTAATAATGTTTGTATATGTAAGACTTTAAATTGTGGGGAGCTGATATTTTATTATTTCCAAATAGTTCTGCGCCTGTTTAAGGTTCTAGGCTTTCCTCTTACTTTTGTTAGTAATATCACGAGTAACCTTTTTTAATGTCTCTGTTATGACGATTTGTAAAGCATATTTATTATACATCATTTAAACAACAAATTCTATTATAATTATTATCTTATGATTTAAATCGCCCCTAGCCTCTCAAAGTAGGTATCGAAAGACCTAAAACCACCATAAGAGATATATTAAGATTCTCTAAAAAGCACAAAAATTCGTCAAAGTATTCACTGAGGTTGTTGTTTGTAGCCATGATTCTCTGAAGTTAGGATTCAGATGCACACGGAGATTGGAGGTGAGAATCCTTTGGCCAATCATAGATTGGTAAGCTTCGCGCACAGCTGGGTGTATTCTATGTTACGTATTAAGCTGACCCGCAATTCTCGTGGAAGCTACTCAATTATTACATCACCCTGGCCTAGAGTTTTGGCAGGTGTTCCATATTAAGCCACCCTAATTAATGGCGCTCTCATATGAATGAGGAGCATGGACGAGGGAAAGCATGATATAATTTGCTTGATATATAGAATCCTAACTTTCTACAAATCTCCCCCCTTACACTGAGGTCTTAAGCTTCAGACTAAAAATTATTTGATATAAAACAGTAATAGTTTTATTTGTCTGTAAATTGCGATCTCAATAATTACTGAACCGATAAGATTTCCTATTTTAGATAAGCTTCACAAAGGTCCTGTGGTTGTTAGCTGATTTTATTTCAGATTTAAGTTTAAGGATTGTTGAAGCTATCTTTTAACAAAGCTAAGCGCGTAGCCTCTTTATCAGTACAACTTAGATAAATATTAATTGTTAATTTGACAGACACAAAACAAACTCATTTTTTACCTAGACAAATGTCCTTGTTCTTTTCTCTTCTCCGTTTATCTAATCAAGTATTGTCCCTGGCTATTTTTGTTCCACCTCTTCTTTGTTGAAACTGACACGTTTGACAGATCTCTTTATATGCCTCCAGATTGTTTTTATTTTTAATAATTGTTGTACACAACCTTTTGAAAATAAGTTTATTGTGTAGGACAGAGAGAGTGTCAGGGATCTTAAGGGAAAAGCCAATGGATAACATATTAATGTACATCCCCAATGACGATTCACAGCTATTTTGTAGATTTAAATAAGTGGTTGAAAAGTTTGGACACTTATAGTTTGGAACCAACCAATCACAAGTACCAAGTAACATAAGTGACAAGTAGTTAGGTATAAATCTTGGATACCAGTTAAATTTCCAGTCCAGTGTCCCCTCCCTGCCTGGAGTGGTGTAGGCTCAAGTGTAGGTGGACATAATATTATATCTATATCTGAATAACAATAACTAAACTTGGTTAAACTCTTTAATAGCACCCTCATTTTATGGCTAATATCCGGGAATACTCAAAAATCTATTGATAATGTCCTATTATTAAAAGTAGGGGCCATAGAAAGAAAAACAAGTTGCGTGTTTCATCGTATTTTCAAAGTAGCTTTTGAAAGGTTATTTTAGGTTAGGTTAAGTAAATATTAATGATTAAGGGTTAGAAAATATGCCCCGCAGGGGCTAGCAATAGGAGAAAAGCTACTGTGAAAATACGACGAAACCCACAACTATGTTTTCTTTCCATGATCCAAAAGTAGAATTTTTTTTGTATGAAGCTAAATATCTCGGAAATTGCAGGTCCAAAAGAATTGTACGGTATTATCCTCTTAGAAATTTTTTTTTCAATTTTGAAAATTTGAGTAAACCCCCTCCCCCCGACAGCGAACTATGAACTCTGGCGCAGCGCTCGGCCCCCTTGCCTAAAACCTAACCTAACCTAAAATAGTTGTTCGTCGTTGTCGGGGGGGAGGGGGGGGGGGGGGTACTCAAATTTTCAAAATTGAAAAAAAAATCTAAGAGGATAACGCCGGGAGGGTACTATCATCCTCCCAAGAGAAATCGCCACTAGAAAAAATTACCACACCTAAATGAATTTGTTAACAGGTTGATTTATTTCCATCATCCCATCTTTTCAGATCCCAACTAAAATTAAACTTTATTGTCCTAGCTATGTTTTGAAATGAATATTTTTATCTAAATGTCGTCGTTTTCAGGTCAGTCAGTGAGGTGATGAAGTTCTACCTGACCCAGACGGCGGTCAGACCTGGCGGAGGACTCGTACCTGGCAAACAGGAACAGGACGACCTATTCAACCTGGTTGGCTCATTTTCTCTTGAGTTTAGGTAACACTTTTAGATAAAAATAGATTAAACTGTCTTCTATTGCTCATGAGGCGAGCTCAAAACTTTGAAAAAAACTATGTGGTACAATAATTTTTAAAGTAAAATAGCTCAAATTAGGCCTTAGGGTTCAGTGGTTTTAGACTAATGACAATTAAGTATGAGCCTTTAGGCTAGAGGCCATGCCCCAAGCCTCGTAGTTTTTCTTCTATAACAGCAAAAGGAAGACTGTCTGTCTGCACCGAAGGGTTTCGCTAACTTCTGAACCGATATGGTTCTTCTTTACAATATAGCTTCTCAGATAGGTCCTAGGAAGATTTTGAGGGAGGAAACCACAAGATAAATAGCCCCTAAAATAAATGACGCCCCCCCTCCCCCCCACCCAAAAAAAAGAGGCATCTAGGGGCAAGTATATACAATTTATTTAAAGTATATTTTTGATATAAATAAATCTACGCTGTAGATTTATACACTTATCTTATTTTCCTGTCTTATATTACATATTTTCTTATTAGTAGGAGCGTAGCTGCTCTACTTTTAGGAGTCGTCCGTTCTTGTCCAATTTCTACTAAGAATCGTATGGTAGTCTGTATAATAATATTTTTTTTAAATGTGAACTTGTTACAGCTACCTTACTTAATTACATAATTGTCCTTGTTATAATTAAATTATTATTATTCCCTCTCTTATTCTATTTTTATCTGAATGGCTATTATTAAAAGCTCTTGTATATTATTAGTTTTCATAAGTAGTTTTTTTCAAAGTACTTTAGTGTCTTAAACCATTTTTCTTCGTATGTTTTTTTTATTTATGATTATCTGAATGATATGAAAAAGGGTTTTCAGTATCGTTTCGATTAATATTCGGCGGATTAGAACCAGATCTCGGCCATGCTGAAAAATTATGTATAGCATCGTATTATATCCAGTTTTCTACGTATATAATATGTTCAATCATAAGATTAAAACCCGTTCCTTCTTAAAACTTTAAAATTGTACATTTTTTTGTATCTGCGGAAAGGCGTTTATAATACGATGCGATAAATAACTATCTTATTCTTTATCATTTTAAGCTCGAAAATGAAAATCCTTTCCAAGTACCTTATAAAGGTTTCCTAAAAAGCACAAACCAATTAAGTTTTAAGTATAAATTCAAAATTGCTACATGCTTTTTTACATAGCTTTAATTCCAGCCAAATACACCTAGCATTGCATAGAGACCAATTTAAATTTCGATTCATGTTATTTATAAAAATACTTTTTTATTTGTTAATATTTAACAATGAAATATAAAAAAAATGACGAAATAGTTCCTATTGATATCCCAAGAATGTAAATGATCCATTGATGTTTCAAATATTGGATCAGGTACTGTTCAGTGTTGTTCATGGTAAAATGTTCGTGGGATCGATTTTCTTCATTTAAATACATTTGAAGTTTAAAGGCTGCTAGGGACCAAATAGCGTATATATTGAGTTTACATTAAGTGTCAACCGACATCAGAAGGCTTCAAATAATATGGAATGGCCATTACTTAATTATGCACAGTTATCATAAATGCGCGATTTTTTAAGTCAACAGCTGGATCTTTAAATCGTTTAATTGTGCGCTGATTGGGGGCGATCCAGATCGGCGCAGATATTAGATTTCAATCTTTAAATCAAAATGGAATGGGCTAATCAGCGCGCCCAGTGGCGCGCCAAACCGGGGTGAACTGGATCGCCACGATGTAGCGCACCACTAAACGATTTAAAGATCCAGCTAAGCTTTCCTTGTGCGAAATTGGATCTTGAGTATTTCAGATTGTTTATAATAGGTCTTCTGATGTCAATTTTAACGACGTGCTGGTATAACATGCCGTTTGACCGCTATCAACCTTCAAAGTTAATAGATTTTATTGCAGATATTCGTTACCAGAAATATTTTACCGTGATCTGCACCTGATCCCCAAATATTTCACATTTCAGTGTCACCATTCTTTACAATATTTATTTTGAAGAAAAAAAAAACAATTTTTAATACCAAGAAGATCCAATGGTTCGTATGATGTGTAGGAGGGGCTTAGTACGAAAAGAGGAATAAAAAAAAGATATTAATAAAGGTCTAGCTGATGTCTTTTCTTCAAACAAATTTTTATAAGCTTTAATGTATGACTGTCAGTTTTTTACTTTGCAATTTGATTGAAATTTTTTAAAAAGATATTAGAAAACCAAAAAATTGCGGTTTAAGTAGGGTCTTATTTTCAATTTATTTCAAAATAGTGGTGGCTGAACTAAGTACTTTTTAGGGTTTTAAAAAGGTTGCATGTCCTGATTATTTAGCCCTTTTAAGAAATAATATCTAACTCACTGTTTAATTACTTAAAAGTATTTTTAAAGTTATTTTACTGTTTCCTTCATCCATAATATTTATATTAGCTGTATTGAGACTTCTAGTAAAAAAGTTTTACATAAATTCTATTATTTATATGGCTGGAATTGGCTTTTTAATCATTCAGAAAATCTGAAAAATCTTAACAACGCCTAATATCAAGGCGTTATATTATATTTTTAAAATTTTTATAAGAAAATTCAATATTTTTACAGCTAATGTACTCTTTGACAAATCTGATAATCTATAAATAGAACAAGGTTAACAACATCTATGAAAGCGAAAAGTAAACAATTTAATCCTATTATTAAAGTATAAAGGTTTGTTAGTTTCGTTACTACAGAACTAATTGAGTTTTCCCTTTCAAGGAAGCTTTACATAGGTCCCAGAATGGTTTAGATTTATGTCTTTGGATGGTTTTAGGCTATTTTCTGCCCACCAGATTCCGCAACCGTTAGTGAACATATAAAGCATAAAGTATATATCTGTAAAACCTGAATATTCATAACAAAGTGTGATTTTATATAGATTTACTAACTTTGTAGAATCATAATTATAGATGAGATTTGAAGAATGAATTTTTTAAAATTAAATAGTTGACTCGTTTCATGCAATAGAATACATAGAATATTCATGTTTACGTTGTGACGTTAAAGCTCTTATTATAGAAAAGCTTCACCTCAAAAAATGGTAAAAATTTCAACATTTTCCTAGGAAATAAATAGGTACTGTTGTGTCATTCCTAAGAATAAGATAGATCAATGCAAATTTAGCTATTTTAGATATTTAGCTTTTGAGTATTTAGCGAAGCTAACATGTTAATAATTTTGTCTGTAAGTCTTGAGTTGTCTAAGTACACAGGAATATACAGTTTTTTAATGGAACAAAAGTGTTGCTTAAAATTTAGCACACTTACAATTGAGAGAAATTAATAATCAATATCTCATTTTCTTTATTGACATAGATTTTGGGGATATATGTATCATATTTGTGCTATTTGTAGTATAATTTAAAAAATGTGAGAAAGATTCAAAAGTTTTAAAGTTTTCCGGAACATTTTACTAAGTAGCTCCTAAACTTAGCACAGTAATGGTTCCAAAAATATGGTTATAAATAAAAAACTAAGAATTTATGACGATTCTAACGGTATGCATAACATTTTTCTACTATTAACACAAACCGCGCAATTTAAATTTTAGAAATGTACGCATTTTTGCAAAACCTTGGTCCATTAATCTTTAAAAAATTAGGCCCTTTACTTTTTTTTCTGATACAAAATGAAAAAATGAGATATTGAATATTATTTTCTGTCAATGGTAAATGGGTTAAATTAAGCAATACTTTTGTTCCATTAAAAAAAATGTATTTTCATTGATTCAATCAAAAATTAATTTAGAGTTCCTTTAACTTTTTTCTCTTGTAGATTAATGAAGGTTAATTAAAGGTACGATTTCTAATACTTTAATCTTGTCTGTACTTAAACAAAAAATGATCACATTCTACAGTTTTTTTGCGCCTATTTCATTACTATTTTAATAAAAACATTTCAAAATTCTAAGGATAACTAGGAACTATGTCATAAGCGAAGATTATCTAAAAGTATAATATATGTATCCTTTACTTCAACATTTTCCACACTTTTAAAATATTTTTTTTTTTCTCAGTGATTAAACGGATTTTTTCTCTAAATTTTGAAATGTACGAAAGATTTGATTATATCCAATTGAAAAAAAATACAAATACTATGAATATGATATAAAACAGTAAGATTTTTCTCTGTAGCTTAAGATTTTAGGCTATTTTCTTATTAGATCAAAATCTTTTGATGGTTTAAGGCTATTTGATATTTATTGCCCTTTCTTAACACTACAAATACAAAGCCCCGAGATGCTAGGGGCACAGCCGCTAGTAATAATTAATAGGGTTAAAACTTACAGACCTTTTTCAGCTATACTGTAATTATATTGACCTTAAATAAACTTTTTATGTTATTTAGAAGTAAACTCTGCGAAGAATGGAAATGCCTGTTTGAGAAAAACCGTGGCACCGGCGTCATCCTGCTCCTGGGCGCCAGTGGCGTTGTATTCTACCTAATCCGCCGCCGCCGAAACCGCCGTAAATCCGCTATCGCTGCAGCCGCCCAAAAACGTCCCGTCACACTGAACGATGGTATCACTACCAGTTCTTTGCACAACAAACGGCGCTTTGTGGGCCGTTATCATCAGCAGCGGCGGCCGCGTGGCGGTGACAGCAGTGGTCTGTGGGGCTGGCTGTTTGAGGAAGAGCTTGTTGAAGATTTGTCCCGTGACTCATACTGGTTGCGGAGCCACTATTTTGGACCAGTCTCGCCTATACAAGGTATCCTTATAATAAAGTAACATGATGTCTCCCAAGAGAAATCCTCAATTCTTCAACTTAATCGAAAAATGGGGGGTCGTGGGTCGACATACCCCCTCCAGTGCCCCTAGAGGCCTCTGAAGAGGGGACCTTTGCCGTCTGCTAGCAAATTGCTTTCTGCTCTTTTGTAGAGACTTTGCTGAGTTGATATTTCCGCCGTAATTGTCTAATTTTCAAATCTACCCAATTGAAAGTCGGCACAGGGTCCCACCCCTGGGAGGGTAGAGTTATATATAGCTTGTACCCCTGCTAATATTTTACTTAAATATTGCAGTAATCGAATTTTTCTACCCGAAATATACTCTATAAACCGGTTACTGTTAATCTTTAAACGCTTCGCCACATTTATATGTAATGTTCCTTTTGTATCCTCAGGAGGAGTTGATTATTCTCAATACAGCCATGCGAGTCCTTTTCTATCCCAAGGAGGTGCACTCACAAACAAAACTCGTCAAGGAATCAAGAATATGCCTAATTACTTGTTTTAGTGGAGCAGCCCCATTACAAGAGTAACTTTTTTCATAAAAACAATGATGACACAGTCAATAAAAGCGTAGCTCTCCGTCATTTAGAAAAATGAACCAGAGAGAGAGGGGACAATGCGTTGTTTATTACACTTGTCGACAAAGTTTTATAATAACGTTTTCTTATTTGTTGGTTTAACAACTTTGGGAACTTGAGTGAATTTTGAAAGGTTGATTCATTATGGTGATTGTTCAAATGTTTCAAACATTAATTTTAATTTACAGAAGAGGTAATTTTGTGTGCCATCATTGGGGATGTACATCAATTTATCATCCATTGTCTTATCCATTTAGATCCCTACAAATGAACATTGCCAACAGGGAGTAACTGCACTTTTAGATTTAATATTAAAGGAATCTGAATAAAAAATGGATGTTAACATTTTGTCAAAAAGCCTTAATACAAGGTAGATATTTGACACGTACGTGCTAACGTTTCTAAACTCTTCTATAGAAATGCCAAAATGCGTAATGTCATAGAAATCAATATTTCAAATATTTCAAAAAATATTGAAAAAAAGAACAACTACAAAAATTAATATGTGCAGAATGGACTTACGGACGTTTTGGTATATTGTTATTCTTTCAAAACTGTACCTAAATATTTCAGCAATTATCATGCAAAGTTTGAAGTCGATAGTACAATTCAAACATTTCTGAATCAACTATATGTAAGAGCTCTCTGTTATGGACAGACACACTGGTCTTAAGTTTAGATTAGTTACGGGTTTAAAAATAGAAAATTAAATGAGAAATCTTTTTGGCCCTCGAGGCATGTTTATTTATATATAAGAAAGTACAGTACAGTATATTTGAAATTCTATTTATAAATCCTAATTTTAAAGTAAAACAAGAAGGATAATTTCCATGAAAGCGAAGCTCCACAAAAACAATCAGTCAGACACACTTAACATAAAGTAAAGTTTGAATAAAGATTGCAAATTGTTAGAAAACATAATTCTCAAGACTTGATAATAGAGAAGCTTCACTTACAACATTTTGACTTATCGTCCTAGAAATCTTAAAATTCAATAAAAATTAAACTTATAGGTGTTTTATACTGTAAAGGCTATGTTTTGAATTAATCTATGAAGCTCTCTTGATAATGGATATAAGTAAAGACGTGCCTTGCTTTAAAAATTTTACCCTATTGTTATTGGAATCTTTATACATAGCTTGATAAATTCGGGAGATTGTAATTTTTTGTAACTTATCATTATAGCTTTTCACAAAGGATGGATTCACCTTAGGTATAGAACATTTATTTATCGCATCGTATTGAAGACAGCTTTCCGCGGATATCAAAACAAAAAAATATAAGATTAAAACCAGTTTTGTTAGTCCCGAGGGGCCGAAGGTCTGGGCTTTTAAAACTGGTAATAATCATATGATTTTTATTCTAATTTTTGTCCGTAATACTATGCTTTACATGTTTATTCAATATACCTGAGAATCAGTTCTAATCCGTCGGATATTAATCGGTTTCAAAGCCATACTTGAAAAGATTTTAGACTGATTAAATTAAATCTAACAATAGAAATTTATGTCGTGCAGAAAGGGCTAAACTGTGTAATGTATTGTTTCTAAAAATGGTTTGATAAGTGGCCCTGAGAGGGGATTTGTAAAAGATTATTCTGTGAATAATTAAAAACACGTAACTGTACATAAATAAAGTAGATACATCCCATGTTTTATATTGAATAATATATTTCTAATACTAGATGTCCGCCCCCCCCCCCCTCCCCGTCATAATAAACAATTTTAAGCTGGGGATGCCACCTTAAATATGAGTTTTCAAATAAAAAGTATTAAAATTCGGGAAGGCTAACTAGAGGACGTCCAAAAGTTTTTTTGTGGGAGTAGAGGGGGATGGGGTAAAAATCCACGTGAAATGACAAAATTTTATCTTATCTGTTTCAACTAGGTATTGGCTTTACGCAAAAAAATTTCAGGTGGTAAATTTAATGTATATTTAAAAAATTGTTTGAAGGTGTAAACATTGCCCCCCCCCCCCCTTCAATTGGACGTTTCTGGACGTACTTTTTTCCATGAGAAAAAAATTGTAATAACCCTAATGTTATGTTGATGAATATTCCTATGTCGTCAATAAAAAAACTAAGGATTAGAGAGCATGTTTTGTATCATGTGTCTTGAAATGTGTATCTTCATTTGTCACACTGACTGTCAGCTTTTACTAGGAATAACGTTTTTTTAACTTGTTTTACTTTTAAATTTTACAACTCTTTTATTATTAAGATAAACTTTGACCATAAATTCATATCTTATCCTTTTGCCATAATGTTTCAAGCTATTTAGTTTATTTTATGTTATTTAGCTTTAATGAATGTTGTCGCTCTTGTTTGTCTTTGTACTTCTCTATCTAACAATGAATGAAACTTGAAATTATCCAAATAGGATGGAAGTAGGCAATTTCAAGTTAGAAATAAATGAGACCTACTTTTTTAATATCATATTTAATCTAAAAATGAGTTCAAAGCAATTTAGTATAAAAAAATTTTATACGTTCTTTTGGCGTCAATTGCCATAAAACCAACAAAGTTAAACAAGTGAGGTACCCCCCCCCCCCCTCCCTCCATACCCAACTTTTGAGAAAAAGATTGGAAATAAGTGGGGTACTTTTTTTTACCTTTGCCTAACCCCTGCAGGGGACCCTGTCTCAAAGGGCCTATACATATGTACATTGTTCTAACCCTGCGGGGCAACCCAGTACCTAACCTAAGGGAAAAAAAAACCGTAAAACTAACCCCCTTATTTTAAATTTATTCAAAAAAAATAGGGGTGTTATTTTTGTTCAACAAGAAATCTTGAAAACTCCGCAATTCCTATTGTCGTTCTGTTTGTCTGCAAAAGTTTCTCTTGATTTTCTACCTGCAATTTTAACACAATGACCTTTCCCCATGAGTCAATATTTATTCAGCCATTATTCTAAAATCTTATCTGTAAATCTAATCTTTTTCATGAATATTATCACATAATTGAACATGGAACATTTTATAGTTTTTTTGTTATCTATAATACAAAGTAGAATGATGTCTGTCCGTCCGCCTGAAGCTTAAGATCTCGGTAACAACTGAACCGATTGGATTCTACTCTTCAGAGTATATACCTATTGGTCTTGTTGTGGTTTTAAGCTATTTTCTTGTAGGCCGGAACACCCCAAACCCCCCCCCCCCAAAAAAAAAAAAAAAATCCCCCCCCATTTTTTTTTTGTTTTTTGGGAAGGTAGTTCACATAAAACTACTGGCAGCACCATTTTTTTAAATTTTTTTTATTACCTCTTGGGGCAAAGCCCCTAGAGGCTAGGGACTAAACCGCTAGTAATTTTACCTTTATTATAATTTTGTTGTCATGTAGTTTTATTCATGGATCTAAAGGGATAAGACAATGGCCGATAAATTTATGTACATCCCCATTGATGATACACAAAATTACCCACTTTTTCTGATTTTTATTATAAGAGCTGTAGATGAATTTTAAGGTAGCAGAATTAGCTCTGTAAATCTGGCCTACTGAAAAAAAAAAACAGGATTCCTTAAAATTGTTCATTCGATTACAGATACCCCCTACCCTCTTTACCACAGATTTTCGTGGGTTTGTTTTTAAAGAGACATTTAACTGAACAATTTTGTAAACCGACTGATATGACTTTCTTAGTTTCATATAGGTCCCAGGAATATTTATATTTTTATGTGAGGGCACCCAAAAAAATCGCCACTAGAAAAACTCTGGATTTTGCTTACATCTTGGATCTTATTTATTGTTTTACCTGTTCAATATAGCAACATTTTTCTTTTCTTGTGAACAATTCTTTATTAACTACAACTTAATCGCAGGGAGGGTGGGCTTTTTATTACACTGCAAGGGTCCCCAAAATTTTATAATAACGTTTTATTATTTGTTGGCTTAACAGCCTTGGGGACTTTTATTTAGTTTTGATTGGTTGGTTCATAAGTTGAGTGTTCAAAAATTTTAACCAATAATTATAATCTACAGAAAGGGTAATTTAGTGTATCATCATGACGGATGTACATGTTTTGTTTGTTTTGTAGCCCTTCCATTTATCCTCCATCATCATTTACTCCAGGTAACTCCAGGAAGGCTGCTGCTTCAATGGGTTTCTCCCAGAGTGATTTAACTGTCAGTAAGGTGGGTTTAGCAGGACAGTTGAAAATATGTTTGGTATCGTGTGGCGTCTGGTTACAGTTAGGGCAGATATTTTGATAATCCTCGTTTATTCTTGACAAATAACTGTTAAGATACGAGCTGTAGCCAGATCTTAGTTGAGCGAGTGTGGATCTGGTCTTTCTGGGTAGGTTTTTCTCATCTTTATTTATGTTGGGTGCTGGTGTGTTAAGTACAGGGTTAGGTTTAATCAGTTTGATGGCTTTAGCTACGTCCTTGGTATGTATCTCCTTGAGCTTAGATTTGTAAGTTTCATCTGTGAGTCTCCTTCTTGGCAGAATTCTCTTGATCTCATTCCCAAATCTAGTTTTTAACGTCTTTTTCATTATTCTTGATGGTGGTCGACTGTTAAGATTAATTTGGCAAGGGTGTCCTGGTTTTTGGGTAGACAGTAGGTATTGTTTTGAGATCATTTCACAGTGTGGTTTAACATGCATAATCTTTGATTCTGTGTGGAGATGATCTATGCCCGTCATTTTGGTACATCCAGTTGCTGTTCTAAGTGCTGTATTTTGTGCTACTTGCAGGTTGTCCCAGGATGTCTTACTGAGGTTGGGTGTCCAAATTGGGCAGGCATAGTTAAGCTGCGATTGTCCAATAGATTTATATGTGTTAAGAAGAACTTCTTTATCCATTCCCCAGCTTGTACCTGAGAGAGCCTTGAGGACATTATTCTTGGTTTGAACTTTGGTCTTTAAGTTATCAGCATGGTGTTTAAATGACAGGAGACTGTCAAATGTGACTCCAAGAAATTTAGGCTTGCTTTCAGTTGGGACTTGTTCTCCGTTGATAAATATTGGAAGTTCTTCCGTCAGCTCTTGGTTAAAAGTGGTGAAAATGGTGGCTGATGATTTAGATGGTGATATGAACAAGTTGCGGGATTTGAACCATAAATCTAATTGGTCAAGGTAAGCATTTAGATCTGGACAGATCTTTTCAATGGTCTGGCCAGATTTCAGAACATTGGAGTCGTCTGCATAGGTAACTAATTTGATGTCTTTAGGTGGTGCAGGCATTTTGGACATATACAGGTTAAATAAGGTTGGCGATAGTACTCCTCCTTGTGGTACTCCTTGTTTCATTTTTCTGAAACCTGACTTGGCACCACGGAACTCAACAAAAGTTTGTCTCCCTCTTAGATAGGCTTTTAGAAATTTCTTGATGTATTGATTTAGCCTAAGTTCTTGGATGTCCTTCAGGAGTATATCATGGTCGACTGTGTCGAAGGCTTTAGATAGATCTATAGCAACTGATATAGTGCGGTTGACAGGTTGTTTTTTGTTGAGTCCTTTAGCAATATGTTCGTAGATATCATGTAGAGCAGTGGTGGTGGAATGCCCCTTCCTAAATCCATGCTGATGGTTGGCTAGGTCTACAGCTGTTGTGATTGATGGAAGAATTACAGACTCAAGTATCTTAGCAGCTGGTGATAATAAAGAGATTGGCCTGTAGCTGGATCCAGCATCAGCAGGTTTACCTGGTTTAAGGATTGGGATGATTCGTCCTGTTTTCCATATTGATGGTATAATTGTAGTCTCCAGGCATCTGTTGTAGATATTGGTGAGGAATTTAAGGGCATTAGGTCCAAGGTTTTTTAGCATAACTGGCGAGAGTCCATCAGGTCCAAGTGCTTTTGAATTTTTAGATTTTTTAATAGCACTGGCTGTTTGTTCAACAGTAATAATAACAGGTGCATCAGTTGGTTTTTTGCGGTATTTTCTGATGGTTGATCTGGATTCCTTCTTGGGTTTAGTGCTTGTGCCAGGTGTGTACTGGGTGTTGAAGTTATTTGCAATCTTCTTGGGATCATTGGTTGAGCTGTTATTGAAGCAAATACCTTGATTAGGTGGTTGTTGTTGTTGTCCGTTGCTTAGTTGTTTGATGGTTTTCCACAGCTTTTGCGATCCTGGTGCACAGTTCTCTAGATGTTCTTTCCATTTATCCTTTTTATGATCATTTATTGATTTAGCAATGTTTTTGTTCAGCTCAGGTAGTCGAGGGTCAGATGAATCTTGTTGTCTTATTTCATCTCTTTCTTTGATCATATTTGCTGCGTCACTGGGAATGGAGGTGATTGGTTTAAAGATTCTTCCAGCAGGTATATGTTTTTTGGCAGCATTTTGGACAGTTTTTCTAAAGAACTTCTCGCTTTTGTGAACGTCATCTACTTGAGCAGCTGTTGCAAAAATAGCTTCAGTGGAGTCTTTAAAGCTTTTCCAGTCTGCTTTAGCAAAGTTGATGTAGGTTCTGTTTGTAGACTTATGACGTTTAAATTCTCCATTGATGGTTAGTACTATGGGCAGGTGGTCAGAGCTGAGCTTGGTTTCAGTGCTCTAGCTGGTTGTTGGTAGAAGATCTGATGTAGCAAGGCTAAGGTCTGGAGATGTGTTTGAACCATTGGCTATTCTTGTTGGTTGATCTTCGTTTAGAAAGCCAATGTTTTTGCCTTCAATTACTTCAATAACCAGTTTGCCTCTGGAATCCTCATTTCCTTCTGTGTACCAAGATTTGTGATGGGCGTTGAAATCTCCAAGAATTAGTGTTGTTTCGTTGGTGTTATTTAGAAGGTCTTCAAGAGCTGGTTTATACTGGTTTTGGCAGCTTCCAGATGGGGGTATATAAACATTTCTGATGGTAAGGTTTTTCCCCTTTCCTGGTATTCTGATGGATTGTGGATGTACATCAATTTATCAACCATTATCTTATCCCTTTAGATTCCTGAGATATTTGTACTTCTTACTCCCAATTATAATTGTTCTTAATATTATATCCTGTTAAATCATATCTTCTTATTTTTTTTTTTTAATATAAACATATTAATTCATTGGAATTGATTATTATGAGGAAAGTTTGTTGGGAAAACAGAGTAACACAATAAATTTTAGTTTAGTATAATTCCTTTAACCAACAATAGCGGCTATGCACCTAGAGGCCTCTAGGGGCACTTGAAGAGGAGGGAGTTTAATTTGGAGGTGTAATTTTTTTCTAGGGGCCATTTCTCTTAAGAGGTTGGTGATACCCTCCCCCAAAGTAGTTAAAAACCTTTTCAAGACCTATGAGAAGGAGAACCATAACGGTTCAGCGGTTAGCAAGATCCTTCGGTACAAACAGACAGACAAACAGTCAAAAATCCTGTTACTTAATTATAAGGATATGAAAATAGCCTTTTTTGGCAGATTTCATGTTTTAATCCCATAAATAAAATTGTCGATTAAAAGTTTTATACTTTTTTATAACTAGGTATTTATATATTTTTATTAAAAATATTTTAACGTATTTACTGTATAATAGTTTACTGTTCATTTGTCCCTTATAATGAAATAGGTAAACTGATGTATACTTATTTCTATTTATATTGGTTTTAACTGTAAACCCACATTTTATTTTAAGCAACCATTTTTTGTATTATGTATAGAATCGCATAAAGATGAATGAGTTTTTCTTGCCCTTCATTATTCTAGGTTTTCTCTCAATTATCTCAGAACACACAGATATTACTCAAGAAGAAAGTCTATCATGAAAATTTTAAATTGGTTGAATTATGATATCTTGTTTATTTCCCTTCAATGAAATCAAATGAATGTTCGTTGCTCTAGTACTTCATTTTTTGCGGATTTTTCCTTTTCAATGTTTTTTTTCATTAAGATTTTAGTTGTAGTTATACTAAAATATGACTTATTGCTTTAAAAATAAACTATATGCTGTAATCTTAGCATCACGGGGCTTTGTATTCAAAGGGGTAAGAAGTAAAAATAGCCTAAACCATCCCAAGGCCTAAGTCTAAAAATGAAATAAATTTAGACCATCTTGGGACCTGTGTGAAGCTTCCTTATCAAGGAGATCTTAATCAATTCAGTAGTTAAAGAAATCTTTAACTTAAGACAACAAAAAACCTTACCACTTTCTATAATAGGTTATTATGTTATCAACTAGTAGGAGGAAAATTCATTGGCCTATAAACAGGCAAAACTCTCACGAACCAACATAGTTATGACTTCAGCTGACAGTTGATAAATAAGGGTTGTCTTTTGGTTATTTAATCAAACTCTTATTTAACCAAAATCATAATAGTGGAACTTCGAGAACTGTATTTTTGTTCATATCTTAAGTTTGTCGCTTTTTCTATTTGTTATTCTATCATCTTTTTCTAAGCCAACTTATCTAATAACACCAAAGAAAGTGATAATATAACTATTAGGGTTGGCAATCCGCTCAATTTTTAGGTCAGATTTGGATTTTTACAAAAAATCGCCCAAAAAAATAGCGGATTAATCCGTGGATTGCGGATTCTTGTTTTGATTGCGGATTTTCGGAATGTGGATTGCGGATTCCAGCAATATTTTAAAGGTATTTTAGTAAGTAAAAATATTCTAGCCCCATACATCGGCTATTTTCTAAACCTATAATAACCTTCATAACTGTGAAAATGAACTACAAAAAAAACTTTTAATGCTACCCACCATTTTACCTGAAGTTAATATACTTTAAAATACTTTTTTTTTGTTTTTTACTGTCACAGTTTAAATGAAAAAGTCATAAGAATTAACAATCTGAATCCGTAATTTCAATTAAGGATTGCGAATTCGGAGTCTGGGTTCAAAAATTGGGCGGATCCGGATTCGGATTGCCAACCCTAATAACTATATCTTCATAGTGCATGGAAAGCCGACATATGTTTTGTAAACTGATCCAAACACGTGTGGCTAATCAAAATGTAACAATAACCATCAATGGTTTTACATTTCATAACAATTATTCATGATGATATGAACAAAGGCAGCTATGTTTCTAGCCAGCGCAACCATAGCAAGGGTACTTTTACATAAAATCTATTTTGAGTACTGTTACCTAACCCCTGGGAAGGTCCTATCAATATGAGGTTACCCGGGACCAATTATAATAACCTAATCTAACCTTACCTTAACCCTTACAGATCGGGCCCCAATTCCCACCTTAATAGATCGGGTTGACCCCCCCCTCTATCTCAGCTTCTGTTACAGATAAAGACGTAAAATTTTTTTCTGGTGGTTCATGTGTATTTTTAGAGAAAATTACTTTTTCTAGTCATAGCGGCCAGGCCGCTCCTTAAACGCTTTTTAGCGGCCAGCCGCTAAATTTTAAAACAGCTGTAGAGCGGCCAATTTTGCAGCTAGGATGACCAAATTTTAGGACGAACTTTTATTTTTCATGACAAAAAAATTACTTTTTCTGATCATCGCCGAAAAACGGCAAATAACGGAAACCGCCATTTTCGGCGGTTAAGGCGGTAAAACGGCGGTTAACGGCGCCAATTAATATTTTTATCTGTTTATTGTTGCTAAAGAATTTACCAAAAAAAATTTTAGGTCTCTAGCTGTAATAGAAGCCACGATATTCAGGATATATGTCTGTAGTAAAAGCCGGACAAAAATCGGTCATAAAGTCGGTCAGGATGCGGTCAAACGGTCATAACACCACTTTTCTCATAAGGTCATTGATATCTTAGTATTCACCAAAAAAATTATAGGTTTCTACCTTAAACACAAAAGTATTTAGAATTTTTTAAAATTTTGGTGCTACCCAACCGACTTTGACCGGACACCACGACCGACACAGACCAGATAACCTAATAAAATCAACTCTTGCCGACGCATAATTACTAAACTTAAAAAGTCATGAAGTCACAGCTCTCCATCTTACCTACAAAAAAAATGACATCAAAAAAACTAGAGGGGGGGTCAATATGACCCCCCCCCCGATCTGTAAGGGTTAAGTAATAACAAACAAACAAAAAACTAAACCTCAACTCTTCCCTTATTATAAATTTTTCTAAAAGAGTTGGTTAATTCATCAAAAATCTAAAGGAAATGGCAGTTAAATTGATGTACATCCCCAATGATAATACACAAAATTACCCCTTCTGTAGATAATAATAGGTGATTGAAACGTTTGGACACTCAACTTAATAAACCACCCAATCAAAATTCAAGAAAAGTCTCTCTAGCTGTTAAGCCTACGAATAAGAAAATGTTACTATAATACTTTGGGGACTAGTGTAATAAACAGATCAATGTTTCCTCCCTACCTGACATTCAGTACTAAATAGTGAACACCCTTGCACGTATGGTAATAATGTTTAATTCAATTATAAGTCAAACAGTCCTAAAAATACAGCAGTTTCGCTATTAACTATAGCGTATTTTGTACTATTTATTTTCTTTATATAACTAAAATGTTTTTGTGTTACTTAACTTTTAATGTAAATAATATTTGTCTCGTTAATAAGTATCCTTTTACTTTATAAGAAAGCTTATGAAATGTTTGCAAAACCAATTATTTTTATCTGATTAAAGGAACCCTTTAACTCAAAAATCAATAATTCTTTCTAAATTTTCGTAATTTAAATATATCTATTAAAAAGAACTTTTAAGTCTTGAAGTACTATTGGTATTATGGGATATAATTCTTAATATCAAATAGTAGGTATATTCCCATTTTCCTTACTTACGGTTACGACCCTAGAGGCCGGCCTCTAGTGTCATTTATGTGAAGAGGTGAGGGAGAGTAAATCCTCCCCTTTTAATTTGGGTTTATAAACAAACAAAAAGAAAATAAAAATGTTTTGTGGCGGTAATTTTTTCTAGTTTTCTAGTTAGAAATCTTACCTGGACTTATAAGGAGCTCCACTGTAAAGACGAACTATGTCAGTTCTGCAGTGTGCGAGATTCTTTATTACAGACAAACATCCTGTTACTTTTTTAAGACTATTAAATACCATTAATACAAAGAAACAAATATTTTGCACCGAAATAAAATTGGTGGTATGTCGTGTTACGAGACGCCACTTGCAGTTTTTAACCAATAATGTTATAAGATAAAATTCAATATGACTTCTTAAATGATTTTCTTTAAATATAGATAAGTTCTTTTTCAATAATTTTGTTTCATAACCTATTTTTAAAAGCGAAGCTTTTCTATAATTAGAGTCGGTCCGACCGTCCGTAACGGTTTTCTCTTTTCGTTAATTTAAACAGTTTGGAATTGTCTTATCGATTTCTAACTTTGCATGGTGATACCTATAACAGTTAAGTACGACTTAGAAAGCGTAGCAACTCTATAATCGTTACTAGAAAGTCCGTACGTCCATTTAGAACATATATTGATGCGTACAATTTTTTTGATAATTTTTTTTACAAAAATACTCTGATCTTATTCCTCCAAAACCCTTTAAGAAAAAGAGAAATATAAATATATATATTTTTTTATTTTGCCTGTTCGTTTAATCTTTTGAATAATTTAACATTTGTCTATATATGACATATGAACAAGTTTATTATGAAAAAAATTAAGAAGAAAAGAAAAGAATCTATAGTAAAAATTCCATACTTTGGAAGGGGAGCATCTATTCAGTATACAACCCTCAAAACTTTTATGATTAAATTAAGCCCCAAAGCACCTTTATCCTATCACTACCAACCCTTTCATTACACTACCTTTGTTTGGATGTCCTAACTGCGCATGTTAATGATATGCGTCTGTTTTAGGCCAAGGTATATTTTAACGTCTTTAGTTTTGACAAGGTTCTCACTTAAATTAAGAAAGATTTTATTTTTAACAATTGCATTCATTGTAGACGATAGGTGAACGAACTGAATAACTTGACCCAAATACTCGTTTTCTCTATATTAGATTGAAACCCTAAACTTTCTTCTTAATCATCCTACAAGCCACCTACTATACATGTCTCATATAATATTTATAGATAAATATTCTAATTTTCGATATTTTACAGTAGCGTAGACAGATGCATAGGCAAAGCACTTCCTTAAATATAAATTAAAATCGAAATTGAGGAAGTGGGGGCGTAATTAAGTATGTCCTTTTTTGTTTGGAGAGGGGGGGGGGTGAATGAGGGTTTAAGATTTTTTTTGAGGGGAGGGGGTTTGTTGGGGTAATTTAGTGTATTTCCTAAAAAAGTCTGGGGTGTCTTTACCCCTTAATAATAACCACTCACCCCTGGAACGTCCTTGGGTGTAATGAAAATGTCAAGAGGGGTTTTATATTTTCGTAAGGAGGGTTAAAAATAATATTTAATATGCTTCTTACAGTTAGCTGAACAGACATAATTTTGTTTTCAGAGGAACTTAGTATTGTAATTATGTTTAAGGCTATTGTTTTAATGGGGTTGAACATACTTAAAAATCAAGTAAGTGCATTGTACAGAAGTGAGATATGAAATAAAAGTAGGAATACAAAGATCAAAATTTTCATCAAGTTTAAAAACTACATTCAAATAATATGAATATTCTTGATTGTCTATTAACCAGATTCTGATGAATTTGACGTGAGTCTCAACAGTTTCGGCGCTGCTACAACACCGAGGAAATTTCTAAAGGCGCCGCTCTTTGACATCCGCCGCCACGCCAAGACGCCGTCTTCCAATGGCCAGGTGGGTGGGCGGTCAAGCCACCACAACCTTCAGATGCATACTGGCAGTTTAGTTTCAAGTTCCGCCGCCAGGTGTAATCCTTGTCCGCGCTGTGTCAAAGGAACGTGTAGGCTAAAAAGGCATCAGGTATAATTATTATCCATCTAATTCAAAATAAAAGTTTTTATGTCCAAAGACGTCTAAACTTTTTTGTGTAAAAGGTGTTACATTGTGGAATGTGGATATTTCTAATGTAATTTCAAATTTTTTGAGGAAGGTAAAATGTGGGACTTAAAAGTTATAATGAATATAAACCAGGCTTTTTTGGAGGAAAGGTGCAATTATTCTCAAAATTTACCTTTTTAAGCTGCAATTATTATGCTACATAATTTAATGACATTATTTTTAACATTTAATATAAAGAGTAATATTTAATCTCTCAGTTTTTAGTATCAAGCTAAAGTTTAATTCTTATGTATGTTATTGTAATCAAGATATATTTTGTTAAGATGTACAACACTAGTCAAGACACAAGTTCTGGAAGCTCATCAGTTCTGTCCACATCTCCAATCAACAAGTTTGACACAAACAAGTATATGTCAATGAAAACTTCCACGCCTGATATTGGTTACTATAACAATGGAGAACCTATCAAGTCTAATAATAATAGGTAGGATAATCTTTACATTTTAAAAAGGGGTCATTCGCGTATTTTCCGTAAAGTTTGGTGTTGGGGGTTAAGTCAAATGCTCTTATTGAGTCAAGCTGTTCTTAATTATGACCATATCATATATATACATTTAGTCATAGTCAGGATTGATTGATTGGTTGTATTAAATATGGTAGTAACTTTATTTATAAATAGGGGGAAGGGGAAATTTTTTTCTAGGGGCGATTTCCCCCCAAAATACATATAAAACTTCCCAAGACCTATGAGAAGCTATCCTGTAAAGAAGAACCATAACAGTTCAGCTGTTAGCGAGATCCTTCGGACAAACAAGACATTCTGTTACTTTATTATACTGATAACTATAAATTTTATCGCATTTCAACTATCAGATGCCGACTGGATGGAGACGGCTCCGATGAAACCGAAGATCCTTGTTTGCACTTGTCGGAGGAGATGGCCAAATTTGGGACACCTGTCACCACTAACCCAGGGGTGTACAGCAGGCAGTACTACAGACCTGTACATGGCATGTTCAGCGGTAAGTTTTTTTTAGAAAGAAATCTTTTCTATAATTAGGGCCTGTATGTCTATTTTTATCTACCTTTATAGAGTGGCATGATTAATAATTGAAATCAAACGCTTTGTTTTAGTCGATAGAACATAAATTAACAACCAGGTTTCGTTAGCCTTTCAAAAATCAGCTAGAAGTCTAAACCTGACCAATTTTTGGTATTTCCACTTTTGAAAAAATAGTATCCAAAAGGAATTAAATTTGAGGCTTATCCGTGGCTGACGCGCAGCTGCCGAGCTAAGAAATTTACTATTGATGGAAAATATTTTAGGCAATGGTAAACGTGGCACACCAGACGGTAAAGAGCGGGTATCCGCCTCTCCCTGCCCTCCCCAATACTCGGATTCCAGCAGTCACAGTTCTTCCTCCCTGTGCCCCGCGGGGTCCACAACAACCCCAGAGAGGGGCACCAGGGAAGAGTTCTCTGTTGAGTCGGACCTCCTACATCATGATCAGGGACGAGTTCTTTCATTTAAGATTTCATCATTTATACCTAATCAGCTTAATTTTTTTGTGACAAAGCTTTTGTCAAATTGTGATCAAGGATCTAAAGGAATAAGACAATGACCGATAAATTGATTTACATAACCAAAGATGATACACAAAATTACCGGTACTTGCTTACATGTGGTAGACTGGAGCACCGAAACCCCCCCCCCCCCCCCGCTTAGTTTTGACAAAAATCAAAAATAAGGGGGGGGGTAGTTTTTTAATGTCTGGAAAACGGCAAGAAGGAAAAAAGCACAGCAAGGCAAAGACTTAACCCCCCCCCCCCTTAATTTTGAAGATAATCAAAAATAAGGGGGGGGGGAGTTTTTTCACTGTACAACACGCCAGAAAGTTGAGTGAGGTAAATCAAGTAAATCCAGTATGCCAGAGGGGAAACTTTATTACAGGGATATTTATGTTTTGGGGCATAATTTCCTTATTTATTGACTGACAGTCCCCATGAAAACACTTCTGATATATTCTCCTTAAGACTACCTGTTCAGGGATACATCAATTACTAAAATCAGTCAATAAATAAGGAAATTATGCTCCAAAAAATGAATATCCCTGTTATAAGGTTTCCCCTCTGGTATACTGAATTTACTTGATTTACCTCACTCAACTTTCTGGCGTGTTGTACAGTGAAAAAACTACCCCCCCCCCCCTTATTTTTGATTTTCTTCAAAATTAAGGGGGGGGGTTAAGTCTTTGCCTTGCTGTGCTTTTTCCCTCCTTGCCGTTTTCCAGACATTAAAAAACTACCCCCCCCCCCCCCCTTATTTTTCATTTTTGTCAAAACTAAGCGAGAGGGGGGGTTTCGGTGCTCCGGTCTTCACATGTAAGCAAGCACCAAATTACCCCGTCTGTAGATTAAGATTAATGGTTGAAACGTTTTACCACTGAATTTAACAAACCAACCAATCAAAATTCACCTAAGTCCCTAAAATTGTTAAGCTGACGAATAAGAAAACGCTATTATAAAACTTAAAAAAAAATACTTAGTATTTATGTTTGTGTTTTTCAAGTCATGTATAGTTTTTCCGTTAAATTTTTTTTGAAAAGATAAGAACTTATCCTTACTGCAGGAGTCTGGTAATACTGACACCGACAGTGTGACCGGTAGCATGCTAGACCTGGTCCACGACGCCAGAGAGATCCGCCGCCTCATCCGCGAGGTCTCCATAGACAGCAATGCTTCCGACCTCAGTCTCGGCGGCTTTTGCGGCCTTCCCGACGACTTTTCCGCCCAGTCCTGCCACAACATCCAAGGCATAACGCGCGGCCTTGATGAGTTGATATTAAACTGTGCCAACACGTACTCTGACAACGAGGATGACTTAGAGAGCGATTATGAGAAGCATGAAATGTCTGCCATGGTATCTTCCAAGTCGAGCACAAGTGGATTGTACCAGTATGCGAGCACACCATTGGTTGGACAAGGTGGGGGAGAGGAGGGGGCTGAAGAGGGAATGCTGGTGAGGGGAGAGGGAAGTATTCCTGATTTAAGAGAAACTGTTCAGACAACCTTGAAGAAGAGTAGCAAGGGATTATGGAAGTTGACTAATATTACAGGTTTCATCTTATTTTAATAAGGGGAAACTGATTATTATACAGATCTCGCAATCTAAGACTTTAAATATACAAGAAAGCTAAAATACATATAAAGCCACTTAATTAGTTCTATAGCTCAACTGACTTTCTGCCACCTTTCTTAAACAAGCTATTAATTTAACATTGCCATCTCTGATTTTTTTATATTTAATGCTGTATTACAGTTAAATGTCCTATTTTTGTACTAATTAAGAACAAAGTATTAGATATATGATCAAAATTAAAATTTTTATCAGGTTTGTCTGACAACAGCGGCGGCTATTCCTCCCGCCAAGCCTCCGTCCTCTCAGATTCCGGCGGATCAATGGAATGGGACTCGCCGATGCATTGCGGCGTCCTACCCGGCGGTCCCGCCGACTTTAACCGCCACAAATACCGTTACCGCACGCCTGTGTTAAGCTCAAATGTTTCTGAATGTTCGCTGGATGATTTGTGTTCGCTGGCAGGATCCTGTTTGGATCAGTGGGAATGGGATGATGCGGCTTATTATATTACAGGTAAAATATTTTTTAGTAGTTCAGATTACAAAAATCAAATACCTATTGTTTTTACTTTTTCGGCTTAAGTATTAATCTTATTGTGCATTAATTTTATGTACGTGTGTCTGTCGTAAAGAAATTTTATTTATTCTCACCCAACTAATATCTAGACGTTATATGGGGTTGGTATGCTTTTACATAAAGGATAATAATCTTTTTTCGTTTATATAAGGTATTAGTTTTTCTCGTATTCATTCGAATCCGGTGGATAGGAACCGGTTCTCATCCATACGAAAAAACTATGTCTAGCATCGTATTATATTCAGCTTTCTACGAATATAAAAATGTACAATCATAAGATTAAAACCAGTTTTTTTATCGGTGCCTTCGGCACCTCGGGGCTAAAAAAACTAGTTTTAATCTCATAATTGTACAATTTATATCCGTGGAAAGCCATTTATAATACGATGCGAGAAATAACTATTATAAAAACTTATTTTCAGGGATATAAAGGGTTGGTCCATAGCCGATAAATTGATATACGTCCCCTATGATGATAGACAAGATTTCCCCTACTGTATAATGTATATTACAATTAGTGGTTAAAACGTTTGGACACTCAACTCTAATGAATTGAGACTAGTGTAATTAAAGATTCCAATGTCCCCTCCCTCCCTGAGTTTATTTATAAATTTTATTTGTCTAGGAGAGGACGAAGATGAAAGAATCGTAGTTGACTCAACCTGGCTTCCAGACATAGGCTCCACAGAGCTCGACCTGGAGGCCGAATTAAAAATGCGGGACTCAAGCCTTGGTCCCAGCTGTTCGGCCAGATCCTCCATGGAGCCGCAGGATCACAAACATTCTTCCTTTTCCTTTTCCAAACAGCCGCCGGAGCAGGCAAGACTGCCGCCGAGCGGTCGTTCATCGGCGGATCGACTGAGCATGTGCAGATTAAGCGCGTCAAGCTCATCACGTGCCTCCAGCTGTGTTTCTGATGATGTTACCCTGCGGGGCCAGGGATTAAATAACAGTAAAGTTTACCTAAACCAGGCCTATTATCCTCCCAGCACAACAAGTTATCATTACCATCGTTCTAGGGATTCAAGATCAAGATCCCGGGAACGGCTGGCAACCTCTGCCACCCTCCTACAACAGCACAATAATTCTCTAGCCAACTCAACAGCTGATCTTATGGACAGTTCCTTTGATAGTAGTACAAGCAGTAGTATGTGTCAGAGGCCAGCAAGTTCTGTGGACACCTCGGGGATATCATCAATGAATTCCTCCATGATGTCAAGCACAAGCAGTGGCAGCATTCTCGTCTCCAGCATCAACCTATCCCCGGTGAAGGAGGCCCTGCAGGAGATATCCTCGCCCCAGAGGTCAGCAGTCACGAGCCCCTGCACACCCAAACATGATTCATCAATGGAAATTTCTATAGGTTCAATCATTAGCTGTTAAACACTCTGTACAGATGGTTTAAAACGTTTAAAATTACCCCTACTGCTGCTCGCGCGCAATATCATTCAAAAATAGGGAACTCCTTTAGTCCTTGACAAAATGGTAGAACATTCAGGATTAACTTTACCAGTTATATAGCCAATAATAAAAAGATTCTTCATTTTTAGCATTCATTTTTTTCGTGTAAATTATTGAATTTTTTATTTCGTGCCTTGACGTAGGTATTAAAAAAATAGATCGATTATTAAAAGTTTATATTATATATTTCTTATTAGCTCATCGTACTTAGACTTTTTGTTAGCAAAATATATTGGATATTTTACTATTATACTAGCGGCTAGGCCCCTAGAGGCCTCTGGGGACACTTGAGGAATGGGGGAAGTTTACCACTCACTATAATTTTAGTTTTAAATAGGGAAAAAAAAATGTTTGGGGTTTTTTTTTTGGGGGGGGGGGGTCATTTTTCCTAGGGGCTATTTCTCTTAAGAGAGTGTAGATTGTCTCCCCTCCAAAATAGTTATTAACCTTCCCTGGAACTATAAGAAGTTTCGTTGTAAAGAAGAACCATATAGGTTCAGCAGTTAGCGAGATCCTTTGCTACAGACATAAAAGCTTACTACTTTATATAATAGGATTAATATTTTTTGTTATAAATTGTTAATATTAGCTTAAATTTTGATCTTGAACAGGTTTAACACTTTTTTTAATTTGAAATTTTGGGGAAAAAAATTTTATTCAACAACTAGATGGAAGGTCATGTTCTTGTGTCTTTTAAGTAATGAAAATAGTTTGATAAGATTTTGATGGCTAGACGCGTGATCATATCATGAATAATCATAATTTAGTTATTAGATTAATTTAGTAATAGTTTGTATCGCATCGTATAATAGACAGCTATCCGCTGATATTAAAAGGAAAATTTATAAGATTAAAACCTCTGGCCTAACAAAACTGGTATTAATATTATGATTTTCATTTTGATATTCATGGAAAATTGTCTGTGATACGATGCTATACATGATTTTTCAGTGTGGCTGAGAACCGGTTCTGGAAATTAGTTTCATAAGACTTTAAAACGGATAAAAAGACTTGGCTCATGGCAAGTATTAGATAAATGATTTTGGAGTAATTTTACACCCCTTTCCACCAACCCAACCTTAGTCTTTGGTAGCCTATGACTAAGGGTGTACTAATCGATATATTATTGCTTGGATGTTGTACCAGATTTTCATGCACTCTGACAAATTGATACTCGATGCTGGCTAAGAATATTAACCCCCCCCCCCCCCCCCCATCTACCCCCTATACCTTATTCCCTCCTCTACTATTGGATGAACGAACTAACCAATAAATGAGGTCCATATTAGCAAGCTTAATTGACGACAACTTTATCCCTGTCAATATATCCACTCATATCGTATATCCCATATCCCGTATATCCCATATCCATTAGTGTACTTAATTTGTATAGAAAATGAATTGCCAATAATTTCTATAATCCAAAATATAACAACGTCATAACATAACATGGTTAATAAGTATAAATTAATATAAAATTCAGGGATATATAAATTGATACCCACAATTATCATATATAAAATTACCCTTTTCACAATTATCTTAAACAAAATTACCCTTTTCTGTAGATGAAAATTATTGTTGTTGAAGGTTAGACACTGTTCGTACAAAACCAATCACACATTATTAAATTCCGCCAAGTTTTTAAGCCACCAAATGAGACATCATGTTTATAAACTTTGGGGACCATTACAAATTACAGTCAATCCCCCCCCCCCCCCTTGTCTTCAAATTTTAAACTAATTCTAAGGCTCTGCTGGAATCAAATATCCCTAATTACTTTTTTTTTAATTTTCTTTTTTAGAGTTTTTTTTGCTCCATTTTCTGCTTAGGGAAATTGTCCAACATTCTCTTTCCATTAATTTTCATTCTATATAGTGAAAGTTGTAGATCAAAATGATAATTTGACTTTTAATTTTTTGAAATTGATGATTTTAAACCTTGTCCAATGTCCATAGGCAGTGTAAAACAATTGATCCTTTTCAATTTGTATATGACTGATAAAAAATACTATAAAAATAATATAAAAGGACGTAACAAAATTGCAGACTAAATTATAATAAAGATCACTTTTGCATCAAGTTGTTTTTTTTTGGCACACCGTTAAATCTGCTGCTATTAAAACCAAGATCAGAACAAAAAAAATTCGCCGGCCTACCCCCTTTCAGTGTTTGTAAAATCTAGGGAGTGATTACACTAGTCCCCAAGGATCAACTTTGGGGACTTTTATTAAATTTTCATTGGTTGGTACATTCAGTGTGGTGTACAAACATTTCAACCAATTATTGTAATCTACAGAATGGGTGATTTTGTGTTTCATCATCGGGGATAAACATCAATTTATCGGCCATTGTCTTACCTCTTTAAATCTATATTTCTGACATCTAATGATTGAAATAACCAGGCAACATTCGAACCACTGATACTGTTATAAAAGTGCAATTACCAGACCATCATTCTAAATATGCTGAGTCTCAAACCAGCTACCCCGGTGAAGCTGTTGAATCAAACAAGACGGTGGCGGCGGCGGCTGCTTCCAAAACCAAAGCCGCTGTTGCCCTGTTTCAAGAGAAGTCAAACTGAAATTGTTAATAATTTATAAATATGCAAAAGGGACAAAGATTAATATTCTGAAAATTTCTAAGGATTGAACATAAAATATCAGATTATTTTTCTTTTCCTTAATAGTTAAATGTAAATATAGCAAGCTTACCTCCTATTAAAAAAGAAAAACTAAAAGTTTTCTTTAAAAAAAAAACAAATTATGGAACTGCTAGTAAAAGATTTTTATTAGTTTCTTAAGGTTGCCAATAATTAATATATTAAATTAAGCAAATTAACACAGAAATATGCTTTTTTCATACCATTATCAAAAAAGTAGTAATATTACAAAATTAGAATATTAATTATTTTTGCTTTACTTGGTTAAAACAAAAGTTAGTTTTTATTTTAATTTCTTTTAATTGCATAAAAATGTTAGTTACTTTAGTAGAAACATAATACCTATTCATTTAATTACATTGCTCATTGTAAATACAAAATTTCTGGCGATTTGCTTTTGCTCTAAGAGACACTATCTAAAGATTATAATTTTCTTGATTACATTAGTTTTAACATGAAACAAGATGCTGAAATGGATCAGCAGCCGCCAGCTTCAATGAAATGCTTGATATGATTCAATTTAATAAAAAATATAGTGATTTTTAATCCCTGTTCTTTCAAAGGGAAGGTAAAAAGATATTTGAAAGAAAATTGAATCATTTTAAATATAGAATAGTCCGCTTTTTACGAAAATACTTTTTTTACTGTTTCGATGAAAAAAAAATTTTTAATGATCTACTTATGCAAAATTTTGCGGTAAAAATGGCGGCTGACATGCCTTATGAACGTGTTTCCGAAGATTGCAAAGCGTCGCTAGAACCAACAAGTCTCATATTACTCATACAAATTAATATCAAGAAAGTACATCAAAACTTTTATTAGCAAAATTATTGGAGAGAAAAATTGTGTTGATTGATGATATTTCTATTCCCTTCATGTTTTAGAGGATCATAAGAAGCGCTGCAACTCTATAATTTGTCTATGTCTGTACGTCTTTCTGTTAACGTTACGGGCTTAATATTGTAATAACCTTCATTTTTTTTTTCGCTGGATAATTATGTTCTTGTTTCTAGAAAGAGAGGAGACAATGGGCTGTTTATTACACTAGTCCCCAAAGTTTTATAATAACTTTTTCTTATTTGTTAGCTTAACAACTTTGGGGACTCGAGTGAATTTTTATTTGTTGGAACATTAATTTGAGTATTCATACGTTTCAACCACTAATTTTAATCTACGTAAGGGGGTAAATTATTTTAATCTACTGAAGAGTTATTGATGCGTATTATCATTGGGGATATACATTAATTTATTGGCCATTGTCTTATCCCTTTAGATTCCTGATTTGTATCATAATCGCTGGCATAGGACGTAATAGTCCTTGTTATTTTATACTAGAGCTATAGCTAAATATATCTGAATGTATGAAGTAATAATTAAAAATTATATTTTAAAGTTTTTTTCAATGTAAGATATACCTTAAGTTTTAATTAGTTTCTAATTTAAAATTATACTAAGCAATAAGAAGCTTAATTAATAATTATATTATGTAAAGTTTAATCAATGTATCTATAGGCATTTAAGCAAAAAGATTTTTATTTTGTAGATAATGAAATAAATCTACAAAAACATTTATTATATTAATATGTAAAATTATTATGTTAGAACTTAAGTAAATTATTAATGTGTTATCAAGTTACAATTAACCAAAGATTTTGAGATTTTTATTAAGGATTATATTTGTGATAAGAATAATTTGTTATTTTTCATAAGTGTGAATATTTTTAAAGTTACAGTTAAGTAATTGTGATTTTAGTATGGCTTCGAAACCGATTATTATCCGCTGGATTAGAACCGGTTCAGAGCCCCAACGAAAAATCATGTATCGTATCGCATTATACACAAATTTCCCCCTTTAAAAAAATCATAAAACCAATACCAGTTTATTTGGCCTGGACTTTCGGCCCCTCGGGTCCAACATAACTGCAATTAATTTCAGGATTTTTCATTTTACTAACCGCAGAAAGCTGTTTATAATACGATGCGATAAATAACTATTATTAATGAGATGAAAAAAAAGCTTTAATACATTATAATTTAAGTTGTAGGACATTTATATCTCATTTAATTAAAGATATAAATTTTGAGCTATGGGGATAGGTGAATGGGAGATAAAACAATCTAATCCACAAGCTTTAAATATACATCAAGCAGATTTTTAAATTGACGTGTATAGTCAAATTTGCTTGTTAAGTCAAACTGTTTCTAATATAGACCTAATGTATAGAAATGAAATGGCCAAAATTCGTTTGACTTAATAAGCGCATTTGACTAAATGCTAACCCTCAACTAAACGGAAAATATGCGAAAAAAATTACCCCTTTTATCTTCCATTATCCTATCCCTGTATCCCTTAAGGAGAGTTGATAAGATGTGCTGAATTTTAATTTCCAAATGTGTACACAGTTTCCGCGGCGTTTCCTAATCCTATCTCAATATTTACTACTAGCTAAAAAAGCTTCAAACTTCCAAAAAAAATCTAAATTTTAAAGATTAAAATTTTGAATGTACATGTAAATCGTTTACACGTTTAAAATTTTGAAGCTTTTTTTAGCTAGTAGTAAATATTGAGATATGATTAGGAAACACCGCGGAAACTGCGTACACATTTGGAAATTAAAATTCAGCACATAGTTGATAAGATTGTAGTACTTGACATAGATTTGTTGATCATGAAAATTAGAAATTGTTATGACATATTTCCGCTAAGAAATATATTATTGAATAAATAATATAATTTTTTTTATTCTAATGTTAATAGTAATGCGGTTTTTCTTTTACAATGGTATGTTCGTTTGTCCCTATTTTAAAGGGGGTGGGGTGGGGCCGTTGGCCCACTCTTTTCTTAGACATTGATTTTTTTAAATGTTAAAAAAGATATTTAACCATTTTTTTTAAAGGGTGATTTGTATTGGGTGGTTTGAGGGACTTACTACCAATATAGATATAAATCTTCTCTAGACAGATAAGAAACTTCACTGTAAATTAGAACCATATCGGTTAGCAAGATCTTTCGGTGCAAACATAAACATATTGTTACTTTAATTGGATTTTATTAGCTTAAACCTGCTTTAGACCTTTACTAAGTTTTTAAAAATTCTGGTCTGACTGGTCGAAATTTTGATGTATGAAAGAAGAGCATGGATCAAAAAATTCTGATTTAATACAAAAATTTGATTATTTAGGAACTTTTCAGTTTTTTTATTTATCGTTGCTATATTTACTGCTGATTCGTTAAGAATATTTCATCCTTGATTTTTTATAAAATATGTAATATTATTTTTTCTAGTTGCTATGTTACAATTTGTACAGTGGTGGGGGTGCACAAGAAAATTTATCTTTAAATAACTCAGAAGTTTTACATTTTTAATCACTAGATTTATAAATAGTGATGTGCTGTAGATTTTTGAAGCAGCTTATGGTGCCTAATTAAAAGCAGGAATAAGGTATAACCAACAAGGGAATTAAATCTAAAATAATATTTGGGGGGCAAATGGAGAGGTCGTCAATTTTACGATGTGTTGCCCCCCAACGACAGCTGAAAAACACGTATAGGTTTCGTGATTTTTTTCTCGAATTAATTTCGTTATTGGTATGAGCTGAATTAAAGTTACGCCATAAAATACAAATGACCTATGAAAGGCCAGTATAAATTTTAATTTACCAATAGTAAATTGTATACTGGCATATAATTTGTATGTATTTGTATTTCATAACATCATTTTTATTAGGCACTATAAGCTGCTTCAGATTTTTGTTTTTTTATTTAGGATTTGTGTAGTCTTGACATAAGAAACGCTTTTGATAGTGTAAATATTTTTTTACTAACATTCAAGTAGCTGAACTCAATAAACTACATTTATAAGTAAAAAGTAAAAAACAAGGATGAAAAAAAGTGAACTTTAACAAGTCATACAAAAATTACAACGCATTTAATTTGATCAATATTATTTAGAAGTTTGAAGAAATATTTCGTATATCCCGAAATTATTTAAAGACAGGTTCATAATGATGCTTTACTAATAATATTTTACCTAATTTTTATTGGAATCCGTATTCCAGAAATGAAGAAAATAGGCTAAAACATTAAGTTTAAATAGGCATAGAGACTTTGTGTTAAATTTGGGTTGCTATTTCCCCTGGTATTTATTGGTCAATTCGTTCATCCAGTATGAGGTGAGTGGATGGAGCAAAGGGAGGAGAAGGGGTAAATCGTTATGTTAGCCCGCTATGTGTTACAATTTATTAGAAAACATGAAATTCTGGTGTCAGATCCAAGTAATAATAAATCCATTAAATTATCCAACATGGCGTCATTAAGTGAAAGAAGTAAAAACCAGATTATTGTAACTATGAGAAACTATGGAAGCATAGCAACCAGTTATCTAAAGGGATAAGACAATGACCGAGAAATTGATGTACATCCCTAATGATGATACTCAAAATTATCCTTCTGTAGATTAAATTTAGTTGTACTAAATTAACCAACCAATCAAAATTCACTAAAGGCTCCAAAGTTGTTAGGCCAACGAATAAGAAAACGTCTGCTTGACATCGAACTGGTGATTGATTTAAACCTATGTATACTCACTGCGTCATATTGAAGACGTTATAAATGGTTCCCACTGCTACTATGTCAGTTGCGTTAAATAATAGTTTGAAACATTCAAACTTTTTATCAATACTGATAATCTGTTCTATTTTTTATATTTTTTATTAATATTCTTATTAATGTTATTGATTATGTAGAATTATAAGTTTAATGATTATATTGATGATGGTTAAAACTGGAAAAATCTTTGGTAAACTGTACAGTTTCAGGTATAAGGTACAGCAATGGATTTAAGATAAGCGTGGATATTATGAAAAATTGTCGTCATTTTATTGACATCATTTATTGGTCAGTTTGTTCATTCAGTAGGAGGGGAAGGGGTAGAATGAAGGTTGTAGATGGGAACTCAATCGGTTCTGTAATTGAAATCTTAAGCTTCACACTAAATAAACCTTACCTAATCTTTATATACCCCACTAGCCTCTAATTTTTAATTAACTGCCTAAAAAAATTGAGGGGTATTTTTTAGTTTTTTTGGGGGGTTGCGGGTGTCCCACCCCCCAAGAAAATAGCCTAAAACCACTACAGGACCAGTAGGTATATTCCCTGAAGAGTAGAATCCAATCGGTTCAGTGGTTACCGAGATCTTAAGGGACAGACATCAAGCTACTTTGTATTATAGAAGACTAGCGGCTGCGCCCCTAGCATCTATGGGGATCTTTATTGGAACGGATATGGAAGAGTAGAAAAATAATCTAAAACCATACCCAGACTTATTTATAAAAAAAAGATAAAATAGCGTTAAACCATCTCAGGGCCTAAAAGAAGCTTCACTGTAAAGGAGAACCATATCAGTTCAGTGGTTAGCGAAATCCTTTACTTCAGACAATAAAAGCTTACTACTTTATATAATAGGATAAGATAGAAGAAGAAATGGTGAAAATATCAATGTCAACAGACTAGTTAAAGAATAGCTTTGCTACCAAAAAATATTTAGTTTTATCTTTTACAGAAAATTACCAATGTATTGGAATCATTTCATAAGTTTTAGCTCTTCTCTAATATCGATTTTAATACTATACAGTAGTATCAACTATTCAATAAATTCTTATTAAAATTCTTATAAAAATATGTCATTCAATTAATACAATACAAGTGTTTATGAAAATGTTGCTAGAGAGAGGGGGGGGGGGGAAATAAAATGGCAAACCAACATTTTTGTGTAAAACCTGATTTATAAAAAGAAGAGACTGTGAATGATGGCGTGTAGCGCCCAAAAATATTTTTAGGTTCTCCCCCCTTCCACCACCCCCCCCCCCCAAAAAAAAAAAATATGTATAAAGTTTAAAATAGCAGGGTAAAAAATTTATATTTACAAAACTGTTGGGCTTCTCCGATTTTTTATGAAGGATATTCATGCATAAATAATTCTCCAAAAAAACACCACATAACAGAGCTGTTTCTGTAATTAGTTTTGAATTAAATGCTAAATTAATAAAAACAAGGATGACAACATCCATAAAAGCGAAGCACTGAAACGGTAGGACAAACGGACATTAACACTTGTATAGTATCTGAACTGAAAAATCGGAACATAAATGTATAAATGTCGAATCAAAATTGTAGGTAAATTTGTTGAAAAACTGCTTAAAAACAGGATAATGTTTATGGACATACTTACATTTTTGGACTTGATTATAGAGTTGCTTCGCTTATAATATTGTTCTTTGTTGTCCCAGGAATCAATATACAAAAATCAGATCAAACGAATAATTAAAACACTTGAAAATTTGTTGTTAAAAAAGTAGAAAAATCAACATGTTTAAAATGGACGTACGGACATTCTGGTAATGATTATAGAGTTGCTACGCTTTCTAAATCGTACCCAACTACTACAGGAATCATCATGCAAAGTTTGAAATCGATAGGACAATTCTAACTTGCCTAAATTAACAAATAAAAGCTATCTATCTCGGACGGACGGACGGACGGACGTACGGACGGACGGACCGACCCTAATTATAGAAAAGCTTCGCTTTTAAAAATTTCACTATTTTGTTTTTTTTTACTAGACTTAAATTTCAGCGTATAGTAGTACTATTATTATTATTTTCTCTACGACGGTTCAAGTTAAAAAAGAAAAAAAATCTGCTAATTTCAAGTTATAAGTGAATATTAAGATTGTACCCCACGTAAAAATAAATTTTCCTACTTCTTTAAAATGAAACCTAAATTAAAAGTGGAAAAATTGCAAACGAAAATTATTATGTATTTGGTGTTAAAATTTATTTTAATTCCTTAATAATTAATTATAGAAGACGAAGAAAGTCGATCAAAAATTCAGCATGTGACGTCATAAAAATGAGGGATTATCTATCTATTTTTAGGGGTTTTCTTTCCCACTCCTCCTCTACTCATCCCTTATTTTTATGACGTTAGAATTTTTTTGAGCGACTTTCTTCGGCTTCTTAATGAGAGCAAGTGAGAACTTTATAAAAAAAAATTGCTCTTTTTGATATCAAACCTTTTCTGCAAATTTGCTGTTGTATAAAAATTGGCCTTTGATATTTGAAAGTATTGATTTTATTGAATATGGTGTTGTTGCCTCATATCCAGCGATAAGCCCTAATACTCACAAATAAAAGATCTTTGAGATTTCTTTATACTAAATTTAAATTATTTTTTTACTGACTCTATGCTTTTAAAATAAGATAAAAAATCAATAAGAATATATCAAATAATTTTTAAATTGTTTTTTTTATTACTTTGGGTTAGGTCAGGTTAGGTTATATTGGGTGCTGGGTAAAGGGCACCACAGGTATAGGCCCCGAAAGGGTTATTCATAAGGGTGAAAAATAAGCCCCCCACCCCTATTTTCAATTTTATTTCCAGTATAAGGGAAGGTGGAGTATCAGTTCTCTTTAATCTTGAAACTTGGATGAACTTGAAACTAATTTATTTGTAAACTTTCTGTCAAGGCTCTAAAATTCAGCTCGGTGTCTAAACCTGTTCCTAAACAGACAATCCATCTTTTCGGATTTTTTTGTTTTTCCACACAAGCTGGTTTAAATTTGAGGCTTATGCGCGGCTGCTGAGCCCTACTGTCTGTATCGCCTTTATCATAGGTAATAATTCTTTGAACGGGGATTTTTTTTGTATATTCTATATTCTTGAATACAGTTCGTGTTCTTTCCCTGGAAATGGTCTAAAACCTTTCCAGGATTAAACATTTATGTGGTGAAGAAAAGAGGAAGGAAGACCTGTCTAATTTTAGTAGTGAAGCTACTCTATAAGTATTTGTGTCTGTTTACCCTTCTGTAATGCACTACTTATGGGATTTGGAGGAACAAAACTCAAATTTTAATTTCTTGTCATTTAGCTAATACTACTATTCAAAAAAAATGTTCTCATATTTTCCTATTAACATTTTTTTTTTAAATTTCCCATAATAAGATACATATTTCATTTGTCTCTTTTTTAAATTTAATATCTTTTCTAAATTATTTCCACCAGATTCGCTACCATTGGACAATCATTCTTGTTTTAGTGTAACTTAAATATGAAAAACGGGAATTTGTTTTAGAGAAGATTTCCCAGTGTTGCTCTGAAATAATTTAATAATTGAATCATCCAATCAAACAACTTTATTAATAGAAAATTTTAAAAAAACAATTTAAGATTAACATGAAATATAATTTTATCATATTCATACATATCAAAATTTATAATATTAACTCATCAAATTCACTAGAAATGATTATCATTAATTACGTTATATTCTAGTAAGCAAGAGAATTTAAAAATACTTTTTTAAAAATCGATTTTAAAAAAGAAAAAAATTTATTTTAACTATTTAGATAAAGATTAAATTTTTATAAAAAAAAACACAAATATAATCGAAATTATGAATTGTATTTTTAGGCTTTAAAAGATATGTTTTATTTTTAATATAAAAAAGTTCATAAAGCTTATTACTTTTAAGGCAAGAGCTGTTTATTAATCAAACTTTAAGTATTGATAATATTACTAACTGCTTACTTTACATGATAAATCACAATTAGATGAATTGATATAAATAATAATTATAAAGGTACTCATAACAAACAGGTACAAGGTTCAAATTTTGGACTTGAATTTTAAATTTTAAATAATAAAAAATTTATTCAACTATTTGTTTTAAAGTAAAAAATTCAACTATTTTTAAACTAATTTGTTTTATTGATTTTAATAATTAACTATTGTGTCATAAATGTACTTTACTCTGACAATCATAGACAAGTTTAATTATCTGACAATTACAAAAATATTTACATCTATCATTCAAAGTAAAATTTTCAAACTTTTTATATGAAATAATTGGTTAATCTATAGAACAAAAATTGCTGATGATTTGAGAACCTAACAAACTGTTTTAAAATATAAATTTTAAAAAAAACTTAAGGCAAATTTAAAACCTAGAGTCAGAAATTTTACTTTTCATAATATGACTCAATTAACTGCACTAAGAAAATTACATTATCTTTAGTGCATAATGTAAAGAAAATAAAATATTTATAAAGCTTTAGTATTTATGTTTTTTTTAAACCAGCATATAATGCCTTGAAAAATATTAAGTACAGAAAATGCTTACAGACTATCCTGTACATAAAAACTTGCTCTACATTATTTAATTTACAAGTGAATACTATGTGAATAAAAGACAAGAAAGCCCTTAATCAGTTGCAGATCTGAATGATTTGCTTTCAACCTTAACTTGTTCTAATTTATAACATGAATTTAACTGTTTCTCAAAGCATTGCTCCTTACATTAGATAGTTTTAATTATCACAAGCAATTCATCCAGGTACACAACTGTTAACACCGGTCAACATTTCTCATTTTTTTAATAAATAATCTTTTTCTTTACACAATTTTATCCTGAGATCAATTTTACTTTGAGATCTTGAGTTTTCATTTAAGGTGTAGGTACTATTACTGTACAGATATATCATTATTTTATATACTGAATTATTAATTATATTGTGCATAGGAATGTTTGACTTTCTTTAACCACGTGTCATACTGTGGATAGCAATGCTAAATGCTTGTTCCAGTTTGTTAACAACCAGACAATCTCTCATCTTTCTATTTAAAAAAGTTAACAGTTAGTACTAAAAAATATTAACAAATATAATATATTTAGAAAAGGAGCATTGCTCTTTATTTTTATTGGGGATAATCTAATATTAATTTGATCATATTGGACTTGTTAATGGCAGATAAAACTTATATCTATAATACAAAGTAGAATGATGTCTATCCGTCCGTCTGTCTGTCTGCCTGTCTGTCCGTCCCTTAAGATCTCGGTAACCACTGAATCGATTGGATTCTACTCTTCAGGGAATATACCTACTGATCCTGTGGTGGTTTTAGGCTATTTTCTTGGGGGGTGGGACACCCCCAACTCCCCAAAAACAAAAAAATCCCCCCCCCCATTTTTTTTTGCTGAAGATTTCCCTGGTCCTTTTACGAATTTCGCAAAAAAATTGTTTTGATCAACTCTTGGGTCAAAGCCCCTAGAAGCTAGGGGCAAAGCCGCTAGTGAATTATAACATCCAGAAAAAGTTTATATTTTTTTAGGCTTTGTTTTTATTATCTTATCAGAGGAAAGATGTAAATTGAAGAATGAAATGAACTTACTTGCTTAAACAGGATGGATATCTATAGATGACAGTATCTAATACTGGCTGAACAATCATATGAAGATCTTGGGCAGCTACACCAATCCTCATCAAATCTATTCTCAGAGAACACAGCAAAGCATGTAACTCCATTTCAAATCTAAAACATAAAGATTTTAGAGGTTTGTGATTTTTCAAATTGATATTGCAACACAAAATAATAAAGGGTTTGAAATTGAAATATTTATATAAGCTAATTATCTAAGTTTAGATTCGAGGATCTAATAGTAAATTTAGTTCAGTTATTTAGTAACTCTTAAAGTATCAACTTCTCTCCTCTTAACCAGTTATGATTTATAAATGGAATGATTCAAATATTTGTTTTTCTTATAAATGCAAAATGATACCTCCTGAGACCACCAATAATACTGAGCTTTCTATTAATTGTGCCACAAGACAACATCCTTGTGTCCTCCCAGTCACTTAACATCACAAGCAGATGGGCTCGAACTGTTGTTAGATAACTGAAATAATACATCTATTACATAATCAGACTAAATAACTTAAATTTGTTATTTAAGAAAATAAAATTGTTATTTTTTTGTTCAGGTATATTAGAATGATTCCATGTTGCAGTTGGAAAACGATATTTTAGAAAAGACCCTTACCCATATAATTGTAGAGTAGTCAGAACAAAATTCTGTTGTATCACAGGTGGATAATCTGCTAAAGTTTGCAGATCTAGGCCAACACATTCCTCTCCTCCCTAAAAAATTACAAGTTTTTAACAAATTCAAAAAGTAAAATCTAAAAATGAAAAATCTTATGCTCATAATTATCCAAAATCTTTACAGTAAAATATTATTTAAAATTAAAACTTTTCAGTTTTCATATGTGTTCTGAATAGACTTACAAAATATGAGATTAGAAATAACATTAAATTTATAGAAAATATGAACTTAAAAAGTTTTTTATAGAGAGTTTTTTTTTTTAAAGGTCTTATTTTGTTAAAAAGACTCACCATATCTAATTCTAGAAAAGATTCTAGAAAACCTCCAACTCTAAGTACACTATGAATAATACTGAGCTGAGCTGCATGATAATCTTCATAAGTAGGACCCATCACACCTAAACAAAAGTTTTTATAGATTTTATTTAAAATTATTGTACTTTCCATATTCTTGAATAAATTACTCTTAAGACTTTAACTTCTTACTATGCTTTCAATTACTTATAGACACTGAATAATACTTTGCTTGACAAAACATAATTTTACAAAGAAATTGTGATTAAAAGTCAACTATTTTGCTTAAGTCTAAATGTACTTTATTAGTATTGAATTCTTTCATTACACAAAAGTTTAAACAAACCTTGTTGAGAAGCATCACCAGAATGTTGGGAATTTTGAGAAGAACTTAAATGTTCAGAATCAGATTGTGTTGGGTTGTCAGCACCTAGTGGTTGTTGTATTGATGAAAGAATGGACTCTTCTGTTTCATTTATACTTCTTTTTCTTTTTTTTGTTGTCATAAATCTGACACCTTCTTGAGAAACATAGGCCTACAAATATTAAATGCAATAAAAGTTCTTGGAACTATTTTGATATATTTCTAATAAAAATAGAAGATTTGTTCAACTATTATAACTTTCAAGCAAAACTTTTTTTTAGAATTTACTTTCAGAAAAAGTCATAATACAGCATATTTTTAGAAATAAAGGATTAATGGATGCATATAATTCTATTGTGTTTAAGATAATTTAAGCTCATTTTAACATTGTCAATACATTCATAAAAAGGGTAAACAAAATTTTATTCCTGCAACAAAAGATTAAAAATAAAATTAATTTAAATAAAATAATAAAAGTGAGAAGGGAAGTATAAAATCTTCATTGTTTTTATCCTAAGGCAATTCTTGAAGTTAGTGAGCATAAGCAATTTTGAAGGGGATTTAAATTCTATACCTTAGAGAAAATGTTAAGTGTTTAACCAACCACCTTCATGCGGTTGCTAGAGATTAAAAAACAATTTACCTGTGTATGAACATTCTGTGTTGCAGAATGTTGATTATGAAGGGATGAATCTGTCTGGTGATGTGAATGATGGTGAGGATTATACTGTGGCTGGTAGCAGGGATCTAACAACTCATAGGCCCAGCTCTTGTTGGCAACAATTTCTCCTGTGGGTGGAGGGATATGCCTGGTGGTGGAACCTTGTCTGTGACCAGCTCCACCAACTTGCTGAATTCCAGCTATCACCATCACAGTTGTTAGAACTACAAATAATAGATATTCAATTTTTCAACAAAAAAACCACAATATAAATAAGGCTATTTTAGTAGTTTTTAATTGAAGTACATATTTACTTCAGGTATTATCCCTTTAATTAAAGCATAATATTTCTTTTTGTTTTTAAATTGATTTCTGTTAAATTAAAGACTTCATTTAAAAATGAATACTTTGTCTAAAGTACATTTGTAGACTATAAATTAAAATATTTACTTCTTTAAATCTATTATTACTTTTTTCCCTCTAATTTAACTTTGTAGAAATACATACTCTGGTTTAAGATTAATCAAACACAAAATAATAATTTTTTTGTTTTATCTAATTAATAGAAAAAATATTTACCTGTTATTGTTTCATAAATTGAATTTAGTAGCATAGAATATTGATTGTTGACCATATCACTATTACTCTGCCAAGTCAGATTCTAAATACAATTTATTCCATCAAACACAATAATAAAGTGTAACTGCATGGAAAATTACTAACTATTATCCTTTTTATGCATAAATTTCCCAAATTATATTCTTTCAAAACGTTTCATAACTGGCCTCTTTTTTATTTCCCTTAAAAAGAATAAATTTCAGTCTTTAAGGGAAAGCATTTTTTATTTCATCATTGTTTTTGTCATGCAAAGAACATTTGACTTTACTTCACCTTTTTGCTATTAAACCCTTTTTTTCACCCTTATCTAGCTTTTCCAGGAATTTTTCTCTGACAGTATTTTAAAGAATCATAGATTTCTTATACTTAATAAAGACTTACCTATGAAGGAAGCAATTTTAAGGAGCATAATTCACAAAGTGTCAACAGCCTAAAATAATTGCAATAATTAGTTTAATATTTATCAATTTAAAGGGATATTTCACCAAAAAAGTATAAAACCTAAGAAGCAGAAACTTTTTACTTAAATTTTAAAATCAATTTTCTAAATTGGAGAATTCTTAAAAGTAGATTTGTTTTTAATAGGAATTAAAAAATAAATAATCACTATTGTTTAAAGATCAAAATTGATAAATCTATAATATAAAAATATAGCTTATTTTAATTGTGATTAAAGATAAGAATAAATTTTCCTAGAAAAATATATTGCATCCCAATGTCATGTTCTTTAGAATTAAAGTACACCAAGTGTATTAAATATTAATTTTATCAAAAATTATCTTTTTTTAGAAACACTCTTAGGTAAATTTTCAATTAGTGGGCCAGAAATATCATTTTACATTCAGGTTTATATTCATTTTTGTATAAAGTACAACTGAAAAAAAGAGGCCAATAAGTAATTTTCTCCAAAAAGTATAAAAAACTTATAAAATACGTCGTTTAATTTAATTATAAATTTCTTCAAATCGCCAATTACTGATTTATTTTTAAGATACATTTTTTTCTAATTATGTATTTAATAAGATTCAAATTTTTTATCAACATTTATTATCTGATTAGTTGAATTATAATAAAATCTTGCTCATGATGTATATTTTCCTATTTGCATTTGAAATAATTTTCAATTTGTTTATTTTTTTCTTGTTACCTTTTCATATTACCAGTGCTGTTTAAAATGTTTCTCATGAACCAGAACACTTTGTTTCTTTTTTAAGTTAATTCTTAAACACTTTATACATTTTTTTCTCTCAATATTACACTATGATTTTTAATCTTTATATGTTTATATTTATTAAAAATTAATTATCATACAATAAATATTTTTTTAGATATAATTTACGAGAGTGTGTGTCTCTTAATAGAGTTGGACTGAGACCAGAACAATATTTCACCTGATATTTATTAACTCTTATTATGGCTCGGCTAAATTTTCTCCGACAAATTTGGTATTCCTCGGACCAGGAACCTTTCCTCTGTATGCTCTGCATGAAGCGGGATGAGAAAACAAATCCACGAGCTTTAGTATCCGCAACTTTAATAGAGGAACAATATTAATCATAATTGGTTAATAAGTTTTTCCACTCTGTCAAAACTTTTGCGATTCTGTCCTTTCATAAAAAGTAGTAAGCTTTTTTGTCTGAAGATTAGGATCTCAATAACTACTGAATCGATTGGGATCTCTATTTTAGGTAAGCTTTACCAAGGGCGTCTAAGCTTTGTTATTTGGGGGGGGGGACAATTACCCTCTGTGAAAACTGTTGGGGGGTGGGGTGTAAATACCCTCCTATAAAAATTTACCCCCGGGGTAAAATTTTTTGGGGGGTAATTTTATTACCTATTAATGAAGTACTATAAATATTTAGTAGTATCTCATACCTATACATGAAAACACAGTAATCAACTCACAAGTCTTGCTAACTGATAAACCATTACGATTCTCCTTTAAAGTGTAGCTTCAAATAGGTCCTAGTAAGGTTTTTATCTAGTTTTTGGGAGGGTACCACCACCCTGCAGCCTGCCAAGATAAATTGCCCCTAGAAAAAAAGATTATTATATTTACTGAAATGTTTGATTGAGTTGATTTATCTATTTAGTGAAGCTAGACATAAATTTTGATTTAAAATTTTTTTTCTTAATAATTGGGAAAATGTTACTTCTTTCAATAGACATTGTTTAGACACAACCAGTGCATTGTTTAATTAAAAGGCCATTACAAACTATCATGGTTCAGAACTGTTTTAAGCTTGTGGAACTATATAGTCATTTGATTTAGGGTGGTGGTAAAAAATCTTGATGTTAGAAATAAAAAAGCGCGCCGGAATTTTTTTAAGGATTATTTATTTTGGGGGAAGGGGTATTCCCCCAAAACTGTTTTGGGGGGTAAATACACCCCTCCTAAATAGTTAGGGGTGCCTACGGCACTCCCAAGGCAGGAGTAATTTTTATATGGGGGGGGGGGGAGTAATCATCACTTACACCCCCCTTGAGCTTCACATAGGTCCAGTGATGGTTTTAGGCTATTTTAGTTGTAGATTTAATCATTGGGATGATTTCAGGCTATTTTTCTATCTCCTTTTACTTTAAATACAGAGCCCCCTTTACCCTTGATGATAGGGGCGCAACTGCTAGTTTTATGTAAAGCAGTAAGTTTTTTCTGTCTGCAGTGTAAGTATCTCGCTAACCGCTGACCAAATATGGTTATCCTTTATATTGAAGGTTCTTATATGAAAGGGTAAAGGGGTAGTTCTCCCACCCCCCTTCAAAACTATAAAAACAAGGATGACAACATCCATAAGTAGCGAAGCACAAAAATATGTATACGAATTTAAAGATTAGTTGTCAAAAGCATGTATTGTATATTAGGAAATAATCACGAAACCTTTTCAACATTTGTTTTTAATTGCATAATATTTATATTTCAGTACTACGACTAACAGACTGACAGTCAAAGTAAATTACATACTGGATGCTCAAAACAACGGGAAATTTAATTTTGATATTTTTAACTACAAAAATTTTAAAAATCGGACCATAAACACCAAAGATATGAGGAAAAATGTGAAAAATATAAAAATAGCCAAAAACCTGCAAAAAGGCAGTCTGACCTCCATTGATGTTTTCTTGAAACGACAGGAAATTTAAATTTGATATCTATAACTGAAAAAATTTTTGAAATCGGACCATAAACACCAAAGATATGGAGAAAAATGTGAAAAATACAAAAATAGCCTAAAACCTGCTAAAAAGCGGTCCTATCGCCATTGATGTTCTATAGTTAATTGTGCTTCTTAATAATGGGAATGTTGTTAAAAAATTTCAGCCTTTTATATTTTATAGGAGCCGAGAAAATCACGTTTTCCCCAAACTAAGACATACGGACATACGGACAGACGGACATTTCAAATTATAGAGTAGCTTCGCTACTAAAAATATACTAGATTTTAAACTTTCCCAAAAATTGTTTGTAAGGGAAATTTTAATTAGGTAATGTTTAGGTGTGGGATCTATATATATTTAAATCAAAAGAAATACTTTTATGTTTTCTAAAAATTCAGATTAATTATTAACAGAAAATACCCAGTATTCTTATAGTTTATTTGAAAAACAATTTGTTAAGACATGTGATGATGTGATTCTTTCAAACTTTTAATCCAAAGTCACATTTAAATTACATTTGAAATAACAAAATAAGGTAAATTATGACATATAGCTTAACCTTAATTTTTTTGTAAAGAAAAAAATTAGTTTACAGAGAGGGAAATTTTTGTATATGTGAAGCTTTTTTGGTTTCTCCTTGAAGTATTTTTAATTTTTAAAAACGATTGAGTTTCAATTTCTTCAATGTATTTGATTCTTTATTTGTCTTTATCATTTACTTACAAAAATTACATTTAAAGTATAACAATATTAATTCAAAACTCAGTCAAAATATTCAATTTGGATAAAAATTATTTATGTACAGTGGTACACATATTGTATAAAAGAATATTATTTCAAAATTACATTGGTTAAAAAAAAAAGATTTTTACATTCTGTGACATTCCCTTCGTTGAGTCATATTTTAAGTCTTCATAAAAAATAGTGGATCACATTTAAGATGTGATTGGCAGACTGAATAGTAAATAAAAAAGGGAGGGGCAGGGACAGTTTTATTAATGTCCGTTTGTCCTACCGTTCCGTGCTTCGATTTTATGGATGTTGTCATCCTTGTTTTTTCTAAACATTCCATGGTAGACGTGACATTCTGCCAATTTATCATAGCCCTTTCAACAATGTCACTAGAAGGTTGAATATCGATATCACTTTCCTCTCTAATCCTTTTTGAATTAGCCCTAGGCCTAAAAGTTTCATTTTTAACAATTTCAGAAAAGGTGTTTTGTTCCATGACTTATTGCAAAAAGAGACAAGGTCAAATGCTAAAAATCAAGATAAAGGGTAACTAGATAGTTTAATAAAGTGTGTTACCTTTTTTTATGTTTTTTATTATTTGGCCACAACTTGGTAAAAAATGCTCGCAAATCAGACCTTTTTCGACTAAAGATACTCAAATGGTTCCTTTACAAGCCCAATCAATCAGTTTTAAGATATCTTTATATTTCAAGAAAAATTGATGAAAATACTAAAAAACGGCAAATTTGGGTGTTACCTTTTATATGCCCAGATACCATAAAATCAACAGAAAAAATTCTTATTTTTACTTTTCTGTCATTTTAAATTTTGATTCTGTTAAATTGGCTATTCTTGAAGGGATTTATGCATTGAAATATACTGAAACATAACATTGGACAGAAATCAATGTATTTCAAAGAAAGAAAATTTTGAAAATAAGAAATTTGACCTCTACCACTCCAGAGGACAGCTGCCAACCCCCAGTTGACAGGATATAGTTAAATACTTGTTAGAAATAATAATTAGCTCAAATTTACTTTCTTTTAGATAGTAATGACGGGTGAGGAAAATAGATTTATTGAGAAATAGATATGCATATAGAAAACTAGCCAATAGGGAGATAATTATATCGAGCCAACTCTAGTGTTTTCATATAATCAATGCATAAATCCCTTCAAGAATAGCCAATTTAACAGAATCATACTAAAAATGACAGAAAAGTAAAAATAAGTATTTTTTCTGTTGATTTTATGGTATCTGTGCATATAAAAGGTAACACCCAAATTTGCCGTTTTTTAGTATTTTCATCAATTTTCCTTGAAATATAAAGATATCTTAAAACTGATTGATTGGGCTTGTAAAGGAACCATTTGAGTATCTTTAGTCGAAAAAGGTCTGATTTGCGAGCATTTTTTACCAAGTTGTGGCCAAATAATAAAAAACATAAAAAAAGGTAACACACTTTATTAAACTATCTAGTGAAAATTTTAGCCGTTTCTCTTGAATAGGAGTTGAGAAAATCGTGAAAACTTAAAAATCTAGGAATTGATCTAGCTCCCCAACCAATTGACGAATCTTCATGAAAATATGAAGAATCACCGGTGTCCTGGATAGAAAACAGGTTTTTTTTGACATACGTCTCACAAGACCTATGTAGTCATGACCAGGAGACAATGACGGTTCAGTACATGACTTTCGTTAAATCACAGCTGATCATTTTTGTGGATTTTTTTGAAAATTACTTTTTTATCCAAAATTTCATAGTTTTTCCCAAAAAAATCTCAATTTTCTCACATTTGCTGCTTAGTTAGCCTAAATTTACGCAAAAAAAGTATAATAAGTAACAGCTGTACTGAAGATTGTGCTATCACCTATAACAAGATCTTTCAGAATCAATGGAATAAGATTTGTAGTCTAGAAATTGAGTAAGAGTTAATTATTTTGAATTATTGTTCAACAATAAATTTGCACGTCAGAACTGCTTCTAGCCTCCATAGGCTTTTACCTGGCTTTAACATGATTCAATCTATCTGACTTTGCCTTTGACTCCACAACATAAAGTTATTGCCCTCAAATTTCTTTCACTAAAACATTATCTCCTATCAATCCACATGTTAAACTTCTTGTTTAAAGATGTTAAAGTTACCGTCCCTATCCTTCAACTTTAACAAGTATGCCTCATAATACTTTCCACTAAACAGGGTACCTCTCTCCACCCTGGTATAGCCAGACCTCTATTCTAGCCGGCTCACATGTTTCACCCAGCCTATAAATCTTGATGGTAGTCAGTTTAGAATTCTGACCTTGTTTGTTAATCAACAATTTCACACACTTTTGACTCTTTCTTTATGGCACTTGTTTGCTATTGAACTTGTGGCTTGACTTTTGCCATATAAAAGGATAACCTCAAGATTCAGAATAAACTTTCAAGTATTCTTACTTTTTACTTCCTTTGGTTTCCTATGAACCAACTACTGTCATGAGAGATCTTTCCATGAATGAAAGCCAAGACTGCCATGCATCTAGCTACATGGTCTTTAAGACTCCCTTGCCTTAGTTACTTCAGCTAAGAGCTCATATCCTCTCATTCTCTATTACTCAGAAATTCACCTTGGTTTCCGCCTACTCTGCTGATTGAAAGTCAGGTGTGTCTATGATTCCAAATTTAACACCACTTGATAGACAAACTGCCCTTTATTTTTGCTTTGCTAATCCTACATTTTGGTCTTCCTCTTCAACACCTTCCTAGGTCCCTTTACTACTGGTAGCTTTTAGGAAGGGTAGTATTGATCTGCTTAGGACAAAGAACTTGCCTGTGTTTATTTTCAAATTGGATTTTAAAGTCGCTATTGGAAATCACACTTGAATAAAATCCAGTTATGATCATGTAACCAGCATTCACATTCACTCTAGTAATAAGCTACAATTATTTTCTTCAAGCTATGAGCCAAGTGCTTTCCTGTCAGTTAGCTGCTCTTACACTATCTTGAATACACTATCTTGCAAATTATTCATCCAGCTTAGAATCCAATATGTATCTATAATCATTCTGTAGGTTCACCTATGTAAAACCTTCCATGGTTCTCACTATGACATTTAATCAGTAGTAAAGACAAGCAATGTGTACAAAAGGCAGAGACTCAATCAAGACCAGCTATAGACTGGTCTTTACACGGATTTCAAGTTCATGTCAAACACTTACAAGTGATAATCCCACTTGTTAAAATATTAACCTTCTACTAAGCTCTTTTGAACCAAGGACTGGTTGTATATTCAATTGTACCCTGGTATATATGGTAATATATGACTTTAAACATGGCAACTGTGGTTGTGGATATATATGTTATACTCCAAGCAGATATTGTTTTGATGATGAGACATCAAATCAGCCAGGAACCAATATTGAGCAGGATAACTTGTTAATATTTCAAGGAAACTTGTTTTAAAAATATAATATGTCATGAGGCATGCAACAGGGACATGAAATATTTTTAAAAAAGTTAATTACAAGAGTTGTTTAGAGATCAATTCAAATATTTACTTCAAATAACTCTTATTTCATTTCTAGACTACAAATCTTAGATTATTCAAGATTCTTAAAGATTTTGTTATTAATGATAATGCAGTTTTTTAGTTCAGCTGTATTTATTATACTTTTCTTGTGTAAATTTAAGTTAACTAAGCTGCAAATGTGAGAAAATTGTGATTTTTGAAGGAAAAACTATGAAAATTTGGGTATAAAAGTAATTTTCAAAAAAAGCCACAAAAATGATCAGCTGTGATTTAACGAAAGTCATGTACTGAACCGTCATTGTCTCCCGGTAATGACTACATAGGTCTTGTGAGACGTATGTCAAAAAAAACCTGTTTCCTATCCAGGACACCGGTGGAATGTTAACATAATTAATACCAGAAAATTTCAGCTCTCTATCTTTTATTGGAGCCGAGAAATTCACGTTCCACTCTTTCTGTCTCTGAATTATAGAGTAGCTTCGCTACTTAAAAAAAATGGCTTAACCTTATAATTTTCCATTCAAATATCCGCAGAAGCTGTCTATAATACGATGCAATGAATAACTATTGTACTCAGTGAAAAGTACAAATCAAAAAAAAGTTATTGATCACAAAGTAGAACATTCAATCATAGAATATGTTAAGTAGGACAACATCCATAAGAAGCGAAGCACAAAAAAAAACTGGATGAAAAAATAGACAAAGTAAAGTTTGAGAGGAGATGTTTAGCGTTCATAAACAAGGATGACAACATCCATAAAAGCGAAGCACTGAAACGGTAGGAAAAATGGACATTAACACTTGTATAGTGTCAGAACTGAATAATCAAAATATAAATGTATAAAAGTCGAAGCAAAATTGTAAGTAAATTTGTTGAAAAACAGCTTGATACAGGATGTTTATGGACATACTTACATTTTTAGGACTGGATTATAGAGTGGCTTCGCTTATAACATTATACATTGTTGTCCCAGGAATCAATATACCAAAAAATCAGATTAATCGGATGATTAGATCACATAAAAATTTGATGTTAAAAAAGTAAAAAAATCAACATGTTTAAAATGGGCGTACGGACATTTTGGTAATGATTATAGAGTTGCTACGCTTTATAAATCGTACCTAACTAACAAAGGAATCACCATCCAAAGTTTTAAATTAATATTACAATTCTAACATGCCTAAATTAACGAAAAAAGCTATGTCTTTTGTGGCATGACTAACGAACCAAGTAAATATACTTACTTGATACTCTTTGGACATTTGTATCTTCAGATCAGTCAATCTTGAATAGTAGCAGAGAAAATCACTTTTTTTTACATCATTAGTGTTACAACACTATGGGCTAGAATTGAATCAAGACAAAAGTAAGTGCCGAGCCCTGGGACCTATGTATGGTGAAAATAGACATAAAACCATGATTATTCCCGGTAAAACCAAAATATTTCAGCGGGGGCTTTTTGAGAAAATTAGATTTAAAAATTTCAAGTTCAATTTTCACCCCCTAGGAGTTGCTGCATAATCATGACAAGAAAAGCAAATATTATTTATTTTAAATTTTGAACAACTTTGCTTTTATAATGTTCTTCATAAAACCACTCCAAAAGGGAGTTAATTAATGGCCATTTTTATCACAGTTAGCGTCCTTCAAGCGATACACATCTTCTAATGTAGAGCTGCTGTATAAGCTTCCTACCCCTTTTTTGAGTATCGCTACCACCCCCTCTCCTCCCCCCCGTACATCTACAACAGTGGAGGAGAACCTACGCTACACACACACACACACACTACACATACACACACTCTAGTGTTGGAGCCCTGCTATTGGTCGGGAGTTATTCTGTGGAGAGCTGTGATTGGTCCTGCCCTACAACTGGTGTCCTCTCATTGGCCAACAACATTTTTCGCCCTCATGTCATTGGTTCAGGTTACCCCTTAATTGTAATCCCTCTATACTACGCTTAGTCTTACCTATACCACGCACCTGTGAACATCTACTTGTACTTTAGTAATTTAATTTTTGCGGCATTTTTTGTCGTCATCATGTCCAAAGCCAACAAAGGCAACAAGCTTAGAGCTGCTATCGCGGATGAGGAGGCCGACGGTTCGGCAGATGGCGGCGTTAATCTCAGCCCGGATACTTGGGCCAGGATGTCTAAGCTCATCGACACTTCTGTGGCCTCAAAAATAAAGGAGTACACAGAGCAGAAACAAAGAGTTTCGACAGTGTGAACCTGAAGTTGGTGGATATAGGTAAGCGTATTGAGGGGTTACAGGGGCAATACCAAACCGAAATTGACTCGATTAGGGCTCGACTTGAAGACCCTGATGTCTCGCCTGATGAGGCTACGGGGCTTAAAATTAAAGGTCTAGGGGCACAAATTGATTTGCTGTTGAAGCTACGGACGGAGGATAGAGAGTGTGACCGTTTCATTAATTATCACCATTTATGTCAGGCGGTCAAGAGGGAGCAGAGACAGCGTTCCTGGTCCCTGAGGATATATGGATTCCAAGCGCCATGGCGAGCCACCGTCCCTGACGTCAGAGATGTCTACAAAGAGGTCATCGAACCGGTCCTGCAGTCAATGATACAGTCAGGTGATTCTGTTCCATTCAAGACAGATTTTTACTCTAATATTGAGTACAGTCATCCACTTGGCCCCAGCCGCAGAGGCACAGTCCCCCCGATGATTTTTAGATTTTTTTCGCGCAGGGTGTTATTCCTATTTATGTTGAATAAAAAGGAACACCTGATAAGCCTTGGGAAACGTGCGGCGGACCGCAATCAGTGGTCATCAGCGGCGGCGGCGGTCAAATATGATGACAAGATGAAGCTTAGAGTGTCACATGACCTAGCGGACATGAACCGCCAAGTAATGTCCTTTCTGCATACAGCTCAGCTTGCTCACAAATGCAAGACCATGAGCGCAGGTGTCTCCTTCATGCCGCTTGGACACAAGGGCAAGTGGATCAAAATCCACAACCCCTATTCCCCCACAGTCCTAGGTATGGTCGAGCCTTTGCCGGAACTAAATTCCCTTCTCAGCGCCAAGTCCATCGTGTTGGAGGCCTTCAAGGCCAACGTCCCTAACAAGGCGTTGTTTGACGGCCTTGATTTTAATCTGTCAGATATAATTAAGGTTGCTGACCAGTATGCAAAGAAGCAGCACCCAGAGGAGGATGGAGGTATGGACAATAGGGTCACAATCAGACAGGAAGGAGGGGCAGAGGGTCTCCCACCAACCGGTGGTGCGGCACCTGGAGCCGACGCATTTCCAGCTTTACCCTCCCCCCACACCCCCCGAGATGATGTGCCCAAAGAGGGTCAGACAGCGCCCACAGCGATAGCGGCCAGTACGCGAGCAGCCGCAGCAGCAGCTGCAGCAACGGCGGTGTCAACCTCCAGTCCCACCTCTTCAGCTTCAGCTAAATGAAGGACAGTATAAGTTTTATTAATTCTCCATACGAAACATATAGAACTTGTCCTTTATAAACATTAATCACTTCAGTGATATTGAATATTATTCAAGTTAATTTTTATAAAAACAAAGTTTAGTAGCAGTAAAGTCTTATCCCTCATTTCCAACTTATTGATAACTATTACTAACATTTCTACTAACAACTAATGTTAATATTAATTTGAAGCCTAGTAATTCGGTCCTTTTTAAAAATACTTTAATTAGGATTATTAATCTATGTGTGTAAATTGAACTTAATATATATAATATGTATACCTAACAAGGCTAATAATTTAATCAGAATGCTAATCAAAGAATAGTCTAAGCCTTGTAAGCCATTAATCAAATTTTATAAGTTCAGTAGGTACCTAGATACCTCATTGATTTTTGGGTATGATGCTGTTGTTGTTTGTTATTATTGAACTATAACAGCAATGTTCAAATTCACTAGTCCGACTATGCCAGCCAGCAATAGCGCTCAAACGTCATCAAGGGCATGCTCCAGCCTTAGGGCTACGTACTGCACCTGGCTAGTCAGACATGGGCATTATCCGCTATCATTATTAAATCATTATTAAACTGTTTATTTATGATTATCGCTAATAATATGTCATAATGATTGGATGGGAAATAAATATAAACCATCATATAAATAAAGTAAAATGTGATAATATGCAATTAAAATTATATTATCTTGTATAATCTTATCATAAAGAATTTTATTTCCCGGTGGAGGATAATTGTCCGAGATCGGGGTTTGTTGGATCTATGGTTAATAAATTGAATTTGAATTTGAATCAATTGCTTTGCAAAGGTCACGAAAATTCAGCCTAAAATAAATCATGTTTAGAGAGGTTTTATGAAAGACTTCATAAATGCAAAGTTGTTCAAAATTTAAAATAAATAATATTTGCTTTTCTTGTCATGATTATGCGGCAACTCCTAGGGGGTGAAAATTGAACTTGAAATTTTTAAATCTAATTTTCTCAAAAAGACCCCGCTGAAATATTTTGGTTTTACCGGGAATAATCATGGTTTTATGTCTATTTTCACCATACATAGGTCCCAGGGCTCGGCACTTACTTTTGTCTTGATTCAATTCTAGCCCACAGTGACAAATGAACGGACAGATGAACTTAACTATAGAAGCTTTGCTACTAAAAAATGGGGTAAATCAAATTTTGTTATGTTGCTTGATTGGTAATGATCCATAGAGAAAATTTTAAGAGACGGAATGAAGGAATTTAGAGCATTAAAGAAGGTTTTCCACGGATAAAAAAATTAAAAGTTATTGGGTAATATTTTTGGAGGCCTACGGCAAACTAAAATCCCCGCTTCCTATATTGGACGTCTTTTCCTAACCAACAATTCTACAAAAAAAAATGACGAAAACTTACTAAGTATATTTTGTTTTTGTCATGTATCTGAAGAGGGGTGGGATTGAAGGGGAGAAAAAGGGGAAAGGGGTTATGTAATCAAAATCATAATTCTAAGAACTGTGCACCATATTGTTACAGAAATTACAGAAAAACCAAAAAGTATGTAAAAAAACTTAACTCTACAAAACAAAAGAAGTTCAGCCTCTTATCCTATTTCCTCATGTAAAGAATGAATGATTATTTTGGTGTATTCATTTTTAAGTACCAGGTTTCCTATACTTTCAACATAATTGATTCAGAGAGAGAGAGGGGACAAATGGCTGTTTATTACACTAGTCCCCAAAGTTTTATAATAGCATTTCTTATTTGTTGGCTTAACAACTTTGGGGACTTTAGTGAATTGGTGATTGGTTGATTTATTGAGTTCAGTGTTGAAGCATTCAACCACTAATTTTAATATACAGAAGGGGTAATTTTTTTTATCATTGGGAATTTACAACAATTTAACTGCCATTGTCTTATCCCTTTAGATCTTAGAAATTTCCTATACTTTCAAAATAATCGATCACTTATCAAACAAGGACGAATATTGTGCAGAGTTGTCAATCCGTATAATAAAATAATATATTGTCTGTCTATCTGTCTATTTTTAGTAATAAATTAGTAACTAATTTCATTATTTCTATTTATTTAGAAATACTAGCTTGTGCTCTCCTAGCCTCTAGGAGCTCTGTATTCAAAGGATTATGGAAAGAAAAAAAACAGCCTAAAGCCTAAAACCAAACTTACATACAAGAATCAAGTAGCCTAAAACCATTCAGGGTCTTATAAGAAGTTGGAGAACTCAATCGGCTAAATAGTTATTAAAATCTTAAACTACAGACAAAAAACTTTACTACTTTATAGAATAGGATTGAAGAAAATTGTAGAACAAGGATAACAGCATTCTCAAAAGTAGTGATAAATAAATTGTTTGAACAAAATTAGAAACAACTATTCATATAGCAACTATATCATATTTTCCAGGGATATAAAGGGATAAGACAATGGCCCATAAATTAATGTATATCCCCAATGATGATACACAAAATTACTCCTTCTGTAGATTACAATTAGTGGTTGAAACGTTTGGACACTCCACTTAATAAACCATCCAATCAAAACTCAATAAAAGTCCCCAAAGTTGATAAGACAACGAATAAGAAAATCAATTGTAAAGATGCTTTTTCCAAAGAGAGAGAGAGAGAGGGGACAAAGGGCTGTTTATAACTCTAGTCCCCAAAGTGTTATAATAAAGTTCTCTTATTCGTTGGCTTAACAATTTGTGGAATTTAGTGAATTTTGATTGGTTTTTCATTAAGTTGAGTGTTTAAACGTTTCAACCACTAATTTTAATCTAAAGAAGGGATAATTTTGTGTATTAATATTTGGGATGCACATCAATTCATCAGCCATTATCTTATCCCTGCTTTTTCCTGTGTAGGAAATTATTCTATATTATTTGTTCTAAGTTATGAATGAATGTTGAAACCCTTGTACTAATTTCTTTCTTATAACACGCAAAACACTCGGCAAATAGATATAATATATCTAGATGATCCATCTGACATTTTTCGTAAACCTAAAAAGATTTTTTGTAGACAAAAACTGTTGTTTACATTTTGTTATATACGAGATACAGGCGACGAAATTTGAGACGATTTTTTTTCAACGATATAATTTTAGAAAACTAACGTTTTTCAAAGAATTTCATAACTAACTTATTAAATGTTTTGTCATATGCTTCACATTATACGATAGAAGAAATGTTTATAGGATTTAATTTACCCAGGAAAAGCTTTGTCCTAAGATATGCAACAATTTATAGCTGACTCATAATGAGAACGAAATGAAAAAAATATGTTCTTAAGTACCAAGATCTGTAAAATGTTTCACCCAATAAGATATCTTGAATGTACCTTACGTATTCTCCTATTGGCTTATTTAGACAGTATATCTACAGATTATTTCTATCACTTGGGATTGTTAACCAATTGAATACCCCTGTTACCTCACTAGTGGAGCACCTGTAACCCAGGGAGAGAGGGGACATTCGGCTATTTATTTCAATAGTCCCCAAAGTTTTATAATTGCGTTTTATTATTCGTATCTCTAAATATTTTGGGGACTCTTTATGAATTGTGATTGTTTCTTAAAAATGAGTGTCCATACGTAATAACTACTAATTGTAATCTATAGAAGGGTTAATTTTGTGTATTATTAAAATCATTGGGGATGTACATCAGTTTATCGGTCATTGTTTTATCCCTATAGATGTAGCCTGTAACCCACTCCACTAATCAAATACTTTTGCTTTAAAAAAGGTTATTTTCTTTAAATTTTAACTTTAACCCTAAATGCGGTGTTATTTAATAAAATAAACCATGCGAAATTTTTTGCCAATACCACTTTTAATTTTTAGAGTTTTTGGTAAAAAGTTAAAATCTATTTGGTCTACATTAAGAGATATAAGTTTTCCGGAATTTTAATGTAGGGAGTAGATTTGAAATCTGCATCAAATTTTAAGGATTTTTCATAAAATTCGTTTTTTTGTAAAATTCTTTATCTAAAAGCGAAAATACATTTTAAGTTAATTAATTTTGACCAATAGGATAAGTGGATTTTAAACTACCTGCGCTCTAATTGGTTGAATGATGTACGACATTCAATCAGAGCGCAGATTTTTTAAATCCACCAATCACAGATGCCAAAATTAATTAACTTAATTTGTATTTCCGCTTTTAGATAAAGAATTATACAAAAAACGATTTTTTTATAAAAAAATACTTAAAATTTGATGCAGATTTCAAATCTACTCCCTACATTACAATTCCGGAAAACTTATATCTCTTAGTCTACATACCAAAAAAAGCTTAATCATAGTAAAGAAAACATTTTGCAGCTTAAACATCTTATTGCTTTTATTCAAAGTGAAGATTTTTTTAAGCATAGAAATTGGGGAAGGGATTATCCACTTGCAAAATAAGTAATACTAACCACCAATCTTGAGGAAAAGCTTGAAAATTGGTTCTACATATTGTACAAAAACTTTTTCCTGCATTCGCATATTGATTTCTTTAATGATTGGCTTCTGTAACTCTATTCTAGAACTGATTATGGATTATTAACCACCAGCTAAATTCTATTAGCATTGCACTGTGTTCCAGAAATCCCGAAAAATGACAAAAAATCATAGAGAGTGTATATTTGAACATTTTAATAAAATTTTATTTAAAAAGCAATAAGTATACATATATCTTTTAAAATAATAGTGAAAAATACTTATAATAGGGGTTTTACACAAAGGGCGTCAAGGGGGGTGTAAAGATAGTCTAATAAGCACATTTCAGAAGCTGTAACTTCCTTTGTTTTTGAGCTACATTGACGGGAATTATATCAAAAGATATTGCACAACCCAATAATCAATGTTAGGTAACCCTTAACAGTCGGGGGGGGGGGGGGCGACCCCCCCCCCTTACAGGTATTTTCTATCTCATTTTCTGTGTGTGAAAGATATAGAGCTTTAACTGAGTGACTTGTTTAAAATGGGCACGACACATACCTGAAAGTTGAATATCTCCATCCTGGCGGGCACAGGATGCCAGGATACCTGGCAGGATCATACAGGTAAAGAGCAAAAATATTTTTTCATGACTTAAACTTAGCATTTCATCTTACCAAATACTAAAATATCCTATAATACTACATCCCAATATGAAATCTAGTTGTTCAAGTAAATTTCCGGTTCCAGGTATTATCCTGGAGGTCCTGCAGGTCTCAAGAAATCTTTAATTAGCTCCTGTTACCTCAATTTTTGACTTAGAGACTTCAAATTTTAAACTTAAGCTAATCTAACAACATTACACGACCAACTAAAATTTAATGAAAATCTGCAGCCGTTTTACCACAGACTGCTGCCCCTGAAATTTATATTTTGAGATTTCTAATACAAAGTTTACATACAGATCAGTCAATTTCTTACTCATTTTCTGTGTGTTTTTTTTTTAGCAGGGAGGGATGGAACAATGGGCTGTTTATTTTTCTAGTCCACAATGTTTTATAATAGTGTTTTCTCATTTGTAGGCATAACAACTTTTAGACTTTATTAATTTGATTGGTTGGTTTATTAGTTGAGTGTCCAAACATTTCAACAACTAATTGTAATTTATAGAAGGGGCAATTTTGTGTATTAGCATTGGGGATATACATTAATTTATCGGCAATTGTCTTATCCCTTTGGATCATAGATATGTAAGACTTTAATTTTTATTTACATTTTACTTTAAAGGAAACAGTTTCTATCTTAATCAACATAAATTCTACTCTTCTTTGTTAATAAGTATGAAAGAACCTTTTGTGAAAGGTTGCTCAATAAAAGGGAAAAGGGAGTATATAATGTTAAAAATATAAAATCAGAATATTTTTTCTTGATCAAGCAAAACATAAACAAAATTTTTAGACTTCTAGCTTTAATGGGATCCAAGATTAATATATATCAAGCAACCCCCCCCCCCTCCCCCCCCCCCTAATAAAAAGGTATAGTTCAGATAAGAGCTTAAACATTATTGGATAATCATTTATTTGATTTTAAAACTTTTCTTTACTTTAAGTTTAATTGAATAGGTGTTTTAAGTAATAAGAAATATATATTACTTTTATGACTTTAAAATTGTTATTTTTTGGTTAACCCTAGTTACTTAAGAGCTTAAAAAAGCAAACTTCGCTAGATTTCGGGAGATTAGGCTAAGGTTCTATGATATTATACATAGTTCTAATTTACTCATACGAGAGGATTTTATTGCCATCCTTTGCCATTTTTAGTTCTGGACCCAAACGTAAAATTTTCATTTCAAGAAAATTGTTTATCTTACAAGAAACGGGTATGTCTAGAAAAGTACCTACAATTACAACAAAAAATGGAGATTTGACTTCTTTTAAAGGCTAAACGTATGAATTATTATATACTGATTCCAAAAATATATAATACTCAAAAATAGCTTTAAAAATAAAGGGTTCACACTGATTTGAAATGTAGTTTAGTTGACCGAAAAAATAGTTGTTTACTTTGATGAAAAGGAAATTAATTCCAAACCTCTGGTGTAATTACACATCAAATTCTTATTTTTCATAGTAAAGAGCTAATTCTTTCGGCTTTATTTCCAAAAACTTGTGTATATTACTAAACAATTGTTTAAAAGTGTATTTTCCAAAATGTAAAAATCGATTTTTTGTCACTGTCAGGAACATAGTGCATTGTAACCCTGAATTTCTGAGGGTATGATTAAGAAATACAAATGATATAGAAAATACCTGGATATTTGAAAGGGGAAAAATTGTCCTCAATTCAGGTTGCTAACATGGACATCACTTACTGGTCAGTTCGTTAATCCAGGGGTAATTTTAGATATAAACTTTGGAGATAACCCATCAATTTATCGGCCATTGTCTTATCCCTTTAGATCCCTGGTGCTAGCCACTACACCTTATGACACTAGACTTTTAAAGTAGCTTCGTTATCAAAATAAGATTTAAAAAAAAGTTAAATAAATAACTCTATTTGTAGAAACTGTACAAAAATAGTATAAATCAGGAAAATCAAGCAATTATATCACAATTTTTATTTACTACTGCTGCCATATCATAATAATTTCTCGCATCGTATTATGAACAGCTTTCCGCGGATATAGAATGTACAATTATAAGATTAAAACCAGTTTTTTAGCCCCGAGATGCCGAAGGTTTAGGCTAAAAACTGGTTTTAATCTTATGAGTGTACACTTTTATATTCGTAGAAAACTGCATACAATACAATGCTATACATAATTTTTCAGTATGGCGGAGAAATGGTTCTAATCCACAGGATAATAATCGGTTTCAAAGCCATACTGAAAAATGTATACTACAACCATGTGTACAACCTACACGCATTGTCAATAAAGCAGTTAAGGGATTCTTCTGAACATTACAGGATATAGAATATACCTAGATATTGTGACAGGGGAAAAATTATCGTCAATTCGGGTGGCTAACATGGTCCTTTCGTTCATCCAATTAGGAGGGGGATGATTGGGTAAAGTGGGTGGATATGGGGGATCGTTATTTTAGCCAGCTACAAGTTTCACTTTATTAGAGTACATAATTATCTGGTATAAGATCCAAGTAATAATAAATCCATTTAAACAAGAATCCCTTACTACAAACAAAACAAAAATTTACAATTAATTACATGGTAGGTAACTATAATTTAATTACCTATGTTTTAAAAATTTTTCAAGGTACATTTAAGATGATTTTTATAGAAAATTTAACATTAATGTAGGCCTATTTAATCATATTATTAAGAACAAAACTTGTTCAAAGTATTTTCAGCAACTTGAGTGTAAACAAATGACTAATTTAAGAAAGTATCATATTCAATTTTTTTTGTATAATCTCATATATGCAAGATTTAGGCCAATATGGCACTTTTTAATGGCGAAGCTTTTTTATAACAAAGTATCTACATTCTACGTGTATCCGGGCGTGACGGTTAGCTCTTAGCTTTATATTAGGCTTGCTAGAACTGTCCTTTAGATTTCAAACTTTGGATGTTAATTCCTGAAATATTTTGGTACGATTTATAAAGCGTAGCAACTGTGTAATTACAAGAAAGTCCATACGTCTATTTAAAACACTTTTAAACAGAATCCTATATTTACGGAATTTTGCAACAAGGTTTAGTTTATACCTTTTAATAATATTCTTGTGATCATTTTCCTTTGTGCTACCGTTTTTTTTTAGAGCTTCGCTTTTATGGATGTTGTCATCATTGTTACTTCATAATTACAGTTATAATTTATGCAAATATAAACAATAAATATTAAAAAGTATTTGTTTGCCACAGTGCGTTTGAAGGTGCATTGACTTTTGTGTCAGAACCTAAATTGGGACATATTGCATTTCATTACCCTAAGTTAGGTAACTTCATTTCACTTTTTAATCAAATCTAAAATGCAGCCGTTTTTGAGAAAATTATATTTGAAAATTTCAAGTTCAATTTTCATCCACTAGGAGTTACCGCATAATCATGACAAGAAAAGCAAAAATTATTTATTTAAAATTTTGAACAAGTTTGCTTTAATAAAGTACTTCATAAAACCACTCCTTAAGTGAGTTGATTCATGGTCATTTTTATCAGTTGCTTTGCTAAGGTCACGAAAATTCAGCCTTAAATAAATCATATATATATAGAGATTTTATGACAGACTTTATTAAAGCAAAGTTGTTCAAAATTTTGAATAAATAATCTTTGTTTTTCTTGTCATGATTATGCGGTAACTCCTAGTGGACTAACTTAAGCCCAAACCCTAAGAAACTATGGCTAATCAATCAATCAAAGTGGATGAAAATTGAACTTGAAATTTTCAAATCTAATTTTCTCAAAAACGGCTGCATTTTAGATTTTGTTGAGAAGTGAAATAAAGTTACCTAACCTAGGGTAATGAAATGCACTATGTCCCAATTTAGGTTCTGACACAAAAGTCAAAGCACCTTCATACGCACTGTGTTGCACATTTAATCTTATCAATTACATCTTTTTGGATACAGGAATTTTAAAAACAAAAAAAATGGACATTAGTAAGCCTAAGTATTTAATTTTTAAAGGAGTATTTAAAAAGTTCTATAACTAGCTGTCTGTTCTATCTTTTAAAAGTAAAATTAGTATTTTTCGGCCATCTTAAAAGTAGCTTACGGCCAAAGGCAAATCAATCTCATAAAATTTCAAAAGTCAACTGAAAGTCTAAATCTGGACCAAAAATGGCAATCCCTTTTTTTTAAAAAATTTAATGCATCCAAAAGGGTTTGAATTTGAGGCTTGAATGCCCCTGAAATCCTGATTTTTGCGTTTCCGCAAATGTCTATATAACCATCCAGAAAAATGTATAAAAAAATAAATAAAAATCTGTTAAAATTTGAGACTCAAAACATTATAAAAAATAGGTAAGAACAATTGTTAAACTATTTGACTTGAGGATAATAGGAAATGATTTGACCCATCACTCTGATCACTATCTTGGCTGGTTTGCTCAGGTTTCACTGAAAACAAAAGAAATTTTACAACAAACAGACAAAATTATTATATTATAGTTAATAACAGTGTCGTGCAGAGGTTTTTTTTTGTTCACCCACTGTGTTAAACAAGCTTACTTAATTTGTGAAATCGTTGCGCGGAGTGCACCAATTTTGTTAAACGCCCCACTTAGATTAAAAGGATTGGTGACTAAATTTCCTTGATAACCCCCTTGAAGAAATTAGGGGTTTTGTCAGGGAGTAAGGGGGAGGGGACAATGCATCGAATATTTAATTTTTAGTTGTCTCAGATTTTGGGTACTGGCTTAAAGGGGATGTGCAAGAATTTAGCAGATTCTGAATGATTAAGGGTACTAGCGCATCATTGCCGCTAACTTGCTGAGTTAGTTTTGAATATAGCAGACGAGTATCAATAAACTTAATTTCTAGCAGATTACGGGTTTAAAATTTTTTTTTTCTCCAAAAAATATCATTTCATAGATAAAAACTTTATTGTGATATTTGTGTAATAAACAATCTAAGAACGCTTAAATTCAATTCTTGTATATAGTGGTATTTTAGAATTTAGGAATATGGGGTGAATGAGTTCCAGGGAGATTTTACTAGTAATTAAAAACAGAATGGTTATGTCAGTCTGATATACTGGTAATCTAATTTTCAAATGAATGCTTTTTTTCTTAGAACTTTTTTCTTATTCTACAGTTTTTCTTGATTTGATTAACATACCCTTTACAATTTTCTTAAAATTTTCTGGATAAATCTTGATTTCATGGCCTTTCAGCGAAAACTCATAAATTGAATAAATTGCCCATTGTCCCCTCCCTTATTCCCTGGGTTTTGTAGACCCGTGTCATGGGGGGTGGGCACATGGCACATAGAGGTATTTATCCAACAAACCTTTCTACACTTTCCTAACACGCCTCTGATTAATAAGTATGTGTTAAATAATTTTTCACTTACTACGTTAAAGGGAGAAATAATATTCAGCTGCGAAATTGTTTTATAGTCTTATCTTGAAACGTAATCAAACATATATTTTCATCTTTAGAAAACCCACATCTAAGTACTGATACTTTAAAAAAACAGGGAAAATGCGATTTCATGAAATAGAGCAAATAAATCGATATTTCCATATAAATTACAGTTAAAGTTACCAAGAAACTCCTACTTAGACCATCTTTAAAAATTCGACTAAAGTTCAGAAGAAACTATTGTTTTTATTTAAATATTAGTGTATCAATTTATATTATCCAATAACCATAAAAAAAGAGAATTGATGGAAAAAATTGGAATCTACAATAAATAATATTTCCCTATTGGATTATAACTAGATCCTAGGGATTTTAACCTAGATAAATTAGTTACTAGTGACACTATGATAAGGAATACAGTGTTACTCTACCTTGCTTTTCATTTCATAAAATTTCTTAGTGAGTTATTTTAAATCAAAACATTGTGATGCAACATAAAGCAATATCTCCGCGAGTAATAAATTGAATGAAGTTTAAATAGCATATTAGAGAGGGAGGGGACATTGGGCTGTTTTATACACTAGTTCCCAAAGTTTTATAAGAACGTTTTCTTATTCGTTGGCTTTACAAGTTTGTTTATTTGAATGAATTTTTAATGGCTGGTTCATAGCTAATTAAGAAACAATGGCTACACACAAACACAAACCTTAAGGTTAGTGTTTAAACATTTTAACAACTATAGGATGAGCCAAAAGAAGCGTATATTTTTAAAATCTAAATTGCGTGGCTTGTGTTAACGGTTGAAAAACGGTATGCATACCATTAGAATCGCCATGAGCTCTAGTTTTTAAAAGTATAAATGCCCCACTAGTTTAGTTTAGTAGCTATGTGGTAAAATGTCCCTACTAACTTAAAACTTGACTAAATCATTAAAGAGGGAGTGCAAAAACGCGTACAATTTTAAAATTGAAACTGCCCGACTTGTGTTAATTGTAGAAAAATGCTATGTATATCGACATAACGGTCAAAAGCTTTATTTTTTGGAAATATAAGTACTATTTTTGTCCTATTTGTAGTTTAGGGGCTACGTTGAAAAATAAAAAAAATGTGAGGAAGTTGAAAAATGAAACTGTTGCTAAGTAGCTCATAAACTATAAGTAGCTCATGAATTGTTTTTATAAATCCAAATACTAGATCTTATATACATTCCAACGGTGTACTATTAACACAAGCCGCGCAATTAAACTTTTAAAAAGGTACCTAAGCAGTTTATTGCAAACCCTTTACTTAAACCATTTAATGATTTACTCGCAAGTTTAAAGTCAGTTGGGACATTTGAACACGTAGCTCTTATAGTATGCGTATCACAGTAATCTTTTTTTTTATTTCAAAAACTAGAGTTCATAGCGGTTCTAACGATATGCATACCGTTTTTCTACCATTAACACAAGCCGTGCAATTTGAATTTAAAATATTTACGCATTTTTTTTGCTCACCCTTAACTTTGATTATAATCTAAAGAAGATTTTGTAATTCATGATTAGGGATGTACATCAATTTATCGGTCATTGTCTTATCTCTTTAAATCCTCTGAGCACAAGCTTACCTGTAGATAAAAGGTCAGGTCGTTCATATTGTAGCAAGTTCACCTAGAAAACAAATGTATTAGCTTTTTAATACAAAAATGACAACATCCATAAAAGCGAATCTCTAAAATCGGAAGAAAAGACAAACAATCAATAATTCTTGTTATTATGTTTTAAAAATCAGCATGTTTAAATGGACGTACGACTGTCTGGTAATGATTCTAGAGATGCTACGCTTTCTAAATTGTACCTTACTGTCAAAGGAATCTTCATACATACAAATTGATAAGATAATTCTAACATGTCTATTTTGATAATTATATCATAGAACTATTATAGGAACCATCATGCAAAGTTTGAAATCGATAGGACAATTCTAGTTTTTATCTTATAATTGTACATTCTATATCCGCGGAAAGCCGTTTATAATACGATGCGAGAAATAACTATTATTGTTTCCTTCTTGGATTATGTACTAAGTATTTTTTTAACATTTTAGTTCGACTTTTTAATTCTATAATTAGGGTCGGTCCGTCCGTCCGGGTCGGAAAACTTTTTTCGTTCATTTAGGCATGTTAAAATTGTCGTATTGATTTCAAACTTTGAATAGGGAATCCTGTAGTAGTACGAATTAGAAAGCGTACCAACTCTATAATCGTTATCAGAATATCCGTACGTCATTTTTAATATGTTGATTTTAAAAAGTTTTTTAACAACAAATTTTATTGTGATTTAATTAATATTATCCGATTGAGCTGAATTTTAGAATACTGATTCCTAGAACAACAAAGCACAATGTTATGCTTCATCTCTATAATCGAGTCCTAAAATTTATGTATTTCCTTAAACATTATCCTGTATTTAATCATTTTTTCAACAATTACAATTTTGTTTCGACTTTTATACATTTATATTCTGATTATTTAGTTAAGACACTCTACAAGTGTTAATGTTTGTTTGTCCTTCCTTTTTAGAGCTTCGCTTTTAGGCATGTTGTCATCCTTGTTATTGAAAAGATATTGAAGGGGCAAAATGTTTCAGTTCCATGAAAAACCATAATTAAAGAAGATCGAACAAAAAATATGCAAAAATAATAACATGAATGATTTGTCCTAACAAAAGTAATAAAAATTTGAGGAAATTCCTTTTCTCGTATTCATTCGAATCCAGTGGATAGGAACCGGTTCTCATCCATACGAAAAAACTATGTCTAGCATCGTTTTATATCCAGCTTTCTACGAATATAGAAATGTACAATCATAAGATTAAAAAGTAGTTTTAATCTCATAATTGTACTTTCTATATCCGCGGAAAGCCGTTTATAATACGATGCGAGAAATAACTAAGAAAATATTTGAATAATTGTATGAAAAATGTTCTTTTTTACGTATGTTGTGTTATATAATTCCGTTGCGGTTATTAATTGTAATTAGTAAAAAAACAAGGATGACAACAAACATAAATGCGAAGTTCTAAATCTGAAGGAAAGACAAAGCAACAGTAACTCTTGTAGAGTGTCAGTACTTAGTGATCAAAACATTCATTTCTAAGTTTAAACAAAATTGTACATAAATTGCGTAAAAACATGGTATAAAAAAGGATTTTATTTTTACAATTTGATTATAGAGATGCCTCGCTTATGAAATTATACCTAGTTGACCTAGGAATCAATATCCCATAAATACGATGAATTGGATAATTATATCATATAAAAAAATGTTGTCCAAAAAGTCAAACATCAACATGTTTTAAATGGACGTACGGATTTTCTGGTAACGATTATATTTACTGCGCTTTCTAAATGCTAGGGGCGCAGCTGCTAGTATGTATAAAAATTAGTATACAATTATACATATCCAAGGACGTCCAAGCTTTTTTTATATGGAGGTTGGGCGTAAAAATAACTCAATCTGTCAGGGGTGATAATATCCTAACTGTTATAGGATTTCAACTAAAGTTTAAATCGATAGGACAATTCTAACATGTCTAATTAGTTTAATAAATGTAGAATAAACGTGGATATTATGAAAAATTGTCGTCAATTTAGGTTGCTATTTCCCCGTTTATTTATTGGCCAATTCGTTTATCCAGTAGGAGGGGAGGGAATGGGGTGAAGGGAGTGGATCGTTATATTAGCCCGCTGCAAATAAAGAATCAAACATACGGACTAGCACATATGAAGAAGCTGTGCTATTGAAAAGGATTTGACATAATAATAATTAATACATATTAAAGAAGGATTGTATATTTTTAGAAAAAACAAGGATGACAACATCCATAAGTAGCGAAGCTCAAAAATTATGATTATATATCAGGAAAAAATACTATAAAGCAGTGTCATACAATTAACATTAACGTTGATAAAAGAAGGAGATCAGAAAACCTTTAAAATCACGCAACCTTAAAAATCATGAAAATTAAAAAATCTAGGAATCGATCTAGCACCGCAATTTGAAGACAAATCTTAATGAAACTTGATAAAAAATGTAGAATATGAGCATATTAAATCCCTAATAATTTCAGCCGCAAATCCTGAATAGGAATCGAGAAAACAATAGAAAAACTAAAAATCTAGGAATCGATCTAGCACCCCTATTAATAGAAAAATCGTAATAAAACTTTAGGAAAATATGTAAAATGTAAATTTAAGCATTCCCTGAAAATTTTAGTCCATTATCTTAAAAAGGAGTTGAGAAAATCAGGAAAACATGAAAATGTAGGAATCGATCTAGCACCCCAAATAACAGACGGATGGAGAAAACAATGTATAGATTAGATGGGCATATGTTATAAGAATCTTCACTAAAAATTTCAGCTGTCTATCTTTTATAGGGGCCGAGAAAATCACGTTTCCCCCACTTTGTCCCAGACGGACATACGGACAGACGGACGGACATTTCGAATTATAGAGTAGCTTCGCTACTAATAACAAAAACATGCAACCATTACATCAATGAGTGAAAATAAGTGGGAATACCTTTTACACACGCACAAACACACATGCACACGCAAGTACACACATACACACACACACACATGCACACGCAAGTACACCCACATGCACACGGAAGTGCACCCACGCGCACAAACATACACCCTCACACACAAACACACTAGTACACCCACACGCACACACACACACACACACATATGACTGCCCTTTTTAGAAACAGCTATTTATAATTTGAAAAGTCTGTCTTTTCATCTGTCTGATACCTTTTATTAATTTTATTTCCTTCGCTACTTATGGATTTTGACATCCTTGTTTACTGATAAGCTCATTACATATTTGTTATCTAATTCCTTATTATATTTTAATTATCAACCGGATCTGTACGATTTCTTTCTTAAAATTGATGAAACAAATTAGCGCTTTCCTTTAAAGTGCCTTTTTAAGCATCGAACCACCCCGTTTATTTTACAAGGAAACTTAAAATGGGGAGAGGGGGTGTTTTTTTTATTGTTTATTACTTTAGAACAGGTTAGGTTTGACTTTATTGGGTGGTGGCTACCCCTGCAGGGTTAGAGCATTGCAAATATAGGCCCCGGAGGGTTAGGGATTAGGCAAAGGAAAATACCTACCCCCCTCCCCATTACATTCAAATTTTTAGGAAAATGGATGAGAACATTTTGAGGTATGTGTTATTTTGTATATGATTATGGATCTAAAATTACCAAGTCTGCCTTATCCTTAAAGGAATCTCCATGCAAGGACACTTTCAGCATGCTTTTTACCTTAGATTGGTCTGTTTCAATGGCGACTCTAGCTTTAAACTCTTTTCTACCTCGTTCCTCTAAATGTAAACAAGGATAACAACATCCATAAGCAGCGAAGCACAAAAATATATAGGAGAGTATATCATATGCAGAAACTTAAAGAAAATCACGAAACCTTTAAAATATAAGGATATTTCCTTTAAAAGCATGACTAACACACAGATGAAAAAAACAATGTATATACCAGTTGCGCATATGTCATAGGAATCATCACTATTCTTTAATAGCAGCCGAGAATATTACTATTCCCTCATATCATTACTGACAAATTTCATTTTATGAAGTTCTTAATAAACCACTTCTAAAGGGAGTAAATTTTTATTCGTTGCTTTGATAAGGTCACGCAAATTCGGCACTCAATAAATCATATATAGAGTCGTTTTGTCAAAAACCTATAAAAACTAAACTTAAACGGAATCTTAGATAAGTAATCTCTGTTTTTCTTATCATGATTGTGCAGGAACTTCTAGGGGATAAAAATTAAACTTGAAATTATCAAACTTAACATTCTCAAAAATTTGATATCCTTAGATTTTCTAATTGCCAGAAATGAAATCTACGCATCCTTTTTATCTAGATGGCAGTGATCTAGTTAAGATTGGGAATTTAAAACTAAAAGGGGTTAATTTTTTGCGTATTTTCCGTAAAGTTGTGTGTAAGCTTTAAGTCAAATGCGCTAATTCGACTTAATAATCGCATTTGACAAAAATCTTACACACAACTTTACGGAAATTCCGCGAAAAAAATGACCCTCGTATATAGAGTAATGAACTGTGTGAATCAACTCACCGTGGTCACTAGACTGGTCCACAGTTGTGCCATAGCTGGCAGCAGGTATAGGTGATACACCACTCTCTTCATCACTCATAACCTCATCAGTTCTATAAAAAGTTTTTTTTTTGCGTATTTTCAATAAAGCTATGTGTTACCGTTTAGTAAAAAGTGCTTATCAAGTCAAACTGTTATTAATTTTCACCAAATTTATGTAAATGAAATGGTCATAATTAGGAACAGTTTGACTTAACAAGCGCATTTGACTAAACACACAACTTTATGGAAAAAACGCAACAATAAATGACCACCTTATCTAAAGTCCTATATAATTTTAGGATTCATTTTATCAATTGAAAGATAATTTTTAATGATGATAATTAAATTCATTTTAAAATTTAAAACTGCTAAAGTTTAAATGATCAAAATCTTAGCTAATGTATACATTAGGAGTAAATGCTGATTTTTTTATCATCTAAGCATGTAATAAGTTTACCAGTATATGGATTAAAACTGATTAACATCAGCTGGATTATAACCGGTCCTCAGCCATACTGAAAGATATGTATCACATCGTATTACAGACAATTCAATTTACTTCGAATTCGACAAATAGATATTTTACTTTGTTAAGTTTAAATCATAATTGCTGAAAAACAATAACTAAAAGGGGGGGGGGGCGTAATGACATAAGCTCTTAAACCGTGAGCAAAATGGTCTAAATATTGAGCTAGACCCTTCAAACTTGGTATATAAGCTTAGTCCTATAGGTATTACATCTAAATGGCAAAAAAATCCAAATTTTTTTATTTTTAGGTTAGGTTAGGTAAGAAAAACCCTGCGGAAATGGGGTTTTTAGGCTTTTTTTGGTCTATTTTGATGTGGAACTTTGCCTTAAATTGTTTTTTCTTAGGGTTTTAACTTAAATACACTGTATCTATTCATATGGACATTATTTAAGATGATTCAGCAAGTCGGGGACCGACCCCAGGGGGCTAGGTGGGTGGCCCGCAGGGGTTAAGTTCATTTTTCCCAATATATTTGTTGTGATACATCAAATTATAGGTTTTTTAGGTCAAGGAACTTAAATTCAGAGCTAAAATAAGCATTAGACTAATCTGAAGCTAGCCCCAGCGGGCTCGGTTGATGTCCCGCAGGGGTTAAGTGCATTTTTTCTAATATATATCTTGTTATATATCAAACTATAGGTTTTTTAGGTCAAGAAACTCAAATTCTGAGCGAAAATTAGCATTAGACTGACTTGAAGCTAACCCCCCCGGGCTAGGTTGGTTTTCTGCAGGGCTTAAGAGCATTTACCTAACCTAACCTAGAAACTTACTTATATTTTCACAGGTTTTTTTCTTGAATAAGCTGTGTCGATTAATGAGGACTTTATTTAAGATGATCCAGCAAGTCGGGGACCGACCCCAGCGGGCTAGGTGGGTGGCCCGCAGGGGTTAAGTGCATTTTTTCCAATGTATATGTTGCGATACATCAAATTATAAGTTTTTTAGGTCAGTTAACTCAAATTCAGAGCTAGAATTAGCATAAGACTAATCTGAAACTAGCCCCAGCGGGCTAGGTTGGTGGCCCACAGGGGTTAAATGCATTATTTCCAATATAGATCTTGTTATATATCAAAATAAAGGTTTTTAAGGTCAAGAAACTCAAATTCAGAGCTAAAATTGGCATAAGACTTACCTGAAGCTAACCCTTGCGGGCTAAGTAGATTTTCCACAGGGCTTATGTGCATTTTACCTAACCTAACCTAGAAACTTACTTATTCTTCTTTGGTTTTTTCCTTGAATAAACTGTGTCTATTAATGAGGACATTATTTTAGATAATCCAGCAAGTTGGGGACCGACCCCAGCGGGCTAGGTGGGTGGCCCACAGGGGTGTAGTGCATTTTTTCTAAAGTATGTGTTGTCATACATCAAATTATAGATTTTTTATGTCAAGAAATTCAAATTCAGAGCTATTTTAAGCATTAGACTGACCTAAGGCTAACCCCCGCGGATTAGGTGGTTGGCCTGCAGGGGTAAATTTTCCAAATTATGTGTTGTTATACATCAAACTATAGGTTTTATAAGTCAATTTGGAGCTAAAAAAACACAATAGCAACCTGATGCTAGTTTTTTCGTGGTATGTGGTATACATTAAATTTAAAAATTGTATCCTATTAGCATATTAAATTCTTCCACCGCTAACATTCTACTATCAAAATTTAAATTCTTTCAAATATATGCCATATAAATGTAGTTTAACCAATTAACCAGGAAAAAATATGCAGTTCACTAAATTAAGTTCAAATGCATTTTGTGAAACTACCCCTTTGAATTTCTGGATCTAAAAAACCTATAATTTTATGTATGACAACTAAAAATGCACTTAACCCCTGCGGGCCACGCACCTAGCCTGCTGGGGTCTTAAATCTTAAATAATGTTCTAATAAATAGACACAGTTTATTCCAGAAAAAAAACATAAAAAAACAAGTAAGGTTCTAGGTTAGGTTAGGTAAAATGCACTTAAGACTTGCAGGCAACCCACCTAGCCCGCTGGGGCTAGCTTCAGATTAGTCTAATGCTTTTATTAGCTGTAAATTTGAGTTTCTTGACCTTAAAAACCTATAGTTGGATGTATGACAACACATACTTTTAAAAAAAATGCATTTAACCCCTGAGGGACACCCACCTAGCCCGCTGGGGTCGGTCTTCGACTTGCTGGATCATCTGAAATAAGGTCCTCATGAATGGACAGTTTATTTGAAAAAAAATATTAAACGTAAGTTTCTAGGTTAGGTTAGGTAAAATGCACTTAAGCCCTGTGGGCTACCTATCTAGCCCGCTGGGGTTAGCTTCAGATTAGTCTAATGCTTATTTCAGCTCTGAATTTGAGTTCTTTGACCTAAAAAACCTATAATTGGATTTATCACAACATATATATTGGGGAAAATGCACTTAACCCCTGCGGGCCACCCACCTAGCCCGCTGGGGTCGGTCCCCGACTTGCTGGATCATCTTTAAAAAAGTCTTCATTAATAGACACAGTTTATTCATAAGGTCCTCATGAATGGACAGTTTATTCTAGAAAAAAAACCTAAAAAAAATAATAAATGTAAGTTTTTAGGTTAGCTTAGGTAAAAGAACTTAAGCCCTGTGGGCAACCCAGCTAGCCCGCTGGGGTTAGCTTCAGATTATTCTAATGCTTATTTTAGCTCTGAATTTGAGTTCCTTGACTTAAAAAACATATCATTTGATGTATCACATCATATATATTGGGGAAAATGCACTTAACCCCTGCGGGCCACCCACCTAGCCCGCTGGGGTCGGTCCCCGACTTGCTAGATCAATAAAGTCTTCATTAATAGACACAGTTTATTCAAGAAAGAAACCTGTAAAAATATACCTAAGTAAGTTTATAGGTTAGGTTAGGTAAATGCTCTTAAGCCCTGCAGAAAACCAACCTAGCCCGGGGGGGTTAGCTTCATGTCAGTCTAATGCTAATTTTCGCTCAGAATTTGAGTTTCTTGACCTAAAAAACCTATAGTTTGATATATAACAAGATATATATTAGAAAAAATGCACTTAACCCCTGCGGGCCACCAACCTAGCCCGCTGGGGCTAGCTTCAGATTAGTCTAATGCTTATTTTAGCTCTGAATTTGAGTTCCTTGACCTAAAAAACCTATAATTTGATGTATCACAACAAATATATTGGGGAAAATGAACTTAACCCCTGCGGGCCACCCACTAAGCCCCCTGGGGTCGGTCCCCGACTTGCTGAATCATCTTAAATAATGTCCATATGAATAGATACAGTGTATTTGAGTTAAAACCCTAAGAAAAAAACAATTTAAGGCAAGTTTCCACATCAAAATAGACCAAAAAAAAGCCTAAAAACCCCATTTCCGCAGGGTTTTTCTTACCTAACCTAACCTAAAAATAAAAAAAATTGGATTTTTTTGCCATTTAGATGTAATACCTATAGGACTAAGCTTATATACTAAGTTTGAAGGGTCTAGCTCAATATTTAGACCATTTTGCTCACGGTTTAAGAGCTTATGTCATTACGCCCCCCCCCCCTTTAATTGGAATTTTGGCTGCAAAAATATTTTGGAGCAAACAAGAATTCAAAATTCATAGCTTCAATTAAGCTGAGAAAGGGGACATTGGGCTTTTTATTCAACTAGTCCCCAAAGTAATATTATAAAGTTTTGTTATTTGTTGGCTTAACAACTTTGGGGACTTTAGTGAATTTTAATTGGTTGCTTTAATAAGTTGAGTGTTGAAACTTTTCAACCACTAATTGTAATCTATAGAAGTGGCAATACAGTGTATCATGATTGGGGATGTACATCAATTTATCGGCAATTGTCATATCGCTTTAGATCTCTGACAGTTTATTGACCTGCTAAGTTGAGAAGAATGAAATCTTGGTTCCATATAGCCCTCGGTATCTTCTAATAGCTTTCTAAAATATTTTATTCTTATACAATGTGACTAGCATTACGCCCCTAGAGGCCTCTAGCGGAGCGTAATTTTTGTTTTTAATTTACGTCAAGATCAGCTGTTTACGACTCCGACGTTTGTCATGGGAATCTTAATATGAAATTTCAAACTTCTATCTCTAAAAGAAGCTTGGAAAATAACACATAATTGGATTCGAAGTACATAAGAGTATATTACAATTACTTCTGGAGACATACAGACGGACAGAAAAAGATAGTTATAGAGCATACAAATATTATATCTTATGAACAATTGTAAGACAACTGAAGAATATCCAAGAAAATTTCCTAAAATATATTTTTGGTTTTAATCTACTTACTTTTGAGCCTTTCTTCTTTTTAGAGACATGTCTAGGTATCCTAAATAAAAAGTTCATTGTTTATAATATCAAAATGAAATATTAATCAAATACTTTACTATAGTCAAAGCGTTATGAAAAATATTATAGTTTTAAAATCTTTTTATTTCTTTGCCTAAAAAGTCTATAAAAATAAAAAGGTACAAAACTTATGAAACAATGATGTTAAAAAAATTACATGTTATTTAATACCTATATTTGCGACAACTTTTATTTAATGAAATCTTCCAATTTTTAACATTTACAAAATCGGTGGCCCTCTCGGACGGGATTCGAACCTGGGTTAGCCAGATAAGAAGTCACACATTCTATACATAAGCTATATGCAACTTCAAAGATTGGAAGTAAAAATAGATAAGGTAGTAAAAATAGTATGATTCACGAAACCTCAAAACCAAAAAATATATTACTCACGAAACCTCCCAACTTTTGAATTTCGTGGTTTCGGTCGAAAAGTACATGGACAAAATTTCCCATATAAAAGATTTAAAATTTAGCAATGTTTCGTATAAATTAAGCTTAAACTGACCTAATATTAATTAAAACTATTTAAAACATTATATCTAATGTACATACACATATAATAATCCTAAAAACGATATTCTTTTAACAATTTACATCAAAATTAAGTTTTTGTAAAAAAAAACTATACTATTATTATAAATCCATCCCACTTCATATGTTCTTCCTTCCCTATTTCCTCCTTATGTCTCCCCCCACCTCCCAAAATGAAATTCACGAAACCTCCGTGATTTTTTTATAATGTCGTCTTTGTAAAAATTATTAGATTAATTTAAATTAAAACAAATGAGTATTTAAATGTCGGCGGAACGTTTTTTTAGCTCTTATAACAATATTTTTAACAAAAATTTGGTGTAATTTAATATCGGCGTAATAGTTTTAGCTATTATAATAATTTCAATTTCTATCCCCTTAATATTCAGAGATTAATAGTCGGGGATTGGAAAATGGAAGAAAAAGATTAATAGTAGGGTAAAAGACAATGGAAGAAAAATATTAATATTCAAGGAAAGTTCAAGGAAAGAACAATGGAAGAAAAAGAAGGGTTGATTAATCCCCATTATTAATTTTGTTTTGGGTTGTAAAAACATGACCAATTTTTGTTTGATATTAATGCGGCTTTTGTGGCATAGGGGTACGTTGTAAGGCTAAGGTCGTGGCTATCCAAGATCGACTCCAGGTGGGGACATTCATGTAAAAAAAATTTTTTATTTAACATAACAGACTGAAAAATATATTTAACATCTTATTATATCCAGTTTTCTATGAATATAAAAATGCACAATCATTTCAGATTAAAGCCAGTGTTATATAATAATAGTTAATAATACGATGCTTTAAATAACTATTATATTACTCGCCCTACCCTCCAAACATACAAACACACAGACAAATATCCTGTTACTTTATAAATTTTTGATTTTTATATCCGTTTAAACGGTCGCTGATGATTGAAAATTACGCAACCTACGAATTTCTTTCTCTCTCTCTCTCTCTTTCCTCCTATAATATTAAGTATCCCTCAAAGCTTATAGGTCGCCGGTTCAAAACCCCCCAAGTAACTTATCAAGAATTCCAGTTCTATTGCCCGCATGTATAATAAACTATTAAAGCTATCATCCATATAATAAAGTAACAGAATGTTTATTTGTCTGTCTGTTTGTTTGTGACAAAGGATCTCGCTAACCCCTGAACCCATATGGTTCTCCTTTACAGGGTAGCTTATCATAGGTTCTGGGAAGGTTTCTAACTATTTTGGAAGAGGGTAAAACCACCCACCCAAGAGAAATCGTTCTGGAAAAAAATTACCCCCCCCCCCCCCCTCCACACAACAATATCTTTCTTTCTCTTTCTCTCTCTATACAGATAAAAATATTTTTTAAATACCCGAAGAGGTTTCGATCTTAGGTGCTTCAGACTGCTTGGATAAAATATTAACAATAAAATTTATCCACTGAGCTAAAGAGGAAAGCTTTAATGATCAGTTAATTTAAACAATTAGTATAAAGTATTCTTTAAAATATTTAGGGCCATGGAAGTCGGTTCGAGGCTTGGCGATAATTTTTTTTTTAATTACCTTTTTAAATATATTAAGGGACTTCAAAATTAGTTTTATTTTATTAATTACTGATATTGTTTACAATGTCATAAAAAGAAATATTCTTTAGAATATTTAGGGCCAAGGAAGTCGGTTCGAGGCTTGGCAACATTTTTTTTAAATTGCTTTTTAAAGATTTTAAGTGACTTTTCAAAATAAGTTTTAGTTTTATTTTATTTATTTAATAAAAAATTAAATTTTTTTTAAAGGAAATAAAATATGTTTATTCTAACAACAATAATTGAACCACTGATCTTCGTACCCCATTCTCTCATATCATACCACTACGCTATGAAAGAATAGCTATAAGATGCAATACCAATAATGTATTATAAAAAAAGGAAACAATAATTTTCACTAATTTATCTAAACCTGGATGGTACATCCAGGCATTTCTAGTCCTATATATTTGGTAGTATGTTTTTTTATGTGTAGCTTAAGATTTTGATAACCGATTGAGTTCTTCATTTTATGGAAGTTTCTTACAGGTCCCTGTATGGTTGTAAGCTAATTAATTTTTATATCTAAGTTTGGTTTTAGGCTATTTTCCTACTTTCCTTTTTCTTTCGAATACAGGAGCTCCTAGATGCTAGGAGCGCAGCCGCTATTGAATTATAAACAAATATTTACCTTGTGCAATTGGACTAACATTCAAAGATCTTGGGGTGTCATAGCTATGTTGTTGAACATTATTTGTTTGCAACATCTGAGGACCTACACCCTCCCCCACCACCACACCTCTGGGACTACTCCTGGGCTGGTTATACTCTGTTGGGAGACCCAGCTGGTTAGGACTGCTGTGTAGCCCAAGATGGTGGTGAGAGTCAGCTGGCTGTTGTTGGCTACCTGTATCAAGTCAGTAGTTGAGTTGATAAAACATTTTTTCAAATAATCAGAATTAAGAAAGGGGGGGGGGGGGGGTAGATTGTGCTAAAATTCCGTAGATGTGTGAGTTTTCAGGCTTAAAAACAGTAGTAGAACGATAATATTCACTAAATATGTGTATTCCTCATTGAAAAGATCAATAGACAAACATTTTTTAAAGTTAACATAAATTTTATCGTTCTACTACTGTTTTTAAGCCTTAAAACTAGCACCTTTACGGAATTTTTGCATAAGCTACTTCTCCCTTATTCAATTAAATCATTGGAATTGAAACCAGCTTGACCGATTACACATTTTTAATGACGATTGTTCGGTGGCTAATGTGCGGCTGTCGAGCCTCAGAGCAAGGGATAATTTCATAAAAACAGCTTATAACTTATATTTCTACAAAATATTGCTACGGATATATTACTAACATTCAGCTAACTTAAGGGACGGCGAAATGCAGTATAGTCTACTGACTCATTTATAAGCTCTTATAAGTAATCAATATCCTGTCTAAGTTTTTATAGAGAGAGAGGGGAAAATGGGCTGTTTATTACACTAGTCCACAAAGTTTTATACTAACGTTTTCTTATTCCTTAACTACGCTGGGGACTTTTGTGTATTTTGATTGTTTTGAGTGTTAAAACGATTCATGCACTAATTCTAATCTACAGATGTTGTAATTTTATGAATAATCATTGGGGCTGTGCATCAATTTATCGGGTATTGTCTTATACCTTTAGATTCCTGAAGTTTATACCTGGCAAACTATGAATGTGGGGACTTGGTAGAAGACCTGGCTGGGGAGGTCCTGTCACACTAAGTGGAGGGGGCACTGGCAATCGCCGACTTTGGATTGTCGATGTGTTTGTGTATACTGGCCCGTCCTAATAAAAGAGATAGGATTCTTGTTGGGTTGTTCAATATTTTCCTAAGTATTCTTTTGGTTTCATCTCTTCTATAATTAGGGCCCGCCAAAACGTCCGTCGGTAATGTAGCATAATTCGTTTTTATAAACATGATAGAATTGTCCCATTGATTTCAAACTAGTCTATAATCGTTACCAGAAAGCCTGTACATCCATTTAATGCGTGTTGATTTTTTATTACAAATTTTTTACTTGAAATGTTAATACTATCCATTTAAATTTTTGGGAAAATGATTCCCAGGACAACAAGGTACAATGTTATAAGCGAAGTATCTCTTTAGTTAAGTCTTGAGAATGTAAGTATGTCCCTAAACAGTATCCTGCATCTTATCTTTTTTTCATCAAATTACTTACAATTTTGTTTGTACTTATACATTAATTTTCTGCTATTCAGTTCTGACATTCATCAAGTCTTTATGTTCGTTTGTCCCAACGTTTCTATTGATTTTGTTTAATTAAAATGTAACCTTAGAAAGCATAGTTTCATCCATATAGCCTGATTCAGTTCTTGTGGAATAATCTAATCTGGTTATAGTACTGGTATCAAACTGACCTGGCCTAGATAATTAGTCAGGTTACTTTCATCTTTACTAGCGGATTCGCCCCTAACCTCGATGTCCCCCACCTATATTATTGTTCTTAAACAAAAGAGATATTTTCAACCAAAAAAAATTATTTGTAAAATTACTCTTAGGCAAAATTCAACCCAGTTTTATTGCAGGATACACAATTTTAAAAATTCACAATTCGTAAAAAAAAACAAGATTTTAAACTCCAAACGGACGGACAGAATCATTCTACTTTATAGATCAACCCACTACTGTGGTTTAAAACGTAGCTTCGCTACACAAATATTCAACTGTGTAAAAATAATATAATCCTATTGTAGTAACCGCTGAGTTAATATGGTTCTCCTTTACAATGTAGCTTCTCGTAGGTTCTGAGAAGGCTTATAACTATTTTGGGGGATGGTAACACAACCCTACCAAGAGAAATCGCCATAGAAAAAAAATACCGCCTCCTCCCCCCCCCCCCCACCAAAAAAAAAATCTTTTCGAATCTAAAGTAAAAACATTAGTTGCTAAATTTAATCCCATTCCCCTCAAGTGCCTCTAAAGACCTCCAGGGGTGTAGCCGCTAATGTAAAAATAATGTAACATTACCTGAAACTAGTATCCAAAGTACTCATACTCATGGTGAAGTTTTGATCCATTCGATTTTTATTTATTGATTCTTCTAATCTCAATCTTTCCTAAAATATAATTGTTTCAAGAAAAGATTTAGGGTAGGAAGAATGGGGACAATGGCCTGTTTAATAAACTAGTCCCCAAAGTACTTTCATAACGTTGTCTTGTTCGTTGGCCTAAAATCTTTGGGAATTTTTTATGAATTTTGATTCGTTGGTTCTTTAAGTTGAGTGTCAAAACGTTTCAACCGCTAATTACAATGTACAGAAGGGCTAATTTTGTATAAATATCATCTTTAGGAATGTACATCATTTTATAGGCTATTGTCTAATCCCTTTGATCTGTGTATTAAAGGTCATTCCGTTGAGCATATAAGAATCGTCACATCGATTCAATACTTTACTTGATGATTCTTGTAACAATAATGTATAATTTGTTGATTCATAAGTTAAGTGTTCAAACTACTAATTTTAATCTGAAGAAGGGGTAATTTTGTGTTCCATTAATTGCGTCACTCCATTAAGCATATAACATAAGAATTGTCACATCGATTCAATACTTAATGATTCTTGAAAAAATAATGTATTTTTGCCTTTTCTCGCTAAATTACACAAATTTGAATCATTAAAGACAAACTTCTTATTTTCTAATAAAGTTGACCTGTTATATGCTCTTGACACTTTTTTATTTTTTTTTATTTTAATATCAAAAACATGTCCCAACTCTATTAACAGTGTCAGGTGAAAATATAGGAAAAAAAAGGTTTGTCTCAAATGTTTATTGTCTAATTTGGCCAGAAAAGGCGAAAAACAATTTAATTTATTTTCACATTTTGAAAAGTCCATCAATAGTTATAGTGACTGGCGGACATACAAACATAACATAGTTAAAAAGTAGATACTCTACATTTAAAGGCGTTATCCTCCTAGAAGTTTTTTTTTTCATTTTTAAAATTTTTTATATATCCCCTTAGGACCCCCCCCCCTCATCCTGACAAAGAACGACAATTAGGTTAGGTTAGGTTATAGACTAGAGGGCCGAGCGCCCGCAACTGGGCAGGCTAAGAAGCCGATCGCTGCGGCTAGGCAGGCTAGGGGGCCAGAGTAATAGCTCTGTCTGGGGAGGGGGGATATGAAAAAGGTTAAAAAATTTTTTTTAAATCATAAGAGGATAATACCAATTTAACTTTCTACCTTTAAAGCCTTTAGCTTCCATCTGTATCTGAACACAATGAAGACAATCCCAAGAATAAGAACAAATACCAGAGCTACTATACCAATAACTAGAGATGTAAAGCTATCACCTAAAATATATTATCCAATTATATAAAGTAGTAAGGTTTTTTTAAAGCTTAAGATTTCCATTAATAATAAACCAATGAGTTTTTCATTTAAGGGAAGCTTCAGCAAGGTTCTGGGATGGTTTTAGGCTTATTTTAAAAAGTATGTCTTTGGATGATTTTAGTCTCTTTTGCTGGTCTCTAACTCATAAAAATACAGAGTCCTAAGATGCTAGATCCTAGATGCAGCGCTAGTTATTTATGAAAATTTAATCCTGAATAAAAATATCACTTTACATGTAAGGTTACACCTTTAAAATACATTTTTTTAAATCAGTAAATATACGTCCAATTGTAAAGACGATTAGTGGAAATAATAAAAAATATTCCTCTAAAAATTTAAAATTATTTAAAATATTAATACTTTTACCTTCCGTAGGAGGTACTGGTGTATTCGGAACCTCTGTTGAAATAATGAGCCCACTGGTGGCTGGCGCTTCCGTTGTTACAGCACCAAAAGTTGTCGCCGTCACCTGTTCGGATAAATCCGAGGCTAATGTGTCATTCAGTCCAATCTAAATTGTAATCTGTATAAGGTATAACCAAAAAGCGAAATAAATCTAAAATAATACTTGGTGGGCATTAACATTAGTAAAAGTTTTGTAAGTGAGGGCTTTCGGTCCACTGGGGATAACAAAACTGGAATTAATTTTATGATTTTTCATTTAATATCCGCGGAAATCTGTCTGTAACACGATGCGTTAAATAACTATTTTTCAAAGGGTAAAATCTTACCTTATTAATAGTTTGTACTTGAAAATAGTAAGTTTGTCCTGGTTCCAAATCATCAAAAGCATAACAGATCTTCACTGAGCTAAAACATATTTTTTTAGTAGAATCAAATGGGTATTTTTCATTATTAGTGCCAAATGAAAAGATATTCTTTAAAGGGTATCTAACGAATTTTGCTGCTTAGTAGTTTAGTGAATCCTTAAAAAGTTTAAGTGGATCAAGTTTTATTTCAGGTGGTTAAATGCAAAATAAAAATATTTGTCTATGCCAATATTAGAGTAAAACACTAGAGGGAGAAAGGGTTAAATAACTGTATCTTCCCATTGCAACCGTCTTGTGCAACCTTCCTATTGGGTCATTGAAAATCAACCAATGGTGTCGCTTATATTAACACAGCTAAGTAGCATAAAATAATTTAGAAGCAGACGAAAGAGGTCTTTGATAAATGAAGGGAGGTATAAATAATACAGTAAATAACTGTCAAAAACCTAAATTACCGTATTAGCCAGGGTTGTCGAATCGGGCGGGCGGTTTTGGGCTGCCCTTTTTCGGGTCCTTTTGGGCAGATTTGGGAAACCCCCCGTTTGGTGGATGAGAAAAAGGAGGAGGGGGTGAAAAAAGAGGGGGGCCGGGGGGCAGGCCTATGATTTGGATATTATTAAAAAAAAAACCAAAAAACCTGGTTTTATCAAAAAAACGGTTTAAACCAAAAAAAAACCTGGTTTGTTCTTTTTTCCAACAGACAGACAAACAGACAGACAAACAGATAGACAAACAGACAGACAGACAGACAATCAGACAGACAAACAGACAGACAAATAGACAGACAAACAGACAGACAAACAGACAGACAAACAGACAGACAAACAGACAGACAAACAGACAGACAAACAGACAGACAAACAGACAGGCAAACAAACAGACAGACAAACAGACAGACAAACAGACAGACAAACAGACATACAATCAGACAGGCAAACAGACAGACAAACAGACAGACAAACAGACAGACAAACAGACAGACAAACATACAAACAAACAGACAGACAATCATATAGACAAACAGACAGATAGACAAACAGACAGATAGACAAACAGACAGACAGACAGACAAACAGACAGACAGACACACGGACAGACAAACAGACAGTCAAACAGACAGACAAACAAGACAGAAAAACAGACAAACAGAAGACAAACAAGACAGAAAAACAGACAAACAGAAGACAGAAAAACAGACAAACAAATAGACAGAAAACAGTCAACCCTTTACCTGTTAGATTTGAGCCTCCAATCCCCGCATGCAGATTCGTGACTTGACTCAACACTGTTGGTATATTTGAGTATCAAATTTATTATATCCAATTTTCAACGAATACAAAAATGTGCAATCAGAAAAGCCCTTAAGCAGTGTTCTGGAGCCGGAGCCGGGAGCCGGGAGCAGCAACATTTTTGGTGGAGCCGGAGCCGGATCCGGAGCCGTATTTTTCGTTAAAAACGGCTCCGGCTCCGGACTAGCTAAAAATGATTTTTTAAAGTAATATTATGATTTGGCAACGGTCTATTTCCATATAATAAACTGAAAAACTATTGTTACTTAACAAATAGACACACATCCTTCTACTTTTATATAGCTTTAATCAAATAAAAGCAAAATATTTTATATTATTTATTTTATTTTATCAAATTAAATAATGAAAAAAAATTGATATATTAATTTTAAGGTAGGAGCCGGAGCCGGAGCTGGAGCCGGAGCCGTATTTCCAAATACGGCTCCGCGGAGCCGGAGCCGCATCAAAATTATACGGCTCCGGCACCCTGCCCTTAAGAGTAAACTTTTATCCCAAATAACCTATTGATATAGTCTCACATCAATACCTAGCCTAATAATCACAGATTACGCAAAAGTGGCGAAAGATCCTCCCCCCCCCTTAATAATCTATTTATATCAAATATATTCCTGTATCTTTCTGTGTAAACCACTTTATTATCTTGGCTCTGCACACCTCGCTTCACCTCATAATGATCTATTTCTCCTTTAATTAGATAAAAATATATCATTTATAAAAAAAACAAATTAAAAAATTAGGAGAAAATTAGACTAATTTCCTACATTTTTTTCAAAAACAACGTATTTTTATGTTTATTTTAGGTTAGTGTGGTGTGGGTTAAGAAATAGTAAGAAGAACTCTATAAGGGCTTAAGATTCACAGATTGAGTGCCAAACGCATTGAAAAGTATTTCTTAAAGTTTAACAGCTATTCTATAAGCAATTTGAGTCTGCCTCCTGTCGGTCTAAACGCCTATTTTAGTCCCCAAAGTTCTCTTATACGTTTGCTTATCAAATGGATTGGTTGGTTCTTTAAATTGAGTATCCAAACGTTTCAAACACTAATTGTAATCTACAAAGGGGTAATTTAATTTTATATATCATCATTGGGGATGTACAGTACACCAATTTATCGGCTATTGTCTTATCCCTTTAGGTCCCTGGATTGAATGACACTACCTGTTCTAGGATACGCAGGATACCAGGATAAATGGATAGAAGAATTTGAAACTGTTTGAGCTGTCACATTTTCTGGTACTCCTGGCTTTGATGCAAGTGTTTTTCCCTGAAAAAAGAAATTTTCAATGGGAAGAAATATATTAGGGTCCTGCATAGTCCCTATCGTTTCAACGACTCTTAAGGGGCGTTTCGTCGTACTTTTACAGTAGCTTGGGGGCTTGGATTCGACCCCCGCCCTCATTTTTCCTTCAGTTTCAAAAAGAAAAAAAATATGGGAGGGAGAGGAGTTTTTTTGTGGGGGTTGTAGGTACCCTCCCCAAAAATGGCAATAAACCTTCCCAGGACTTATGAGAAGCTTTACTGTAAAGGAGAACCAAATCGGTTCAGCGGTTAGCGAGATCTTCGCCACAGACCAAAAAAGCCTACTACTTTATATAACAGGATAATAATAGGATTACCTGGATTACAAGTTTTTTATTTGACATCTCAGACACATGTAGGTTCTTTGTATAAACCCTAAAATATATTTTAGAATCTAGTGCAGTTCACGGTAAAATGTTCTTGGGATCGATTATCACGAAAAATCTTTAAAGGTTGCTTGCTAACTTACATGTTATACCTGTACATAAAAGTCTATAAATAATCTGAAATAGCCAAGATGAAAGAGAAAGCTTAACTGAAGAAAACACGCATGAAATAAGTATTTTTCGCGCATTTGTGTGTGCTGCGAGAAAATTATACATTGAGTAATGGCTATTCGTTATTTACGTTAAGCCGTTAGGCCTCTAGTAGCCTTTAAAGTTCATAGATTTTTGGAGATTATCGATACCAGAAATATTTACCACGAACTGCACTAGATCCAAATCTTAAAATGTGATATTTAAACAATTAAGACACATTTTAAATCCAAATCTTTCAATGAATCATTTTTATTTATAGATATTTGATTAAAATCAAATTTCTTTTGCCTGTTAAAATATCTAATGGTAAAAATTCCATTAATTATTGGGACACAATTACATTTTAACAATGCCATCAAAGTAGCTTGATGTCTGTCCGTCCGTCTGTCTGTCCGTCTCGGTAACCACTTAACCGGTTGGATTCTACCCTTCAGGGAATATAGCTACTGGTTAAGCGGTGGTTTTAAGCTATTTTCTTTGGTGATTGTACAACCCCCTCCCCCACCAAAAAAGTTAAAGTACCTCCTCTAATTTCTTTTTTGTAAAAAAGTAAGATTGGAGGGACGGGGGAGGCAATGGGGGCGAAACTCCCCAGAAAAAATTACCCCCTTCCCTCTCCCATGTTTATTTTACGAATTTCGGAATTTTCAATTTACACATTCAAGCGTTACAAAAGTACAGTTTTAATTCTTTACGTACATTTGTGACTGTATTCTAAAAATGCTTTATATATACCTAACAATATGCAAAAAAAAATCATTTCTTATTGTAACAGGAACTCTACTACCAGGTTTGAAGCTGATAGGGTGATTCTAACATGACTTACGGACGTATCAACCAAGGATATAGAAAAGCTTGGCTCTAAATATTAAAAAATATAATTACCAAAGCTCGTATGTAGTATAGGATAGCAACTCAAAAGCTGTATACGACAAAGCCTAAAATAATAAGTGTTAAAAATGAATGCTGAATTGATTAATGGCTTATTTTCTTCGTTTTTTAATGCAATTAATAGAACATCAAAAAAATATTTAAGAAAAATGCGCTAAAACCATTTTTAGATGTTGACACCTAAGTTTTGAATTTTACATTTTACTGTACTTTTTAAACAAAAACTGTAATATTTTTTTTAATGTTCTATTAATTGCATTAAAAAACGAAGAAAATAAGCCATTAATCATTAAATTCTGATAACTATAAGTGGGGTAAAATTGCTTTCAAAAAAGTTCTCATAAAAAAAAAACACACTGTATAACTTAGGGTACCAATGTAATTTGCAATCAAATGTCCCAGGGATCTAAAGGGATAAGACGATAAATGGCCGATAAATTGATGTTCATCGCCAATGATGATACACAGAATTATCCCATCTGTAGATTACTTCAAGTGGTTAAAGGATCTAAAGGGATAAGAGTATGGCTGATAAATTGTTGTGTTTCTCCAATGATGATGCACAAAATTACTCTTTATGTAAGTTACAATTAGTGGTTGAAGCGTTTCAACACTCAGCTTAATGAACCAACCAATTAGATTTAAATAAAAGTCACCAAAGTTGTTAAGCCAACGAATCGGAAAACGTTGTTATAAAACTGTGGGAACTGGTGTAATAAACAGCCTATTGTTCCCTTTCTTCCTGGTAAATTATAGTTACTGGACATGTGACCTAATTTTATACAAGGTACAAAAATGTATTTAGATTATATTTTGAGTGGATATTATGACAGGGGGAAAAGTGTCGTCAATTTAGCTTGCTAACACGAGACTCGTATATTGGTCACTTCGTTCACCCAGTAGGAGGGGAGGATATTATGTTATGGGGGTGGAAAGGGGAATCGTTATTTTATGTTTTACTTTTTTTCTATTTAAATGAGATTATTTAAAATAAGGGGGTAATTTTTCGCGTATTTTCCACAAAGTTGTGTTTTACCATTTAGTCAAATGTGCTTGTTAAGTCGAACTCTTCTTAATTATGGACCATTTCAAAATATATATATTTGGTTATAATTAAGAACAGTTTGACTTAATGAGCGCATTTGAGTAAATGATAAAACACAAATTTACGGAAAATACGCAAATAAAATGACCACCTTTGGGCAAGCCTATCTTTTTTTAGACTGACAAAATAACAAATTTTGATTTTTTTCACTTCCTTTACCCCTGAAAAGTAAACTAGGTGTATTTTAATTGTTCTTAATCTTTAGATAAAAACTGATTAAAAGTATTTAATTCTATTCTTCTTTTTTTATCCAACTGATACTTTCAAGATTATAATATAAATAGGAATTGTATAGAAATACAATGGATATATTATTACTTGGATCTTACACCAGATTTTCATGTTCTCTAATAAAGTAAAACTTGCTGTGGGCTAGAATAAAGATTCCATCCTTCCACCTCTTTTACCCCATCCCCTCCCCTCATAATGGATGAACGTACTGACCAATAAACGAGTTCAATGTTAGCAAGCTAAATTGACGACAATTTTTCCCTGTCATAATATCCACATATATTATTCATCCATTAGAAATAGATACATAGATATACTAGTATCTCTGGTAGGTATAGTATCTAGATACAACTAAGGTACCAAATACAAAAATAAAGCATGCATATGTAAGAATGATGAGGGGCGAATGTGTCACTTATGGTAACCAGACCTAAACCAAAACACAAAGGAACTCAACCAAAAAGAGTTAGAGTACAGAAATTTGGCTTAAATGAGTTGCAATGTTGAAATAATTTGAGACAAACTTACTTAAAACTTTCACCAGCTTTTACTTTAGAATTCCACAATGTAGCTCAATGTTGCCATGCCGAGTGCTGTAACTCTTTTTTTTATTTGAGTTTCTTTATGTTTTATGTTTGGTTACAAAAATTGGGGTCCTAGGACAAATGCAGATGGTGACAAAGGTCGTAGCGGACATTTATTCTAACCTATTTTAAATGCCTAACCTTTAAGAGGGGCTTATTATATTCATATCTAGACCTAACCTTACCTGTATAACTTAATATTTTGACAATCCAGCGTTTGTCAACTCCGACGGTTGTCACTCCTGCGTTTGTCATGGAACAAAAAAATGGCACATCCGCCCCCCCCCCCCCTCCCATTATGTTTTTACCTGTACACTTTCATTTCTAATGACCTGACCATTTACCCCCCTGGCCCAGGGATCAACTCCCCGTAGCTCAACATAGTAGCCATCCAGTTTTCCTAAATAAATAGTTAATAAAAAAATTTGGGTATAGTCCCTTTCGTGGCCTATTAAGGGGCGTTTCTTCGTATTTTTACACTAGCTTTTCTCCTATTTCTAGCCCCTACGGGGGTGTCTGTCTTCTGTCTGTGTGTAGTGATGAATCTCGCTCTAACCGCTGAACCGACATGGTTCTCCTTTACAGTAAGGCTTCTCATAGGTCATGGGAAGGTTTATAAGTATTTTTGGGGAGGGTATTACCATCCTTCCAAGAGAAATCATTCGTAGGAAAGTGGGGAATTACCCCCCCCTCTTTATTTCAAGTAACACTAGTGACCTCTAGGGGCAAAGCCGCTTAATGTACAAAGTCAGTAAAGCTTCACAAAACTACCAGGATGGTTTTAGGTAGGGTTGGGCCGGATATCCGGTGTGGCCGGATATCCGGCCATTTTCAATATCCGGCCGGATACCGGATATTGAAACTATCCGGCCGGATATTCGGCTCTATAATTTTTTATACTTTACACTAGGGTTGGGCCGGATATCCGGCCATTTTCAATATCCGGCCGGATACCGGATATTGAAACTATCCGGCCGGATATCCGGCAATATAATCTTTTATATTTTACAACAAAAATCTCTGTTTTTTTTTAATTAAAGCTAGAAGAACAATTTTTTCTGAATATGTTTATGTTTATGTAAATTTTATATTAGAAATCTCAAAACATAAATTTTGGCGGTGGCAGCAGTACTTGGCAGCTGCCAGCCGCAAACCGACGGTTGGCAGGTAAACGGCAACAGATTTTATGAAATTGTCATAGATATGTCATGAAGATAAAAAAGCCTAAGTTTAAAATTTGAAATCTTCAAGTAAAAATTTGCGGTCACGGGAACCGTTTAAAGATATCTGGAGACCTGGAGGTTCAGGACATGCAGGATTATACCTGGAACCTGAAATCGACTTGAACACCTATATTACATATGAGGATGTACGACTATAGGATATTTTAGTATTAGATAACATGAAATGCTTTGTTTAAGTAAAAAAATATTTTTACTTTTTACCTAAATGACCTTACCAGATTTGCTGGTATCCTGTGCCCTCCAGGAAGGAGGTATTAAAAAAATTTCAACTCTCAGTTATGTGTCATACCCATATTTCGAAAGTCACTCAGTTATAGCCCTCTACCTTTTATACACAGAAAATGGGATAGAAAAAAATTAGAGGGGGGGGGGGGGAGGCATTCAACGCCACCTCCCCGCCAATCCTCCAACCGTTAGAGATTGATATTACAGATTGAGAGTAGTAATAGTTAATTAGATTTTTTTACTAAGCTTTTTTTTGACTGTAGCAAAGGATCTTGCTAACTGCTGAACTGATATGGTTCTCCTTTAGAGTAAAGCTTCTTATTTCCCAGGGTGGTTTTAGGCTGTTTAATTTTTATAAAAAAGTCGTTGTAAGGTTTTAAGTTATTTTTCTGCACTTTCATGTCCCTTCTAATATATATCCCTAGATACTAGGGACGCAGACGCTAGTATAATATAAAACACCAGTTTATGAAGAATTTTTTTTTGCTGGAATAGTCCCTTTCGTGGCAACGCCCCTTAAGGAGCAATTATTCGTATTTTCACAGTAGCGTATCTCCTATTTCTAGCCCCTCGCGGGGGACTCTAACCTTGCGGGGCCAATTGCCTTACCCTGCGGGGAAATCACCTTACCAAATATAACCTAACCTAACCTAAAATAACCTATTAAAAGCAATTTAAAAAATAAAACGAATCGCCCCTTAAGGTGCGTTGCCACGAAAGGGACTATATCCTTTTTTGATACTTTAATATGTAGTAATTTGGCCGGTTATCCAGCCGGATATCCGGTAATTTGGCCGGATAACCGGATATTTGCACCAAAAATCTCTGCTTTTTAAAATTTTAAATGGCTATAATTTTCTTATTATTGAAGCTAGAAGAACATTTTTTTCTGAACAAGTTTAACTTTATGTAAATTTATATAAGATTTCTGAAGAAATTTTTTTTGGCTACTTTAGTATCTGGTAATTTGGCCGGTTATCCGGCCGGATATCCGGTAATTTGGCCGGATAACCGGATATTTGCCGGATATCCGGCGTTAGCTGGATATCCGGTCGGTTACCGGATATCCGGCGTTTGAAATCAGCCGGATATCCGGTATCCGGCCAAAAAAGTATCCGGCCCAACCCTAGTTTTAGGCCAATTTATTTCTAACTTAATTAAGTCTTTGGATTGCTATGGCTTTATTTTTTAAAATCTCCTCCCTCCCCCCTTCATCCTTAAAATGGGACCCCTAGATACTAGATCGCATAATCCGTGGCTCAGTGGTAACACACTGAACTACGGTGGTGAGAGTTCTAGTTCAATTCTCCGTGTGTTGACTCGAATTTCTCATTCGCAATAATAATCACGCAACTTCCCCTGGTTGTGTTAGAAGGGGATTATTGGGTAAGTTTGGATGCTCAATAGTCACGTACATAATATCAGTACTACCCTTATCCCAAGCTCCTTTGAGGAGAGCTTTATTCATTACGGTGACTTAAATTAGGACACCTGCCATACTCGGCGAGGGTGAGGTAATAATGAGTAGCTCTCATGAGACAGCGGGTCAAGTCATAATGTGCTTGAACGTGGAGCTTGATAGTGGCTAGACAAAAGTTTCTCAGCCTACTCCATGACTACTTAGGCCCAAACCCTAAGAAACTATGGCTAATCAATCAATCAATCAAGAACGCAAAATATATCTTTTTAAAAAGCGTAAATGTAAAAAAGTTATAAATTAAGAAAATTGTATATGTTTAATTATGTGAGCATTACAGACCGACCGACAGGCACATTTAAGTAGATTGGCAACTATAAAATTCTTACCATTTTGATTTGTACATTGTTCAGGTTCTGGTTCTTTCCATTGAAATATAATTATATGCTCTTTCTTCACTAGGCGACTCTAGAAATATTATCAACAGGTAGTTATTTATGGCATCGTATTATAGACAGCTTTCTACGGATATAAAAATAAAAAATAGGATTAAATCCAATTTTGTTATTCCCGAAGGGCCGAAAGGATGCACAAACAAAACTGGTGTCAATTTTATGATTTTTATTTTAATATTCGTGAAAAATTATCTATAATACGATGCTTTAAATGATCTTTGATATGGCTGAGAACCAGTTGTAATCCATCGGATTTTAATCGGTTTGAAAGCAATACTGGAATAGTTATTTCTCGCATCGTATTATAAACGGCTTTCCGCAGATATAGAATGTACAATTATGAGATTAAAACTTGTTTTTTTAGCCCCGAGGTGACGAAGTCACCGGCTAAAAAAACTAGTTTTAATCTTATGGTTGTACATTTCTATATTCGTAGAAAGCTGGATATAATACGATGCTAGACATAGTTTTTTCGTATGGATGAGAACCGGTTCCTATCCACCGGATTCGAATGAATATGAGAAAGTTAATTCTGCAATTTAGATGTTAAGATTCATTTAAAGTTTAAGAAAATATAAAAAAAAAACTTGAGAGAAAGATGTTTCAATAGGCAAAAAAACTATTTGGGAGTTAATTTGACATCAAAGTTATTTTTTTAATAAATGGTTCTTTTACATTTCATTACATATTATACCATATAATTTTAATTTAACGTCATTCTTAAACAACTTAGCTAGATATAATGAATATAGTTTATAAAAATGACAATTAGCTTGGTTTAATCCTTATAATAAAGTAAAAGGATATGTTTTTGTCTGTCTATTTGTTTGTACCGAAGGATCTCGCTAACCGCTGAACCGACCGGGTTCTCCTTAACAGGGTAGCTTCACATAGGTCCCGGGAAGGTTTACAATCATTTTGGGGGAGGGTACAACCAAGCTCCCAGAGAAATCATAAAAAAAATAGAATTTTTTTACGTAAAGACTTGAACGCAACATAGAAATGTTATTATTTAAAAAAAAACATTTAAATGGCCACTAGAGGCCTCTAGGGGCGTAGCTGCTAGTTTAAATTAATAAGATATAAAATAAAATCCTTACCGCTTCATAACTAGAAGGTTTTGTATTTGGTTTTGAACTATCTGTCAAAAATTCAGTCTAAAATTAAACAAATTAAAATTTTAAAATTAAAAGATTTTTGGTTCTATTTATAACAAAAACTCTATTATTATATAATAAAAAAATGTTTTAACTAAACAAGCGATGTTTTTTTTATGAAATCTTAGGTATTTGAGTAAGTAAATTATTTTAAATTTTTTTTTCATCTATAGGTATAGAATTTTGTTTTAGCTTCTGACAAATCTTTAATTTTGTTATTGTTCGTAATAGAAATATGTTTCACGCACCTGATAAGTAGCTAGAATAGTTTTTCCATAAAGTTTTCCATTGTCAATTGCTTCTATACTTATATTATACTTAGAATAAGGATACAAATCTTCAAGGTCATAACTGAAATAAAAAAAATAATATTATGCTAAAAAATTAAGGGTAGCTTGTTATAGGTCTTGTTCAGATATTTTACCCTTTCAAAATATTTTTTTTCAACTTAACAAATCCCTCTTTTGAGGCTATGTTCTTAGTCTTCATGAAATATAAAGCAGAACAGCTGGTCTGATTGAAAGTTTTAGGCTATATTCTTATTCATTACTCCCAGGGAGGGAGGAGACATTAGGCTGTTTCTTATTAGTCCCCGAAGTATTATAATAACGCTTTCTTGTTTGTTAGCTTAACAACCTTGAAGACTTTTATTGAATTTTGATTGGTTGGCTTATTCATTTAAGTTTCCAAACGTTTCGAACACTAATTGTAATCTACAGAAGGGAAATTTTGGGTATAGTCCTTTCCATGACATCGCTCCATATGGGGCGATGATTTTCTATAGCTCCTTCAAGGAGCTATAGCATAGCCTCTTATCATATGGAGCGATGTGATAGCCCCTTTTAAGGAGCGTTCATATCGCCTCTTATGATAAGAGGCTATGCTATAGCTCCTTCATGGCCTCTTAATAGCTCCTTTGAAGGGGCGTTAATATCGCCTCTTATGATAAGAGGCTATACTATAGCCCCATGATGGCTCCTTCATAGCCTCTCCATCGCCCCTCCATAGTCCTTTACCTCCAGTGCCCCTTCATCGCTCCTTCATCGCCCCTACATCGCTCCTTCATCTCTCCTTCTTGAAATTTATATTAAATTGTACTTTGATGGCCCCTACATCGCCCCTACATCGCCCCTACATCGCTCCTTCATCTCTAATTCTTGAATTTTATATTACATTGTACTTTGATGGCCCCTACATCGCTCCTCCATCGCCCCTACATCGCTCATACATCGCCCCTACATCGCTCCTTCATCTCTCCTTCTTGAAATTTATATTACATTGTACTTTGATGGCCCCTACATCGCTCCTCCATCGCCCCTTCATCGCTCCTCCATCGCCCCTACATCGCTCCTTCATCTCTCCTTCTTGAAATTTATATTACATTGTACTTTGATGGCCCCTACATCGCTCCTCCATGGCCCCTTCATCGCTCCTACATCGCCCCTACATCGCTCCTTCATCTCTCCTTCTTGAAATTTATATTACATTGTACTTTGATGGCCCCTACATCGCTCCTCCATCGCCCCTTCATCGCTCCTACATCGCCCCTACATCGCTCCTTCATCTCTCCTTCTTGATATTTATATTACATTGTACTTTGATGGCCCCTACATCGCTCCTCCATCGCCCCTACATCGCTCCTCCATGGCCCCTACATCGCTCCTTCATCTCTCCTTCTTGAAATTTATATTACATTGTACTTACTTTGATGGCCCTTACATCGCTCCTCCATCGCCCCTGCATCGCTCCTCCATCGCCCCTACATCGCTCCTCCATCGCCCCTATATCGCTCCTCCATGGGCCCTACATCGCTCCTCCATCCCCTTACATCGCTCCTTCATCTCTCCTTCTTGATATTTATATTACATTGTACTTTGATGGCCCCTACATCGCTCCTCCATCGCCCCTACATCGCTCCTCCATGGCCCCTACATTGCTCCTTCATCTCTCCTTCTTGAAATTTATATTACATTGTACTTACTTTGATGGCCCTTACATCGCTCCTCCATCGCCCCTTCATCGCTCCTCCATCGCCCCTACATCGCTCCTCCATCGCCCCTACATCGCTCCTCCATGGCCCCTACATCGCTCCTCCATCCCCTTACATCGCTCCTCCATCGCCCCTACATCGCTCCTATATCGCTCCTACATCGCCCCTACATCGCTCCTTCATCTCTCCTTCTTGAAATTTATATTACATTGTACTTACTTTGATGGCCCCTACATCGCTCCTCCATCGCCCCTACATCGCTCCTCCATCGCCCCTACATCGCTCCTCCATTGCCCCTACATCGCTCCTCCATTGCCCCTACATCGCTCCTCCATCGCCCCTATATCGCTCCTACATCGCCCCTACATCGCTCCTTCATCTCTCCTTCTTGAAATTTATATTACATTGTACTTACTTTGATGGCCCCTACATCGCTCCTCCATCGCCCCTATATCGCTCCTACATCGCCCCTACATCGCTCCTTCATCTCTCCTTCTTGAAATTTATATTACATTGTACTTACTTTGATGGCCCCTACATCGCTCCTCCATCGCCCCTACATCGCTCCTCCATCGCCCCTACATCGCTCCTCCATCGCCCCTACATCGCTCCTCCATCGCCCCTATATCGCTCCTACATCGCCCCTACATCGCTCCTTCATCTCTCCTTCTTGAAATTTATATTACATTGTACTTACTTTGATGGCCCCTACATCGCTCCTCCATCGCTCCTTCATCTCTCCTTCTTGAAATTTATATTACATTGTACTTACTTTGATGGCCCCTACATCGCTCCTCCATCGCCCCTACATCGCTCCTACATCGCTCCTTCATCTCTCCTTCTTGAAATTTATATTACATTGTACTTTGATGGCCCCTACATCGCTCCTCCATCGCTCCTTCATCTCTCCTTCTTGAAATTTATATTACATTGTACATACTTTGATGGCCCCTACATCGCTCCTCCATCGCCCCTACATCGCTCCTTCATCTCTCCTTCTTGAAATTTATATTACATTGTACTTTGATGGCCCCTACATCGCTCCTCCATCGCCCCTTCATCGCTCCTTCATCGCCCCTACATTTTTCCTTCATCTCTCCTTCTTGAAATTTATATTACATTGTACTTTGATGGCCCCTACATCGCTCCTTCATCGCCCCTAAATCTCTCCTTCTTGAAATTTATATTACATTGTACTTACTTTGCTGGCCCATACATCGCTCCTTTTCCAAATTTATATTACATTCTACTTTGATGGCTCCTACATCGATCCTTTTCCAAATTTATATTACTTTGTACTTTGATGGCCCCTACATCGCTCCTTCTCCAAATTAGTATTACATTGCACTTTGATGGCCCCTACTTCGCCCCTTCATCGCCACTCCATTGCTCCTTCTCCAAATTTATATTACATTGCAACTTGATATCCCCTACATCACTCCTCCATCGCCCCTACATCCCTCCTTCCTTAAATTTGCAATACATTGCAATACATAGATGGTAACTAAGAAGAAAACAAAATAAAAACTTAATATATTTTTAATATATTTATATGGTCCCTACAACGCCCCTTCTACAAATAAAACATCATTTTACCTTATCTGAAAAAAAATATAAAAAAAACAAAATAAAAAACTCAATATATTTTTTTAATATATTTATTAAGTAATCTATTCAAATGAGTAATCTAACATTGCAATTTAAAATAGAGGTCATAGATACAAGGAGAAGCTGCTATAATACAAGGTAGAATGTCAGTCTGTCTATCCATCTATCCATCTATTCATCTATTCATCTATTCATCTATTCATCTATTCATCTATCCATCTATCCATCTATCCATCTATCCATCTATCCATCTATCCATCTATCCTTCTATCCATTTGTCTGTCTATCCATCTATCTATCTGTCTGTCTGTCTGTCTGTCTGTCTATCTGTCTGTCTGTCTATCCATCTATCCATCTATCCATCTATCCTTCTATCCATCTGTCTGTCTATCCATCTATCTATCTGTCTGTCTGTCTGTCTGTCTGTCTATCTGTCTGTCTGTCTATCCATCTATCCATCTATTCATCTATCCATCTATCCGTCTATCCGTCTATCCATCTATCCATCTATCCATCTGTCTGTCTATCCATCTATCAATCTATCAATCTATCAATCTATCAATCTATCTATCTATCTATTTATCTATTTATCTATCTATCTATCTATATATCTATCTATATATCTATCTATCTATATATCTATCTATCTATCTATCTATCGCTGATCGATGGAGGAGCGATGTAGGGGCCATCAAAGTAAGTACAATGTAATATAAATTTCAAGAAGGAGAGATGAAGGAGCGATGTAGGGGCGATGTAGGAGCGATGAAGGGGCGATGGAGGAGCGATGTAGGGGCCATCAAAGTACAATGTAATATAAATTTCAAGAAGGAGAGATGAAGGAGCGATGTAGGGGCGATGTAGGGGCGATGTAGGAGCGATGTAGGGGCGATGGAGGAGCGATGGAGGAGCGATGTAGGGGCCATCAAAGTAAGTACAATGTAATATAAATTATAAGAAGGAGAGATGAAGGAGCGATGTAGGGGCGATGTAGGAGCGATGAAGGGGCGATGTAGGAGCGATGAAGGGGCGATGGAGGAGCAATGAAGGGGTGATGGAGGAGCGATGTAGGGGATGTAGGGGCCATAAAAGTACAATGTAATATAAATTTGGAGAAGGAGCGATGAAGGGGCGATGGAGGAGCGATGTAGGAGCGATGTAGGGGCGATGGAGGAGCGATGTAGGGGTCATCAAAGTACAATGTAATATAAATTTCAAGAAGGAGAGATGAAGGAGCGATGTAGGGGCGATGGAGGAGCGATGAAGGGGCGATGGAGGAGCGATGTAGGGGCCATCAAAGTACAATGTAATATAAATTTCAAGAAGGAGAGATGAAGGAGCGATGTAGGGGCGATGTAGGAGCGATGAAGGGGCGATGGAGGAGCGATGTAGGGGCCATCAAAGTACAATGTAATATAAATTTCAAGAAGGAGAGATGAAGGAGCGATGTAGGGGCGATGTAGGAGCGATGTAGGGGCGATGGAGGAGCGATGTAGGGGTCATCAAAGTACAATGTAATATAAATTTCAAGAAGGAGAGATGAAGGAGCGATGTAGGGGCGATGTAGGAGCGATGAAGGGGCGATGGAGGAGCGATGTAGGGGCGATGTAGGAGCGATGAAGGGGCGATGGAGGAGCGATGTAGGGGCGATGTAGGAGCGATGAAGGGGCGATGGAGGAGCGATGTAGGGGCCATCAAAGTAAGTACAATGTAATATAAATTTCAAGAAGGAGAGATGAAGGAGCGATGTAGGGGCGATGTAGGAGCGATATAGGGGCGATGGAGGAGCGATGTAGGGGCGATGGAGGAGCGATGTAGGGGCGATGGAGGAGCGATGTAGGGGCGATGGAGGAGCGATGTAGGTGCCATCAAAGTAAGTACAATGTAATATAAATTTCAAGAAGGAGAGATGAAGGAGCGATGTAGGGGCGATGTAGGAGCGATATAGGGGCGATGGAGGAGCGATGTAGGGGCCATCAAAGTAAGTACAATGTAATATAAATTTCAAGAAGGAGAGATGAAGGAGCGATGTAGGGGCGATGTAGGAGCGATGTAGGGGCGATGGAGGAGCGATGTAGGGGTCATCAAAGTACAATGTAATATAAATTTCAAGAAGGAGAGATGAAGGAGCGATGTAGGGGCGATGTAGGAGCGATGAAGGGGCGATGGAGGAGCGATGTAGGGGCCATCAAAGTACAATGTAATATAAATTTCAAGAAGGAGAGATGAAGGAGCGATGTAGGAGCGATGAAGGGGCGATGAAGGAGCGATGTACGGGGCGATGGAGGAGCGATGTAGGGGCGATGGAGGAGCGATGAAGGGGCGATGGAGGAGCGATGTAGGGGCCATCAAAGTACAATGTAATGTAAATTTCAAGAAGGAGAGATGAAGGAGCGATGTAGGGGCGATGGAGGAGCGATGAAGGGGCGATGGAGGAGCGATGTAGGGGCCATCAAAGTACAATGTAATGTAAATTTCAAGAAGGAGAGATGAAGGAGCGATGTAGGAGCGATGAAGGGGCGATGGAGGAGCGATGGAGGAGCGATGTAGGGGCCATCAAAGTACCATGTAATAAAAATTTCAAGAAGGAGAGATGAAGGAGCGATGTAGGAGCGATGAAGGGGCGATGGAGGAGCGATGTAGGGGCCATCAAAGTACAATGTAGTATAAATTTCAAGATGGAGAGATGAAGGAGCGATGTAGGAGCGATGAAGGGGCGATGGAGGAGCGATGTAGGAGCGATGTAGGGGCCATCAAAGTAAGTACAATGTAATATAAATTTCAAGAAGGAGAGATGAAGGAGCGATGTAGGGGCCATCAAGGAACTCAGATATATATATAAAATCGTGAAGGGGCCATGAAGAGGCGATATTTTATTAAATAGCCCCTTGGGATAAGAGGACATATCATTACCTCTTTAGAAGGAGCGATTATGGAGCGATAAAGGATCATTTAATCGCCTCTTAGGGCAAGGGGCTATCAAATCGCTCCTTTCAAGGAGTCATAACATCGCCTCTTGTTATAAGGGGCTATTAAATCGCTCCTTTCAAGGAGCCAATACATCGCCCCTTGTCATAAGAGGCGATCAATTAAAATCATCGCCCCATATGGAGCGATGTCATGGAAAGGACTATACCCGAAATTTTTGTGTATCATCAATTGTGGTTACATAAATTTTTCGGCCATTGTCTTATCCCTTTAGATCCCTGCATTACTCCCCTTCCAAAAACAACTAGAATCTAGTCCTAATATAAAGGAAGAGGAATGATTTTGTTTTACCTACCTTACACTTTGTTTGTCAAGTTTTATTTCTTTAATTGGATCTTCAGGTTTAAAAGTGGAAACACTGAAAATAAATAAATCTACAAATAAAAGTAACAGGATGTTTATATGCTAGAGTGAAAATTTATCAAAGAGGGGGGGGGGGGGGGTAATGCAACCATCTCATTGTAATCAGTGAGCAAATGACACTTAGAATTCGAATTTTGATCTGAACTTTTGCATGAGTAATCCTTGGTAGGTCTATTTTCCCAAAATCGAACAAAAAGTTGGAAAACAGCTACCGTCTAGAACCGTTTTATAGCGTTTTGGAGTGGTAAGAATATTATGTGGAGTTAGGTTTCGTGACTAATTTGTAATATAGATATCCAAAAAAATGGCAAAACGGCTGAGCCGCCAGCCGTTCGCCGTTACTTTTCCAACTTTTTTGTTCGATTTAGGGAAAATAGACCTACCAAGGATTACTCATGCAAAATTTCAGATGGAAGTTCGAATTCTAAGTGCCATTTGCTCACTGATTACGAGATGGTTGCATTACCCCCCCCCCCCTTATTTATCATTTGTTTTAGTAGTGAAGCTACTCTATAAATGATTGATTCAGTCCGTCATTCCGTATATCTGTCTTGCAAAATTATTTCTCTATTGTTTGTGTATCGCTTTGAATTTATTGTTGTGGTTATCTTCAATGTTAATCCTTCGATTCTCAATTGGGTCATTAAATCAACCAATAGTGTTTGGTATTGAGGGAGGTAGTATCTTTACTATAGATCTGTTATTAAAGTTTCAAAACCCTACTTAAAAAAAACATAACCAGCATACAATTTCCACATCCAACATATCTTTGACCAATATTTTGATTAGTAGTTACATAAAAGTTAAGAAAGAAAAGTTGAAAAAACCCACGGATTATGGAACAAAGGCCTGGGGTTAGGGCACGTTCTGGTTTACCTTAATGTAGAGGGTGACTCATCATAGCAAGCCTGCCACCCTAAATGGTTGTATCGTACGATATATTCATCCACTCTCCTTAACAAACAAAAATACATAATAAAAAATATTATTAAAACTAAAGCTCTAAATTGTTGTTTTGCCAAGAAAACCTAAAATTCCAGGGGGGTTGGGAGGGTTGACGTCCTTGGGGAAGGTTATATTATCTTACATATCTTGATTCCCCGCACAAAATAGAAAAAAATGCCCAATGCCTATATGAATACCAGGGGCTGTTATTCAGCCAATTAATTTAATTTGAAATTACCAAAAAAGAAATATTTTGTTGGTGTAAAACTTATTTTTGATGTAACTGAAGGGAAGTTGGTAAGAAGGGGGGAAATAAGGGAAGAGGGTTGTGGGGAAATTTTCACTTAGAATAGCATTCCCTAGTCCCTGATGAACAATAAATCGGTCTTGTGATTTGCAAGATTTATTGATATTGACACACAGACAAAATTCCTACCTATCTTATTATAAAACAAGTTACTTTTAGCTTATTTTAACTAAAATAAACCTTCATTTTTATTCAATATGCATTATTTAAAGCGAAGCCTTTCCTCGTTATTCGTGCTGTACGTTTGTTCAACCTTAACTGATACTTAGTAAGGAAAATTTAGACATGTTACAATAATGGATATATCATATACATGGATATATTGACAGGGGAAAAGGAGGGAGGCGGTTGTGACACTTTTTAAAACCAAAACTAAAAGTCAAAGGAACTTAACTAAAAAAAGAGTTTCAGCACTGAAATTTGGTATGGCAGTTGCTTTAAAGAGGTACAATGTGGAACTGTAAAGAAACAGCGGCGGGACCGCCACTATCGACATTTTTTTTTGGCAGGAAACGGCGGAAGCGGCGGTTTCACCAACTTTTCTTCACAGTTCCACATTGTGCCTCTTTAAAGCTAATGTCATTCCAAATTTCAGTGTTGTAACTCTTTTTTTAAAGTTGAAATCCTGAAGTTTGGGTTTTAAAAAGTGTCACAACCGCCCCCTCCCTTTGTCGTCAATTTAGCTTGCTAATATGGACCTCATTCATTGGTCAGTTCGTTCATCCAGTAGGAGGGGAGGGCATGAGATAAAGGTGGTGGATGAGCCGCGAGCATCATTTTATCATAGTGAATGAATATCTTGTGCAACATCCAAGTAATACTATATTATGTTATATAAGTATTAAGTATGTTATAACCGTCTTGGCAAATTTTTAACCTGTTTACAGATTCCAGTTACAATAAGTATAAATCTTCAAGGCAACTTAAAAATATCATCAGATTGACTTGATTTTTAGAACAAAAGCTTAACATTTTTTATTATTACATCTAACTATTTAAGCAAGACAATATTGTGTTTTCTTGTGTAAACTAGATAAGCTTCGCTTACATGGATGTCGTCACCCTAGTACATTTTTAAAATATATAATAAGATAAAACACTTTTTGTTTCATATTGTACAAAAATATCTCCAAATAACTTAAAAACCAAATTCATTTCTTGTAAAAATAAATATTACAAATATAGAATTGATTTAATTAAAATAAGTAGGTATAAATATGTAAGTTTTAATTAGCATAAAATCTTAATGAATAGTTCACTATGTAAAAATAAGGGAGGAAAGTTTTTTTTACTCATATGATATCAATTTTTATCTTCAAAACCAAACATGATATTATCTTGGAAATATTTCACACTTTTTTAAAATCAGTTTTCAATTGATACTAATATAATAATACAATAAAATTCGAGAAAAACTACACATTTTAAAATAATCATTGGGGGGCTCTAACCCTGCGAGGCAATCACCTAAAATAACCTATCAAAAGCGATTTTAAAATACGACGAATCGCCTTTTAAGGGGCGTTGCCACGAAAGGGCCTATACCCAAAATTTTAAATGCCCAAATTGGATGCAAATTATTTATTTAAAAGCCATATAAACAACCAATATTGTTATGAATTAGAAAAATAAGTTTAACTTAATTATATAGAAATATTTGCCCTTTTAGTTACTATATATACTAAATCGTCCCTTATTACACGATTAAAAATTAATATATAGTTCAAACAGTATAATAAAAAATAAATGAAGACCAAAAAGACTTACATTGAAATACTATTTTTTACTTAGATTTATCACGGCCACATGAGCGGGTTACACCGCTATTTGTTTAATATGGCGTGAAGTGGTCTATGGACTAAAACATTATTTCGCCACCGAGAGGTAAGATTAACAAGACTAAAAGATATTAAGCTTCCTAACTTAGTAGCATTATTGTTGATAAAGAATTTTAGTTTAAACTTTAATTCTAAATGTAAGATCATAGTCATCATTTTTGCTGGTTATTTGTGTGTTTACCTGATACAGGAATCAGGAAGGCTCCAGGAAATACTGAATTTTGTACTGCTCACAGTTTTCACAACCTATGTAAAAACAAATCCTCTAAATTTCTTCACAGACATATCAGGAAGAACATGAGAAAATACGTTCTGTCCCTTACTTACCATGGAGGGAGGGGACATTGGGCTATTTATTTCACTAGTAACAAAAGTCTTATGATTGCGATTTCTTATTTGTTGGCTTAACAACATTGGGGACTTTTATTGAATTTTTATTTGTTGGTATAAATTTAGTTGAATGTTCAAACGTTTCAAACACTAACTGTAATCTTCAGAAGGAGTTATTTTGTGTATCATCAAAGGGAGGGGGGCGTAATGACAAATAAACTTAAACAGTCAGCAAAGTGGTCTAATTATTGAGCTAGATTCTTGAAACTTGGTACATAAGCCTAGTCCTTAAGGTACTAATTTCTAAAGCAAATTTTTATATAATTTGGTTAGGTTAGGTAGGTAAGAAAAACCCTGCAAAAAATGGGGTTTTTAGGCCTTTTTTGGTCTAAATGGCAGAAAAATCCAAATTTTCATATTTTTGGGTTAGGTTAGGTAAGAATTAGGTAAGAAAAACTCTGCGAAAATGGGGTTTTTAGGCCTTTTTTGGCCTAAATGGCAGAAAAATCCAAATTTTCATATTTTTGGGTTAGGTTAGGTAAGAAAAACCTTACGAAAATGGGGTTTTAAAGCCTTTTTTGGTCAATTTCAATGGGATGCAATAATCTAACGCCCAATGGAAGATATCAGGTTACGTAATATCAAACAGACAACCAACCCTTTGATTGCACGACCTTTGTCTGTGCATGGTAATAAGTTGCGCCTGTTTGTGGGCCAAAGCATTACCCCATACTCTAACTATTTATGTCGCACACCTGACATAGCATCTAATTATAAACTCTTTATTAATGATATTAAGATTTTAACCTATCACCTCCCCGACGACGAGCGGATGCGCTACGTGTTGAGCCACGGTCGCGGGTTAAACGTAGCTTACTTTACCTGGGTAAATGAGCATGCTGACTGAGTAAATGGAAGATACAATAACAAAACAAGGGTCCTGTAACAACTTTTCATTCCTAAAACAATATGGCTCAGCATCACATTGCGCATTTTAGTAATGCTTGATTAGAAAATATAATAATGTTGAGTTTTAAACGTACTTTTGAGAGTTATGAATACAAAAAAAGATATAAATGTTATGTAAGCTGTTAATTGAAGCCCTTTTATACAAAAAAAAAGAAGGTTCTTACCGAAGTTTTGTCATTTAAGTCTCTGATTTATAATTCTTTTTCAATATATACAGTAATAATTAAGTTTTATATAGATAGGTCAACTGAGCATTTTTGTATCTAATAAAAAAAGAAATAAAATTATAAAAGTATATCAACAAATATGAATTTAAAAAAACAAACAATATTGACAACATCCATAAATAGAAATCCATTGCAAGATTTAAATTGAACAAGGATGACAACATCCATAAAAATGAAGCTCTAAAATCAATCGGTAGAACAAACGACTATAAACTCTTGTAGAGTGTCAAAACTTAGCTAATAATTAAGCAGAATATTGATATAGAAGTCTGTACAAAATTGCAATTTTTTTCAAGGATTTGATTTTAGAGAGATGCTTCGCTTGAAATATTATACCTTTCTGTCCTAAGAATCATCTTATCGAAAAATCAGATGAAAAAGATATTTATTTCATACTAAAAATAGCTGATCAACATATCTTAAATAGACAAATGTACTCTCTTGTAACGATTATGTTATATACGTCTTCTCAAACGTACTCATTTGTTACAGGATTCATATTTAAAGATTATTAAAATCAATAGGTCAATTCTAACACATGCCTTTAAGTTAGCGAAAAGAGCTAACCGCTACGTATTGACGGACAAAAAATATATATATTGATATTAAAAAAAAGCTTCACTTTAAAATTAAAATATCTTTACTTTTTACAAAATCATAAAACAAAATAGAACGATGTCTGTCTGTCCTTCCATCTGTCTATCCGTCTGTCCCTTAAGATCTCTGTAACCACTGAACCGATCGGATTCTACTCTTCAGGGTATATACATTGGTCCTGTGGTGGTTTTAAGCTATTTTCCTGGGGGTGGTACACAACCAATCCCCCCCCCAAAAAAAATCCCCACCCATTTTTTAAAAAAGAATTTGCTTAAGATTTCCCTAGTCCTTTTACGAATTTCGCCTTAATTTTTTTTAATCACCTCTTGGGGCAAAGCCCCTAGAGGCTTGTGGCGAAGCCGCTAGTATTCTATATAGGACCTTAAAGTGAAGCTTCCCAAGTATTATGGAGAACCCAATAGTTCCATTGGTTAGCGATATCTTATTGGACAAACAAATAATTATCACTTTTTAATATCATTTAGGCTTTATAACTTGTAAAATAGCTATAGAAAGCTTGAAATCACTATATTATCACATTATCATGTAACTGTTATCAATAGAAAATAAATATTGTTATTATTCTAACAGCTGGAATTTAAGTGGCCAAGAAATTAATATTTTTTTTTTTGGTTGAAAGAAGTATTTTTTAAGTATGGATATTTCTAATAGCCTTAAACCTTCCCTGTAATATAAAAATTACTGGACATTGTTCAACGATAGCCGTAAAGAGATCTTGGTGGATAAACAAACATTGTATTACTTTAGTAATTAGGATACTTGGCCACTTATTGTTTGCCAATATAGGCAGTCACACAGCTTTCTCATAACTTTCCCCACTCAGTAGCAGACGAAAAGGCAGGTAGCTACGTAGCAGACGAACACAGGGAACTTTGGAATAAGACTTTATTATCTAGTTAATTTTACAAGGAACCTGAGATCTAAAGGGATAAAGTGTACCTTCCCAATGATAATAAACAAAATACCACTTAAGTAGATTAAAAGCATAAGCTAAAATGTTTAGACACTTTACTTAATGAACCAACCAATTTATATGCAATTAAAGCAACAAAGTTTTTAATAGAACGAATAAGAAAAGGTTATTATAAAACTTTGGGTACTGGTGTAATTAACAGTCCTTTATCAGAGTACATTAAAAATCTGGTGCAAGATCCAAATAATATATCGATTCCTCAACCATATTATAAAACTTTAGTAACTGTCTGGACATGTCCTATTCAAAAGTAATAATGTTGTTGACTGAAGAAAAAGTTAAAAATATTCATTTGCTGAGTATGTATGTATAATAATATGCATTGTTTTGATAAAAGCAATTCAATACTACGCTTTTAAATCACATTGGTAAATTTTGGACAAAATTTCTAAACTATAAATTTTGTTTTATACTTGATTTCAAGCAAGTCCAAAAGAAATAATTGATATTGTATTTTATGCCACTTATTAGGTAGGATAGGTGTTAGAAAAAGGCTTTTTTTCTTCTTAAAAAAATGAAGGTACGATTGAAATAATTGTGCCGCCAAGTAAACCAGGAATCAAAAGGAAGCTTCACTGTAAAGAAGAAAGTTTAGCGAGAGGCTTCGCCACAGACAAAAACGCTTACTACTTTATATATTGGATAGCCGTTTAAATCTAAATTGATGCCATTGTGCTTTCCCTAAATATATATTCCTTATGATAGCAAAGGAAAGCTATTATGAAACGTGTTAGATTTCAACACTTAGATACAGCTGAGAACTATCAGTATTGAATGCAGCTTTTCTATAAGAAAGTTTGTCTTATCAGATTATTTTTTGAAAGCGAAGCTTTTCTATAATTAGGGTCGGTCTGTACGTCGTGACGGATAGCCTTTTCGTTAATTTAGAAACGTTAGAATTGTCCTATCGATTTCAAATTTTGCATGATGATCCCTGTAGTAGTTAGGTACAATTTAGAAAGCGTAACAACTCTATAATCGTTATCAGAATGTCCGTACGTCCATTTTCAACATATTGATTTTTTCACTTTTTTTACAACAAATTTTTATATGTTCTAATTATCCGATTGATCTGATTTTTGGTATACTGATTTCTGAGACAACAAAGTACAATATTATAAGCGAAGCAACTCTATAATCAAGTCCTAAAAATGTAAGCATGTCCTGAAACTTTATCCTGCATCAAGCAATTTTTCAACAAATGTACTTACAATTTTCGACTCTTATACATTTATATTCTGATTATTCAGTTCTGACACTCTACAAATATTAATGCCCTTTTGTCCTACCGTTTCAGAGCTTCGCTTTTATGGATGTTATCAGCCTTGTTGGTCTTATAATTATGAATATAATTGTCTAAGCTATTTTCCATAATGGCTTTAAAACCGATAAATATCCGCTGGATTAGAACCAGTTCTCAGCCATATACCGAAAAATCATGTACATATAGTATTGTATTACAGACAATTTTCCACCAATAAAATACAAATCTTAAAATCAATACCAGTTTTGGTAGCCCCGAGCTTCGTTTTCTTTCCATGATCCCAATATTACTCTGCAGAAAAAATAGGAAGGAAAAGACCATAAATGAAAATTAAACCTAGCCAATATTTTCTCAGACAAGGAATACAACATCCATACAAGCGAAGCTCTAAAATCAGACGGTAGGACAAACGAACATTTGCACTTAATGTTAACAAAATTATATGTAATCATACGGTAAAATTGTTGCACAATTGCTTATAATACAGGATATTGTTTGTTTACTGTTTAGGCCTTGATTATTTCAGGAATCATCATGGAAAGTTTTAAATCAATATGACAATTATAACACGCCTAAATGATTGAAAAGATCTATCCGACCCTTATTAAGGAAAAGCTTCGCTTTTAATACGAGTTTCGGTCAAACTTTACTGTTCGAAAAGCAAAAAAAAAACAGGCAAGATAAAATTGAATATACAAAAATATTGATACATTTTACAATATTTATTAATTAAAATATGGACGATACATTATTCAAATTTTTAACATAAATTTTATTTTTAACAGTAATTAATGTTTTACCTAAATAATCAGATGATTTTGTCTTTAATTGTAGGTATGAAGAATTAAAGGGATCTAAAGGGATTAGACAATGGTCGGTAAATTGATTAATTCCCAATGATGATACACAAAATAACTCCTTCTTTAGATTACAATTAGTGGTTGAAACGTTTGGACACTCAACTCAATGAATCAGCTGTAAAGCTAACGAATAAGAAAACTTCAACATACAACTTTGGGAACTAATCTAAAAACCAGCCCATTGTCCCCTCTCTCTGATTTGCTTTACTCTCATTCAACAACCACCACTCTTATTCTTTGCTATTGTGTTCATTAATTAAAAAATGTGCTGAATTGATCATATGCGAAAAGGAATACACACCTTTTTAAAAATAGTTTTATAAAATGAATTATTAAAAAATATTCATCGTAATATAGACAGATTTCCGCGGATAGTCAAATAAAATGAATTATTACTGGTAAAATTAGAAGCGGATTTAGTTTTACTATTTTGTCTTGAGGAAAGTATAGAGGCAAAATTGTTTTCCTTCTTCTTATGAAATACTATTTTTTGGAAAGAAGATTATTAACATATTAAATCTATTTTACAATATTTTGTAAAGTCTTAAGTTAAACAATAACATAGATGTAAATTTAAATCTTAATTTTCACAATAAAAACAGAAAAAATGTAATATGTTTTTTGTTCTTATGTACTTTTTTCACTGTAATTTTAGTAGAGTTCATTCTGCGTTTTTTTTGCCTTCTGTATCTTTGAAAATACGTCGGTTTCCCTCAAAGTTCCTTGTCGAGCCCAGAAAGAGAGGGGGTCCTTTGTTCGAAGAATAAAAGTTAGTTTTCTTGTTTGTACTTTTAAGGTCAGTTTAGGTTAGGTTATATTGGGTAACCTGTAGCCACTCTGGGTTTAGGGCCGGGGTTACGCATATATATAAGAAAGCCCCAGACATACTCAATTTGGGGGGGGGGGGGGGGCGAAAACCAATGGTAAAGAAGGGATTCTGATGGCCTGTTTGATGCTGAATTACTACAAATAAAGTTTATTCACAAGTTCAAATTAAAGTAATAACAAAATCTTTTAACAAAAATGGTTAAATATGATTGGTAACAAAAATACATATATTATCAAAACAGAAAATTTTATTAATCATAAGAATATTTTTTAAATGAATTTTTGTTTAAATATTTCTATCTAATTAAAAATATATTTTCGCATCATAGACAGTTACTCGCGTATAATTCCTGCTTTGTTGGCCCTGAGGAGCCAAAGGCCCCGGCCAATAAATACGCGGATAACTTTCTTCTCTCATTTCAGCATGGCTCATAACCGGTTTTAATCCAGCAGAAATTAATCGGATTCAGAGCCATACTGAAATTGGTATAGTTAAGTAAATACATGCATGACTAAAATCAATGGTTATTATTTAGATTATTAAGTAAATTTTCACTACAATAATATCACAAAATGCTGCTCTGAGTAAATTTTGCAAGATGAACAGTTGGCAAAATCTTACCATCCTGTTGATTAATGGGTACAAGTACAGAATACAAACAAGGGTGACAAAGTGCATAAAAGCGAAGCTCTATAATCAAAATGTAGAACAAACTGTCGTAGACCATAATAAACAGAATATCCATTTTATGGTATTCAAAAAATGTTTAAAGTTGCGTAAAGACAGGATTCTGTTTCAGGGTGTACTTACACTTTTGGTACTTGATATGCTTAGAGATGCTTCGCTTCAAGTATATTGTACCTTGCTTTTCAAGGAATCATTGTTCCAAAATCAGATTAATATGATATTTATATCAAACAAAAATATTTTTGTCAAAAAAAATATCTAATAACGATGCTTTACAGGAATCATCAATCAAACTTTGAAATCGAAAGGGTATGCTTAAATTAACGAACTGCGCTGACCGTTACGTAGACACCCAGACGTACATACAGACCATATTATTAGAAAAGCTTCGCCTTTAGAAAAACAAGAAAGAAGAGAGTTATATAATATTAATCTTTTTACAGGATTCTACCCAAAAAAAGTATATTTTTATAGGGATTGATATTTGAAATTTTAAGTATATTTTGCATTGAAATTGAGTTTTCTTTGATTAATTATTTTATTTAATTTGATACTTCATGATGAAAAATACTAGTTAAACTCCTAATAAAATATGTAAGGAAATCTTAATTTATATTTATATGAAATTAATTTATTTTATTATTTGAAATAAAATTAAAGAAATGGGATACGTTTTGTTAAAGATACAATGATAAATATTAAAAAATTCCTAAATAAATACCCATACAGTAGCAAATATAAGGGCTCGGCAGCCGCGCGTCAGCCGTAACTAAGCCTCAACATTTTAAAAAAGAGATTACCATTACCGAAATAGTTTAGACTTCCAGCCGATTTTTAAAATTTGTAGAAGGTTGATTTCCCTGAGGCTTACAGGAGGTAGCTGACGCGCAAATGCCGAGCCCTGGCAAATATTAATTCACAAAATATTGTTCATTCATAAATATGTAAATACTTAGTTTTCTTCTTAATATTTCTGTAACGTCTTACTTCCTGAAATAATAATAAGTTTTAGGATGAACTGAAATTTAATTTCCGAATGTGTACACGGTTTCCTCGGTGTTTCCTAATCCTATCTCAATATTTACTACTAGCTAAAAAAGCTTCAAACTTCAAAAAAAATCTAAAGAAGGTGTATCAACTTTTTCACTTTTTATTTAAGATAGCTAGCCGGTTCTTTTAGTAAGTAGTAGATGTAAAATTTTTGATAGAATTCAGATATGCAATCGGTTTTTTTGTAGACCTCTTATTTTTTGAGTAATTTAAGTTTTTAAAAAAAATAATTAAGTCGATTTTAAGGTACTAAAACGCAACAAAATAAAAGAAGAAATGGCCAGTATGAACAAAAATAGTAAGATCTTTAATTTGACACCTTACTTTTAAAATTATGTTGAGTAATTATTGAAAAAATTAATTTTTTTAACCTCGGTTTAATCAAAACTTAGAAGTAAAACATAATCTTCCACAGGCATAAAAAATATGGGTTCATAAATAACTTTAGAATCAGAAAAATATTATGAATCCATTGTAAGCTAAATTGAAAAAGTTTTATAAAACTATAATAAAAAATATAAGTTTACTTTAAGAATCATAATTTTCGGCTTTAAAGGGTTGAACAACTTGAAAACTTGAAACTTGAAATAAACCTAAATAAATATACATACAATGTAACAGATATTTTTTAAACACAAGAAACAAGAAAGCATTTTTAACTGCATTGTTTTGAAGTTTATAAACAGATTGAAGCATATTTGTTCATAATTTTTCGTTCTTTACATGTTATGTAAGTATCACTATTTTCATTGTAGTATCTATTGTATATATTCTATGAACATTATTCTTTTTTTTTGTCAATTCTATTGGTTGAGGTTTTGAGGTTAAGCTTCCCGATCAGTCAATTTTTGAGACTTGTGATTGGCTAGTTTAATAGTTACAATTAAGTGTTACCTGTAAAATATAATACGTTAGGCCATTTTTATTATTTTTATTTTTTTACTTTTTTCAATTTTGCTTACAATGGATTCGTAATATTTTTCTGATTCTAAAGTTATTATGAACCCATATTTTTTATGCCTGTGGGAGATTATATTTTACTTCAAAGTTTTGATTAAACCGAGGTTAAAAAAATTGATTTCTTCAATAATTACTCAACAGAATTTTAAAAGTAAGGTGTCAAATTAAAGATCTTACTATTTTTGTTCATACTGGCCATTTTCTTCTTTTATTTTGTTGCGTTTTAGTACCTTAAAACCGACTTAATTATTTTTTAAAAAAACTTAAATTACTTAAAAAATAAGAGGTCTACAAAAAAACTGATTGCATATCTGAATTCTATCAAAAATTTTACATCTACTACTTACTAAAAGAACCGGCTAGCTATCTTAAATAAAAAGTGAAAAAGTTGATACGCCTTCTTTGAAAAATTAAAATTTTGATTTTTTTGATGGAATTTTGAAGTTTTTTTTAGCTAGAAGTAAATATTGAGATAGGATGAGCTAACAACGAGGAAACTGTGTATACATTCGGAAATTAAATTTCAGTTAATCAGCTTAAGTATAGAGATAATAAAGAAAAATCTACACGATATATCTACCCAAAAATCCGTCAAACTTGAAAAGGAATTCCAAGCAGACGAACTCTTCTGTTAGGAAATATTAAGTCACGTAATTTTTACTTTGGGGTCTACTTACGAATATTAAAAAAAAGGGACCTAATCTCTGGCATTAAGCCCCTAGAGGGTCAACGATGGTTGGAATAGAATCAGCTTGAAAAGTTTTTAGAGTAAAAGTGTTTTCAGATTGGCCAAATTCGGCCTCTGAGGCCAAAGATTAAGTAGCCTAAAACCGCACTTATTCATAAGTTAAGTACGTATCTTATGAATCTCGAGTCCGTGTTACCATATTTATTTATGATACCAAAGCTGTGGGGCGTCGTAGCTCAGTGGTAACGCACTGGGTTACGGTGATGAGAGTTTGAGTTCTAGTCCCCATGTTGCAACTCGAATTTCTCAGTTGAATACATTCACGCAACTTTCCATGGTTGTGTTGTGGTTGGCTATACAAAAGTGTCTCAGCCTACTCCATGACTACTTAGGTCCAAACCCTAAGAGACTATGGCTAATTAATCAATCAATGATACCAAAGCTTTATCCTAAGAAATGTGACTAATATCTATAGCTGACTCATTATGCGAATGAAATGAAAAAATATATGACAAAGTACACTTTCCAGACAATAATATGGCCGGATCGTACCTCCACTGTTTTTTCTGTTGGTCGATTTAGAGAGTATGTATCAATATCTATATCTGACTAGCGGATACGCCCCTGAGGCCTCTAGTGGCACTTGAAATATTTTTTTTTAAAATAATACGTAACCTTTCTAATTTCTATGTTGCATTGAAGTCTACGTAAAAAAATATATTTTTTGTGATTTCTCTTGGGAGTGTGGCGGTATATTCAAAAAAATAGTTATAAACCTTCCCGGGACCTATGAGAAGCTACCCTGTTTAGGAGAACCCGATCAGTTCAGCGGTTAGCGGGATCCTTCGGTACAAACATACAGACAAACATCCTGTTACTTTATTATAAGGATAGTAAGACACATATATTTTCGGTACAGTCCCTTTCGTGACAACGCCTCTTAAGTGGCGTTTCGACGTATTTTTACAGTAGCTTTTTATAGGTTAGGTTAGATGATTGCCCCGCGGGGTTAGAGCCCTCTTGCAGGGGCTAGAAATTCGGAGAAAAGCTACTGTAAAAATACGACAAAACGCCTCTTAAGAGGGGACTATACCCCTATTTTTCTTTTCCCTGAATAAATCCCTAGCAACAAAATTATTTAAATTTTAAGAAATAATACCACGCTAATAGTTGAATAGTCCTAACCTAATTAAAACCTACACAAAAATCAAGTTTAAAAAATCACGTAAAAAAAATATCGGAAAATCTTTTTTTCAAAGCTTTTCATCAAATAGAGGTGTTGGGTTGTAATAAGTTGAATCTTGATCAGTTTGTTTAAACTAGCATTGTCCAAACTTTTCAACGTATAATTTTAATCTACAGAAGGGGTAAATTTGTTTAATATACCTTGGGCAGCACATCAATTTACTGTCCAATGTCTTATCCCTGACATTAACTTATTAAAGTAAAACACTAGAGGGACAAAGGGTTAACTAACTGTATCTCCCTATCGCAACCACCTTGTGCAACCTTTCTATGGGGTCATTGAAAAGTCCCCAAAGTTTTACAATAACATTTTCATTGGCTAAACAAATTTGGGAAATTTTATTGATTTTTGATTGGTCAGTTCATTATGTTGAGTGTCCAAGCGTTTCAACCAAAAATTGCAATCTACAGAAGGGGTATTTTTGTATTTTATCACTGTTGTTATATTATGTAAAGATTGTAATCATTCATTTATCCCTTTTTCTTTTTGTGGCTTCTACTAACCAATCAATTGATTAAAAATCACTGAATATTTTCATTTATTGAAATGTTAAAAATAAAAACAATAAAACAAGGATGACAACATCCATAAGTAGCGAAGCACAAAAGAAACGTTGGTGGACAACCAAACAAAGTAAGTTATAGAGCACAAAAAAAAGGAAAAACAAGAGAATATGCAACGACAAATCATATATGTATGTTTTTTTTTAAGCATTAACGACAGATTTACGGACAAAACAATGTAAAGACAAGATGCACACAGCCCATAAGAATCTTTACTGCTGTTTCTAAATATCAGAGGAGAAAACCATATTTTTTCAATAGCGTTACAGACTTACGGTAAAAAAACAACAAAAACAACAATTTGTGTTTGTTAAAGTTTTTCTTTCAGAAAAGAGGTTTTCAGTTTACATTATTACAAACAATTAGGCATAATTTTTTTGAGAAAATAAGAAACATTAAAATTACAAAAGTACATAATTTTCAAAACTTTATAATATTTTAGGTATATTTTGTGCTGTATAAAGTCAGTCGTTATCACATAGCATTAAAAAAATGGGATAAAAGACAAACAAAATTTTTTTTTATCTTGCTATTTTTGTGCTTATCACTTACACACAGAAACACCCAAACAGAATTAAATTGACTTTTTCCAATGGGTTTACTGAACTGTATTCAATGTATAAATGGCACTTATAATTCGAATTTTGATCTGAAATTTTGCATGAGTAACCCTTGGTAGGTCTATTTTCCCTAAATCGAAAAAAAAAGTTTAAAAAGTAACGGCTAACGGCTCAGCCGTTTAGCCGTTTTTTGGCTATTTTTAGAGCAAATCTGTCATAAATTACATAGAAATCAACTTTTTGAAACATATTTTTGCTTTAAATCATGTGAAATGATACAAAAAAAACAATTTTTAGATTTCTAGTACCAGCAACTACCGGCTAGAACCGTTTGAAAACGTTTTGGATCGGAAAAGAGCATTCTGTGGAGAGAGGTTTCGTGATGGATTTCGCTTGAAAATACCCAACAAATGGCTAAACGGATGAGCCGCCAGCCGTTAGCCGCTACTTTTCCAACTTTTTGTTCGATTTAGGGAAAATAGACCTACCAAGGATTACTCATGCAAAATTTCAGATCAAAATTCGAATTCTAAGTGCCATTTATACATTGATTACGAGATGGTTGCATTAAAACCCCCCCCCTTAAATCAAACTTTTAAAAAAATTTTAGAGCTGAAATATTTTCCTGCATTTTTATTTAACATGATTCGCAAGCTGGATATTTCTAGTAGCCTATGCCTGCAGATGCTTTTAAATGAACCATTAGCAGCAAATTATTAAAAAATGCAGCTGGTATATGATTTAAAATATAGATAAGGCTTCGACTGAAAAATCTAAGAATACAAAGGAAGTTAATTTTTGAAAAAGGCTGCAGCACTTAAGACTTATTCATTTATTCGCTGTTGGTTTCTCAGAACAAGAGCGGCCGGAACACACCTGAATTTACCAGCGGCTAGCTGTGGCTGAGAAACAGGGATCTAAAGGGATAAGACAATGGCCGATAGATTGATGTACAACCCCAATATTAATACACAAAATTAACCCTTCTGCAGTCTGCAAGTATTGGTTGAACGTTTGAACATTCAACTAAAGTAAACAATCAAAATTCATTATATGTCCCTAAAGTTGTTTAGACAACATATAAGAAAACGTAATAATAAAACTTTGTGGACAATTGTACTTAATAGTCCATTGTCCCCTCTCTCTCTATGGCTGAGACCGCACAACTATTCATAATAATTATAGAGTAGAATTGCTAAAAACAAAAACAAAAAATTTACCTTAATAGTAGAGCGCCCATTCGTTATTTGAAATAAAGTCATCCACTACTTCTTTCATAGCATAATTAGGTATCAACATATCCTAAACAAATTATAATTATTGTATTATAGACAGCTATCTGCGGATATTAAAATGAAAAATTAGAAGATTAAAACTAGTTTTGTCAACCTCGAGGGGTGGAAGGCCCAGGATTACAGGATTAACAGGATTTACTATACATTTTAGCAGGGTTTCGGATCCGGATCTGGATCCGGATCCGCAAGGATCCGCATATTTTCGAGTCCAAGGATCCGGATCCTTGGACTCATAAAAATGCGGAAAAAATGGAAAAATCTACCTAAATTTATATAAAATCTCAGACATTCTCTTGATGAGAGCCAATCTTTAAGGTTTAGGGTAAGACTTGAAAATTAAAAGTATTTTTGACTTCGAATTAAGAATAAATATTTTTTGAAAGGTTTGGTGATTTTATTTTTATTGTCAAGGATCCGGATCCGCACTGACCAAATTTTGAGGATCCGGATCCGGATCCGCAAAAAATCAATGCGGATCCGAAACCCTGCATTTTAGAATAACAAATGATCATAAAATCAATTTATACAAACTTAGTGAAACAATTTTTCATTCTTCACATCCAGGGAAGGCTTATAACTATTTTGGGGGAGGATACACAGAAATCCCAAGCTATTTTTTTCTTCAATTTAAAACTAAAAACTGGAAAGTGAAGGGTTTACTTAACCACTTCCCCCACCCCCTCCTTACCGTAAGTGCACCTAGAGGCCTATAGGTGAATATCCGCTAGTTTAAGAGGAAAAACATTTTTATTTAAACCAAAAATTGACTACTGTAAAAAACATTCCAAGTAAAAATACACTTTTGAGAAGGGGGGTCTAATCTGTAGCCCAATAACAGGTCAGTGGTATTAAACATAAAAACGAGTTTGAAAAATGTTTTTTTTCCATCACGTTTCATAATATTTGTGCTTACATAACCTAATATACTGTTTGTAGCAGCGTGGCGGAGCCGTTTAATTTTTATGCGGCTCCGGCTCCGGGAAGCCGTATCTGGAAATACGGCTCCAGCTCAGGTCTAAATTCAAGAAAAACTCGACATATTTTTCCCACATAAAAAAATATCTTTAATTTTTTACTTTTAGAGGTTTTAAAAGTTCAATTTTTGATAAAAATGGACTTGAAAAACATGACAAAACAGAGTTTATAATTTATAAAAAATCTCTTTATTTATCTACTCCGGAGCCGTTTTTTTTATCGAAAATTACGGCTCCGGCAAAATATGGCGGCTCCACGGCTCCGGCTCCGCAACGCTGGTTTGTAGTACGATGACAATTAAATAATACTTGTTACACAACCACATGACAATCCATTAATAAAACCATATTTCTACAAGAATGGTCTTCTGATAAATTGAGCATTTTTTCATGAATAATGCGCTTTTTACAAAACAGTTTTAGTACATCATTTTTTCTATCAGAATAAATGTGTCAAACAATCGACTTCATTTGCTAAACCAGAGCATGCAACAAAAAAGTTTGACTTTTGTCAAATGTGCCTTTTAAATCTAAACTTTTGTACCATAATATCTTTTCTCGTATTCATTTGAATCCGGTGGATAGGAACCGGTTCTCATGAATACGAAAAAACTATGTCTAGCATCGTATTATATCCAGTTTTCTACGAATATAAAATGTACAATCATAGGATTAAAACTAGTTTTTTTAGCCCGTGCCTTCGGCATCTCGTGCCTAAAAAAACTAGTTTTAATCTTATAATTGTACATTCTATATCCGCAGAAAGGTGTTTATAATAAGATGCGAGAAATAACTATTCTCGTATTCATTCGAATCCGGTGGATAGGAACCGGTTCTCATCCATACGAAAAAACTATGTCTAGCATCGTATTATATCCAGCTTTCTACGAATATAAAAAAGTACAATCATAAGATTAAAACCAGTTTTTTTTTAGCCCGGCACCTCGGGTCTAACACTTCTTTGACGTCCTTGGTGATGCCAATTTTTTTTACCTGTGTAAGTTTAGTTCTGGTGACAGGATCAAAGTGTCCAACTCTCTCCAGGTGTTCAGTTATATCTTTTCTAAAATAAGAATTAGGCAGTCAGTTGTATGTCTTTTATATTATTTAAAGTAGTAAAGCATTTTTCTGAATGCTTTTTTAACATTTCTATGTTTTTTTTTAAATTTTATTTTATTTATTTATTTTTGTAAAGGGAGGGGGGGGGGGAGATATTAAGGACCTTCAATCTATTAGGCACAACCACCAGTGAAATAAAAAGGAAAATAAGAATAACATCATAATTTCTTATTGTAAAAATATGCAACTTCCTTAAGTACGGAGAAAGTGGATATTTTGTTATTACTCAATAAAAATGAATATCATGATATCAAATCATGATAATTAGACTGGTACTTTTTTATGTTTTTTTTTTCTGATAAAATATGTTTGATTGAAAATAGACAAATATCAGTTGGTCTAACCAAGACTAACTTAAAATGAAAAAGGCTAAGTTCTACTACAAAAAGTAGTATATTTTTTGCTTGTCTGTTCAGATATTGCTTATAACTGAATCTATTAAGTTTTCAATATAAGGTATTATAGATAGAGATCCTTGGATATTTTCAGAATATAATAATGAGCCTTGGGTCCGGATTCATTTTTTTCGCGCATTTTCGGCAAAGTTAAGTGTAACCATTTAGTCAAATGCTCTTATTAAACTATTAAGTCGAACTGTTCTTAATTATGACCATTTCATATATATATACATTTGGTCATAATTAAAAACAGTTTGACTAAATGGTTACACTAAACTTTACGAAAATATGCAAAAAAAATTACTCTTTTAAAAAACTGTGTTTTAAATATTTTTAAAAACATTTATTTATGCCGAGGTTCTTAAGTTTTTAAATTAACGACATCCGTATTTGTGATCTGTAAGACACTGGTATTAAACTTGGTAAGGTGCTTCAAAACATTCAAATCTGACATTTTCAAAATTTGTATTTTGTACAGTCTACACGGAAAATGAATGATCTTTACTATACTAAAACTATCCTCACATTAAAACTAGGTAAAGCTTCTTGGTGAGAAAATGTGCACCTTTTAACCACAATAATTATATGTATAACTTATTCATAGAATACTCATCATGATTATATACTTAAAGGCTATTATAATTGATAAATACGTAATTCATTTTATTTATAGCATTGATGAATATGTAACTAGCGGATACGCCCATAGAGGCCTCTAGGAGCACTTGAGATGCTGGAGGTTAGATTTTGTTAAAAAATCAAAAGTTTAAATGGGGAGGGGGGGGGGGGGAGGGACAATCGACCAACTCCCCAAATTTTTATTTTATTTTAGAACTAAAATAGGAATTTTAAAACTAAAACTATTTTTTTTTTTTGGGGGGGGGGGAGTGATTCATTTATTTCTAGATCGAATTCTTTTGGAGGAATTATGAGAGGCTGCATTGTAAAGGAGAATCATATCAGTTCAGCGAATAGCAAGATCATTCGGTACAGACAGACACACACAGATCCGGTTACTTTAATATAAGATTAACTGTTGATGTATATAGTGTAAAAGGGTTCATGACTTGATTCTTAGGTCATAAGTGCTGCATCAAAACAATAAAGCCTTTAGATATACTTTTAAAAACTGTTGGTGATTTTCACCAAATAATGTTTTGAGTTACCTTTAAAGGTGGAAAAAAATAGGAAAATTGATCTCAGTAATTTAACTATTTTTAGGAAGCCTGCAAAAAATACACCGATCTAACTGCTGAACGGCTGTTATTGAAGCTGAAGGGTTTAAATTTTGGGTTTCAGGTCTACTTGTGGCAATTAAAGTGGTGTATTTCTTGCAGGCTTCCTTAAGTTTATAAACTTGTTTACTAATTTCAAAATAATGATTATGTTCTATTTGGATCTAATTATATTTTTAACAATAAAAAATTGACGTCAATGTATATTAGAGTTTTATAATATTCAAATAATCATTAAAAAACGGAAATAAAAAAGACAAGAAATATGATTTTCAAAATTACCCAAAATCCATAGATTTATATTATTCCAGGGAAAAGGGAAAGTGATTCAGACAAACAATTCTAAGTCAAAATTTCCCCACAACCCTTTTTCCTTATTTCTATTCTCCTTACCCACTTCCCTTCATAAGAACATCAAGATTAACATCCCGTTTGATTCTGATGACAAGAGGATTTCAATGCTTTCATCAAGTAATTTAAGTTTCATGCGTAATCAAAACAATAAATCGAATGTACAGATCTATAGTAGAAATGTATATTCAGATAACTACCTGCCTCCCTTTTTTGTCTGCTAGAAAATTATTTTCTGCTACTTGGCTGTGCTAATATTCCCGACACTATTGGTTGATTTTCAAAGACCTAATTGAGGGTTGGTACTTTTTTATTTAACCCCTTTCCCCTCTAGTGTTTAACTCTAATATCAGATGTATGGATGGAAGTAATTAACTATAAAAAAGATGGATATTCAGCATCCAAACTACAATTACCATGAAAGAAAAAAAATTGTAGAGTAGCTTCGCTACGAAAACGTGCAAATCTTTATAATCATTATAAAAAGGATTTGGTTATCATTTTAAGTCGCAATACAATTCTTTTGCGCCTTTTGGTTGGTACATAATAAAATGACTGTAAAATTAAATTCAAACAAAATTTCCAGAAATGTTTCAAAACCGATACTGAAAAATCATGTATCGTATCGTATTAGAGCCAATTTTCCAGTTTTGCTGGTCCGCGCCTTCAGCCTCTCGGGTCATAAAACCGTGTAATTCTCCGTTTTACTATCCGTGAAAAACTGTCTAAAATATGATGGGAGAAATAACTATTTTAATTCAGCTGATTTTGATGGGTTGTCTTGGTAAATACTTAGGTAACCCCCTAAAAATCACCAAAAATATAAATATTTTTTTAAAATTAATTCAGTTGGTTACACCGTCCACGTCATTTGCAGTGATACAACCATGAAAGATAAATTAATGTCCACCCGCTATTCTTCAGTATTTTAAACTTTATGGAAAGAATGAGTTGTGGATTAATCTTATCGACCATGTTCCCACTACTCTGATTATCATAAAATAAAAGTTACAGGATGGGTGTCTGTCTTGTATCTGTATCTTAGGATCTCGCTAACCACTGGACCACTGGGTTCGCCTTTGCTTCTTTTATGTCCAGTGAAAATTTAAAACTACTTCTATTTAACGGCGAATCCTTCTTTTAAAGCGGTTGATTAGTTTGTCTTTTTTACACGTAAAAAAGCATTTCCCTTTAAGCTTTGCTATTACCTACATATTTAATTTGTCTCCAAAAAGAGAGAAATTTTGTAAAGGTAATTTGTAATTTAATGTACCATGAAGAATTTTATTAATAATTAAAAATAAAAGAAAGTGGGGTTGGTAGGTTGTTTTCTTCCTATACCTTACACCTGTTGGGGCCCTAACCCTGCGGGGTTAATACGTAACAGACATAACCTAACCTAAAGTAATAAACAAACAAACTGGCGTTATCCTCTTTTTTTCAATGTTGAAAATTTGAGTACCCCCCCCCCCCCTCCCCCCCCGACAACGACAAACAACTATTTTAGGTTAGGTTTTAGGCTAGGGAGCCGAGCGCTGCGGCTAGGCAGGCAAGGGGGCCGAGCGCTGCGGCTAGGGAGCCGAGCACTGCGGCCAGAGTTCATAGTTCATAATTTTCAAAATTAAAAAAAATTTCTAAGGGGATAATGCCAATAAACGAAGTTCTACCCCTGCCTTATTTTCATTACATTAAAAAAAGTGAGGGGAGGTTTTTGGTACTCAACAAGGCACCTAGGGGGGACTAAGACTAGGACTAACATTTTATAAATTTACGGCCTGTTAAAAATTAATTGTAGGTATTTCTTAATAAACAAATTATACTGAAGTTTGAATTTATTTTAAAAGTTGCTAAACACTCTACGACTTAATTTATGTTTCTTCTGTAAATTGGTCCTTTTGCTATGACGTCTTGTACTGACAAAATACAGATGGAAAATTCTGTAAAAAATATGGATATTTTCTTAAACATATAAAATCCCCTTGATTATGTTTAATCTAATTTATGATTCTTTGAAACTGACGTGCGTAGATTAATTGGTGTTATTTGAAATCCACATAAACCCTCTTTTACATTAGCATATAAAAAATCATAAATGTTATAAATTTATTGATTGTGACGTATTTAAGTCAAAACAGTCACTGGTCCTGCTAGAGGCAAGTAGTATTTGAAAAGTAAGAGTATGGGGAATGTCCTAACCTGATACATTACCATGCATTACCAAAAAAAGGGGTTTCCCCGTGGTTATATAACCATTGATACTATTACAATTAACAGTACAAGCCACTTAATTTATTCATCCAATGAGAATAAACTCCGAAGCTAGAAAAAGTAGCTGACTCAGATTATGACGTCAAAAAAATTAACCAATGAGAGGCCAGTATATATTGTAATTAACCAATGGTAAAATTTATAGTGGCCTCTCATTGGTTAATTTTTATTTGACGTCATAATCTGAGTCAGCCACTTTTACTAGCCTTATGAACTTCTTGCGTTTTTATTTTCTAGTTTTTATCTGAAAACTTTGCTACAACGTATACACACCTGATTAAGTTGCTCTATTAAACACAAGTAAATGCCAGGTCAATTATATATTCATCATCATCATCATATAAAGTACGAATCAGAAGACATTTGTACAAAAGGTATTTATAAATCTGACTTAGCTTATCGAAAACCTCTCTTTAAGTATAGACGATAAATTCAGGGAAAAGAGTACAGTGGGCTGTTTATTACACTAGTACCCAAAGTTTTATATTAACGTTTTTTTCATTTGCTGGCTCAAAAACTTTGGGGACTTTTAAATTTTGATTCTGTTGAGTATCCAAACATTCCAACCAATAATTGTAATCTACAGAAGGGTTAACTTTCCCTATCATCATTAAGGATGTACACCAATTTGTCGGCCATTGTCTTATCCTTTAAGATCACTGTGATAAGACTGAGTCGTTTCCGATGCAATATATTTTTGTATACCAATATTTGAAGTCAAATAGGCTAAAATTGAGTTGACCTTAAGTCACAAAATAGTATCTGCAATGCTTTACTTGTATGGCTGTGTTAAGGAATCTTTATGCAAAGTTTTACATCAATAGGGCTATAGCATCATGTACATCATGCAACATGGCGGTTTTTTTCAACGATGGCGTTTTTATTTTGACATGCCATCATTCTATGTCACTTACCTGTCGTATGTGATACCGCTGGGGGTAATGACTGGATCCTTCAGCAATTCAAAACTTATTTTTCCACACAAATAATCAGGAACTTCTCTTCGTGCACGTCTTTCGTCCACCTAGGATTGGGTTAGGTCAGTATTAATATTTATCATATGGACATACAGGAATTTTAGCTATATCTGTAGAGTTGCAGCGTTTAAACCTAATATAATTTCTATATTAGCAAAAGTAAACTTGAAATGAGTGCGATAAAAACGGCGAATAAATAAATGAAAAAATGACGAGAAAGCATTTAATTTATTTTTTAATTGGTGGAAGAAGTGAACAATAGAGGCTTTTTTTCAAAAAGGCTTCATAAAAGATGCTTAACATTTTAACAGATCGGCAGAGGGGACTTTGAGGAGTTTCGCTACTTAAAATAATTACAATTAAAATTATCCATTATGTAAATTAAACTATTAAAAGTCTTTAAAAATGATGACTGGCCGATATGGAATGTAAATTGTTTAATTGTATCTGTGAAGTTATGATAAATTATCTAAAAGCGTCATATTAAAGTACATTTAAGTATTTATAACAAAATATTATATAAACATTTCTGCTGTATAAAAGGGGACTATGCTCGAACGAGAGCAAGTAATGTTAATGACCTTCCAGCAGTGATGGACCCCAAGTTTTATAACAATGTAATCTTATTCGTTGGCTCAAAAACTTTGAGTACTTTGATTGAATTAGAATTTGTTATTTTTAAACTAGTAAGTATTTCTAATCTACAGAAGATGTAATCTTGTTTATCATCATTGGAGATGAATCAATCTATCATTCATTGTTTTTGCATTGTAAACAATGTAACTTTACAAGAATACAACCAACCAATGTCAACAATAAATGTGTATAAGTGTGACTTTGTGTGTAACCATTGTTTCTTAGTGTTTGGATCTAAGAAGTCATGGAGAAAGTACACACTCAAGTACATAATGCCTTGACCCACTGTCTCGAAGAAGCTACTCTTTATTAAATACCTCATCCTCGCCGAGTATGGCAGGTGTCCCAAATTAAGTGGCAGTCCAAAATACTAAGTAGAGTATAGATACCTTAGCAAAAAGAGCATTGACTTCTGCCATATGTTTGTCAGCTTCCACCTCAATACAGGACATACGTTTAGTCTCCTCCTCACAAGGCTCGTCAACCTGAAATAAAATTCACATAAAGTTGAAAATTAGAGCTGACAAATCAATTAAAAAGCAAAATGTTTTAAATGCACTTGTGGCTTTCTGGTAACGACTATAGAGTAGCTACGTTTTTTAAATTGTACCTAAAGGGTGTACAAAAACAAATGCGGACATTTTTTAATTGAAATTACGCGGCTTGTGTTAATAGTATAAAAATGTTACGCATACCGTTAGAACCGCTAAGTCTATTTTTTGGAAATATAAGTACGATTCCTGTGCTACGTATAGTTAGGGAGCTTCGTGTTAAAATGGCCCAACTGACTTAAAACTTGACTTGCGAGTATATTAGTAAATATTAGACAATAATTCTTGCTAAAAGACGTGCGTACATTTTTAAAATTCAAATTGCGCGGTTTGTGTTAATGACAGAAAAATGTTACGCATACCGTTAGAACCGCTATGAGCTGTATTTTTTGGAAATATAAGAACGGTTTCTGTGCTACAAATAATCTAGGAGCTAGGTGGTAAAATGTCCTGAAATTTACTCGCAAGTCAAGTTTTAAGTCAGTTGGGACATTTTAAGAGGATAATTATATTTAATTTATAGACATGCTGTGCATTTTTAAACTCAAGACATAAAAAATATAGTTTTTACCTTCAATGAATCTAATTGTCGGTCACGATCTTCAAGAATCAATCTACAAAAAAAGAAAGTTTAATATTGATCAGGGTTCTAAAGGGATAATACAATGGCCGATAAATTAAAGTACATCTCCTATCATCATACACAAAATTATCAATACAGTAGGTTACAATAAGGTTTGTAAACTCAACTAAATAAACTAACCAATCAAAATTCAAGAAAGGTCCCCAAGGTTGTTAAGCCAACGGATAAGAAAACATCATTATTTGACTTTGGGGAATAGGTAGTTTAATAAACAGCCTAATGTCCCCTTCCTTCCTGAATATTGATTGGTACAGTAAAATATTCACTCGCTAAAAAAAAATAACTGTTGAATGTCGAAATACCTTAAATACTTGCATCATAATTCATATCTCATACGGACTATGCTGCTGTTTATGACACTCTAACGTCAGGTCAACAAACCAAGGTAACTAAGGGGAGCCAAATTTATCCTTTTCTGGCTAAACACCGGCGGCATAAGGTTAAGTAACACCCATCAGACAACCAACTCTTTGGTTGCACGATCTTTGTCTTGAAGTCCTAACTGTGCATGGTAATGAGATGCGCCTGTTTTAGGCCAAGCAATTCCCCCTTATCTAACTATCAATGTTGCGAACTTAATGTCTTTAGTTATTGCGCGGTGTTAGACCGAGATTCGAACCTATCACCTCCCCAGCAACAAGAGAATGCCCTACGTGTTGAGCCAGGGTGGCGGGTTACCTGTTGATATAAGTGTGTAAATCTATTTCTTGTTGAATCCTTTTCTCTTCCTGAATATTCCATTTCTTCTTTCTGGCCAATCTAACATAAAACAAGGATGACAACATCCATAAAAGCGAATCTCTGAAACGGTATGACAGACGAACATTATTCTTTTAGAGTGTCAGAACTGAATTTACAACAAAAAATGTTAAAGTTTTGACAAAATTATACGTAGGTATATTTGTTACAAAAATTCTTAAATACAGAATTCTGTTTAAGGACATACTGACATTTTTAGGACTTGATTAATTATAGAGATGCTTCGCTTGTAATATTGTACCTTATTGTAATAGAAATCAGTACTCAAAAAATCAGATCAATCGGATGAATAAATCTCATTAAAAATGTTGTCACAAAGTTAAAAATCAACATGTTTAAAATGGACGTACATACATTCTGGCAATCATTATAGAGTTGCTACGCTTTCTAATTGTACCTAACTACTGCAGGAATCATGCAAAGTTTGAAATCGCTAGGACATACTTACAAAAATTAAGGAAAAAAGCTATTCGTTACGTACGGACCGACCCTAATTATTTCTATATAATGAATGTAGAATAGATATACGTAGATATTGTGACAGGAGGAAAATTGTGCAATACGTTGCTATTTCTTATATCATTTATTGGTCATTTCGTTCATCCAAAAAGAAAAGAAGGAAATTGGGTAAAGGAGGTGGAGGAAGGGGCTCGTTATTTTAGCCAGCTACAAGTTTCACTTTATTAGATTACCTGATAATCTGGCATAAGTAAAAGTAAATCCATTAGTGGGTCGTATATCTAGTAAACCCAATGCATCACTGTGTAATTGTATGTATGTAGCCATAGTAACCTGGTGTTTGGACCTAGGTTGTCATGGAGTTTGATGAGACACTTTTAAATAGTGCTTCACTAAATGAGATATCCTTAAAATTTCTTTTATGCCTTAATGTTATTCTAAATAATGGATTTAAAATTGGTTGGTTTAAAAAAAATTTTATTCTAAGAATATGTAAAAGGGTTGACTGACTACCAAAATTATTTTAGTTAACAATCTTCAAAGAAGGTGTATCAACTTTTTTTTTTATGGCTAGCCGGTTCTTTTAGTAAGTAGTAGATGTAAAATTTTTCATAGATTTCAGATATGCAATCGGTTTTTTTGTAGACCTCTTATTTTTTAAGTAATTTAAGTTTTTTTAAAAAATAATTAAGTCGGTTTTAAGGTACTAAAACGCAACAAAATAAAAGAAGAAAATGGCCAGTAAGAACAAAAATAGTAAGATCTTTAATTTGACACCTTACTTTTAAAATTCTGTTGAGTAATTATTGAAAAAATCTATTTTTTTAACCTCGGTTTAATAAAAACTTTAGACCTAAATATTTTCTCAAACAGACATAAAAAACATGGGTTCATATATACCTTTAGAATCAGAAAAATATTACGAATCCATTGTAAGCAAAATTGAAAAAAAGTAAAAAAATAAAAAAAATATAAAAATGGCCAATTGTATTTTTTGTTCTGGCAACACTATCGTCTTCCCTTTTTTACCCCCTCTTTACCCCCTCTATACCCCCTTCCCATTTTTATACCCAATTCAAAAGTTAAGACGTTGCCTGTACAATATAATATGATATTTTCATATAATTCCTTTTATTGTAGTTTATATACTATATTGTAAACTTTTTTTTTCAATTTTGCTTACAATGGATTCGTAATATTTTTCTGATTCTAAAGGTATATATGAACCCATATTTTTTTACTTGTGAAATGATAAAATTGAGTTCAAAGTTTTTATTCTCGTGGGTTTAAAAAAATCGATTTTTTCAATAATTACCTGACAGAATTGAAAAAGTAAGGTGTCAAATTAAAGATCTTACTATTTTTGTTCATAATGGCCATTTTCTTTCTTTTTTTTGTTGCATTTTAGTACCTCAAAATCGACTTAATTTTTTTTTTTAAAACTTAAATTACTTAAAAAATAAGAGGTCTACAAAAAAACCGATTGCATATCTGAATTCTATGAAAAATTTTACATCTACTACTTACTAAAAGGACCGGCTAGCTATAAAAAAAAAGTTGATACAACTTCTTTACAGAAAAACTTCTTAAAATCCTAATCTAAACTTAAAAGAATGAGGATTTACATTTATGTGACCAACGCTATGAAATATACATATATTTTTTATATATTTATATCGATTCATCTTCCATGAGATCATAATTGGCAAAATAATAAAAATAGCATTATAAAGAAAATAATATGAGTCCTTATTTTTATGAAAAGTACAATATAAAGTACTTACATATATAGTAATCATATTCTGATATAGTAAAGTACAGAGAACAATTAAATTACTGTGAAAGAAAAATATTTTTCTAGAACTGTTTAGAATTTAACAAGAACGCTCATGTCCAAAATAATATAAGTAATAAAGTTTGTGTGTCTGTCTGTGTTTGTGTACCAAAGGATTTCGCTAACCAATGAACCGATATGGTTCTCCTTTACATATTTTTTCTCATAGGTCCTAGGAAGGTTAGTAACTAATTTGGAGAAGGGTGCCACAACAAGAGATATCGCCCCTAAAAAAATGACCCCTACTTCCTTCAATAGCTCCTAAAGGCCTTTAGGGTCGTAGCCGCCAATAAATAATAAAAGAAATACCTAAGCCTACATCAAAAAATTTAAAATGCATAAGCATTTGTACAGAATTTTGCCAGGAGACATGTAAGTGGTGAATTGGGAGGGGGTAGGTGCAGGCATCTAAAGGGATAAGACAATTGCCAATAAAATGATGTACAAAATTACCCCTTCTGTAGATTAAAGTTAGTTGTTAAAACGTTTGAAAACTAAATAATCCAACCAATCAAAATTCACTAAGTCCCCAAAGTTGATAAGTCAACAAATTAGAATACAATAAAAATATACAATTGCTTGGGATAAAGAGAATTAGGTAATATTCTCGTATATTGGAGATAGCATGGATGGATATCGTTGCCCGACAGACGAGCATGATCTAAAGGGTTGCTTCTCCATAAAAAAATGTATCTTTAAAATAGAACGGAACTGAATTTATATTGAATTACGCAGGTTGAATAATCGTTTCACTTAAGAATTGGACGTTTACATATCTTTGACCATTTAATCATGAATTCTAATTATCTATAGCCTCTAGAGTTAATGATGCTCGTGTCCGTGTAAGATCTTGGAAACCTAATTTTAGAGTCTTAAAATTTTAGGGATGCTTTGAAAGAAGTTTTCAATACCTACATTTCCAAGTCACGTGAACACAAAAATTTAGGTTCCCCCCAGAGAAATGGCCAAGTAAAGACTAGTTTCAATGAGGGAGGGAGAGAACATTGGACTGGAAATCCTAAGTTAACCATTGTTTTATAAGCAAGCTCTCTCATTTATTGGCTAAAAATCTTTACGTACTTTTCTTCAACCCTGATTGATTAGTTTGTTCAAACTAGCAGTATCCGATCTTTTTAACCTACAAAGAAGGGGTATTTATGTTCATTATCATTGGGGATGTATATCAATTTATATTCCAATGTCTTATCCGTTCGGATACCGGATTTTCACTTCTACAAAATTACATAATAGCGATGTTTTTGAAGAGGTGGGATAGGGAGGACAAAATCAGTTTATATCCATTTTAATACAATTGAAGCGGTGTTTTCCTGAAAAGTGACCGTTGAGCACTTAACCTCGTCAACTCATTTTAAAATAAATTGAAAATTAAGGGGTGTGTTAGTTTTACCTATGCCTGACCACTGCCTGTCCCCTCTTTTTAACTTCCTAAGATACCCAGTTTTCCAGAAAAAATTGGGTTAGATCAGTCCCCTTCGTTTTCGTGATCTAACTAGATTTATTACATCAATTTATACAATAAGCTATTTTTGTATATTGATTTTATATAAAGTACGAATAAAAATGACGTCAAAAGCTGAAACATTATTGAAACTATTCATGTATTGATTTTTCTTCGTTCATAATTTTCTTATTTTATTCGAAATGCACAAAATAAATCTTAAAATATGTCAATTAAACTATTCTTTAAAGATTAGTCTTCATAAATCCATCATTACCTATTTATTACCTAATCCCCAATTAGATCAGAAAAAAAGGATATATAGATAGGTAGCTTTTCTTCATAAATATATGTCCGTTCGTCCGTTTGATCATAAATTTAGACATGATAGAATTCACCTATCCATTTGAAACTTTCAATGACGATTTCTTGAGAGTGAAGACTTGAACTGTTGCAACTCGAATTTCATATTTCTATACTAAAATACTAGAAAGTCTTAAGGTCCATACTCCAGGAGCGTCCAAGCCTTTTCATTTTGGGTGTGGGTGGGGAGGGGGGAATTTTAAATTTAGAATTGTTTAGGGGGGCACAGCGGTCTAAGGCCGGACATTTCGCCAAAAATCAACTTTGGAGTTTCTCTAAATTAATAAATTATTTTGAAAATATATACCCTATCCCATATAAAACCGAAGAGTTTTTGTCTTTTTAACTATTGGTTGATGAATTATGAACTTTGAAACATGAAGGTTAAGGATTATTTTCACGTCATGAATTTTACCTTTTGAATTTTCACCATCTCTGGAAAAAATATGTTTTTTTCAGTGTTACATTGATACAATGAAGTTTCTTCACCTATTTATATTTATAATACTACATGATCTATTAGGAAACTGGGGGTTAAAATTTTTTTTACTTTTTTCATCCATTTTTATGTTGTTTTTGAAAAATTTTCATGTCATTTCTTAAATATTTTTGCAAAAAATTTTGGCAAGAATTTTCAGTTTTTTAAGTTTTTCACCAAAAACCGGGCCCCGCAACATACCAAACCATATATTATTCTTAATATACAGGTATAATGCCATAGTTTGATGTTTAGTTTAGGTTGTTGCAGGGCCCGGTTTCTTGCAAATTTTAACTTTAATTTAAGGGGCCAAACTCTAAAATTACCTACAATACAAGAAAAAATTGTTGCAATTTTTTTTTTTCATTGTTAATTTTAATTTCTGTACATTTAAACTGCCCATAAAGTGCCTACGATAAGAGACTTTAAGAGATTTAAAATGAATGTTTTAATCTTTTTAAGGGGGGGGGGGGTGTTTAATGCATCCTTTTCGTAATCTATGCGCAAATGGCACTTAGAATCCGAATTTTGTTATGAAACTTCGCATGAATATTCCTTGGTAGGTCTATTTTCCCTAAATCAAACAAAAAGTTGGAAAAGTAATGGCTAACGGCTGGCGGCTCAGCCGTTTAGCAGTTTTTTTGGCCATTTTCAGGGCAAATCCATCATTTATTACATAGGAAACAACTTCTTGAAACATAATTTTGCTATAATTGATGTTAAATGTTACAAATAGCAAATTTTAAGAATTTCTTGTACCAGCTTCTCAACGGCTAGAACTAGCGGAAACGGCTGGGAGTGGCCAATAGTATGATGTGTAGATAGGGCTTGTGTCGTGTCTAGCTAGGGGTAAGTTTTTATGGGTGCTGAGCTCAAAAATTCTTTCAAAAATAGTTGGGGCCCATCCATATGGCAGCTGGGAAATGGCTTCTGCTCAGCTGTTAGCCATTTTATAAAACTATTTAATGATATTTTTTAACAGTAAGAATTTCGGTAAATTTAACTTCTTTCAATAATACCCATTTCTAATTAATTTTACTGGATATATTAATACCTAATTTTTTTAATTTCTAGATTTAGCTGTTAAACAGCTAAAAACATTACTATATAGATTATGTATTATTACTTTTCTCAGAGAAAAAAACTTTGTAAAAAAAGGTGAAGAAACTTGAATTAGTTGTATCAAATGTATGTTGCACAAGGTTGGTGATTGGGCATATTTACCTTTATATAATCATTTCTACAGTAATATTTAGTAATGCTTCAAGGTTTTTAAATGTGTTATTGCTATAAAACATCGAATTTAGGCTCTTTACCAATTAAGAAAATATTATGAAAATATGAAATTTTAGCCAAGTTTCAAAGTATTTTCTAGACCAGTTGGCTTTTGTTTTTCTTCTCTAGATGAATATACGAGTTGCATTGGGTAATAATAAGGCGCAGGCTTTTTATTTTGAACGATTCTATCAACTACAAGCTGAGAAAATTGACTTTGAGTAGAGTTAGGTGAAATGTCCACCAAAAGGCCAAAATAGACCACTGTGGGGGGGGGGGGGGTAATAATAAGTACTTTTTCCAAAATGCAATTCAAAAGATTTAAAAGGAAAAAACCCAACCACCCACTAATTCTTTATTTGTACCATAGAAATAAAATTAAATATAAATTAAAGTACTTAGATTACATAACAATGCTATTTCAATGGATTTTAATTAGATTTAAATTCATGACTTTTTCAATGACATTAAATTACTATCTAAAAATGAAACCCCTACGCACTTTCTAAAATTGGATCTATTCTTGTTCTTAAAATAAATTTGATACATATTAATTCTAGTGTTTAAATTTGGTCTTAAACAAGGATGACAACATCAATAAAAGCAAATCTCCAAAATGGAAGGACAAACGAACATTAACACTTGTAAAGTGTCAGAACTGAATAAACTGAATTGAATATCATTACATATGTCTATTGTCTATACAAAATTGTAAGCAAATTTGTTGCAAAACTGATTAAATACATGTTACTGTTTATGGACATACTGACGTTTTTAGGACTTGATTATAAAGATGCTTCGCTTATAACACTATATCTTGTTGTAATAGGATTCACTATTAAAAAATTCAGATAAATAGGATAATTTTAACATTTAAAAATTTGTTGCCAAAAAAGTAAAAAATCAGCTTCTTTTAAACGGACGTACGTACTTTCTGGTAACGATTTCAGAGTTGCTGCGCTTCTAAGTCGTAACTACCTGTTATAGGAATCAGCATGCAAAGTTTGAAATCGATAGGACAATTCTAACCTGTTTAAATTGACGAAAAGAGCTAACTGTAACGGACGGACGTACGGACCGACCCTAATTATAGAAAAAGCTTCGCTTTAAAATAAATACCTATTCAAGTAAGTAGGTATTTTAGATTTTTTTCAGGTATAGAATTAGGAAAGAACAAGGATGATAACATCCATAAAAGCGAAGCACTGAAACGGTAGGACAAACGGAAATTAACATTTGTATAGTGTCAGAACTGAATAATCAGAATATAAATGTATAAGAGTCGAACCAAAATTGAAAGTAAATTTGTTGAAAAACTGCTGGATACAGGATAATGTTTATGGACATACTTACATTTTTAGGACTTGATTATAGAGTTGCTTTGCTTATAACATTATACTTTGTTGTCCCAGGAATTAATATACCAAAAATCGGATCAATCGGATGATTAGATCACATGAAAATTTAAGTAAAAAAATCGACATGTTTAAAATGGACGTACGGACATTCTGGTAATGATAATAGAGTTGCAACGCTTTCTAATTCGTACCTAACTACTAAAGGAATCACCATGCAAAGTTTGAAATCGATAGGACAATTCTAACATGCCTAAATTAACGAAAAAAGCTATCCGTTTGTGACGGTCGTACGGACGGACCGACCCTAATTATAGAAAAGCTTCGCTTTTAAAAATGATTTCTATTTGGGCATTTTAAGATGACAAGAGTTCAAAATATTATCAAGAATGGCTATCAAACTGAGTCAGGAGTCAGGATTATTTCCAATTCTCATCCATACTGAAAAATCATGTATAGAATCATATTACCGACAATGATAAATTAATATTAATAGCAGTTTTGTTATCATAGCCTTTGACCCCTCGTGGTCAAACAAAACTGGTTTTATTCTTATAATTTTTCATTTTAAAATCTGCAGAAAGCTGTCTATTATACGATGTGATAAATTACTATTACCTGATTTTGCTGGATATGGTATCGTCATAATAAGAACCGGGATCCTGTCAAATATTTGATTGTTTAATTCAATAATGACAAATTAGGAAGGCCTGCCTTCGCCTTTTTACACCTCCTAAAGTACTAAAACCTCCCTGGCAAAAATCTGTGAACGCAACTGAATGAAATGAATAAAAAATGTAGTCTAAATGACAAAATTGAAAATAAATGAAGCCAAATGAAGATTTTAAAAAGAAACCAATACTATGAAGTAAATGTTTTCAGAGATATTTTTTTAAAATATGCTTTTTTATATTAGGTAAATCAATTTTTTTTCAAATGAGAAATTCATTCGCTTTTTAAACTAGAATTGGATAATGATATTACAGATTTTACAAATTTAGATCACTCATAAGATACAATTTTCCCTTTTAAAATTTCTCAAGTACAATGGAAATTTAATAGTTTAAAATTACAAATATATTTAAGTTTTTCTTTAAATAAAGCTTCGCGAAATCAAGTACTTGTAACTAATTTTGTACTAATAATCAGAGATCTAAAGGGATTTGACAATAGCCAATAAATTGATATAAAACCCCAATAATGATACACAATCTTCCCTCTTTTGTAGATTAAAAGTAGTGGTTGTAACGTTTGAACGCTTAACTTAATGATCCAACTAATCATTATTCACTACAGTCCCAAAGTTGTTAAGCCAACGAATAAGAAACGTTATCATAATACTATGACGACTAGAGTAAAAAAAAACCAGTCCAATGCCCTCTCCCTCCCTGGTACAGAAAGCTATCAAATATTCCTTTTTAGTGAGTTCAAAGGCTGTCTGGAGATGCAGGATTGCTTCGTCAAGTTTGTCCAGCTCCAACAGAGCCGTTCCAAGATAAAAATGGCCTAAAAATAAATTATGTAAAATACCTAATAAATCTAAAAAAGATGTTTAACCAGACAACTACTACTGTTGGGGACCTTTTTCATCTGCTAGCAAATTGCTTTCTGCAAGTAGCGGGTTTCGTCACAGTAGCTTTTCTCCTATGTCTAGCCCCTCTGGGACGCTCTAACCCTGTGGGTCAATCATTAACATTTACCTAACCTAACCTAAAGGGTGAGCAAAAAAAAATGCGTAGATTTTTAAAATTTAAATTGCGCGGCTTGTGTTAATAGTAGAAAAATGTTACGCATACCATTAGAACCAATAAGAAGTCTATTTTTTCGAAATATAAGAACGATTCCTCTGCTACGTATAGTTAGGGAGCTACATGTTAAAATGTCCCAACTGACTTAAAACTTGACTTGCGAGTAAATTTTTGGACATTTTACCACCTAGCTCCTAGATTATTTGTAGCACAGGAACCGTTCTTATATTTCCAAAAAATACAGTTCATAGCGGTTCTAACGGTATGCGTAACATTTTTCTACCATTAACACAAGCCGCGCAATTAGAATTTTAAAAATGTACGCACGTCTTTTTGCAAGAATTATTGTCTAATATTTACTAATATACTCGCAAGTCAAGTCAAGTCAAGGAATCATTCTTATATTTCCAAAAAATAGACTTTTTTTACTATTAACACAAGCCGCGCAATTTGAATTTTAAAAATCTACGCATTTTTTTTGCTCACCCTTTAGAATAACCGATTAAAAGCTACTGTGAAAATACGACGACACCCGCTACTTCGTTTTCTTGTCATGATTCTAATATTCTTACCCTTGACAAGAGTCGAATCTCTTTCTAAAGCTGATCTCGAGTCTTGGACTGCCAACTGAAATCTAAAAGTAAAATAAATGTTTTAAATGCGTAAAATTGGTATTTTTCAAGAAAATCCTTATTTTTATTTGTCCCACATATACATAAATCCATGTTAAATCCACTTTTAGCCTTTTAATTTTTTATACAAAATTTCTTTAGCTATCAGTTAAATCAGATTTATTTCAAGACATCAAGCACCTTACTATAGGTTACTAATATAAAGACAGCACCCGTAGCATCTAGGAGCTCTATATTCGAAAAAAGTAGGGAAATAACAACCTCCCAAAGACTTAAATCTAAAAATGAAATAGCCCAAAACTGTGACTTATGTAAAGTTTATCTAAAATGGTTCAGTAATTATCAAAATCTTAAGCTAAGAAAAAAACCTTACTACTTTATACTATAGGTTATAGTTGCTGCGCCCCTAGCATCTAAGGTATCTTTAATCGGAAAAATATGAAATGTTAGAAAAATAGCCTCAAACCATATTAAAACTTAGATCTATAGATAAAATAGCATAAAACCATCCTAGGACCTATGAAAAGAATCTCTGAACTGAAAAACTCAATCGATTCAGTTGTTTTCGAAATCTTAAGCTTCACACAAAAAAACTGTAGGTACTACTTTATTTAATAGGATTAACTATCTCATAAATCAATAATTTAGATTTACGATATAAAACAAAAAAATACTTACTTATTACTTTTGATATAGCAAAGAGCTCTGTTTGTATAATAGGTGGGAACTGCTGGATTTAAAGAGATAGCCTAAACATACAATAATTAGTAATGGGTGTTGCTTTCAACTTTTTCACTATGTCTCGAATCCAAATCAATTTCGCCTGTATCAAAACCGGTTCTGAGCTATTCTGGAAATATCGCATCAATTAACATACACATTTTTTAACTAAAAAAAAGTATAAGTATCAGTTTGCTACCCCGGGCCTTCAGTTCTTAAGAGACAACAAAACAGGAATTAGCCCTAAAATTCTTTATTTTCTGCGTAGAACTTTCTTTAATATTGACTTGGAAACCATTTGAATTTTAAAGCAAAAACCTACCTATTTTTCTCTTTCAAATACATAAGTGAAGATTAACGGAGAAAATTGTAATTAAATATACATAATTTGAAGTGCGCTTGGTTAATCATGTCAAAACTTTTGTGCGAAAGATTAAATTAAATGTATTTTTCATAGGTATACCCTAGTGAATTTACCTTTGAGTAGCAGTCAATAGCGCTGTCATATTTGCAAGCATTGAAGTATTTGTTCCCTTGCTCCTTGAAATCCTTGTCCGACTGACGCGTGGATAGCTTGGACTTACTCATTTTTATATTAAAAGGCGAAATCTTGAATTTTGTTGTAAAGATCGGTAGATCTTTAATAAACCATTTTCATACACAAAACAAAGGACCGAGGATGCAAGCTTTTCCGGAGTGGTCCTATCCGGGGAGATGGAGAAGAAGTCCCCGGGCAAACCTGCATCAAACACACCTGCTTGACCATTCACCCTGTCCGGGTTTCCACCAAGGGGCTGGCCTAATAGGCTTTTAAGTCAGCCCCTGTCAGCTCTGGAGGCCTTGGAGGCCTTTCAACTCCAACCCTCCAACATCTCCAACATCCCTCCCCCTCCTCCCCTCATCCTCTCTGGCGACATCCACCCGAATCCTGGCCCCAAATACCCCTGTTCTACCTGCTCCCGCAATATTACCCGCTCCACTGGTGCCTTCCTCTGCAACTCCTGCCAACTTTGGGTTCATCCTAAATGTTCCCTCCTTCCATCCAAATCCGATTACAATTCCAACTGGTCCTGCCCACCCTGCATTTCTGCCTCAACAACTCCCTTTTCACCTATCTCCCCCCAACCACCAACACCCCCATCCAAACCCCGCCGTCCTAAATTCCCATGTACAGTCTGTTCCTTAGGTGTTACAAAATCCACTGGCTCCTTCCAATGTAACTCCTGCCTCCAATGGATCCACCCTAAATGCTCCCTCCTCCCATCTGCCACCCACTACTCTCCTTTCTGGTTCTGCCCTTCCTGCTCCCCCCCAACCTCACCCCCTCCCTCTCCTAACTTATCTCCCCCTACACCCCTCCCATCACCTAGCTCCCCGTCTACCCCTCCTTCCCCTGCAGCTCCTCCTTCACCCCCGCCCCCTCCTCCACCCACCCCTGCCCCCCGAAAACCTCCTGGTAAACCTTTTGTCCTTCAATTCAATTGTAATGGCCTCCTTACCACCCAAGATGAACTCCACAACCTTATTTCTACCCATAACATCCCCATCACCTGCCTCCAAGAAACCAAACTCTCCAGCAAATCCAATCCTAAACCCCTCCCTGGCTATAACTTTCTCAGGAAGGATCGTCAAGACCGACCTGGTGGAGGAATAGCCTTCCTTATTGCCGATGACATCCCCTTCACCCACCTTGACCTCAATCACCTTTCCAATGGCCCCCTAGAGATTGATGGTATCCAAATTTCCCGCAATGGCTCTCCTACACAAATCATCAACCTTTACCTTCCTCCACATTCTTCCTGTCCCCCCCAATACACCCCTGACTTTAACCTCCTCTTTGACAACCCAAATGACCTTATCCTAGTCGGTGATTTCAATGCCCACAACCCTGCCTGGAACTCCATCACCCTTGACCAATCTGCCATGAATCGTGGGGAGGCTCTGCTGGAAGCTCTCAATGAGAGCAGCCTCTGCCTCCTCAACGAGGACTCCCCCACCCGCCTCCCCCCCAACGGCCAACCCACCTCCCCCGACCTTTCCCTTTGCTCTGCCCACCTTGCCCTTGACTTTTCCTGGCACACCCTCACCACCCTCCGTTCTGATCACCTCCCCATCCTCCTCTCCCTTCCTGAAATCAACAGAAACCCCCGCCCTGTCAAAACTTTCCACAACTTCCGTAAAGCAGATTGGGACACCTTCACCCTTGAAACTGAAACCCTCTTTGAAGATCTTCCTGAACCCTCCTCCTGCTCCCAAGGTGAAGCCACTTTTCGCCAAATCCTCCAAACTGCCTCCAAACACACAGTCCCCGCTGGCTTCATCAAAAACTCCAATCCCTCCCTCCCCCAGTCTGCTAAGCCCCTTATCCAGCAAAGAGACTCCTTAAGAGAAATTAACCCCCATGATCCTCAAATCCAAATCCTCAATGAACAAATTTCCTCAATAGTAAACCAACACTCCAACAAAAAATGGCAAGAAACCCTTTCCAAATCCGACCATAGAACCAACCCTTCCAAATTCTGGTCCCTCCTCAAATCCCTTTCTGGCAAAAACAATTCCCCTCCTTCCAACCAACCCATTTCCTTCAACAACAAAGTTCACACCTCCCACGCCCACATTGCTGAATCCTTCACCAAACAATTCACCTCTGTCTCCCGCCACACCTCCAACCCTTTCTCCAGAAAAATTATCCGCAAAATTAGACACCGCCACCGCCTCAATAGAGATTTCCAACCTTTCACACCTGCCCTTGTCCTTGAAGCTATTAAAAATTCCTCAAATTCATCTGCACTTGGCCCTGATCACCTCAACATCCTCCACCTCAAACACCTTGGTCCAAATGGCATCTCCTACCTTACCAAACTCTTCAACCTCTCCATTTCCGCTGCTAATATCCCTGCCATTTGGAAGCTCTCCAAAATTATTGCCCTCCTCAAACCTGGTAAACCCCCTGACCTTTCCACCTCCTACCGCCCAATCTCCCTCCTCTGTCCTGCAGCTAAAGTCCTTGAACGCCTCCTTCTCCCATACCTTAAACAATCCCTCTCCACCCACCCCTCTCAACATGGCTTCAAACCCCTCCACTCCACCACATCCTCACTCCTTAATCTTTCCACCTCCATTGCTAACGGTTTCAACCAAAACCTCCCCCCCAGCCGCACAACCGTAGCCTCCATTGACCTTTCCAAAGCCTTCGACTGCATCCCAATCCATCTCCTTCTCCAAAAAATCTCCTCTTCAAACCTCCATCCAAACATCATCAGATGGCTGTCCTGCTACCTGCGTGGCAGAATGGCCTTCTGCTCCTACCAAAATACCAACTCCTCCCCCAGAATTGTCCACACTGGTGTCCCCCAAGGCTCTGTTATTTCCCCCGTCCTTTTCAACTTCTACATAGCAGATGCCCCCCACATCCCCCCTGCCACCACCTCCTCCTATGCCGACGACCTCAACTCCTTCCACTCCTCTCCTGACATCCCCCAGTCAGTTGAATCCATCAACTCCCACCTCTCCTCAATCGCTGACTGGGCCTCCACCAATGGCCTCTCCATCGCCCCCAACAAATCCACTGTCACCCTTTTCACTCCTGACCGTAAGCACCAATCCAACCTCCATCCTCAAGTCCAAATTAACGGCTCCATCCTCCCCCTTGAGAAAACCCCTAAGATCCTTGGAGTTACCTTTGACACCTTTTTCAATTTCAGTTCCCATGTCTCCACCATTTCCTCTAAAATTTCCTCCCGCCTCAGAATCCTTAAATGTCTGGCTGGCACCAAATGGGGCCACCAGAAGGAGACCCTCCTCACCACTTACAACACCCTCCTCCGCCCCATTACCACCTATGCCTGTCCTGTCTGGTTTCCTAACACCTCCAAAAACAACATTGACAAACTCCAAGTCCTCCAAAACCAAGCCCTCCGCATCTGTACTGGTTCCACCAAAAAATCCCCCATTAGCCACCTCCACCAAGAAACCAAAATCCTACCAGTACGGAACCACCTCTCCCTTTTATGCTCCCAGTACCTGGCCTCCTCCCTCCGTCCTTCCCACCCATCCTTCCCCAATGTCACAACCCCTCCTGGTCCTAGATCCAAGAAATCCACCCTCCAATCCATGTTCCTCCCGAATCTCCAACCTTTTCTCACCCCTGATAACACTCTCCTCCCTGCAAATTACAAATCCACCATCTCCCGACTCCACACCTCTGCAGTTACCCAAGCCATCAACTCCTACCCCCCTAATCCTGTCCTTAATCATGCCCCTCCCAACATCAACCCCTCTGAGATCCAACTTCCTAGGCACTACAGAACCATCCTCTCCCAATTAAGATCCAATTATTGTCCTAAGCTCCAAAGTTACCTGCATTCCATCAACGCTTCTCTTTCACCCAACTGCCCATCCTGCCCCAACAATCCTACCCCTGAAACAGTCCAACACCTCTTTTCCTGCCCTAATAACCCAACCAACCTAAATCCCATTGACCTCTGGCAAAATCCCACCCTCGTAGCTGCCTTCCTATCATCACACCCCAGTTTCACCAGCCTCCCTCCTCTTCAACGCCCCCCTCCAGAGCCCCCTCCATAAGCCTTCCCTCCCCCACCTACTGATGACAACCTGGACACGAATATGGACTATGAGCAGCCAATACAACAACATACACAAATCTGAAATATACACTTAATTAATGATCTAATTATCTGGGGAGAAAATAAAGTAGAAATTTCCAATTAAATGCGACATATTTTATACAAAATTGTCGTTTATTATACAACATATTTTAAACATGCAATTATTCAGGACTTACTTTGCTTATTTATACATCACTGCACTATCAACAAATTACCCTGGAAAAAGAAAAAAAGCAGGGTGAAAATGGATAGTCTTACTATAAAATATTTTAAGAATCATAATAGTAAGTATGTTTGAGCTTATACACAAAGCTTATATGCATTATAAAAATATATATTGTACACTTAAACGAAAGAGATAACATATATAACTCAAATGAAAATTGCGACATTTTAAAAACTTTTTAGTTACACTTAATTAATTAAGTAGCATGTTGGTAAGTTTGTAATAAAATCTTATATATATTATTCAAAAATAAGTCTAATAACGATTGAATCATAAACATGACAAAGAAACATTGTTAATAAATATCACATAAAAGAAAAATGACCTTAATAAATGTTTCAAAAAATTAATTAAAACCTCTTTGTTAATGACCAAAAAAGGCCTCGATTATTTTAATTTGGGTAGCAGACAGAATTCTTTGTTGTTTTTCTCTCTCTAACTTTAGGTTTGGTGTGGCAGCACGATGTCGTCTTTAATTTTAATAAAAAAATATAAGTTCATTAAGATCTTGAGACAAAAGATTTCCTTTAGGTTTTGATAACATTATCAATTATGTTTTTTTTCTTATTTTAGAAAAAATAAATCTGTGAAGAAAATTGTAAGAAATCCTCGAAATAATTTCTATAAAAATCCTCGAAATTTTGTAAGAAAGACGACATTTGTTTTGTCTCGCAATGCCGCAACCAATTATTTTCATTTAAATCCAATTGTAAACACAAGAGGAAACAGTCAAGTACGCGTCGTTTTGATTTAAATTCAATTAAATCTTAAATTAATTTATTTTTGTACCATAAATATATATATATTTTGTTTATAGAATTATTTTCTGTGATCTTTTGTTTTAATTATTTATTCAAACTTCTGTATTATTCTAATTAATTTTGACTGTGTAATGTATTAATTAAAAATCTTGATTAAATGAAATGTTATATACCTATAAAAATATTTTTATAGAAGTTTCTTATTTCTGTGAGAATGTTTGTAAATGTATCCGGTCATTCAATGCTTATCTTTTTTAATTTGACATAACAAAATTGTTCTTTTTTCTCCAGCTTTTTCTTTAATTTGATAGTATTATTCAAATTTATTTACATATTTATTTTGTTCAATAGAAATTGTATGTACACAATTTAATTGTTGTAAAATGTTGTTTGGCCAGTGCTCTTGAAAATGTTTGTGAAAAAGCATGAAATGGATCCCAAAGCTGAGGTTGTCGTGGAGGAAAAATCTCTGAAAAATCCTGTAAGTCCTAGTTCTAGTGAAATCACCATGCCACTACATAAATCTATTGCTGCCGACAGGCCTCCTGAATCCATTTTATCCAGTGATGTGCAGATAATTACCGAAGATTCCTGCACTGATTCAAGTGACGTACAGAGACAAGATGGGTTGCCTAAAGGTGGCACTGACGTTATTGAACAGGAGACTTCAATTGTTCTAATGCCAAACAGAGAAGGATGTTTATTAGGAATAACTCAGACGCTCACATCAATTAGATCAGAACTAGAAATTCTTGGCATTGAGATTACAACAAGGTCTGACAGTGTGTGGGTTGGTCTCCAACTCCAACGCCTAGGAACTGTCTACACAGCACTGGAAGATACAATACAGATGATAAAAGATTTTGAAGAAGCAAATGAAAATAAGAACTTCAGCAGAGCTAATACAGAATGGAACAGAAAGACAGATGTTGGAATTCAAGCTTGTTTAGATCAGGGTGGCCTAAAAGATATGAAAGGTGAAGTTAAGGAAGAATACAAGAATCATGCGCCAACTTTACGTCCTCCTGACACTGTCAAAATCGAAGTGGATCCAGACACTTCACATTTTCACCAGGAGATTCGTGGGTTACAAATGGTGGAAGCCTATATCAATAACCCTCAGCAAGTTCTATTAAAGGCCGATGGATCAGATAACACACTCGAGTCCAAGCTTGAATGTCATGAGGGAATTGAGCATGATGATGAATTGTATGGTGTAGATGAATTGAATGATGATGAAATATTTTCAGCAAACTTAAGTCCAGCAACTACAAACTTAGGTCATTCAACTTTACTCAACCATAAAACAAAGAATAAGAACAAAGGTGGTAAATCTACAAAGAAAGAGGGAGGAAAGAGAAAGTCTTTTTTGTGCCATGTTTGCCATCATGAATATTCTGAAACAAAGTTGTTGAAAGATCACCTGGCGAACCAACATCCTGATGCAGCTCCTCCAACTTGTCAACTCTGTAATAAAAGTTTCCTTACTCTCAGGAAATTGTCCCACCACAATAAAGTTATTCACAGCAAAAATGAACCTTTATCGTGTGATTTCTGCAACAAAGTATTTAACACAAAACAAACCTTAAAAAGGCATCGAGCCACACACACAGGCGAAGGCATGTTTGAGTGCGACACCTGCCACAAGAAGTATGCAATAGAGGCCACTCTAAAGTCACACGTAATGGCGGCCCATATGGGCATTAAACCTTTTAATTGTGAGACATGTGGAAAGGCGTTTGCCAAGGCAATACATCTTAAGACTCACCAAGTAGTTCACACTGGGGAGAAACCATTCAAATGTGATTTGTGTGATAAATCTTATTCAAACTCTGGACACCTGTGGACACACAAAGCTACCACACATGAAGGTTTTAAAAAACCGAAAGCAAAAATTAAAATTTCCCCAGAGGACAAAGAAAAGATGAAAATAATGTGCGGAGAATGTGGAAAATTATTTGCAAGTTCAGCTAGCTTAAAGGTTCATGAAAAGATGCACACAGGGGAGGGAAGAAAGAAAATTATGTGTCAGGAGTGTGGCAAATGGTTTGCTAGTTCTATTAGTCTTAGAGTTCATGAACGGATACATACTGGAGAAAAACCATACAAATGTGAATTATGCACCAAAGCATTTGCTCAATATTCTGCCCTGATTGCACATCAAGATGTGCACAACAGAGAACAAAAATACACTTGCCATATTTGCAGCAAATCTTTCTACCATAAAGTGAGCCTTAATCTCCACCTGAAACGGCACACAGCTCCCAAATCTTATCCTTGTGACGTTTGCGGCAAATCATTTACAGAGAATTACAATCTAAAGAGACACCAGATAACCCACACTGGGGAGAAACCTTTTGCTTGTGATATCTGCGGACGTGGTTTCACTCAACCCCAGTTATTGAAACAACATATGCCCGTGCACACAGGAGAGAGAGCCTTTAAATGTGATATATGCAGCAAGGCGTTCACCCAATCAAGCAGCCTGAGTGTCCACAAAAAGAAATATCATTAGATTAATGTTCATCACAAAAAAAAATTATATATGAATTGTATTATAAAATAAAATTTTGTAAGCTTGTTTATACCTATTGAAATTATGATTATATACCCAAATATTTCAGACTAACAAGGGAAAGTTACACAGTGAAAAACTACAAATGATGCGACCAACTCGTAATAAGATGCCTCCCCCTGGTACACCGCTGGGGTCACGAACCCCTGGTCTGCTAGGAGGTAATAACAGAACTCCCTTGGTGAATGGAAGGACACCAGCAAGACCAACTCCTTTGCGAACACCCAAACAGAGAACAAATTCAGAGTCGACAAAAACAAAGGTAAGGTTTCTTCTGAATTTTAAATTTTAATACATGGATGTACATTTTCCAATCTAGTTAAATTTCTTCCTCCCCATCCCTATTTATAATTTCACCTCCTCCCCCATTTTGGAAAATATACATCTCTGTTTTATATTTTATATACAGGGTGGGGCAAATAAGACCGGACAAACTTTAAACGGCCATAGCGCCAAAACTACTTAACCAATCAGGACGTTTGACCACACTATAAAAAGCTTAGGTAATGACCTTTTAGCACAAAAAAAATTTGGGACGAAGATAGACGTGTACACCGAGCTGGCCGCGCAAATGTTCAACAAGGCAGATTCCAAATGCGCCGGTGGTTAATGCGCAAAATCACATAACGTAGGGTCCGATAGGGAAGGAGTTGGAATCTTGACCCCAAATTTTGTAGGTTTCTTAGGCTCATTGAGACACACATTTTGCCGTGTTTAAATCCATTTTAGCTCAATCCTAGCCGAAATGAGATCGATTTTTCAAGATTTTGAGCCTTAAGAAATCACAAACAGTAGGGCCCGACAGGAAAGGAGTTGGAAATTTGACCCAAAATTTTTTGTGTGTCTTAAGCTCATCTAGACAAGCATTTTGAGTACTTAAAGTCCACTGTAGCTAAATCCTAGCCCAAATGAGAGCAAAAACATAGATTTTGTCAATTTGGCGGTTACTCATGTTCCTAAGGAAATGTGGCCTCCCAGCAGCCCGATCTTAATTCAATGGACTTTTGGGCCTAGGGCTACTTTGAAGCATGCACCAATAGACGTGCCCATACCACAAAGATTTCCCTCATTGCCACTATCAAGGAGAACTACGCCAGCTTTGACAGGTACATTTTGACCTGGACCTGCCGGCGGTTGAGGAGGCCGATAGAGGCGGTGATTGAGGCTGGCGGCGATTTTGTTGAAGTATCTACTAGTCATTTACCTATTTTGCTTGCCAGTTTTTAAAATTCAATAAAATCTTTAAAATTGACGATTTTATGTTTATTTGTTTAGAAGTTAGAATTTGTCCGGTCTTATTTGCCCCACCCTGTATATACTACATGAAGAAATAGAATAGATGTTTAACACTTGATAGTTTACAGAGTTGAATGAGTATAACAATTAAGAATATTTGAGAAAAAGAAACATTGTCTAGCTTTGTATTTCTCATTAGCTGCTATCTTGATTCAATATTGTCTGGTTCGAACTATTTTTGTTTATGTTAATTATCAGAAATAATATATTTAATGTAGCAAGCATATTCTATCTTTTTTCTCTAATAATTTTTAAATCAAATCTTTACTAAAGTTTATCACCTGGACTGGACATACATTACCCTTCATGGAGATACCTATTTATATTTTTACTTGAATCATCTTAAGGACCCAGTCGAAGTATTCTGTCGTGTGAGACCTAACGAAGATCCTGATGCAGAGACATGTATCAGAGTTATTTCCAACACACAAATTCAGCTTTCACCTCCCTCTGTCTCCAAGGCTTTTGCCACTGGCAAAGAAACTCAGTATTCATTCAAAGGTAAAAACTTGTTTTACTTTATTGATTAAGGCTTTTTAATTAAAGCATTATTTGTATTGTTTGTAACACAAAAATATACACTAAATTCCTCTAGGTACATTTTTTCATTCATTATAGTAATAAAGTATATTTTACCCATTTGTAAGTAAGAAATAAGATTATGTTTTCAATAAATTCTGAATCGATTTGGTTCTTCATTTTAGGGATGCTTCACAAAGTTTCTCGGATAGTTCTAGGCTATTTGTAGATTTAAGTCTTGGGATGGGGTTTATGTTTATTTTCTAGGTTCTCACGAATACAGATATGCATGTTTAGATATATTTGATAATAAAGTTTTCATAAGAAACCCGAACAAACAGCTTATAATAAAAATGAGCATTGTTTTTACTTTTAGATGTAATATTTTTATCTCATCCATAACAGATGATAATAAACTAATTTATTTTAGGTATATTTGGTGAGGGAGCCAACCAGAGTGAAGTATTCCAACGAGTTGGCCTGCCATTGGTCGAAGACCTCGTCAAAGGAAAGAGACATGTTTATTGTTTATTATATCAAAATTATATATTTTCAATCAATATTTTTTTGTAAAAATCAACTGGAATGTCTTAAATACGTGCCATTACCCAAACTAGAAGCCCATACATATACTTAATAATTTGTAGGCCAAAATTTAATTTGGTATTTGGTAAAAAATACCTGCTACAAGTAAAAATATCCCCCCTCCCCCTTGCTTCTTTCCAAATATTATATTTTCAACCAAAGATATTTTAAACAGCTATAAATGATATCTCTAAACTAAGGTGACAATGGTCTGCTGTTTACATATGGAGTTACTGGGAGCGGAAAAACACATACAATGCAAGGAACATTAGAGGTACGGATCGGATGGGTATAATATTATTTTAATGGCTATAAAAGAATGATGAATTTAACCACATGTTTATTTTAAAACCAAAGAGTCATTTTGACAAATGTACAATACATACCTACATGTAAATTGACACACCAAATTCACCTGTCTTTCTAAATTGGAAATCACTTCCCCCCCACAAAAAAAAAAAAAAAAAAAAAAAAATTAAGACTGATGGAGTCGTGGAGATTCAGAATAAATAAGAAGTTTTATTACTTTTAAAAGATTACTTGTCATACTGATACTAATTCATTTTGTTGTGTTGAAGGATGGTGGAATTATGAACCGCGTTATTGACGTATTATTTAACAGTGTAAGCAATCAACAGACAAGGAAATACCGTGTTCTACCAGACAGACTCAATGGGTAAGTATTATTGCACTGAATATTTATTTTTTATGTTGAATATTAATTTATTCTATTCAAATGTAACCAGATAGGCGAAGGGCGAATCCATATTCTCACATTTTAACTAAATCAGAATTATTGAAATATTCATTGAAATTTTCAAATTTGGCACATTAATATATTTTTCCGTGTAAACATTTACCTTGCTTTATCAAAATAATACTTAATTTTATTAATTTGCAATTTAGGTTTGAGATAACTTCAGATGCAGATGCTGCACAATCTAGACAAACGGAATTGATAAACAACATGAAAGCTGGGAGAGGTAGAAAGGTAAATGAAAACTTCCCAAAGTTTATTATTCGACTTGTGTTAAATAAAAAAATAATCCTGTCATTGTTTTTCTTTAGTCTTTGCAGGGATATAGGGATAGGACAATGGATCTAATAGTCATATTTTTTAGATGTCTTTGACTCTAAGAGTAAGCACTATAGGTATCTAAAGCAACTTTTTTTATTTTGGCTAATTTTAAAGACTTTGGGTATAAGTGCAAAGAATGCCACTAATCAAACACTAGGTAGCGATTGTTTGCTAGAATTTGCTTTTTTAGTTTGACGGAATGTGAAGCTAGTTAGACCATCTAAGTCTACTATATCTATTCCATTAGGTGAACTCTAGTAACCCAGACCTATCTGGTCGTGTTAGTGAAGAACACAAGCTGAATGTAGATGAGGACTATCAATATGCTGTCTTCATCTCCTATGTAGAGGTTAGTTATATTAATTCATTATTTTAACCTCATTATTTTGGCTAAAACACATCACCTTTCAGATTCCCTCTTCCAATCTTCGTGTGCATCTGTATCCTAACTTCAGAGAATCAGGGCTACTTACACACAAGCATATATCACCTTTCAGATAATGCAAGAGAGGTTTAAATAGAATTTCCTTAAATCCCCTTAATACTCATCAACTCTTGTTTTCCATGTTTCCACAATCATTAATTTGAATGAAATTTCTGAACTGCAGTCCATGTGTGTGTCTGTGTTAAACAACACGTGTAAGTAGCAGGCTTTTTAAAAGTTTGCCAAGCTCATTGCTAAATTGACATTATACTACCTTTTTATATCTTCTAGGTTTACAATAACTATATCTATGATCTCTTGGACAACCCTGAAAAAGATATTGTCACTGGAAAGCCCAAGCTTCTCAGCAAAGCACTCCGTGAGGATAGCTACAGGTTAGAATTCAATAGAGATAATAAGATATGTTTTCAGTAGCGAACCTACTCTATAATTCCACATATCTGCATGTCTGTCTGTAAGACACGAATTGAGGGTACATGATTTTCTCGGCTCCTATTAAAGATAGAAGGATGAAACTTCTTGTCTGAATTAAATTTCTTGTCGTTCTTAGGGATTTTTTGTGTCTGTAGATGAAAGGACAAGTAACTCTTTTATATTTTTCACGTATTTATTCATATCTTTGGTGTTTTTCTTAATGAACAAATCAATCAAAATTGAAGTCGCCAAAGTTATTAAGCATACGAATTTAAAAAAAATGCTATTATAAAACTATTGGGACTAGTGTAAATTCTGTTTTTTCCCATAATTTAACCGTTTAAAACCGGACTTTTCTAGAAAAACTGGCTTTTTGTCAACCCTTTAGTAGAGTTCTATGTTTAGAAACATGTTTGTTGGGGGCGTGACAGAGGTTGAGGTAAAAACTCCAGAGGAAGCCTTGCAGACATACTTCAAGGTAATTACAAAATGTTTCAAGTTTTAAAGTGATATGTTGAGATATTTTTATATTAATCATCAAATATAAAATAGCTTTCGCGTTAACTTTATCATATATTATTGTTAGCATATCTACTCAATAACTAGATATGTTGTGTTAGAGGGGAGATACTTATGAAGTTAGGATTCTCGATAGAATTTGAAAACTGTAGTAGTTAAGCACACTTTAAAAAATTTTATTATTTAAATGTTTTTTACTTGGATTTATATTTGTAGGGTCAGAAGCAACGTAAGGTTGCCCAGACAGTGTTGAACCTGCAGTCATCCAGATCACATTCAATTTTCAACATCAGGCTTGTAGCTGTTCCCTACGACCATATGGGAGAGGACATAATGACCGATCCAGCAGTCATGGTGGTCAGCCAATTGGCACTGGTTGATTTGGCTGGCAGTGAAAAAACTTCCAGAACAGGTTGGTGCGATAGGGATAGAAGAGGGAAAATGTAATAATTTTGAATTTGTAATGAAATTTGATACTTATGTGGGGGCAAATTTTTCAGGGCTGGTACCCTTCTTCATGATATTTATAAACCATATCTTGACCTATGCTTTAATGTAAACATGGATATCGGTTATCCGAAGTTAGCAAGATCCTTTGCTACAGACATACATAGACTTTTACTTTTATATAAGGATAATGCAAAAATCTATGCTTTATTTTAGGAAATACTGGTGAGAGATTAGCAGAGGCAAGCAAGATTAATCAATCACTCATGACTCTAAGAAGCTGTATAGAAATGCTAAGGAATTTATTATTTTCATACATAAAACTTATATTGCCATTGTCCAAAGTTAACACTTTTTTAATTTAGTTAATAACTTTAATAATACCTTATATTGTCTTCCTTAAAAAAATCAAGATAAAAAATTGAGGTTTTGCCTTTATTTTCTATAGGTAATAATTTTTTTTTAATATTCTTATTGCTTTGAACATTATTTTGCCATTTAATACATACCTAGTGAATACGAATTGTTTTTCTCAAGGATGACCAAGTTTTTACTTTATGAGGAGTAAAATGTTTAATAGTCTCTTTCCTCTTTGTGCGTACTTGTAATATCTTAATTTCTTTATTTTATACGTGACAAAATACTAAATTGTTAACAGAGAGAACCAGCAGACAGGGGGCAGCAAGATGGTGCCGTTCAGAGATTCTAGATTGACACATTTGTTCAGAAACTATTTTGAAGGAGAAGGAAAGGTAAAATACAAAAATTAGTTTTTAGTTTTAATTATTAGTAACTGGGAGGGAGGGGGGATTTTTTTTGGGATTTTTGGGGTTGTCCACAGTCTAAGAAAATAGCTTAAAACCACCACAGGACCGGTAGATTCCTTAAGAGAAGAATCCGATAGGTTCTGTGGTTACCGATATCTCAAGCTTTGGACAGACGGACATACAATATTCTACTTTCTATTATAGATTATGCTCCATATTGATGAGAATGTTGACCAGGAGTTACAGCCGACTATCTTTTATAGGAGCCAAAAAAATCAAGTTTTCCCCATAACCTTTCATATGAACAAACAGACAGACTGACATTTCGAATTATATAGTAACTTTGCTAATAATTACAATGGAAAATATAATAGGAAATTTTGGTTTATTTGATTTCATAGAAATATGATTTTTTTACCATATCGAAATTGTTGCATGATGTTGTTAAGGTAAAAATGATCGTATGTGTGAACCCGCGTGTCGGTGACTTTGACGAAAACGTGAACGTGATGAAGTTTGCAGAGTTGACCCAGGAGGTGGAGATTGAACGGCCCCAGGTGGTCAGGTTTGACCTGGGCATGACTCCGGGCAGAAGGCGTGGCAACCAGATTTTCAGGGATATTATATTTGTGTATTTTTAATTAAAAACTTTATGGAGATTATTGATATTTGTTATTAAACCATTACCCACACATTTTCTGGGTAAAGCTCGCCCCTATTAGACTAGCGTGTTGAGAGAAATTTTAATACTAAGAAATAGAACTGCTTGATATTATACATTTCATCTGAAAGTAAAAGATCTTTTCTGTTCAATTTTATAAAATAAAATCATGTTTAATTGCAATCCTTTACTAAAACTGGTATGATACTATTTTCCAAATAATATCTATCAACGTTTAGTATGAAAATTTATTCTGAATAGATCAGGGGTGTATATGGGATCTCCGTTTTTGTTTGATTTGTTTGATTAGCCATAGTTTCTTAGAGTTTGGATCTAAGACTCCTGGAGTATGTTGAGACACTTTTGTATAGCCACTAGGGCCAGTTTAAGCTCCACGTTCAAGTATAACTTGACACGCTGTCTCATGAGAGCTCCTCATTATTACCTCACCCTCGCCGATTTTGAGTATGGCAGGTGTCCCAGATTAAGTCACCGTAATGAATGACACTCTCCTCAGAGGAGCCTGGGATTAAGGGATGAGTTGGTATTATACACTTGATTGTTAGGCATCCAAACTACCTAACAATCTCCCTTCCAACGCAACTGGGGAAGGTTGCGTGATTCCACATTATAGAATTTGAGACAACATGTTGTGATTGCAACACGAGTGGGTTTGAACTCGAATTCTCATCACCGTAACTCAGTGCGTTACCACAGAGCTACGGTGCCCCCCATGGGATCTCCGTCAAAGGAGGGGGATAAAAAATATGTGTAAGGGAGTAAAAAAGAGTACCTAGGTACCTACTAAAAACAATTTTTCCATTTTTTGTTGAAATATTGAAATATTTTGCAGCCGGGAAAAAAATCTTGTGCAGAATATTATATACACCCCCGGAATAAAAAGTTTGGGACAGCATTTTTACCTAGCAATTACAATTCATTTACTCACTCCATTGTTTCAATCCCACCTAGAAAAAACAAACAAATATTAAATGAAATGACAGGGAGGCTATGAAACGTGTGGAGGCTGAAGGTGTTCAGATAGAAAGAGATGATGAGAAGCCACTGCTGTACTTCTTGTCAAATGAGTGGCCCAGTCTGGAACTTACTCAGTGCGACCAGGAATTTACAATGATAATAATTTATTAAGTACTTTTGAAGCTGAGTGTGCGCTATAAAAAAGTTAAACCTGACCTTGAAAATTAATTCATATATCGTTAATATTTGTTTTTAACTTAATAATTTTTCATTCATTAAACTGCGGGTTCGCCCAGTCGCTTTAAATAGAGTTAGATAGGATGAGGGTCTAAAACCTACCTATTACAAAACATAGATTAAGATTGTCCTGTCAAGCACATCTTTAATCGGACTAGTAGTTCCCGAGATATTTATATTATTTAACTTTGCACTGCTAATAACCAACAAATTGATGACGAAAAAATATTTTATTATAAAAATTAACCAGGACGATGTTTTGCCAAGATTGGTTTCATTCTTAAAGAAAAGAATAGAGACGAGACGCACCTTGTGCGAGGACTCCACTGAAAGTCATTCCAGATTTAGGTAAATAATTTCCAGTATTAATATCCAATGGATTAGAACCGGATCTAAGCCATACTAAAAAATCACGTATCGTATCGTATCATGTCCAGTTTTCTACGAGTATATAAAAATGTACAATCACAATATTAAAACCAGTTTTGTTGGCCCGTGTATTCGGCATCTCGAGGCTGACAAAACTGGTTTTAATTTTATAAATGTACATTTTTATTTCCCTTGAAATCTGTTTACGGTGTGATAAATAACTATACTTGCTAAAGGGAAGGGTACTAAATCGCGGGAAAAGAAAGGAACCTAAATAATCAAATATCATAGAAAGCAGGGAGGGAAGAAACATTGGGCTGTTTATTACACTGGTCCCCAAGTTTTATAATAATGTTTACCTCAACAAGTTGGAAACTTTTATTTTTATGATTGTTTTTTTCATAAAGTTGAATTTCCAACCGTTTCAACAACTACAGAAGGGTTAATCGTCGTCAATTTAGCTTGCTAATATGGAACTCGTTTATCGGTCAGTTTGTTCATCTAGTAGGAGAGAAGGGGATTGAGGTAAAGGGTAAGGATGGGGGTAACGTTATTTGAGCCCGCTACAAGTTTCGCTTTATTAAATAACAGAAGAATCTGGTGTAATATCCAAATAATGATATATCCATTGTTTTAGATCAATGTTGGTAAAGCAAGAAGAGGAGCTAATATTATTGCGGAGCCAGAATATCTCCATCAATTCTCAGCTGGACAAGGAGAAAAAGAAGACTGGCAGCCTTGAGAAGAGACTAGCTCATGCTGAATCTGCCAACAGGTTCAACTAGTTTTAATCTGGGATCTAATGTGATTTTACATTGGCCAATAATTTGATGTACATTGTACATACCCAATGCAATGGTTGACAAAAATAATGGGGTTGGCTGTTTATTACACTAGTTTCCAAAGTTTTCTTTTTTTCGTAGGCTTAACAACTTTGGACTTTAAATGAATTTTGATTGGTTGGTTCATGAAGTTGAGTGTCTAAACTTTCAACCACTAGTTATACATTAGGGTAGCTTTATGTAATATCATTAAGCTTACATCAATTTATTTGCCATAGTCTTATGCTTTTAGATCCTTGTAGAAAATCCGTATATCACCTAGTTTTGCCTTTAAAATATCAAGAAACTGTACAAAGACTTGAAAAAAATACCTATTTCAACGACTGTTTTTGAGGTAATAAGCAGCAATTTTTCTTATTTTAATTGTTAAATATTTGAGGTCCTTGAATGAGGAGGTTGCAAGCCTGAAGGACACTAAGACTCTTCTAGAGAATGATTTAGATGAAATGGAATTACTTCTAAGTGCTGAGCAAAAGGTAATTTGAATATTTTTTTAGTCTGAGAAAATATACTTTTAGGTACAGTCTTTTTTTAGTAGCGAAGCTACTCTATAATTCACTATGTCCGTCCGTCCGTCCGTCCGTCCGTCAGTCAGTCCGTCAGTCAGTCCGTCAGTCAGTCAGTCAGTCCGTCAGTCCGTAACGCTATGGGGGAAATGGGATTTACTCAGCTCCTATAAAAGATAGAATGCTGAAATTTTTTGACAACATTCCCATCATTAAGGAGCACAATTGACTATAAAACATCATTGGCGGTCGGACCGCTTTTTAGCAGGTTTTAGGCTATTTTTATATTTTTCACATTTTTCTCCATATCTTCAGTGTTTATGGTCCGATTTTCAAAATTTTTTTAGTTATAGATATCAAAATTAAATTTCCCGCCGTTTAAAGAAAACAACGATGAAGGCCAGACTGCCTTTTTAGCAGGTTTTAGGCTATTTTTATATTTTTCATATTTTTCTCCATATTTTCAGTGTTTATGGTCCGATTTTCAAAATTTTTTCAATTATTGATATCAAAATTAAATTTCCCGTCTTTTAAAGAAAACAACAATGACGGCCAGACTGCCTTTTTAGCAGGTTTTAGGCTATTTTTATATTTTTCTCCATATCTTCAGTGTATATGGTCCGATTTTCCAAATTTTTTAAATTAAGGATATAAAAATTTAATTTTCTGTCGTTTTAAGAAAACAACCAAAGCGGCCAGATTGCCTTTTATCAGGTTTTTGGCTATTTTTATATGTTTTACATATTTCCTCATATCTTTGTTTTTTTATTTAACTTTTTTGGGATATCAGGATCAAAATAATTTTAACCATTGTTAGGTGCATCTTTATTTGTATTTTACTTTGACCATCGTCATCATACAAAATAAAACAAGGTTTCGTGTATCCAATAAATCTATTCTTGATTTGAATAAATACCCTTTAAATCTACTTGTACGTATTCCCATCTATGATTTTTGTGCTTCGCTACTTATGGATGTTGTCATCCTTGTTTTTTTTTATAAAAAGTAGAGTGTAATATTAAGTACTAGCTCCTTGAGGTTGTGGTGAGGTTGAATTTGATCCCCCCCCCCCCCCCCTCTTATTTTTAATTTTAGTTTAAAAAAAGGGGGGTTCATACTTTTCTAGGCCCAATTTTTCTTGGGACGGTTGTGGTAAACTCGCCCATAATAGTTAGTATAAACCTTACCAGGACTTAAGAAAAGAAGAACTATATCGGCTCCTCAGTGGTTAGCTGGATCTTGTTACTTTATTATACGGACTAGCGGCTACGCCCATTAGAGACCTCTAGTAGCACTTTAAATGTTTTTTTATATTTGAAATATGTCTGTTGCGTTTGACGTTTATGTTTGCGTTGAACTCATTTTCTAAAATCAAGAAACGTAAAAAAAATTCGATTTTTTCTGATTTATCTTGGGAGGGTGGTGGTACCCTCCCCCAAAATAGTTAAAAACCTCCCCGGGACCTATGAGAATATAACCTGTTAAGAAGAACCCGATCGGTTTAGCGGTTAGCGAGATCCTTCGTTACAGACACACAGACAAACATCCTGTTACTTTAGTTTAAGGATACACCATGTGGAAAAGGATGTTATTTACTTTTATCCTAAAGATAGACAACCGAAACAATTAAGGGAGAGATAATTAGAAATAGGTATAAAGAGCAGAGAGGGACTAATTGGACTTACTTTTAAAATATTTTAATTATAGATATATCTATAATACAAAGTAGCTTGATGTCTGTCCGTCTGAAGCTTAATATCTCAGTAACCGCTGAACCGATTTGGCTCTACTTTTTAGGGATTATACCTACTGGTCCTGTGATGGTTTTAAGCTATTTTCCTGGGGGGTGGGACACCCCCAACCCTCCCCCCCCCCAAAAAAAAAACTAAAAAACACACCCCCCCCCCCCATTTTTTTGTTTGTTTTTTGTAGGAGATATCCTTTGTCCTTTTTTTGCAGGAGATATTTACTTGGTCCTTCTTATTTTTTTTTTCTTACCAATTTCACCTAAACTTTTTTTATCATCTCATGGGGCAAAGCCCCTAGAGGCTAGGGGCGAAGCCGCTAGTTACCTATATAAAACTAACTTGTTGTTTCCAAACAAAGCTAAATAAACTTTGTTATTTCATTAACAAAGAAAAGTAATTGAAATATTGAATGTTTTATCCTTGTGTATATTTCAGGATAAAATGAAGGCAAAGAAAAGTAATTGAAATATTGAATGTTTTATCCTTGTTTATATTTTAGGATAAAATGAAGGCTAAGCAAAAGTACAGACAGCAATTGATATCAACAAAGGAAAAATTAGAACAGGAACACTATCGTAGAAACCAGATTGAGAGAAGGAAACAACAGGAAAGCCAAGCTAAGGTAAATTATTCTTTATTTAAAAATATTATCAATCTTTTTTTAAGAATTGCATCACAGGACCACTATCTATATTTTATCTATATTCCCCCCTGTGAAGCACAACCTTGTAGATTCAGTGGTTGGCGAGATCTTAGAATCGGTTACGAGTCTTATTGAAAAATCATGTATCGTATTGTATCATAGACATTGATCTTCCCACGAATAATTAAAATGGGGGCAACTAAAATGTTTCCTTTTCAATCTATGTTAAGAATGATCGGCTGTTAAAACCAAGAAGGCGCTAGTTGTATTTTAAAATTTCTTTGGGATTTCTCTTCGGTGGGTGGTGTTACCCTCCCCCAAAATAGTTATAAACCTTCCCAGGACGTATGAGAAGCTATCCTGTAAAGGAAAACCATATCAGTTCAGCGGTTACTTTAAAATTACCTCATGGTGGTGAGGTGACGATTCGGGATCTAGTCCTTTCCGCACCACCTTGAACATACACCGCTTTCTATCAGTTCTGTGGTTAGCGAGATCTTTCATATTACGCACAAGACAGTGATCCTTTTACTTTATCATGAGGATGTAAATACTCCAGGTTATGGAGAAGTTGCACGAGTTGAACCAGATATTTGCTGGCAATGATGAGAATATTGAGAACGGAGCTGTGGCCTCCGCTAGAGCAAAGTTTACTGTCAGTGATCCTGATCTTACACTTGCACAGGTAAATTGTTTAGCCAGGGTTTGCTAATTTAAATCTTCCGTTTCAGATAAATTCGCGAATTTGCACAGGTTAATTGTTTAGCCAGAGTTTGGTAATTTAAATCTTCTGTTTCAGATAAATTCGCGAATTTGCACATGTTAATTGTTTAGCCAGGGTTTGTTAATTTAAATCTCCTGTTTCAGATAAATTCGCGAATTTGCACATGTTAATTGTTTATCCAGGGTTTGTTAATTTAAATCTTCTGTTTCAGATAAATTCGCGAATTTGCACAGGTTAATTGTTTAGCCAGGGTTTCAGGGTTTGTTAATTAAAATCATCTTTTTCAGATAAATCCGCGAATTTTGTGGACCAAATATTAAAATTGTAAAACTGTTTATTTACAATCGTCTAATTTTGTTAGATTTATTTATTAGACAGAATAAGGCTTTCTGTAAAAGAATACAAATTCATTATTGAAAAGAATTTGATAGAATCCGACCTAATGGATAGAACATAGTAAAATTAATGAGCTTCTATTTTTAGAAATAGCTCAAAGGCTCATTTAGTAAATATTTGTGTTAATTTTTTAGGAAAGACAGGCAAGAAGAAGGTCCAGATCACCTTTGAAGGCAAGCTCTAGTGATCCCAGGTTATCACTGAATCCTGTGGCTCCAGGTTCTGCTAGAAAACCAAGCAGCGTGGCTGTGGCTAACAACAGACATCGCAGGTTCAGTTTTAACTTGAAATAAAAGATCACAAACATCATGGGATACATTTTTTATTTTATTTTATTTTAAAGTCCTATTTTATGAAGCCCAAAGCAACAGTTTTCTATAATTCAAGTCACTAAGTGTTGATATAAGTTGGTTAAACTAAACATTTCAAATAATTTGCAGGTCCCGCAGCGCTGGAGTTGACCATTGGTTGGACCACCAATCTAAGTTGTCTGTACCTCTGGACACAATATTCCAACCGTCACCTCTTAAGCGCAGGAAGTCCGTCACTAAGATTGAAGAGAGGGATCTTATTAACAGTAAGGTAAAATATTAAAGTTAATGACAATTTTTTTCTTCATGAAAGGGATAGTTGCATGAAGTGCATTTAACAAAATAAGTTACAAGAATACCATCTAACATAAGTAATTTTGTATTAAAATAAATAGCAGTCAATTTAGCACCACTAATATAGTCATGGTGTTTTAGTGAAAATAAGACAGCCATTTATGTTGCACATATTCAACAAATAGGATTTTCAAGTCTTGATTTTTTTTACACTACCTGGTAAAAAATTAAAATTCTTTTAAATATATGTCCTATAGATGTAGTTTAAACTATTGAGCTGAAAAAAATATGCAGTTCAATAAATTCAAGTTTAAATGCACTTCGTGTAACTACCCCTCTCCATGTTTTCCCAACCCCAAATATGGAAAACTCCTTTTGGAGGAGGGATTAAAATCTTAATATCAGGAGGGGGGGAACAATAACTTAACAAAAAAACCTCGGGATATTACATGGTTTGAGTGTAACTGTACAATCTTTCCCCATTGAAATTTATAGAAAAGGGGGAGGAGAGAAGAATTCACATTAAACTTTACTTGAATTTATAGCTTTCCTGAAAGTGTTACTTATACCTTGAATACGGTAGCTATACAAAAATGACCACCCCAACCAATTTATCTTTAGGTAAACAAGTATCTGCTAACTACACAAAATCAACTCGAGGATGGAAACATAGAAACAAAACTTTACAAGGTATAAAAGCTATTATTAGATGTATTTATGACAATAATACCTATAAATATCACTTTAGAGTTATCCTTTATCCTCCCCAAAAATTTAGAAGTATTTTTGCTGGTTGTAACATGTTAGCCTCCCAAGGTGCCTAATCCAATTAGAATTAAGATTTTTAGAAAAAATACAAACCTAGCTACTCTTAATTTCAAAGCAAAAATATTTGGATCATGGAAAGAAAACGAAATAGCGGTTTGTGCCGTATTTTTCTGAAGCTAAAGATCTCGCAAACTGAAGAACCGAATTGATTTTGCTCTCCAGGATAGAAGTCTTTGAGTAGTGCCTTTAGGCTATTTTCTTAACCTCATTTACCCTCCCCTAGAGGCTAGGGGCAAAGCAACTAGTATTAAAAGCTTGTTGTCAAAAGAACGGTTAACATAACATTTTAATAATATATGCGGCGTTCTAAGCTTTTTGAGAAGGAAATATATTTTGTTTTGTTCAGGGCAATGTTATTCCCACCTGCTCTGGAGGCAGACAGGTTGTATTGAATGATGTCGAGGTTCTTCACCAGGAAAGCCCGGACGGCAAGACTTCTCCCAAGAAGCGTAGCTTTGAGGAGTATCGCGGCATCAGCGACAGAATTGCAGACCTTCAGGGATACAATGTTCATATTATTTATAACTAGGAGCACTTTAGGGGAGGGGTGGTAGTAGTGACCCTAGACCTTTAATATGATTTTAGTTTTAAACGGAATAAGTGAAAATTATAGAGAGAATTGTGACAAAATGTATTTTATTTTTTGTCTGAAGCTTATGATTTCAATGAATACTTATTGAGTTCTCCTTTTTAGGGATGCTTTACATAGGTCCTTGGATGGTTTTAGGCTTTTTTATTCTTAGATTTAGATCATATGCTTTTAGGATTTTTTTATACCTAATTGTCCCTAGATCCCTAAATACTAAGGCCTTTAGAACATTGGCTCAACCCCAATCAGGAGAGATGTGGACAAGCTATTGAAGGAAACCCATTAACTCCAGCTCTAACCAGGGCTAAATCTAAAAGATCCAGAGTTTAAAAGGCTGATGACAATTCTACAACCTGTTATATACCTAACATAGTTGCATTGCTATTAATTAAATTGTTTTATTTTTATATTTGTTCGTTATTTGTACCTAGTGAGTTTTAACATTTTTTTTTATTGCTAATTAAGTGGAAATGTTCTATAAGTACCTAAAATTAAAAGATACGCTTAATTAATTTATATCTTAGCCTTAACTTAAAAGTAACAAGTACCTTCCCTAACTAAAACCTTAGTTTTGTATATAATTATATTTGATATTATTGTATTAACAAAATGTTTTAAACGCTTATAATTTTTTTTTAGGTAAAACCTAAGACTTACAAATACGCTTATATCGTACCTTTTATGTTTAATTGTGTGGGGGGGGGGGGGGGGCAGTGTAAAATGACCGTATCGTCTAATGTTAAAATGCCTCTATATGTTTAGAATAGAAGACATATTATTAATGTTTAATTTAATTTTTCTAACTAATACATTTTAAAAAACCTTACAGATATAAAAAAAAAACTAACTTGCTGATTAGGATTAATGACTATTAGTGTTAAGCATATTCCATTATTTTGCATGTGGAACATCATTCCTTCCCTGGAGCCTTTATCTACAATTAAGAAAGAGGGGGGAATTAGTATTAGTTAATGTTATGGGCAAGGAGAGCCCCGCAGGATAGAAACTAATTTAAGTTAAAAATATTAAATGTGTTTGTAAGTATTCTACATACGAATTAAAGAATCATCAATTTTTACATAGTGCAATCATCAAATTTTATTTCAGGAAAATAGCTAAAAATTCTTGTGCATTGATTAATAATGATAAATAAAGTATTCTTTCTTGTAAAATATTTTCATATTATTGATTTATTTGTAATTAAAATTAGTAAATGATTTGACATGCTTAATTTTAGCGTAATTTTGTAGTGTAGTTAAATTATTTATTTCAGATACTGAACAAATAATGGAGGATTTGGCGTATAAATTGTTCAAACCTAAGGTTTGTTTTTAACTTTAACAAGTATGGTAACGTTCATAAAACAATATTTTAATTTTTTTTCTTCAAATACCTACCTAGTTTTTCTCTTTACCAGATTATGAAAGAACTTTAAATTTATTTTTCGCATTGTTATAGGTCCTAAAAATCAAAAAAAAAATATTAAAAGATTCATTATATCAAGTGTCAATAACTCCGTTATTACGACATCATTGTACTAAAGAAGAATCTTATTTTGTTCTTTCTATCGTACAAGTCTACAATTTTGGCGCCTTTTTGATTTTGCTGTAGAGTCTATACACCAATATGTATCTTTTATGATTTCTTCCCTACGCTTTTGCTATTGTGTAACACCCAGCCGACAATAAACTCTTTTATTGCACGATTTAGAACTTAATGGTAATGAGTTGCGCCCGTTTATGGGCACAATCAATCAATTCCAACACAACCATTAATATAATGTATTGCCTAACAGTAGTGGAAACCAGTCTTATTGTCTCTAGCATATCGAGGCGATAACTCCCGACTAGAAGCCTGGCACAACCACTTACGCTATTACTGCTAGTTAACTTTTGAAAAGGGGTAGTTTCACTAAAGGCATTTAACCTTAATTTAGTGAACTGCATATTTTTTCCTGGTTAATTGGTTAAACTACATTTATATGGCATATTATATTTGAAAGAATTTCAATTTTCTACCACGTAGTTTTTAAAAATATCAAGACTTGAAAATCGTCTTTTTAAATTGCATATTTCACAAAGAGACGATTTTCAAGTCTTGATATTTTCAAAACTACGTGGTAGAAATTTAAATTCTTTCAAATATATGCCACATAAATATAGTTAAACTCATTAACTAGCAAAAAATATGCGGTTCACTAAATTAAGTTAAATGCATTTGATTTCGTGAAAATACCCCTTTACTTCAGCACAAAATTAAAGGGAATGTACACGAAAAATTTCTTATTAGATTACCAAAGCTTAACATCATCTCATTTATAACATCATAAAGGTAAGGCAAAACGGGCACTTGTTTCCTTAAAAATACGGCTTTTCCCGCCAATTTTTAACAGGATTAAGGTGCTTTTAAAATGTGAAAGTTTGATAATCAGGTTAGAAATTTATTCTTGCACAGTCCCTTTAACATTAATATTTTAGATGATCTAAAAAACCTTCCACGAATATTGGTATGGAAGGTGGAGAAGAAGCTAAAGAAGATGCCAACAAAAGTCAGCTCGATAGGAACGCAAATGTTAAAATAAGCATACGAATAAATATTCCACAGTAATAGGTATTAAAATTATAAAACTTTCGTATTAAATTTCATAAGATTTTTGTAAAAAAAAATTTAGGTATTATTTGGGCTAGAAATAGCCATGAAAAGTAAATCTAGAGTACTTAAGCATGCTTTTTGATTATTTACAGCTTAAAAGTATTTTAATTTAACTGGCATATTTAATTTATATGAACTTTTTTGTTCATCTTCGCGTAAAAAAAACATTTGTTTGATTTATTAGTGGAGAGACGAGTTGTCCTGGGTGTGGGGCGCCCTCTCATGCATTTTCTCAGGTATGCAATCTGGGTTTTGTATTAACAACTAGCGGATACGCCCCTAGAGGTCCCCAGGGGCACTTGGGGGATAGGGGGAGTCGTTTCGACCCTCCACTTTATGTTTTAGTTTTATAAGTTTAAGAGTATTCTTCCCAAAATAGTTATTAACCTTTTCTGTAAACCTTCACTCTAAAAGAGAACCTTATTGGTCCAGTGGTTAGCAAGTAGATCCTTTGGTAGGTACAAAAACACAGAGATACACCCTGTTACTTTTATGTAAAAAATAAAACTTTAGTGCAATATTCTCTACTAGCGGCTACGCCCCTAGAGGCATCTAGTGGCACTTTTTAAAAATAATACATCACCTATCTATGTTTCGTTGAAGTCTCTACGATACCTATCTATGTTGCGATTAAATCTCTAAATAAAAAAAGATTTCGATTTTTTTTTTGAGATTTCTTTTGGGAGGGTGGTGGTACCCTCCCCCTAAATAGTTACAAACCTTCCCGGGACCTATGAGAAGCTACCCTGTTAAGGAGAATCCGATCGGTTCAGCGGTTTGCGAGATCCTTTGGTACAGACAGATAGACAAATAGACATCCTGTTACTTTATTATAAAGGTTATATATAATCCTACCAATTTTAAACCTATTGACCTCTGTCACAACATGACCCTTGTGCTGCCTTCCTCTCTTCTCAGTTTTTCCAGCCCTCCTTCCCTTCAACGTATCCCTCCAGAATCGCATTCATAAGCCCCTCCCCCATGTTTAATATCCAGCGGAAATAAATCGGATTTGAAGTTAAACTAGAACAAAAACTACGAGATTTCATATTTGTGTTGTTCCAAATTCCTATTCTTATACCAGGTTTTACTATTCTTATACTGGTTTTAATTTATTTTATTTCCTATAGAGACTGCTTGAGGACAACTGTGGCCACAAGAAATGTAGAAAATGTTTTCTAGTTGAAGAATCTGGGTGTAGTCAGTGTGAAATAGAAAAGTAAGTTATGTGTGAGAATATTTGGACCATGGAATGAAAACGAAGTAGTGGGTTTCGTCGTATATTCACAGTAGCTTTTCTCCTATATCTTGCTCCAGCGGTGGGCTCTCTCTAACCCAGCAGGGCCTATTTTCTAACCATGTGTTGCAATCATTAACATTTAACTAGCCTAAAATAACCTATCAAAAGCTAATGTTAAAATACGACGAAACTTGCTACTTCGTTTTTTTCAATGATCGGCAAGTTAATCATAGAAATATTGTTAGGTACCTATATAAAATTAGATTGAAAGAGCTAAATGCAATCAGCTAGATATAAACAGTAATGCGCTTCGATATATTGCAATGGAAGACAAAAAGTGGCAAATTATTTGATTTATGGTCCTATTTCAGGGGTGTACATATATTCTGCACATGATTCATTTTTTTCCAGATCATTTTACTCTTATTATATATGGATACTCAAAATTTTTATCATTTAGAATAATTCTTCATGAAATATGCACTTATTTTAACCCTAATATTTTAGTGTACCTATTGTTTCAATACCGGATCAAACTATATTACCAGGTAAATATAGTACAGATTACTTCTGTAAATAATATATAACGAGTTTTAAGTGTTTTTAATTTTGGTTTTTACATTTTAAGATAAAGGGAAATGAGCATCTTTTATTTATCATTAATGTATTAGTAAACTGTATACTAGTTATTGTAAGTTGATTAAAGTAAGGTTTATGAAAAAAATAAATACGAAAATCAATTTTAGATGACCAATGAATTTATTATTATTTAGTTTTACTTCAAAATGTTTCCAATGAGGAGCAAAATCGACCAGAACATTCAGACATATCCAGGTAGCAAATATTTTATACTTCCTATTCAAATAAATATGACTAAATTATCTAAAATTACCTACCTACCTTTTTTAAGGTGGGTTAAATATTATTTTTTTCGCTTTAAGTAAAACTAATTGTTGAGATTGTTTACTAGACCTGAGACTAGAGCACCTGGTACAATTAAACCTCAAGATTCTGAATCTATTCTTCCCCACTCGTCTCTTAACATATCAGTCCCTCAAAAACCATCTCCACCCACTCCTGTTTCAAACACAACCGAAGCTATACCAAATTTATCCTTGGAAACAAATAACGCAAAACTTTCAACAGCAGTAAACCATGAAAAAGTTAAGGAGATGTCCATTCAGTTGTCATCTTCTGTTCAACATTTTATAAATAATCACACAAATACAATTTCAAATTGCCAAGTTTCTCAAACAAATTCAATCCTACCACCTTCAATTGAAAGCAAGCAAATAAATGAATTATTGTATCCATCCAAAAAATTAATTTCCCTGCCGCCTTCAACGTCCCTCGTGAAGGCAAGGTCTCCCAAAACAGTTTCTCTGCTCATTGATTCCATCTGTTTGAGCACTGGAGTGCCACCCCCCGAAAATGCAAAAGTTCTTGCCATCCAGGACAATTCTGTCAAAAATTCTGCCATTACTTTGCCATCTATGTCAAACCTGAAGGACCTGCTTCACCACGAGCTTTCTGATAATCTGAGACAGGGTAAAGATGAATCTAAAACTGATTATGTGCTACAAAGATCTGAACAAAGTGATAAAGAAAGAGCCACACCAGATGAATTAGACAAAGTAAAAGAAATTGATCAGAAGCAACTAGAAAAAGTACAAACCCATAATAGTCATTACAATAGTAAAAGTATATTGGAGAATTCAAGAATTGGTGGTCCCTTGAAATCATTAGATCAAGAAGAGGCACCGATTTCAGAACAGCCTAGAATTCAAACTGAAGTTGCAACAGAAAGATTTCAAAGGATTTCTGTGATTGTCCCCAACAGAAAATTGAAACAAAACACCGTAGCAGGGATGTAATACATGATTTTTTTGTTATTTTTTTTTGTAAATGGATGGTTTAATTGATTGACGGCAACGGGAGGGAGGGGTTGAGTCACCCCTCCACTTTCAATTTTAGTTTTAAAATAAAAAGAGAAAAAATTGGGGGGGGGGGAAGGGGGAGGCTGTCATTTAGGGCCGATTTCTCTTGAGAAGTGAAAAAATAAAATAATTATAGTTTTTATTAACCTTCCCTAGACCTTTCAAAAGCTTCATAAAAATGGGGGGGGGGGGGGGCGTAGGGCGTTTGAAAAGTAAAAGTGTCACACCCGCTTTCCCCCTTAGCAATAATTTTAATCATCGGAAGGGGTAATATATATTCTTTACCATAATTGGGAGCTTCAAACCTGTGTAGACAAAATCATTCATATTTATATTGTATTACATACCTACATAATTTTCAGAAGCACCACAAATACAAACTGTAAAGCCTGATGTCAACAAAAAACCTCAACTAACCATGCTTGATATCGAAGAACGTATCAGGAAGGAACTAAGAGATAAAGATGAAGATCAAGATCTTATGACAACACAATATGATAATGATAAATCTCCTAGCAACTATTCAAACGATGATGTAGAAGATACTGCAAACATTAAATCTCCTTTTGAAGAGAAAAGCAATGAAGGTTGTATTGATAATGGCAAGGATAATGATAATGCAATAGTTGATAATGAAGATAATGGTACTATAATGTTACAAAAAAGCATGGAACAAGATCTATTAAGAGAACTAAGAGAACACTTTCAGGTAAAATAATATTTTTTATTGATTATAAAAACATGATACTTAATGGTATAGCTTTTTTTTTTGGCTTACTTAAACTTTGTAGGTATTATCTTCTAATTTAGATTTAAAATCATATTCACATTTTATTCTTAAAAAAAAATTTAGGTACAAAGATATTTGCCCAAACAAAAATGTATAAGTATAGATATATAATCCAGATAACTACCTGCATCCAGGGTTGGGGTCCTTTTTCATTTGCTAGCATGATATTGCTTTCTGCTCTTTTGTAATGACTTGGGTGTGTTAATATTTCCGACGCTAATGGATATTATTATTTTCTAAGACCCAATGAAAAGTCTACACAGGGTCAGGGGTGTATATTCTGCAAATTTAACCCGGCTAAGGGGGGGGGAGCGAATAAAAAATATGTGGTTAGGGGGGGGGGGGGGCAAAATGTAAAAATTAAGAGGACTAAAAGCATTTTTTCTATTTTTCTTCCCTCTTTGGTGAAAAAAAAACAAAAAATATGTCGAATGGGGCATAATATGAATAAAATAAAGAGTTCTGAAAATATTTTTCCATATTATATCCCCTTCCTTGCTAGAAAAAAATAGGAGGGGTAAAAATATAAAAATTTGCAGCAGGGGAAAAAAATGAATCTTGTGCAGAATATACACCCCTGCACAGAGTTCACGGGTTGAGAACATCTTGTTATTGAACCCCACCCCCCTCTATTGTTTTACATTTATGCTCAAACTAGGTATTTTATTTTAGGATATTGGGGAAGAATCGCCACTTGACTCCAGCAGATACGAACCATCCTTCCCGCCAAAATGGCACCACAAACATTTTAACAAATCTGGTAGCTATATCAAAGAACTTCCATCCTTCCAAGGGTCGCCGAGCATAAACCATCCCATGTTGCCAAAGAAACTAGTGCCAAAATTTGTTGTTAATGATGCTCAGGCCTCTAGTCATGATAATGGGGAACTTATCTCAAGCAAATATCAAGATGAAACAGAAGAGGCATGCAGTCGTCCAAGTAAAATACAGGTTGACATTTTTTTACAAGGATGACAACATCCAAATAGTGAAGCTCTAAAATCAGACAATGAGACAAACAAAAGTGAGGTGAAAAACTTAAAGGTGTCAGAACTTAATAAGTAGAATATTAATTTATGAGTCAAACCGATATTGTATGAATTTATTGCAGAATGTTTTAAATATAGGATAATGTTTCTTGAGACTTGATTATAGAGCTTCGCTTATAATATTATACCTTGATGCCCTTGGAATCATTATTTAAAAAATCAGAAGAATAGGACAATTTTACAATTCATATTTTTTTTATCAAAACGTTAAAAAATCAGCATGTTTTAATTGGACATATGGGCTTTCTGGTAATGCTCGAGTTGCTGCGCTTTTTATTGTTACAGTATTCGCCATGCAAAGTTTGAAATCGATAGGACAATTATAATATGCCAAATTAACGAAAAGAGCTATCAGTTACGGACGGATGTTTGGAAGTACGGACAGATCCTAATCATAAAAAGCTTCGCTTTTGTTTCAATTATCCTTAGCTTAACAACTTTTATAAGTACACTTTTATGTTAGAATATCTTTTTAATCTAGCACTTTTTTTCTACTTTTAACATTTTCTGTGTTACGTGTCACGTCCTTTAATTTATACTTCCGCAGTATCAAACATACCTAGTTAGTTTCTACATATTTAAAAAAAATATTCTTATAAGCTTCGCCATTATTAACGTTGTAAATTACTATTAAATAGTTTTTATTAATGGTAACGATAAGATTCTTAACTAATCTTAGGAGATACTTACTGAACATAAACCCGAGGAAAGATATCTTGCTCTTGAAGAGTTAGATGTTGGTTCAAACAGGTATTTTTAGAAAAAGATTGGTATTTTCAAATTTAAACAACAACAACAAGGAGTGCCTAAGAAGTAAAAAGAAATTTGTTTGTCGGTTTAGATCTCGCCAACCACTTAGCTTCACAAAAGTTTTCGGGATGAGTTTATAGTATTTTATTTTAAAATTTAGGCCATAGGATGGTTTCAGGCTATTTTTCTTCTTTCTTTACCTTCGAATATAGAGCCCTTATATAACAGGAGCGAGGCTGCTATGAAAGTGTCTAATCGCTATTTTTAGCCAACATAGGACCGCAAACTGTATTTGAAGTGTAGTTATAAATATCAAAACATAATTTAAATGTTTATTGATATTTAGATCGTATAGATATGACAGAGTGATATCAGCCTCTAAGTTGACAATGTTGGATAAATGGTTGACCCACTTGAGACAGGATGCACCGGAAGAGGATAATTATATCGAACATGACTCCTTACAAGGTAAGTTTCGGATCTATTGCAGTTCATAGAAAAATGTTTCTGGTACCTAACGATTCTGCACAAGAAGGCCTATAAATAATCTGGAATTCCCAAGATCCTAATACATGCGAAACTTCACTGAAAAAAATGTGTAAAATAAGTCTTTTGCGCATTTTTTATGTGCACTGTTAGATAACTGTGCATTATTATTGAGTATTGACTATTCCAGATTATTTGTAGGCCTTCTTTTGTCAATTAAAAATTTTCTGCGAGCCTAATCTATACGTTCCACCAATACAAGATTAATTCAAATTTGGTTGGCTCCGGTGCCGAGGTCCCGGGCCAACAAAACTATCAATAGAAAATTGTGTAATTTTGGCCCAGAACTGAATCTAGTCCAGTGGATATTAATCAGTTTCGATGCCATTCTATTCAAAGAATTCTATCATTTCTTTAGGTGAAGCTGAAATAGGAAGCTATGAAGATATGAACCTGCTGGCTGTTGATGAAAGACATGTAGATGATTTTATTGAAGAAGATTTTAATGAGGAGAGAGTGGATGATTGTGAAGCTACTCCAGCACCAGATGTCACTAGTCAAGATCCTGAGGTGAGTTTTCTTATTAGCGCAGCTACTATAATAAAAGTATGTTTTTGCTAAGAAAGTTTCTACACTTTACACCGTCTTCTAGGTGCTTTCACACAAAGTGCCGGTTGAGCACGATATACTCTTATTTTTAAATTAAATTGTTGGTTGTTTTTTTCCTATGCCCAATCACTGCAGTTTACCCTAAACCTGAAGTTCCCTAATCCTTCGGGCCTTCCCAGTACTCAATATAACCTAACTTAACCTGACCTAAAGTAAATAAACGAAATAACAATCCCCCTCACTCCTTTATTTCAATATATTTCAAAACAAGGGGGTATTTTTCATTTTTTGGGGGGGTTGGGGGTGTCCTACCCCCCTCCCCCCCCCAAGAAAATAGCTTAAAACCATCACAGGACCAGTAGGTATATTCCCTGAAGAGTAGAGTCCAATCGGTTCAGTGGTTACTGAGATCTTAAGCTTCAGAGAGACAGATAGACATCGTACTACTTTGTATTATAGATTGTTCTTTCTTAACTTAATTATTTAAATACATTGTTAGGAAGTGATCCAACGAGGAATGGTTGTTAGTCAAAATTTCCTACAAGAAATCCAGAACGCCATGGATTTTGAATCCAACAGTGATGGAGATACTAGTCAACAAGAGGAAACAGGTATTATACCAGGGATCTAAAGAGGTAAGACAATGGCCGATTAAATGATGAACATCACCAATGATGATACACAAAATTAACACTTCAGTAGATTTAAATAATTGGTTTTAACGTTTTAACAATCAATTTAATGTTCCAACCAATCATAATTCACTAAAAGTCCCCAAAGTTGTTAAGCCAACGAATAAGAAATTATAAAACTTTAGGGATTATTGTAATAAATTAAATAGCCCATTGTCCGCTTCTCGCTGTATAATACATAGTAAAATTAATACAGAGTAGCTGTTCTAAAGATCTCTGTATGATTGATTGAAGTTTTTGATAGACATAGCTTTTAACTTAGAGTTTTCTCTAAACATCAGGATTTCTTAAGCTCATATAACATATTTATTAGGAAAAGTAAAAGTAAAAAGACGTCTCAATCGATGTATGAAGTGAAGATCAATGCATTTCATTAATTTAGTTAATAACAGAAAAAGTGGTACTTTTATGCTAGTAAATGCTTTTTTTAGTCAAAAATAATACATAAAAAATTCATTCCAAAAACTGGTTTTACATTTATTTTTATAAATATTTATATTTTAGCAGCTTTTAAAATGGTTCTAAGAAGTGTCATTTATATTTTAATTTAGTTTTACGAGAACTGTATAATTATACCTATATCGTTCGTAATTCTTGATTTCTTATTAAGGCGAGGGACAAGACAGATCCAAAGGAAGGCGGGGAGACCAGAAGTTGTTACCTGAACACATCTTGGTCAGAGACGAGGATCATGCTCTGTTGTTCTGTAATAAGTGTCAGCAAACTTTTCTTTTTGACCAGTGTATCAAGCATATCAACTGCAAGGGAAAGGTATGATTTACTTTGGCTATAGTTGGTTTGGTAATATAATACCGCCCTCTATCGATCCTGCTATCTATTTGACTTTAGAGTGCCATCATGGGAGCTAGGATTGAGATATCTACTTCTAGGCATGACTACCCAGTACCCACTCATTAAGGCGTGCTCCCATGGTGGCGCTCTAAAGTCAAGCCGAAGAAGGGGCGATAAGGGGGAATGTTAGCAAACCAAATATAGCCTTAATTTTTAATCTGATTAATAACTGGGGGATGGTTGATTAATGGTACTTCTCTAGCTGTTTTGTCTGAGATTCTAGATTTACCTTTTATAATACTAGCCGGGACGAAAGGAAAATATCTTGTAATTAAATATTAGAATATATGATTATTTTTACACTTTTAAGTTTCATTCTATTAATCTACTTTTCTTTTTTTCATCAGAAAATATCAAGAATACCGAAAAAAATGCACGAATGTTCCTACTGCAATAAACAATGTCGCAGCTCTTCCCACCTCAAGTACCACATTCGGTCTGCCCACACTGGAGAGAGACCCTACAAGTGTACACTTTGCTCAATGTCATTCCTTCAGGTTGGTGAATTTTCTAAAAATGGCGAAAAATTTTCCCGCTATTTTTGCCAAGTAAGTTTGTTTAATATTGGCAGAATTTAAAAGCAACACATAATTCAGCAACACTTATTGTATGATATTATTGGATATTATTTAGTTGTTCTGTTTGTGTTGTAATTAGGGTTGGCAATCCGCCCAATTTTCGGACCGGATTCGGATTTTAACAATAATCCGCCCAAAAAAAATTGGATTAATCCGTGGATTGCGGATTTGTTATTTTTTTTGTGATTTGCGGATTTTCGGATTTTGAATTTCGAATTCTAGCAATATAATAAGACAAGTGCTACTAAAGTCATAAAAATTAGCAATCCGAATCCGCACTTTGAATTTCGGATTCTGGGTCCAAATATTGTCCAAAAATTAGGCGGATTGCTGATTTCGAATTCCGGATTCGGATTCGGATTGTCAACACTAGTTGTAAAATAAAACAGAAAGATTTTATGGTTAAGATTGATATTTTCTAGATAGTAAAGTTGAAACGGCACATCTTAACTCATACTGGTGAGAAACCATACGAGTGTGACATCTGCGGAGCTAGCTTCAGGTGAAATTAATTTTATATATAAGGGGGAGGTAGGTTGTGAGTTTTAAGCTAAAAACAGTAGTAGAACTATAATATTCACTAAATATGTGTATTGTTTATTGAAAAGAACCTTAGACAAAACATTTTATATATTTATATTTAGTGAATATTATCGTTCTACTTCTGTTTTTAAGCCTTAAAACTCACACCTTTACGTAATTTTAGCACAAGCTACCTCCCTTTTTGTTTTAGTATTGTCTTAGGTCCTACCAGGGAGGGAGGTGACAGTGGATTGTGAATTATAACAATAACCACAATTTTAAACTAACGTTCTCTAATCTTTAATTTTAAACTTAAGGTATTTTAGGGACTTTATTAGAATTTGATTGGATGGTACAAAGTAGAATTGCGGATTCTTTTCCATCAATAGTTCTATTTTAATTGGAGTTGTACAATAATTTATTTTCATTAGCTTATTCCTTAAGATCCCTGGATACTAAAGCTGCATTGGTCAGTTGAATTTGAGTTGCCGATTGTGTACTCAGTTTCCTCGGTGTTTCCTCATCCCATCTCAATATTTACTACTAGCCAAAAAACTACAAACTTCCAAAAGAAAATCTAAATTTGAATGTATACCTAAATGATTTATTCATTAGACCAGTGTTTCGGATCCGCATTGATTTTTTGCGGATCCGGATCCTTGACAATAAAAATAAAATCACCAAATTTTTCAGAAAATATTTATTCTTTAATTCGAAGTCAAAAATACTTATAATTTTCAAGTCTGAACCTAAACCTTAAAGATTGGCTCTCATCAAGAGAATGTCTGAAATTTTATATAAATTTAGGTAGATTTTTCCATTTTTTCCGCATTTTTTTTGAGTCCAAGGATCCCGATCCGGATCCTTGGACTCAAAAATATGCGGATTCGGATCCGAAACTCTGCATTAGACATTCAAAATTTTAATTTTTTAAAATTTTGATTTTTGGGGGGAAGTTTTAGCTAGCAGTAAATATTGAGATAGAATGAGGAAACACTGAGGAAAGACCGCTGCATCTCCACCCGGTGTTTTCTCATAATTGCTAAAATATGAAATAATGCGGAAAAAGACATCATCAGATGCTGTAAACTGTAAAGTACATAAATCAAACTGTTTACATTATTAAAATCTACCACCGCTTTTCATTCATTTAGCCCGCTATAAAAGAAAACAAGCATTTCAACCAAAAAAAAAGCCTTACATCACTGCTGGAAGGTTGCTTAACATTACTTGCTCTCGTTCGTACATAGTCCCCTTGTCTAAAAAATAAAAAATAATTTCTTTTTAGAACTGGGTATCATTTGAAGGAGCACAGAAACATTCATACTCGTGACACCCAATATTCATGCGAAGTATGCAACCGTACCTTTGCTGATAGTAGTAACCTGAGAAGACACAATAAAAATCTGCACGGCAAGAAAACTGTTGCGTGTCAAACTTGTACTAAGTTGTTTCCCACCAAACATGATCTTTTTGTTCATAAAAAGGTATCTCAAAAATAGCAAAGTTTTAGCTTCATTTAGTCTGTGGATAAACTAATGTTTTTTTCTTGGTTTTAATTTTTTTTTATAAGGAACTTTGAATTCGAAAGGTAGAGAGTTCATAATAATAGACTAATACCATCTAAGACTGAAATTTAAAAAATAAATAGCCTGAAACCATCCTGTTCCTATGTGATTCTTTTATAAAAAGAAGAACTCAATCAGTTCAGTTGTTATCGAAATATTAGGCTACGGATAAAAAAAAAACCTTACTACTTTATATAATCGGTTATTATTTTGTTATTAAAAAAACTTACTTTTTTAGGAGCATCTGACCGTTGCAAAGCAACATTATAATTGTCAACTCTGTGATAAAAAATTTACAACTCAAACTGGTCTAAACAGACACTCTAGCTCAAGGAATTTGTTTTTCTTATTTTCCTTTTAGATTATTCTTAAATGTGGAAAATGGCTGAAATTAGTAAATATATAACCTTAAAAGGGAGGGAGTGGACAAAGCACTTTAAATTCAACGAATAAGAAAACGTGGTTAACAAACTTTGGTTCCACCATTGTAATTTACGGTCTGATGTCCCCTCTCTACCTGACTTGAAGGAAATTTATTTCCAATTATAATATTGTCATTTTCGACTTTTGAATATATTTTGGTGTTCGGACTTATGATATTAATGAAAAAATTAAAACAAATGATTTTCAGTCATTCGAAAAATTTGGACATTCCAACGAATTTGGTGCGACAAACGAAAGGTAAAACTTAAAAATTAAACGTTTAGAAAAGGAATAAAAAATAACGTCTAAATATCATAGAATTTTCTCAACTAAATCTGTGATAATCACTTGAAAATATCACACAAGGCTGAAACTCGAAGTATATATGAATTCAATAACTTATATCTTGTTTTATCTATAAATCTAGTTTTCACGTTGTTTTTTTTTATAAAAGATAGACTGCTGAAGGTTTTGGCTATTTTTATATTTTTCACATTGTCCCCCATATCTTCGGTATTTTTTGTCCGATTTACAATTTTTTTGGTCAAGGATATCAAAAGTACATTTCCAGATTTTCTGATCATCCGGTATGCTTTTTTAAATCTTCTTGTTCGTATTATTTTTTTGGGCTTCGCTACTTATGGATGTTGTCTTCCTTGTTTTTAGATCAAGTACCTGATATAGTGTTTTCTCCTGCACCCTATTCAACCAACACCACCACAAAAATACAAAGTAATAGAAACACACATCCTACACAATATCAAACAGCACCAATCAATTCAATCGAGAATGAAGTTCATAAAAACAACGGCATTCTAAAAAGAAATAGCGAAATAGATGATTTAAAATGTACCCCAACAAAAAAGATTCAAATCAAAGATTCGCAACAACCTACAAAAGACACCTCAACAGCGAGCCTCCTGAAAGCCCTGAAAACGTCGCCAAGTTTGAGAAAAGAATTATCAGAGTCTCTGACAGAAACAAGTTTGTTACAAGTTTGCGGAGGAGATGAAGAGATGGCCAGGAAATTGCTGGCTGAATTATCAAGTCAAAATAAAACGTCATCGGTCTCGTTTTCAAGCACTTCTTCAAGTTTATCAAAGACTACTCCTATTGATTCAAGGTATTGTTATTACATAGTTTGGATCGTGGAAAGAAATCGGAGTAACGGGTTTCGTCGTATTTTTACAGTAGCTTCTCTCCTATTTCTAGCCTTCTAACCCTGCGAGGCAACCATTTATATTTACCTAACCTAACCTATCAAAGCTACTGTGAAAATACGACGAAACCTGCTGCTTCGTTTTCTTTCCATGATCCCATAGATTTTATGCCTTTTGTAGGAAAACGATAATGTTTTTGACTTATACAAAACGCTAAATCGTCATAGAAATCAATATTAAAAAAAAGTAAATATTTGATTATTCAATTCTAAATTAAGAGTTATCCGTTTTTAAATGTTAACTTATTCAATTAATAGATCTCCAACAAGAAAAAGCACAATTGTAGCAGCTTCCCATCTCCCAATTATGTCCAACATGGAGCTCGCCTACCTGAAAGAAATCAATGATCGATGCCCTATTAACTACGAAGAAGAAATAAGAAATTACGAATTGTCCACGGCATACGCACAACAAATCCGCGACTCGACCAGCAAGGAAACGCGGGAAAATTATGGGCACCACACCACCCTGCCGCCTGTGATAGTACAAGAACGGCCCAGCCTGCGCTATGATAATGAACCAGTGGCGGGTAGTTCTAAACACTTCATAGGACAGAGTATGGGGGCGGGGTCATCTTCTAATATTCATAGATTTAAGGTAAATTATACTTGCACATATTATAAATTAGAAGTTTGGCTTCAAATTTATTCTGAGACACTTCAGCGAACTCTGCTGGGTGGGCGATATTTCCTCTCAAAAATAGTTTAAAACCATCTCTGAACCTAGGAAGCTTCAATATGAAGGAGAACCATATTGGTTCAGTGGTTATTTAGATTCTTCGCTACAGACAGACAGACATCCTGTCACACTAATAAAGAGAAATCTGACTTAGGTTCCCTTCCACAAAATAGTTAAAAACTCACCTCAGAATGTTTCAATTTTAAGGAGAACCATATCGGTTCAGTGGTTATCAAGATCTTTTGCTACAGACACCTTGTTATTTTTATAAAATTATAATATAATCTACTAATACCCTAGAAGCTTTTCAATGTTAAAATATAATTGTCATTTATATTTTAGTATAAAAGAAGACCTGGTCATATAGTAGTTCCATCAGTCCATAGTCTTCCAACTTTAACTCCGTGTGAATCACCAAACGAACAACAGATTCCAGGTCAATATTTTAATTAAATCATGGATGTCGAAAGTCCTAAACGCGTAGCTTTAATGTGTTTTGAAATTTTTAAGATTTAAATGGGCAAAAACACCTTTTTATATTTTAACTTTACACCTATAGATTTTTATTTTAAAATCTTTGAGGTTGAAACAAATTCAATTTATATTTAAGACACTAGTTTTTTCTTAAATTCTGGCAAAACATCCAAAAGTAGAAGCAACTGCCTTTAATAAATTATCTTTTTATGGTCACAATATGAGGTTTTAAACATTTTGGTCATTTCCCTAAAATTGCCTTGTCGAGCATTTTGTTATAAAGGGTGAGCAAAAAAATGCGTACATTTTTAAAATTCAAATTGTGCGGCTTGTGTTAATGGTAGAAAAAAGGTGGGCATACCGTTGAAAATGTCGCAAGTCAACTTTTAAGTCAGTTGGGACATTTTAACACGTAGCTCCCTAACTATATGTAGCAGAATAATCGTTCTTATAATTCCAAAAACTTCATAGTGGTTCTAACGGCATGCGAAACATTTTTCTACTATTAACACAAGTCGCGCAATTTGAATTTTAAAAATGTACGCATTTTTTTGCTCACCCTTTAATATATTGATTATATGGGAAAGCGAGGATAGTAAAAAATAACCTCATATTTTTAATTGAATTAACTTCAAAAAGAAGAGAGGCGGTGCTCGATAGGCACCTTGAGGGAAAGTATAAATTTTTTCAAGAAAATAAACTTAGCTTTTCAAGTTTTCATACATACAGAACTACGGACGGAGTGAGGGAAGTAATAAAACTTGACTACGAAATTGATTCAGGAATTAGCAAAGAAGACGCCATGCAAAGCACTCATCAATATGATCCAATTAAAAATCTCAACATGCAAGAGAAAGTTATTCTTAAAAAGCTTTTTGAAGAAAATAGGTAAGCTTTATATTATTTTTTTTATACAGAAATGTATTTGACTAATAATGATAACAAAAACAAGGATGACAACACCCATAAGTGGCGAAGCACAAAAATTGTGGATGAACCAAAGTTTAAATGTTTTATAGAGCATAAAAAATAAATATGTGTCTTGTAGATAGACATGTCTAATTATATAGTTGCTTTGCTACATAAAATAGTACCTACCTGAATCAGTGAATATGTCATGAAATGTTATATTACTCTTAGGGTTGGCAATCCGAATCCAGAATCAGAATCCGGAATCCGTTATTTTAATAGCGGATTCGGATTCTTAATTGTTAGACTAAAATTAGCGTCTTGAGTTTTTTTTTAAAATTTTCAACAACGAATATAAGAATGTCATTGTATATTGTATATAGGTATCTCGGGGCTAGAAAACTTGGTTTAATCTTATAATTGTACATTTCGGAAAGCTCTTTATAATACGATGCGATACATAACTTTTCCTTGCTTATTTCACATCTCCTGTTGTGTCCAGGCTAGAAGTGCCAGCAGAGTTCCAGGATGTTGAGGATGGCAGCAGGAGGCCAGAGCCTGTGAAGCTGGAGGACCAGGAGGCGGCCACCAAGAAAAGATTCCTCTCCAGATATAGAAATCAATCTGGTCTGCCTTCCAAGGAACAAAAAGGTTAGACGTTGAAATAGGCCGTGATATTTTGTTAACACTTTGGTTACACCATTTTTGTCTGAAGGTTGCACTCGACCGGTAAAACTTTGAACATTGTATTTTAGAACTTTCCTTTTAGGGGCTAATGGGTTAACACCCACCCCCCACCCCCCCCCCCTCCCTCCCCTCAGAACACTAATGAGCTGATTTTTTAAATAAAAACTATTGGCATAAATGAACTAAGAAGCCAAAAAGAATTAGGTTGATAACTTAAACTATAACAACAAACTCCCCCCCCCCCCTTAAATTGTCAGAGGAGAGTTATTTTACAGATCACTAAAAGGGGGGGGGGGGCGAAAGTGACACTTTTTGAAACCAAAACTAAAAGTCAACAAAGGAACTCAACTAAAAAAAGAGTTACAGCAACTTACAGGTCTAAGATTTTGCATGGCAGTTGCTTTATAGGGGTAAAATATGGAACTGTGAAGAAACGGCGGCGCAACCGCCGAAAACCGCCGAAATTTTTTTTGCCTTTTCTCGGCGGTTTTCGGCGGTTGCGACGCCGTTTCTTCAAAGTTCCATATTGTACACCTATAAAGCAACTGCCATGCAAAATGTCAGACCTGTAACTCTTTTTTTTAGTTGAGTTTCTTTGACTTTTAGTTTTGGTTTCAAAAAGTGTCACTTTCTCCCTTCCCCCCCTTATAAGTTATGAACTGACTGTTAGAGATAATGAGCTGATTTTTTAAATATAAACTTTATTCACATAACTGAACTAATTAGCCAAAATTAATTAGGTTGATAACAATACCAACAAACTACCCCTCTCTTTAAATTGTCAAAGGAGAGTTTTTTACTATTATTAGAAGTTTAAGACAATACTTTTTTATATAGAATCCTGTGATCCAGAAACTTTACACAGTCTGATAGAAACATCAAAATTATTACTTTCCAGTAATTCAATTCAAATTAGTTTGACTAAGGTAATTTTTGTTAATTATTATCCTATTATAAAGTAGTAAGTTTTTTTTTGTCTGAAGCTTAAGATCTGAATAACAACTGAACTGATTGTGTTCTCTATTTTAGGTAAGTATCACTTAGGTCCTGTGATGGTTTTAGGCTAATTTATTTTAAGATTGAAGTTAATGGATGGTTTAAAGCTATTTTCTAGCCTCTCTCCGTCCTTTAAAATATAGAGACCCTTGATGCTAGGGGCTTTGCTTGTCTCATATAAAGGACTTTGTCCCTCTGCTTGTTAAGATCTTGCCAACAGCTAAACCATTAAGTTCTTCTTTTCAGGGAAGCTTCATAAACCACCCTGGGTTTTTGTTTATATTTAATTTTTTAAAATTTATTATTGGGTGGTTTTGGCTATAAATGGAATGTAAAGCTATTAAAGGTCATAAGAATTAAGTTTGTAAGTGTAAAAGAAAAGAAAAATAACTCAAGACATATTGTTTTTTTCTTCAATCCATTGAATTAACTGACACCTTAAATTATTATAATTTTTATTATCATAACGTTTTTATTTGATCATTCTTATATTAGGATATGTGTCTGTCTGTTGTGTGTATCTAAAGATCTTGATAACTGTTAAACCTAATTAGATTTTTTTTAACAAATCGGCTCGTGAAAAAATACACCATATGCCAATAAAAAGCAATTATTTACTTTTCTTTTTAAAACAATGATATCATTTATCGACAACAACTGAACTCCCTTATTGCCTATAGAGGCCTCTTTAGGCGCAGCCGCTAGTGTCTTGTACCTGAATTATGCAGAATCTCTGCTAAAAAAACTATTATGTTATTATTTTAAAACGTCTTAATGAAAACATTGTAAAATTCGGATCAGGGAAAGAAAACGAAGTAGCCGGTTTTGTCGTGTTTTCACAGTAGCCTTTGATAGGTTATTTTAGGTAAATGTAAATGTTAATTATTGTCACACAGGGGTTAGAAATAGGAGAAAAGCTACTGTTTAAATACGACGAACCTGCTATTTCATTTTCTTTCCTTGATACTGAAATTCTAAAAAATAAAATAAAGCAATAAACCTAATTATCTTTAAATCTGTTTCTTTTAGGAACAAGAACAGAATTTTATCTTCTCCATGTTGAAAATTATCAAGTAAGTATTGTTTTGTGTGTTTTAAATTTTATTTTTGTTTCGATAATAATAAATCAAAAGGGCGACGGGCCAGTGTATTATATTAATCAATTTTGTGATTAAAGGGATAGTTGCATGAAGTTTACTTTAGATAAATTATTTCAAGCTTAAGTTAACCATCAAACATATATGATTTTGTATTAAACCCCGAACAAACATATTATGCAAATCTGAATTTTCAAAATAGCAGCTTTATTATTCATTTAGGATGATTTTACAATAAATATGAAATTTAGATGCCTCTTTTGGTTACAAAATTCCACTGTTATTTTTTAATTAATCAGCACCAATAAAGCACAAGATCTCAAAAACAGCATTTGGGGGAAATACTGGTGAACAAACATATTATGCAAATCCAAAACAAAGCAAAAAAAAAAGGTTTTTTGTCACTTTTCTCCTCTTTTAAAGATTGATTATGATAAAATAATAATTTTTTAAGGGATTTATGCATTAATTATTATGAAATATAGTATAAGGTACAAATTAATGATTTTTCTAAATAATAAATGTATGAAAAAAATAAATTCGATCCCTATCACTTTAGAGGACAGCTGCTGACCCCCAGTCTTATGGATGAACCTAAATACATGTTAAAGATAAAAATTACCCTGAAAATTATACAAAAATGTTTTTTGGTCTATTTTAAAATCTTGATTTTGAGGATGATGACCTTTAAGATGCCCCTATTGGTGGTGATGGTGAGCCAAATGTTATCAAAGTGCATGTCCATGATGACAACTTATATATTAAACTATGATCTAATTTTTGTAGTTATAGCATCCTCAAGCCCAGCATTATTAAAAAGAAAAGAATTGCAATTTTATTTACTTCAATTCATAAGGTGAATACTGTAGTTTTTAGAAGATGGTTATATTTCTTGTCGGAAGGCTCCATTGGAGGCTGCTATGACTACAAAAAATGGTACATAGGTTAATAGACAAGTTGTTGTAATGGGCATGTACTTAGATAACATTTGGCTCACCATCACCACCAACAGGAGCATCTGAAAGGTCATCATCCTCAAAATCAAGATTTTAAAATGAATTTTTTTAACACATAAAAAAACATTTTTGTATACTTAACTTTTCAGGGTAATTTTTATCTTTAACATGTATTTAGGTTCATCCATAAGACTGGGGGTCAGCAGCTGTCCTCTAAAGTGATAGGGATCGAATTTATTTTTTTCAATCATTTCTTATTTAGAAAAAATATTATTTTATCATAATCAATCTTTAAAAGAGGAAAAAAGTGCCCAAAAACTTTTTTTTGTTGCTTTGTTTTGGATTTGCATAATATATTTGTTCACCAGTATTACCCCCAAATGCTGTTTTTGAGATCTTGTGCTTTATTGGTGCTGATTAATTAAAAAATAACAGTGGAATTTTGTAACCAAAAGAGGCATCTACATTTCATATTTATTGTAAAATCATCCTAAATGAATAATAAAGCTGCTATTTTGAAAATTCAGATTTGCATAATATGTTTGTTCGGGGTTTACAATAAATAACAAACAATTAGACATCACTTAATTAGTCGCCATGCTGTTTTTTGATAATAGAAGCTATATAGATTGCTTATATCACAAGAATACGATTCAAGTCTTGATATTTTTAAAACTACATGGTAGTAACTTTGTAGTTCACTAAATTCAAGTTAAAATGCATTTCGTGCAACTACCCCTTTTTTATAATACGATGCGATAAATAACTATTCTCGGCTCGTAATTTGTGTTTATTAATATATTGTTTTATTTTCAGGGAGACTGAATAAACTGATCGGAAACTTAAAGAAAAATTATTTTTAATGGTTCAAACCTATTAAGTATCAAAATAAATCATTGTCTCCAACCTGTCGAAAATAATTAAAGTTATTTTGATTAGGTATAATTTTATCTTATAAAGATCTTTAATGAAAGATCTATAAATATATTCTATTTTCTCTTTATTTGAGAAATATTATCCAAGAGCTTATTATTGTGATATTTTGTTTTTATGTATCATCCAGTCTGTTTTATTTAGAGTAATTTTAACAAGAACTAGTATGTTATAAGCAGTGCAGCAACAAGTTTAAGATTAAAACGAAAATTATAGCATTATTAAAAGAATGCACCAAAAATTGCAGAGAGAGAAAGGACAATGTGCTGTTTATTACACTAGACTCAAAAGTTTTGTAATAACGTTTTCTTATTAGTTGGCTTAACAACCTTGGAGACATTTATTAAATTTTGATTTGATGGTTCAAACGTTTTAAACACTAATTTTAATCTACACAAGGGGTAATTTTGTGTATCATCATTTGGGGATGTACACCATTTTATCGGCTATTGTCTTATCCCTTTAGATCCCTGAATAACTTAATAGAGACATATCAAATTACAGATTTGTCGGACGTATAAACGGACATACTCTATAGTTATAGAGTAAATGCGCTACTAAAGAATTATTTATATAATACATTAGTTTTAACTAAGCATCGTACTTATTATACATACATTTTAATCAAATATATCAAGTCATAATCATTATATAAATATATAAGAAATATTATAACAATTATAAAATTTAAGAATTCTTAATGAGTAGAAATGTATTTAATCAAAATTAAATCTATTATAATGCAGACAAATTTACATAGCAAATTTATCTTAATCCATTACAGAAAAACAATGAAAAAATTATTTGGCAGCAAAAGTTCTTCTCAAGGAAATGAGGAAAAAAGCGGAGTAGGAGGGTCAGCTCCCCCTCCGGCCCCACATGGTTACAGCGCTCCACCCCCAGTAGAGGGGAGTGTGGGTTACGGAGCTCCACCTCCTTATTCCTTCTCTCCACAGGATGCATTTGGGGGCGGGGCATCCAGTGCCCCTCCCCCAGAATTTCAGGTAGCACATTTTTAAATAATTCTAAAAAGTAAAGATTATACCATCAAAAAATGCGAAGCTAAAACTGTTTTTTTTTTATAAAAGCAATGCTTAAATTATTACTTCTTGCTTTTAGTAAGCTTCTTTACACTTTTTTATGGTGTTTTTAGAATTAACTTTTTAAAGGAGGGTTTTTTAATGCAACTATCTCGTAATCAGTGAGCAAATGGCACTTACAATTCGAATTTCGAACTGAAATTTTGCATGAGTAATCCTTGGTAGGTCTATTTTCCCTAAATCGAACAAAAAGTTGAAAAAGTAGCGGCTAACGGCTCAGCCGTTTAGCCGTTTTTTTTGGCTATTTTTAGGGTAAATTTGCCATAAATTATGTAGGAATCAACTTTTTAAAACATGTTTTTGCTTTAAATCATGTGAAATGATACAAAAAAAAAACATTTTTAGATTTCTAGTACCAGCAACTAGCGGCTAGAACAGTTTTAAAACGTTTTGGAGCAGCATAGAGTATTATGTGAAGATAGGTTTCGTGATGATTTCCCTTGAAAATAGTTTTAAAAATGGCTTAACTGCTGAGCGGCCAGCCGTTAGCCGTTACTTTTCCAACTTTTTGTTCAATTTAGGGAAAATAGACCTACCAAGGATTACTTATGCGAAATTCCAGATAAAAATTCGAATTCTAAGTACCATTTGCTCACTGATTACGAGATGGTTGCATTAACCCCCCACCCCCCCTTATTAAAAGGGTATTTTTTAGCAACAAACTATATAGGTAGTAAAATGATAAATTTAAATGATTTAGGCATATGATCCGCCACCAGCTTATAGTGAACAAATTTCTGAGGGATCTTCAGCTACTGTTCAATATGGAGGTAACTTTAACCAATCCGTAGAAAGATTGGATTGGTAACTTATGCGTTTTAGTTTCTTCCTATCGATTTAAACACTGTTTCCTGTAAAATTTGGTGTAAAGTTCAAAAAAAGCTTTTTTCATATTTAAATTCAGGTAAAATATTGGAAATGGTCATTTACTCCGGCTATTAAGTAACCTAGGACCAATACGAAACTTCCCTACACATTGCGGAGAGATTGTCAACTTTTTGAAAACTTACTTCACTTGAACTTTACACTTTATTAGATACTAGCGGCTTCGCCCCTAGCCTCCAGGGGCTTTGCCCCAAGAGGTGATAAAAAGATTAATATTTATTGTTTTAAGTGAGAGAATGTTGCTATTCTTTCATTCAAAATAAATGCTGGAATAAAAAATAATAAAAAGGGCAGCCTGCGGAAGCCTGTACCAGAGCAAAATAAAAAATAAGGGGGGGATTTTTTTGTTTTTGGGGGGGTTAGGGGTGTCCCACCCCCCAAGAAAATAGCTTAAAACCACCACAGGACCAATAGGTATATACCCTCAAGAGTAGAATCCGATCGGTTCAGTGGTTACCGAGATCTTAAGCTTCAGACGGACAGACAGACAGACATCGTACTACTTTGTATTATTGATTAGCGGTAGGGTTGGGCCGGATATACGGCCATTTTCAATATCCAGCCGGATACCGGGAATTGAAACTATCCGGATACCGGATATCCGACTGATTTCTCATGCTGGATATCCGGTTATCCGGCCGGATATTGAACGTTGGCCAGATATCCGGCACAACCCTAATTAGCGGTTACGCCCCTTGAGGCCTTTAGGGACATTTAAAATGTTTTTTTTTCAAATCTATGTTAAGATCAGCTGTTTACCAAAAAAAATTCGGTCGCTTGATGGGGGTAGTTATATTTTATTGTTTTTTTGCCATTTTTCTCTTGGTAGGGTGGTGGTAGCCTCCCCCAAAATAGCTATATATAACTTTCCAGGACCTATGAGAAGCTACACTGTAAAGGAAACCCATATCGGTTCGGCGCGGTTGTTAGTGAGATCCTTTGGTACAGACACAAAGAAAGACAGAGATCCTGTTACTTTTATATAAGGATAATTTTACATTTTTTCTTTCACAGGGTGTATAGAACAGCAGATGTATCAGCAGAAGTATCTGCACCAGCACGCAGCTCAGCATGGCCAGGCAAATGCTCCCCTGCCCCCACCAGGAGTTGTTGTACACGCTGAGTTTGATAAATATGCCAGGTTTTATTTATTTTTATTAATAGCTGTTTTAAGAAACATATAAAATTCTTTAAAGTGGAGAAATATGTCATATGTAGTGATTTATTGCCAATAATTTTATTGTTAAGGTTTACGAAGACTGCACCCCCCTCAATTCCTCCTCCTCCACCTGGAGTTAAACCAACGGCTGCACAGGTATATTTAATCACACATTAAGTTTGGTGGGGGTCAAACTTTTCGTAGGAGTCGCTATTGAGTGTGGAGGGTGGTATTTGTTGTTACTTTTAACTTAATAGGTATACTAGCAATACTTTGTTTTGTTTTTTTTCACTTTTAATTTTAGAGATAATTGAATGAAACCTTCGCTTATGATATTGTACCTTGTTGTTCTAGGAATCGTTATTCCAAATATCAGACAAATATGATAATTTATCAAAAAAGTTCAGCATGTTAGAATAAACGGGTGTAGTCCCTTTCGTGGCAACACTCCTTAAGGGGCGATTCGTCGTATTTTCAAAATGGCTTTTAATAGGCTATGTTAGGTTATATTGGGTTAGGTGATTGCCCCGCAGGGTTAGAGGCCCCCCGCAGGAGCTAGAAATAGGAGAGAAGCTACTTTGAAAATACGAAGAAACGCCCCTTAAGGGGCGTTGCCACGAAAGGGACTATAGGTATGATTTAACAGTTTTAATAACTAATGGACATAATCTTTTATTTTAGTTGGCTGCTATGCACGGTGGAACAGTTGTCATGACACAAAAGAAAGGAACTTTCTTCTAGAATGGGAAAAATACTTTTATTCAAATATACTCAAGTAAGCTATCACTAAAAGTTGGAATGGTATCCAAAGTTTTATAGTTATACTTTTCTTATTCCTTGTCTTACAGAATACAGTACTTTTATCATTTGAGATGTGCAACTATTTCACGTCCAATGTTTTATCCCTTAAAATCCCTTCTTGTAGCTTGAAGTACTATAGTAGCACAAAATCTCATCTTCATAAATAAAGAAGCTACTCTCTATAATTTACTTTGTCTGTCCGTCCGTCTGTGTCGCTATGGGGGAAATGAAATTTTCTCGGCTACTATTTAGGATAGACTACTAATATTTTTGTTGAATATACCCCTTACCAAAGAGCATTCAACTAACTTTATCGGTCTTGCTAGAAAGTACTTAAATATTTTTCTTTGAAAGGTTTCGTGATTTTTTCTATTGTTTATTATTTACATATTTTACCACTTTTGTCTTTTATGACCTCTGAAAATCTGCCTTGTAACTTATTTTGTCCGTTTGTTCATCCATTGATATTTGTTTTCTGAATTATTTTGTTGTAATCGGTGTTTTTCTTTTAGGATTTGATGACATCGAAACCATTATCAAATATCTACAACTAGCGGCTACGCCCCTAGAGGCCTCTAGTGGCACTTTAAATGTTTTTGTTTGTTAAAGTCTCTATGATAATTCTTTACGTACGATACCTCTTTATGTTACGTTGAAGTCTCCCATATATTAAAAAAAATTCGATTTTTTTGTCATTTCTCTTGGGAGGGTGGTGGTACCCTCCCCCAAAATAGTTATAAACCCTCCCGGGACCCATGGGAATCTACCCTGTTAAGGAGAACCCGATCGGTTCAGCGGTTAGCGAGATCCTTCGGTACAGACATACAGACAAACAAACATCCTGTTACTTTAGTATAAGGATTTCAAATCACATTACTCCTCTTATCCAATATCAATGTATCCTTATATAATAGTAAAGTAACAGGATGTTTGTCTTTCTATTTTTCTGTAACTTAAGGTTTCTCTATCAGCTTTACCAAAAGGTTACTCCTTTACAGTAAAGCTTCTTATAGGTCCAGGGAAGGATCATAATAATCTAATTTTAGGAGATAAATGCCATTGGAAAAAAATATATCCCTAAAAAATTTTTAAAAATTGAAAGTTGAGGATCTCTCAGGTGCCCCTAGAGGCCTCTAGGGGGCGTAGCAGCTAGTATATATTACTATATTTGTTTTTAAAATTTATAAGCCTTGGATATTATTACAGATTTTTTTGTTATAGCAAAAGACTTTTTAAATTTTTTTGCTGCTTTAAATCTGTTTTCTATTTGTATAAAACAAATTTAATGCAAATTTTAAATTACTTTTCATGACTAAAATATTTGTGATGTTTGTTTAGTCAGAATTTTTATTTTGTTTGCAGATAAAGTGCAAAGTTTTAAAAAGATAATTTGTATATTAAAAAATTGTTTTTTTTTATTTAAGGAAGAAGTTCAAACAATTATTATTAATACTCCTACTGAAAAAACTAAAAATATTTTGCTGATATATTTTTACAAATGTATTTTATCTTATTGATATATATATTTAATCACCTATTAAATACATTCCAATTTCTTAATCATTTAAAATTTCCAGTTATATATATAGCCCACAACTGAATTCATTCCAAAATTTTAGCTGTTTTTGCGGAGCTACATTAGTATTTAATAACTACGACTGATCCCAAAATTAAGTTAAAATTATGCATTATTTTGATTTAGTTTAGTTATTGTTTACAGTTGAATACTTAAACTTATCCTCAAGTGTTCAGGATTTAAAACAGTTTTGGTCATCTAGTCTCAACATATTTAAAAATATAATATCTATTTCCAGAGTGGCTTCACAACCGATTAATTCGCTGGATTAGAACTGGTTCTCAGCCATACTGAAAAATTATGTATAGCATCGTATTACAGTCAATTTCTTACTTATATTTAAATAAAAATAATAGAATTAATACATGATTTGTTGCCCGGGTCACCGACGTTTTAATCTTGTTAATTTTCATCTTAATATCAGCGGAAAACTGTCTTTAATACTATTTAAACTAAATTTAAATGTACGATTGTGATTCTTACTAAATTTGCACATATTTATGATTTAATTATTGCTATATTATTCACAAAAATATATATAAATATATTAATGCATTTATTTTTGATTAGTGTGTAAACTTTTCTATCTTTAGGTCTTGTCCGTTTGCCTGTAGTAAAGAGCTTTGCTTCTAATGTCGTCAAAATTGTTCTATTTCTTTCAAACCTTGCATTAAGAATTTCCTAGGACGTTTAGTTAACTTTTAATAGTTAATATGAAGGATCCTAAATCTGAGCCTTTTTAGAAACAAATAAAAACAAGGATGACAACATCCATAAAAGCGAAGCCCTGAAACGGTAGGACAAATGGACATTAACACTTGTATAGTGTCAAAACTGAAAAATCAGAATATAAATAAAAGAGTCAAAGCTAAATTGTGAGTAAATTTGTTAAAATTCTTGATACATGATAATGTTTATGGACATACTTACATTTTTAGGACTTATTCAGCTTATTCCAACAATGCAATTAATTCGGAAGAAAATCACGAAACCTATACGTGTTTTTCAGCTGTCGTTGGGGGGCAACACATCGTAAAATTGACGACCTCTCCATTTGCCCCCCAAATATTATTTTATTTTTATTTTCCTTGTTGGTTATACCTTATACCTGGACTTGATTATAGAGTTGCTTTGCTTATAATATTGTACTTTGTTGTCCTAGAAATCAGTATACCAAAAATCAGATCATTCGGATAATTAGATCACATAAAAATTAGTTGCTAAAAATGTAAAAATCAACCTGTTTAAAATGGACGTACGGACATTCTGGTAATGATTATAGAGTTGCTACGCTTTCTACATCGTACCTGACTACTGCAGGAATCACCATGCAAAATTTGAAATCGATTGGACAATTCTAACATGCCTAAATTAATGAAAAAAGCTATCCATCTCAGACGTACGGACGGACCGACCCTAATTATAGAAAAGCTTCGCTTTTAAAAATATTTAGGACCATTTTGTTAGATACCTCCATTTTTTTATAGCTTTCTCGGACATGGTTTGTAATCCTTGTTCTTCACAAATAAGAGCTGTCCAGCCTTTCTGTAAAAAGATGTTATTTTATGTACTAGCGGCTTCGCAGGTGATCAATAAAAAAAATTTGGCGAAATTCGTAAAAAGAACCAAGAAAATCTTCAGCAAAAAAAAGGACCAAGGAAATCTTCAGCCAAAAAAAAAATGGGGGGGGGGGTTGCCCGGTTGGGGATGTCCCACCCCCCTAAGAAAATAGCCTAAAACCACCACAGGACCAGTAGGTATATTCCCTGAAGAGTAGAATCCGATCGGTTCAGTGGTTCCCGAGATCTTAAGGGACGGACAGACATCATTCTACTTTGTATTATAGATTGTCTAATTTTTTTATGTATTTTGTCTAATTGACTTATTAACCGTTTTTCACGTTTTTCAAAGGCATTTACTTTCAAAAACCTACTATTATTACTTACTGGCTACATCTTTTCACTGTATCTATAATACAAAGTAGAACGATGTCTGTCCGTCTGTCTGTCTGTCTGTCCGTCTGTCTGTCCGTCTGAAGCTTAAGATCTCAGTAACCACTGAACCGATTGGGCTCTACTCTTCAGGGAATATACCTACTGGTCCTGTGATGGTTTTAAGCTATTTTCTTGGGGGGTGGGACACCCCCAACTCCCCAAAAAATGAAAAATACCCCCCCCCCCAAAAAAAAAAAAAAATTTTTACTTTTCTTTTTAAATCTAAAATACAAAAAATTAGGTTGATCAAACCTCTTGGGGCAAAGCCCCTAGAGGCTAGGGGCGAAGCCGCTAGTTTACTATATAATACTACATATGTTAGTATTCTTTTCATTATTTATTCAAGTATTTTTTTAAAGCAATATTTGTTAAACACAAAGTTACGCTATCTTTCTTTTTATCGGTCATATCTCGACTATCCCCCCTTTTAATTACCGCAACCCCCCTACCCTCTGTCAAAAAAAGCAGGGAACATAAAGCACGGAGCGCCCAATATTAGGCCAACGCATTTTGCGGTCTCTGCCCACTACTAACTTAAACTACTTTTGCGCTCTTGAATATGGAGATTTTTTTGCGCTGGTTCGGTCAAAGACAGCTCTTCTAAGGCCCTAAATTACTTATATCTAAAATGTAAAAAACATAATTAGATTTTAAAATATACTGATTTATGTATTAAATACTTCTTTCGTTCATTAACTTATATTTTGATAATTAGTTAGTTCAAACTAGTAATGCCAAAACTTTCCAATCAACAATTTTATAATGTAAAATGGTTAATTTTGTATATTAATATTGGGAATGTACGATTTACAACCATGTACTTTAATCATTCCTAAAGGCAGTGGCGTGCAAAGCACTTTGTCTAGGGGGGGGGGGGGGCATTTTGAAGATTTTGTAAAATTTTACCCCCCCCTAAATCAAAGTGCCCCGGGGGGGCATTTTGATTATATTTACTAATTTTAAGTAAGGGCGTTTTAAGGGGTGGGATTATTTGATTATGGGCCTCCTAGTCCTTATCCCTTCTTCCCCATCCCTATTTCCCATTTATATCCCCCATCTCTCCCCCCCCCCCATCTCTTCTCCCCCATCCCTTCTCCCCACCCTGCAATGACCGAAGGGAAGGGAGCTAGAAAGCATCTTCGAAAAAATAGTACAGAAGATAAATTAACCTTTCCCCACCACAAAACATTTTTAATGGGTGGAAGGGTCGCTAGGGGGGGGGGCGATTGCCCCAAATGCCCCCTTCGGTTCGCACGCCACTGCCTAAAGGTCCCAGACTTTTTGGACAAAAATTCTTTATAAACATTTGAAAAATAACAGAAAAAAGCTTAATATGGCCGGATATACTTACTTTTTAGGACTTGATCATAAAGATGCTTTGGTTAAACCATTATGCCAAATGGTCTTTATAATAAAAAAAATTCTCAGAAAAGTTTGAAGTCGATGGGACAATTCTGACATGTCTAAATTAACAATAAGAGCTAAACGTTATGGACGGACCGACCTCAAATTTTTCAAAAAGCTATCTAAGAAAAGCTTACACAAAAAAATCACGGCCGGCGAATCGTAAAATATCCTTAGAATAACGGGTTTGTGAGTAAATATGCCCGTATGCACCAAAAATTTCTTTCTCTCAAAAGTTTCTTGTAAAAATTGAAGCTTCGGTCAGTTGTCCTTTGGGCGTTGAAGAGTGTAGGCACTGAAAAATTGTTAAAATTTTAGTGAAATTATTTGGGAATAGTTCCTTTCATGGCAACGCCCCTTAAGGGGCGATTCGTCGTATTTTTAAAATGGCTTTTTATAGGTTATTTTATGTTAGGTTATATTTGGTTAGGTGATTGCCCCGCAGGGTTAGAGCCCCCCCGCAGGGGCTAGAAATAGGAGAAAAGCTACTGTGAAAAATACGAAGAATAGCCCCGTAAGGTGCATTGCCACGAAAGAGGCTATACCCAATTATTTTTTGATGTAATGTTGTATTTTAATTTAAATAATGAGTAGGGTAGGTATTATTCAAACCAAATTTAATATGAATTATCATATTTTTAAAATTTGTTAAGTATAAAAATTTAATCGTAAAATCATTCTTTTTATATCTAAGTTTAGTTTCAAGGTATTAATAAAAAAACAGTGCTTGTATTTTAAAAGGAAAAATGTAAATAATTTATATATTTTTTTTATATTGGTTGATACAAACTAGCAGTGTTAACATTTCCAAGTTAATCTTGATCTACAGAAGGGACATTTTTTGTTTGGAAAGGTAAAAAACCCTTTATCCCCGCCCTCTTGAACGTCTATGGATAGAGTACATCAGTTTATCGTCCATTGTCTTATCCCTTAAGATCCCTGGCTATACACCTACTTTTTTCATGATATGAATAGCTATCATTTTCCTCCTTCTAAGTACTGGCCACCAAAAAAGGCGTTTTCAGACGACAAAATTTTTAATGTTTTTTTTATAAAAGCAACATAATGTTAGTCTGTCTTAAAATCTCGCTTACTGCTCGAACGTTTTGGTTTTCCTTTTCAATGAAGCTTGTATAGGTCAGAGAAGGTTAATAACTAATTTGTATAGGTACTTTTTCATTCTGAAAAAAAATGGAGGCTCGACTTATCCCCTTCCGTTTTTATTGAGTGCCCCCAGAGGCCTATATGGCTTATTGCTAATCTAAAAAAAGGTAGTAGACTGAATAAATTAAAATTTTTTTTTAGTTAAAATCTTTAAACAGCTAACCGATATAACTACAATATTCATAAAGGCTTCATATAGTTCCTAAACAGTCCTTAAAATATAGTAAAAATATAAAACTTTTTTTGTTTTAATCAATTGTATAAGCATGTTATGTAAGTGCTTATTGCAAAGAGATTTTATTCAAACAAGGATGACATCATCCATAAAAGCTAAGCTCTGAAACGGTAGGACAAACGAACATTAACACTTGAAGAGTGTTTGAACTTAATAATCAGGATATAAACGTAGAAAAGTCGAAACAAAATTGAAAGTAAAAGATAATGTTTAAGGAAATAAAAAGGTTAAAATGGACGTACTGAAATTCTGATAACAATTACAGAGTGGCTACGCTTTCTAAATTATACCTTTCTGTTATAGGAATCATCATGCAAAGTTTGAAATCGATAGGACAATTCTAACATGTCTAAATTAACGAAAAAAGCTAAAAATTTCCAGATAGACGTACGGACCTACCTCAATTATAGAAAACCTTCGCCTTTAAAAATTGTAAAATACAATTGCTGAATATTATCTTTTAAAAGTTGACCCTTGTCTGAACTTTTATATCAACCCTTTAATTCTAGATACAGTAATTACATGGACTAAATTATACACTCATATATACACAGGGATCTAAAGGGATAAGACAATGGCCGATAAATTTATGTTCATCCACAATGATGGTAAATAAAATTACCCCTTCTGTAGACTACCAATTAATGGTTAAACCAACTACTAAAAAGTCTCCAAAGTTGTTAACCCAACGAATAAGAAAACGTTATTATAAAACTTTGGGGGTTAGTGTTATAAACAGCCCAATGTCCCCTCTCTCACTGCAGATTTTTACCATTTCAGGGATAGATTAATGGATGATAAATCAATCTATTACTCAAAGTTTTATTTACTACACAATTAGCTTTTATAAGTATATGCTGAGCTGTGCAAATGAAAGCACTAGGTAGATGGAATGAAATATAATTCTAATGAGCATTCAATAGACATGTTATACGTTTTACTTTGCCATTCAGAACAAACATTCAGAATTATGACCAAAATTTAGTATAACCAACAAAAACTTATATCTTTATTGTAGTCTTTAGAGGGACAGCGAAATATTTCTTTATATCTATTTACCCATCCCTTTTTTCTTAATTAAACATAGACGTTTGATAGACCTAAGGTGGATTCTTTTTAAAAAATTGCACCACTAATCGCTTAGTGGGGCAAAATTGTTTTCGTGAAAAATCCTCCAAAATCACATAAAAAATCTACAAAATTAAATAAAATCTTATGTTCATAACCCTTCTATGATTTTGTCTAATTTTTGTAGATTTAAACAAAATTTTTGGTGGATTTTTCACGAAAACAATTTTGACCCACTAAGCGATTAGTGGGGCAAATCTTTTTTAAGAATCCACCTCTGGAATTTGCGGATATAATTTAGTTATAGCGTGTCTGTCTATCTGTCTTACTATTCTAATATTTAAAATAGTAAGTCGTTTGTCTGAATCTTAAGATTTCAATAACTACTGAACCGATTGAGTTATCCATTTTATGGAAGCTTCTCATACGTACCAGTACGGTTTTAGACAATTTGATTTTTAGATTTGAGTCTTTTAATATTTTCTGTTTCTAACACCTTTATTTAAATACAGAGCTCCTAAAAGCTAGGGGTGCAGACCATAGTTTTAATACATAGTAATACGATGTCTGTTTATCCGTTCGTTTAGATCTCTAATTCAGATGAATATATTATATCGTGGTTCCCAAATTTTTTTCTTGGATTTGAATTTGCTCAACATCTATTTCTAAATAAATGCTTACCTCAACAAAATATTAAAACATCACAAGATATAATGGAAACAGAAAGCTTTAGAACAACTTTTGAAGTAAGTATGGCTTCGAAGACAAAGCTATACTGAAAAATCATGTATCGTATCGAATTATAATCAATGTTTTCTAACAATAAAATGAAAGTTTTGTTGACAATTTTTTATTTTACCGAGAAAATCAGTTTGTAATACAATGCGATAATGAATTATTCATATCCCCCTTTGAAGACTTGAATTATTTAGAATTTTTTATTGGCCTATAATTCATTGAATTTTTATAGACTTAATTCATATTATTTGACCAAAACACCAAACTAAAATGTAAAATACGTTTTAAAGTTAAAATATGAAAATCAAAGGCTTTCTTCATCAAAATCTACTGTTATTTGTGTTACAAAAGAACTCTAGATATCCATCTTGTATATCAGAATATGATTATAATGTTCTTAAATGGACAGCACTATCATTATCACGTTAAAGTTTAAAGTATTACCAAAGTAAGGGGGTGGAAAAACTGTAACTGGAAGATGATTAAAGTCCTCAACAGATTATGACGTCATACGATAGGATAGCCAATGAGAGGCCAGTATACACTGTAGTTGACCAATGGTAAAATTTATGCTGGCCTCTCATTAGTTATTTTATCATATGACGTCATATTCTGTTAAGGGACTTTAATCATCTTCTATCGTAGTTTTAAGCTTTTCGTTAGCGGTTTATCTTAAAATAAACAAAAACAAGGATGACAACATTCATAAAAGCGAAGCACTGAAACGGTGGGACAAACGAACATTAACACTTGTATAGTGTCTGAACTGAATAATCAGAATATAAAAGTATCGAAAGAGTCGAAGCAAAATTTAAGTAAATTTGTTGGAAAACTGCTTGATACAGGATAATGTTTATGGAAATACTTACATTTTTAGGACTTGATTATAGAGTTGATTCGCTTATACTATTGTTCTTGGTTGTCCCAGGAATCAATATACCAAAAATCAGATCAAACGGATAATTAGATCACATAAAAATTTGTTGTTAAAAAAGTAGAAAAATCAACATGTTTAAAATGGACGTACGGACATTCTGGTAATCAGGAATCATCATGCAAAATTTGAAATCGATAGGACAATTCTAACATGCCTAAATTAGTGAATAAAAGCTATCTTTCTCGGACGGACGGACGGACCGACCCTAATTATAGAAAAGCTTCGCTTTAAAAAACATTAATTTAATTTTCTTTCAACGCATTTTCCAGTGTGGCTTAATACCGATTAATATCCGATGGATTGAAACAAGTTCTGAGCTATACTGAAAAATCACGTATCGTGTTAAAGACAATTGACATTGAATGATAAAATAAAAATCATAAAATTGATACCAGTTTTGAATGCCCGGGCCTTCGACCTCTCGGGGACAACAAATCTAATTGCTTCTTTATCAACAATAGCTTTTAAGGATGGGGAACGTGAGTTATAGAGTATATAGAATCAGTGATCTAAAGAGATAATATAATGGCTGAAAAATTTATGTAAAAAAATTACCCCATATGTAGATTACAATTAGTTGTTGAAAGGTTTTGACACTCAACTAAATTAACCATCCAATCAAAATTCAACGTTCCCAAATTTTTTTCATCAACGAATAAGAAACTATAATATATAAACTTTGGGGACTAGTGTAATAAAGAGCCCCTTCCTCCCTGGAGTAGAATACATTGGTCGAGAGAATCTTAAGAAAAGAAAAAATCAATCTTAAACAGCAGGTGATTAAGACCAATTTCTCCATAAGCTATACAAACAAACAGAGTTATAGAGAAGAATCCCTATTAAGGTAGACCATGTTCAAAATTGATGCCGTTTTGGCAGAAAATATGAAAAAAGTATAAAAAAAATCAGGAAATTTGAGAAAATTGAAGCAAAAATGAAAGCAGATGAAGGTTTCTCTTTTAAAAAAGTTGAAAAGTATTCAAGTTTAAAATCCTGTTTTTTGGTCACTTTTTTTATAAACTCTTGGACACAGGAGGCATTTTTCCAATGCAATGGTGGGTATTTCCCAACCCACAGGAAAATAGCTTAAAACCATGACCAGTTGGGATTTTCTCTGAAAAGCTGAGCCCAATAGGCAAGAGCTGCACAGACGGACAGACAAACATTATTCTACTTTATAATATAGACTACACAAGGACAAAACAATGTATAGACTAGATGTGCTTATGTCAAAAGACTTTTCACTGAAAATTTCAGTTATCTTCAATAGCATCCGAGATAATCACATTTCCCCCATTGCGTTACTGACTGACTGACGGACAGACAAATATATAGAGAAGGTTCTCTTTAAAACAAGGATGACAACATACATGCAAGCGAAGCACTGAAATGATAAGACAAAAGGACATTAACACTAATAGTTATTTCTCGCATCGTATTATAAACAGATTTCCGCGGATATAGAATGTACAATTATAAGATTAAAACCGGTTTTTAGCCCCGAGGTGCCGACGGCACGGGTAAAAAAAACTGGCTTTAATCTTATGATTGTACATTTTTATATTCGTAGAAAGCTGGATATAATACGATGCTAGACATAGTTTTTTCGTATGGATGAGAACCGGTTCCTATCCACCAGATTCGAATGAATACGAGAAAATCACTTATAAATCAAAATGTTTCAAATGGACTTACTGTTATAGAGTTGTTATTCTTTCTAAATTTTATCTTACTGTTATAGGAATCATCATACACAGTTTGAAATCGATAGGACAATTCTAACATGTCTAAATTAACGAAAATAGCTAACCGTTATGGACGGACGGACCAGCCCTAATTATAAAAAAAACCCTCAGATTTAAAAGAAATGAGCAAAGGGAATGAGAACTGAGTTGAACAAAATTGAAACAACCCAAATATTTGACTGATATTTGAAAGCAGAAAATATTTGTTAATATGAAGTAATATTGCAGGAATAAAGAAATAGTTATTTGTCGCATTGTATTATAAATAGTTTTTGCGGATATAAAAATGTACAAATTATCAAATTAAAATCATTTTTTTAACCTCTAGACGCCTTCGGCATTGGTTTAAAAATGTTTTTTTTTGTCTTATGATAGTACATTATTATATTCGTAGAAAACTGGATAAAATATGATGCTATACATAATTTTTCAGTATGGCTGAGAACCAATCTAATCTAGCCAATATTAATCGGTTTCGAAGCCATACTGGAAAATATAATTTTACAATTTATTTGGAGATATACAATTTTCTCGGCTTCTATATGAAATTGGATTCTAAAATCTCTTTAGAAAATGTTTTGATTAAAACGCTTTTAACTTATTTTGTCAGTTTTTTTTATTTTTAACAAAATAGTTTATATTTTTCTGATTAAAATAAAAAAAAACATAAAATTAATTTCATTGGCTCCAAGTGGAATTAGTCTTTTATTTTTTTTCATTTTACTAACCACTGAAAGCTGTCTATAATACGATGCGATTAAATGACAATTACCTTCTCCTTTACCCCTGAGAAAACCTTCTTTGCCCTGAAGAAATTTGTTATATTGACCAATTTTAACATGCTTTTTATCAAACTTTTCATACTCATGGTAAAAAATAAATTTACCTAAATTTCAACAAAAAATGGATATTTAACATTTTTTCACGCTTTATGATAAACTGGCGGATTCGCCCCTAGCCTCTAGTGGCTTTGCCCCAAGAGATGACAAAAAAAATTGGGGGGAATTTTTTGGTTTTTGAGGGGGTTGGGGCTGAAGAGTAGAATCCGATCGGTTCTGTGGTTACTAAGATCTTAAGCTTCAGACGGACGGACAGACAGACTTTAAGCTAATTTGTGTTATAGATTATTCTTTTTTTTGTAAGGACATTTCATTCAAATATTGGTACCGAAGATACTTTATAATACAAATAATTTTTTCTGTACGCCTGCACGTGAATACTTTTGTAAAGATTTCCTAACCCAATACGCATCCAGTATGTAATTTACTTTTTCTGTCCGTCTGTCTATCATGCTACAAAAAATTAATACTAAAAATAATATAGAAATAAGTGAGAAAGGTTTCGTGATTTTAACAAATGCTCTGGAGATGCGACCCTCAATTTTCAAATTCTTTGAACGTACATATGAGACTTTTACAGAAATGCTTCGCATCCACAACTATCTATCTATGCTTGATATAAAGTCAACACTTTATAGAGCATATTATGAATATTTGATTGACACGTGCCCTGCAATTATCTAGTAGCACTCAGGGGCAAGACACAATTACTTTAGCTAGGCCCAAGGCATTATTTGTATTAATTTATGCATTCATAGGCCTATCTTTACCTATATGACACCATATATGGGTAACGCTAGCCTATTCATGGTAATCTGTATGTGATTTGCTAATAGTATATGTTTATTAAAGATATTATGTTTATAGTTAATGTAATCATATAAACAACCAGTACACATATGTATGCCTACAACCATGCCTGATTTACGTCACATATTAACACACAGATATTTAATTGCACAGACAAACACTAAAATCCTGGTCCAGAGCTAATGTTATAGCATGTACCTCTTGAATTTATTCAGTTATTTATTAACTCTCCTACCATCAACTTCTCTTTCTGGCTTTAAAAGGTAATGACTTAGTTGTTTGGCATGCATTGTAGTTTAAATTTAGGCCCCTTAGTACTTAGCATGAATTGAGCTCAGGCTTTATGTTAGAATCCTAACACTTAGCACAATTCACTGCTTGGGACTTAGGGCACATTTCTGTCCTACTCTACTTATAATTTTAACACTTATCCTGTAAATATTTTCATACTTAACTTATGCACTTGTAATATAAATACACTTTATAAAAACATTTTCCTTCCTTAATATTTAATACGCTTATATAATTCTGATCGAATATCAAAACCAACCATTTATTCTTAGGTTAAAGCAACATAATACCTCGCGTGGGTCTTTTGTTGAGCTTCCACCAGCTCAACCAAATTCGTATTATACTTGTGGGAATAGAGGGTTAAGCATTCTAAACAAACGAACCGACGATGAGAATGTCTATGTGTATTGCATTAAAATTAGGTTTTAGTAGTACTCATAGAAGAGCGGTCTCCATACCTAAATATGGACAAACGCCCCATTCGCACACACAATGGTGCAACTTACCGGTTGTATCTTAAAAAAAAAAAAAAAATTTTTACGTCATAAATTTTTTTTCTCTTTTTTTCTTACCGTACCCGAACCGCCTAAGGCAGGTATTTTTACCAAAATCGAATAATTGTAGTTATGGCAAAATCGGATTTTCCAAAACCTGTGTAACTATTTGAGAGCAAGGTTAGGACTATGAGGCGTTTGAAGAGATAGGGACTGAAAGGCACGACACAAATGCAATTGAGAGCCTCGTGTACGAGCAGTTGCACTAGCTGACACTCTAGAGGCCCTAGAGAATGCTAGCATATTTGTAACCATTGGTCGCCGCCCTATAAGGACACTCGCACTGGTTGACACTCTAGAGGCCCTAGAGAATACCAGCACACCGGCACCTCCATGTCCGCCTCTCTTTAGTAAAACACTTGGGTTGGAATAATCTATGATTGAGCTATGTGCAAAATTTTGATTTTTTGGACTTAGTCAGAATTTTGAAATTTAGGAGTTGTGCTAGGTGGCGGAGTATATATAAATCTTCAGACTTAGTATGATTTTTACTTATTCGGAAATTCTCTAAGTGTTGAAATACTTGAATCTTTGATACTTAAACCAGAACTTATTAAGAATCAAGCATGGAGTAACTTTTCATTTATAAGCTATCAAAATACTATTTGTAAAGGACCATTTTGAACTGTCTTATTAAATGAAAACTTAGGAGCAAATCCTATAGAACACGGGAAACGCTGTTAGTTGGGATACATATTGTCTTTGGAGCCATGTTTCTGAAACAATATGCCGAAAGCAGTTAGTACTCTTGAGTCGTAGTAAAGGGCCAAAAGATTATTACAAACTTGTAGCATTTATACTCAAGTTAAACTGTACTAATACTTTGGTACCATTAGAACCGATTTTCTGAGATTTGCACTTACTTATACATGCCTAGGACTTATATTCCTAATGTAATTCTGATTTATATGCGGATGTATCAAAATAACTATTGCCTCTAAAATTTTGAGTTAAACAAAATAGTTCAAAGTCTCAAAGATATTCTCAACATCGATCGGTTGGAATGATATAAGTATAAACAAATTACTGTATGCAATCAGCAATAATTCCAGAGATTTCCTGATGCTCTGAGCAAAATACTCCACTTTTGGACTTAGCACCGTTCTATTTCTTTTGTTACAGAGAGAATTTTGAATCTCTGGACTTATAGTAATTTTTATGAAATTGGAAACTTGGTTGGAAATTTACCAAAATTCGGACTTGTAATAATTGCAATTTTTCCAACTAGATTAACAAATTTCATTTTCCACACTTAAGAGAAAATTTTGTTTTGGAGTGTTTCTGTCTTAGCCAAAATATTCCAATTATGGACTTAGAGAGATTCTATTTCTTTTGGTGAAGGATAATTCTAACACTCTAATACTTTATGACTTTAAATTCCTTAACTTAGCGAGATTTGCACTTAGTCAAAATACTCCAATAGTGGACTTAGAGTGATTCTATTTCTTTTGACTTAAGGGCAATCTCTAAAGTAGCTTTGTGAATGGACTGTTAGGAAATTTCATCTCGGACAAAATATTCCACGTCTGGACTTAGAGTGATTCTATTTCTTTTGTCTCAGGATAATTTCACTAATTTTGTACTTGGTATAATTTCATTGAAAGGAAATTTTTTGGACTTAGTCAAAATTCACTAATTTTGTACTTAGCATAATTTCATTGAAAAGTAGTGGACTTAGTCAAAATTCAATAATTTTGTACTTAGTATAATTTCATTGAAAGGAATTTTTTTGGACTTAGTCAAAAAATTCACTAACTTTGTACTTAGGATAATTTCAATAAGAAATTTTTTTTTGACTTAGTCGAAATTTATTAATTTGGCACTTAAGATATTTTCATAATTTTTTTTCCTAAGCCAAAATTTATTGATTTTGTACTTAGAATAATTTCATTAGAAACTTTTTGGACTTAGTCAAAATTTTCCAACTTTGGACTTAGAGTGATTCTATTTTATTTTGACTTAGAAAGTTTTTAATTCAATCTTAACTTAGAAAATTTTTTTTGTTTGTATGTTCCTTACAAACACATACATAAATACAATAAACAGTTCACTCAACAATAAGTAGGACATGAAAACTAAATTTTTACTTGCTTTGCTAATGCTAAAATTTCTATTTCATGTGCCGCCAGAATTCAACAGACAACTTGAGAAGAGTTATAAACCATCAATCATTAGTGATAGTGAATATTAGTGATTTAAAAGTATAGTCAACAACCTAAGCCCTATATGTAATTAAAAAGCACACTTATAAGAGACAAAGTTCTAGTAACCAAACGCAGCAAAAGGTTGCAGCAGCCTATATTGGGAATCTTGGGACGTCTCTAAAAGAAGTAGCAAGTAATATTGGAAGTACTCTACTGTCTTTATAAAAATCCGGATTAAAACAAAGAAAGAACATTTTCTTTTCATACCATTGAGAAAATTTAATTTTACTTAGGATTATTAGCATAAAGACTATAACCAAGTAAAATAAAGTGTGTACATATAGTTTATAATCTTTATAATCTAAAATTGTTACCATTTAGAAAAAAAAGGTGCACTAATTCAGCTAATTTGATTTTCAATAATATTTGACCAAATAATAACACCAACCTTGTAGTCTACTTTAAAGAGTTTGATTGACAACTTCCAGCGTATAGATTGATCACCTTGCGTAGGATATCACACTTCAGTAAGACACATAGAATATTGTGTTCTCACTAATTAAGTGGAGCACATCCGGTCTATAATAACCTTGAAAACAAACTGATTATATTCATATATATAGGACAATCTAAATTGAGTCTCAATAACATAGTTATAAGGATTGAAATCACAAGTGAAGCCCCATAATAATTCGCGAATAATACTTAGTAGGATTGGTAGGCATACCCTAATACAACTATAAGTATTGGGTGCGAGATCTTTGATATTCAGGCAAAACTGTTGCAATACTATTAGAATATAGACGATCCTTTGGGAGTGAACCTTAGTAAGTTATATTCATAAAGCCTTACAGGAATAAGCAGATTGTAAGCTACATATCCTTAGAGTGGAGTAAGAATTCAACAAGGATTATAAATTGCTGTTTTTCTCAACAATAACATTTGCTAGGAAAAGTCGACGCCTAAGCAAATAACAGTTAATTTGTGATAGTATATTAGCATACCCAAATTAACTTCGCTGCAAACCTTAACATTCTATTTAACTTTATAGCTAATTTGTACAGCTAAACAACCCACATTAGCTTTATAGGCAAATATAGAATAAATCTAAGTAGAAGTGTTTCTACAGTTGAGCTTAATTAAGGATAAGAGTGCATTAGCGCACACTCCAGAATAAGATTTAACGCTCACTCGCAAGCATTCACGACGTAGAAACAACTGTAGGTGAAGTAGACAATACATACTCATCTATATTTAACAATTTTAAAAGAAAAATTTGTTATTGTAAACAATTTTTGATTGTTTTAACTTTAGGCGCATTAGTTAGTTTCTTCTTGTACCTTTGCTATTTAAATCCTAAAATAGTACAACATCTCATAAGCTTCTTTAAAGAACTCATAGAAAGTTTAAAAGCTTTAAGCTAGCTGTAATGCCATTATTTAATAAAAGTAAGAAAGATGACAACGCTGAAAAGGCGAACACTCCACGTCGAGGACGCTCGACGACGCCTGGAAGAAGAACTCCATCAGCTGATGCAGCTTCTGCAGGAGATGATACACGAAGGGAGGAACCGATGCCCAACCAGGAGGAACCAGAACAGAATGGTGAGAGAACCAAGACGCCAGAACCAGACACGGAATCTGTAAGATCCATACCTATGCGCGAGGACTCACCAGACGCATTGATCAGAGATCGATATGTTAGAGCAACACTATCAGATCCTCTGGGAAATTTCCTGTTCCCACAATTCCTGGATACAATAAGACTTTGTAACCCCAACATACGTGTGGACTCAGAAATGATGAGGAACTTCTGTACCAACTACACACAGAGTATGAGGGAATACAAAGAGGAACAAAGACGTGAAGTTGAGTTAGAAGCCCAGCGTATTGTACACGAGGAGAATGACAAACGCACTCAACGACACTTCAGTAACTTCACCAACCAAACTGGAATTAAACCACCAAGCAGCTATGCAAGCACGAGCACCCTAAGCAACGATCAAAAGCTTAAGTTAGCCAATGGAACCTTCCCTCTCAAGCATTGCTTCAAAGGAGACGGCAAACCACCTTACATTACTGATTATCTATCAGAGATGAACACTGCTCAGGAATTATGTAACCTCTCAAGATCAGAATTCGAAACCTTTATGCTTAGAACCACAACTGGCGAAGCATATACTACTATCCAGCAGAGTTTCAATCTTGGACTATCTATTGAAAGTGTCTACAATAGCTTACTGCTACAGTACGATATACTCATCAGCCCACAAGAAGCTCAAGCTAAGCTGATAGCTTTTAAGGGAACCAAAGCCATGTCATTCCCTAAGCTTGTCAGTACCATTCAGAATCTTGCCAGCAGAGCCGCTGTTCACTATACAGACAAGAAGGAACGACAGAATGTATTCAACATAACTGCAGTGGAAGCACTCAAACGTAGCTTACCAACAAATAGCCGCAATATAGCATCTGAAAACCATCACAATCTCAGACATGATCTTGGAAGATCCCCCACATATCATGAGTTGACCGCTTCCATGTATCCTAGAACTGAAGACCTAGATCTGGACCTACAGCAGAATGGTGTATCTGCCAGTTACAATGGAGATTTGTCGCTTCATAAAAAGACAAACAACACCAACTACTCACATGACAGGGATACAAGAATGAATAGAGACAAACAGCCTGCTAAAGTTGCCGCTACGTCAAGCTATTATAAAAGGCCAACAGTTAGAGAAGTTACTGCTAAACCAGCCTATCCTAAAACCTACAACAGAGAAAACAGGGATAACAGAGATAGACAACCACAAAAGAACACCAAACAAGATTATCATATCTCCTATGGTACATCCAATAAGCGCTATTGCGGTGCATGTGGTCAAAATACCCACAAAATATCAGATGGATGCAGACTACTGTGCGATGACCAAGGACGACAATATCAAACAGCACTAACATCCGGATACTGCCCAAGCTGTCACAAGAAGTATGGCAAAGACCTATACCACGCTCAACACCTATGCCCTGGACGACCAGCAATGATGGAACTGTACCATAGTGGTAAAGTAAGACCTGGTGGTGTGTTTAGACAGGCATATGAGGAATGGGTTGAGGCCAAAGCCAATGGACAATCCAAAGAGCGTGGCAGAACAAGTAGGGTTAACGCTATCACCGTTCGAATGGATCCTAATGACCCCAAGATTTTAGCGGTAGATAGTTCTGCAGCTATTATGGATGAAAACAGGAAAATGTACCTGAACTGCTCCGGATGTATGTCAAATGGAAACTACGATGTATACATGACAGCTTTGTTTGACTCAGCAGCAGACAGAAATATCATGTCAACCAGCTATTTTGGAATGTTATTTGGAGTACAACAAAATGAGGTTAAGAACCATCTGGAAAAGAGTGACATGGTTCTTGTCAGCTATTCGGGACACAAAATCCCAGTAGCTGGAGAAATAACTCTCATGATTCGCCTCACACAGTTCTCAGGCATCTATAGACCAGTACCATTTATAATTGTACCTGAGGAACACAAGAATGTCACACCTATGATCATCGGAATGAATGGCATTAGAGATCTCCAACTAGGGTTGACTTTCGTTGCGGACAACCACCCGCCAGCACCATATCTATACTCTATGTTCCATCCTGGGAGAGTACTAGATAGCCTGTTCTGTTCTGATTATGAGTTACAACTCTGCACAGGGACAATTGACAAAATTGACTCTAATGAAACTCAGACTATAGAAATGAACATCAACCATTTCTTCAACTTGGCTCCTGGAACAAAAGTCATTCTCAGCGATGACCACATTGCCAACGATAGAAATGGAGGAATTAAAATTCAGCCTGGACAAACGCAACTGACTGTCAACAACCGAGGACAACTCAGTGGAAGAGCAATGATAACAAATGTCACTGAACATGCAATTACTAACACTGTTATCACCGGATACTTGGAACTAAGCAACCAATTTGTAGTCAAGGAGATCACCACAGACTTTGATTTTACGCAATCATTCCTACACAATGTATCTGTGACAACTGAGCTAGACGAGATTGTACAAGCCCTGGAGCAACACGCAGAGAAAGCTAATACTCCAGCTGTCAATCAGATCTCACTAGACACCAGAAACAACTCAGTTCAACTCTTATAGCTACCAAAATACAGCGCCATCAATCTGGTAGAACGATCTTTTCCTTTAGCTGATGGATATATACCGAATCCTACAGCCATAAACAATGACACTCCAGTACCAGGAGTAGCCTTATCTGACTACCGTTCTAATGAAATTCTACCTACACCAGATCCTGAAAAGAATAAACTCTTTGAAAATAGTGATGACGTTATTGAACTTGGCTTAAAACATATAGCTGAATCTGATAACCTCATGGACTATGTAACAGAACCTACTGGCTATAGTGTGCCTAAGGACCAGTTTGTTAAACCAGAGGATCTTGTGGTGCTGTCAGACTATCCACCAGAGGTAAGACATTATATAGAAGACATATTCCTAAAATCTTACCCCGATATCATATCTACACATTCTACTGATAGAGGTAACATGAGTAAATATCTGGGCAATTATACAATTAGACTAAAGCCTGGTCAAACTTTACCCCAGCATAAGAAATTATATTATTTATCACCCGTAGAGAAAATGCAAATGCAATCTATCTTAGAGTTTTTGTTAAAGAACGGCACCATTGAAAGAGCTAATTTGGATGGGGATTCCTATAACAACTATGCAAGCCCAGCTTATCTGATTCCAAAGTCGGATCAGGGGAGCTGTCCTCGTTTAATTGTAAATTTTCAACAATTGAATCCTTGTCTGCAGTCTGAACCTGCACTGCTACCCACGGCAGAAAATTTGATTCAGTCACTAAGGGATAAATTTGTGCATAGTAGTAGTGACATGGCTAACGCTTTTCATAGTATAACGCTAGAACCTTCTTGCAGAGACCTAACATTGTTTGCAACCCCATTAGGAGCTTTTAGACATGCATCCTTACCAACTGGCATTAAGACTTCACCTGAAAGTCTATCACGTTTTATGGAAAAGATATTACACTGGGAATTGGTTTATGATGATAATGGTAATGTTGTAATGGACGGTGATTTAGCCAAAATGGTATACTCACCTATCCCAGAAGTCCAACACATTTATGATGATTTCATTGTCTCAACTGAACTAGCTAAAACTAGATCAGAATCATTGAATATACATTTTAAGATTTTGAAGAAAGTTATGGGGAGAATACACACGCATAAAGGAAAGATTAGTTTAAAGAAATCACAACTTTTTAAAAGTAGGGTAAATTTCTTTGGATTCTTCATTTCGCATAACTATTGCTGTGTAGATCAAAGGCGAGTACAAAAACTTCTAAATATTCCCATGCCTACTGATATTACTATAATGAGATCTTTTATGGGAGTACTACAAAGTATGCATAAACATTTAAGATTTGATATTATGGCTCCTACACATATTCTAACTTCACTTACATCTACTAGATTAGGTAAAACTTTTGTCCCAACTCTAGAACAAAGACAAGCATTCGAAGACATTAAGAAAGCTTTAGCTTCAGGACCAATTTTTAGCAAATTAGTTAACTTATCGGCACCTAAGATTATCTTGTCAGATGCAGCCGGCACCTCAACTGGCTCATATTCAGCAGTCTTAGCGCAAATAGTGACACCAGAATTACAGGCTAAAACCCTACCCCCTGGGCTAAACTTCGATGATCCTGTACACCATGTTATTTATGATAACAGATTACCAATTTTACCCCTACCTTTGCAGATTGAAGGTGAAAACATTAAAGATTATGCTAAGCGTATGTCTGAAGATGGACCGCCCGAATTTGAATATTTGGCTAGTAAAACTTTGGGCTATCCTGAAGATGCTGTACACAATAGTCTTGGGATATCTTTACAATTGCTTTTGGAACTAAATAAAGTTCAAACACCTTTGACCACCATCCTGCAAAGAGCATCAAAAATTATACGTTCTACGATGTTGAGACAAAAGTATATTCAATTTGTATTTAATAATGATAGGGATAAATTCTTAGAATTTATTCGCAAACTAGAGCATGGATATGTATATCTAGATCCGCAACAACTCATATTTGAAGCTCTTAGTGTAGCTATGTACCGTCCTGTGATAGTTATCACAAATATAGAGGGTGCCAAACCTGTCACTCAACACTGTTCAGACAAAACAAAACCCCCTTTTGTATTTTTACTATATGGACACAAGGAGCAACACATAGTAAGACCCGCAATGGTTTCATCAACCAATAGCTTTAATTTAAAATCTTTAGCGTCTATGTTTGAAATTATCGCATACACCTCAAAGAAAATTACCGTTGCTGAGTCAAGATTACATATCATAGACATTGAAATCCTAGGAATTATTTATGCAGCAAACTCGTTTAGAACTCTAATAGGTCCAAGCTGTGAATGTACTTTGTTAACAGACGCAAAGTGTGCTTATTATCTCTTCAATCCTAAAGCATTAACAGCCGTTAATAAATTGAAGAGGTGGAATACCACTCTGTTAACTCTAATACCGAAGCTAACAATGTCTTTCTTAAGAGGAGAAGACAATTTGGCAGATTTCTTAACAAGGGCATATAAAGCTACTTTACCAAGCATCAAAAAGGTAGCCCTACCTAAATTTGTTAAATCTGGGTTCGAAGATAACTTGCCACAATATAAAGTTTGGACTATTGAAGAATGGACACAGTTCATTATGGATAACCCCGACTATTTGGGTTATGATGAACAACCCCCACAACCAAAGCAACAAAAACCCAAAATCACCATAAATTCACTTGCCGCAGAACATAGAGTTATAGGCAAAGTACTAAGACCTTTGGAAATCCTAAAAGAAAGGATTAGCATAGAAAATATAATTGCAAACCAAAAAGAGGAATACTCTGATATTTACACACGTTGTCTAACCTCTAAATCAAATACCTACACTTATAAAAGACAGAACTACGAACTTAAAGACACGATTCTGTTTACAAAAATAAAAGGAGATTTAAAGGTTTATCTCCCAACCAAACTATTACCAGTATTAGTATGCTATACTCATCTTTTGTTAGTACATAGTGGAGAAATTAAAATGCTTTTGAATATGCAAAATTTCTTCCACCCTAACCTTAAGAAATATGTTAGAAATTACACTAGATCTTGTTTAAATTGTCAACTTCAAAATTCATCTACAAAACTAGAACAAGTAGGAACTTATAGTACAATTTCAAGACCTTTTGAATGTGTAAGTATTGACTATATACAATCCTTACCCCCCTATCGTAGTTATAATCATATCCTCACTATAGTCTGCCAACTAACAGGAATGATTCTTGCATATCCCATGAAATCACTCACATCCCGTGAATTTATAGACAAATTCATGTTTTATTTCTATCCTAATTTCTCCCCCAGACAAATATTGTGTGACAATGCAAAATCATTTTTAGAAAAGCAAAATTTGATATTCTTTGCTTCTATTGGCATCCGAGTTTTGTATTCTACTGCGTACTTCTCACCCTCTAAAGGATTGGTGGAAGCTAGCAACAAAGTAATAAAATGGCCAATCATTAAAATTTTAGCGCAAGACTCAACAACCTCATGGTTATATCTACTACCGTTAATAGTCCGACAATATAATTGCACTAAAATACCAAAAACTGGATTTTCACCCATGGAATTATTATTCGGGACACGCAGCTCCCTGTCTAAATTGTTCTTTGGAGCAATAAAACCGGATGAATATCACCCTGAAATAGCACGCACAGAAGCTTATGTGCAAGACCTCTCAGACGGTATACAAGAAAACTTGGACATTTCAGCAAAAGCTATTGAAAAGGGAAGGGAGGCAAGACTAAAGTATATTAACAAAACCCGCATACACAAACAATTTGATATAGGAGATCTTGTCTTGGTTAGAAATAACACTATTACACCTGGTGTTAACCCAAATCTTACTCCTATCTATCATATTTCACCCTATAGAGTTTTGGATGTAAGCCCTAACAGTTGCAAGCTTGAAAGAATTTCTGACAAGAGAACTGAAATATTTAAATACTCTTTCAACGAAATCAAAGAGTTCAAGCCAATTGACGAACATTTTGACACCCTCCCAGAGGAAATAAAGGGAATTATTACAAAGCCTTATAATAAACTCACAAATCAAGAGATAGCCACATTAGTTAAAAATGACACACTTCCGCTTATATTCCCGGTTAATTCAAAGGAACCGCAACCAGGAATACGCGCACACTCACCCTTAGAAACACGAAAACAAGCGTCACAAAATAAGAAACCATTAGACTCTGATTCGGACATAGAGGACTCAAGTGCCGATGAGGACATGACACTAGATTCCGTATTTATTACCGGAGGTCGACGACTTAGGAAAATAAATGATAGACATGTCAGATTTCGGAATGGCACAAGTTCACAACCATAATTTACATTTCCATTTACCCTGTAAACTTGTGAACAATATGATAATATGTTATTCTAATCTGATAACTAAGTTATCATATTCATGTAAATTTTCCCACTCAAGGTTATATATCCAGTGGTAAAATATACATCTTTTCTCTTCAGCAGGGGAGACCAACTATATGCAATATACGTCGACTAAAGAGTCGATCCCTTCAAAAACACTTACATAAAAATTGCATATAGAGAGTTTTGATTCTGTATAGGCAAACAGAGTCAAACGATTGATACAGATTGTACAAAAATACGAATGTTACGAATGTTAAATACGCACCCTGATATATACACAAAAACTATTTAAAACATTTAATACAAATTGTATAAAGTATACAAACATAGCAGTACTAGTAGGCAACCTATATATATACGCCTTGAATTGTGATGAGTTGATTAGTTATTAGAAACTATAACCACTCTACATACAAAAAAAATTTGTCAAAAACTTTAATTATAACTTCGGACAGGAAACGCCCACTCAGAATTTTAGTAGTAGTGAACAATAACGATAACTTAAATTTTATCCTGAAATTGAGTCAGTTTACTATAACATATCCACAAGTGAGGAAATCACCAACCTTGTGAAATACTACAGTTATCACATAACACGTAAGTCTTAACAGAATATTTTACAAAAGCTATAAAATGCAAACTAGATTCCGAAAGCCTATGCCTAGATCACAACGAATTCTACATGAGACCTTCGCGAACCTAGTAGAATATTGTTATAACTTGCTTACGATGATTAAAGAAATGTTATCGTTTAAAATTAGTTGTGGAATCAGCCAACCTAGTCGTATTGTACGATACTTGCATTGTCGTATACTTAGAAACACTTATAGAGACGCATACAACCGTTTGGTTATACGGTATAGACAGCAAGAGTATAGAAGCCGACAGACTATAACAGACGAATTACGGGCAGTAGCACGCCAAATAGAGAATCTGAGAGACACAGTCCTCCTCATTTCTGGACATTGTACTCTCCCCACTATCCACGAAGAGTAAACTAGATTAAAACTGATTCTTATAATCTGATTTCTAACAATGACGTACGGACGTATCCTAACGATATAAAAGTTTTGCATATGATAAAACCTCTTGTACATATGTGTATTGATGTAAAATACTTATATTCTCATATATCTCTATGTAATTATTGAAAACGATAGGAAATTAATCGCATAAATCATAGTTGAGATATCAAAAAGAACATAGCAAGAAATTTTGTTAATTATAAAAGTTATCATAAACCAAGTGAATGTAAGCTAGTCTAAGCACCTTGTAAAAAAAATAAACTTTAATTATGTATCTAACTAAATTAAGGAACAGACAGTAATACTTATAGAGTAGCTACGTAAACGGGAGTTGTACACAACAAATACTAAATCAGTAAATAACAGTGTATATGCTACTTAAAATCTCTATATTTATTTTAACAAAAGTAAATAATCTTTAGAAAAGGGTATAAAATTTTTGACAAATATTTTTCTTTGGTGAAAATATAAAATTAAATCAATTTTGAAAACAGAACATAAATTTTTATTTTTACAGTATTTGAAAAACATTATGATAGTAAGAAGTTTTCTGACAATTTAACATCTTAGTTAATATAATTTGGACATAAGCTGTATATTGGCACATAATAAAACTTCGAGATTGCTAATACTATTAATTGAACGCTAAATGTTGAATTTGTACATATATAAAAGGCACATAGCCTAACAACAAGCCAACGTGAGCCAAAAATTTAACTCTACTTGTTGGAAATAAGACTTAGGTTTAAATTTAAAGGGACATAAGAACATTTTACCTTGAAACTTTAAGCTTTATGACTATTGTATTGAAATTTAAAAAGGAAACGCTATTTATTCTAAGCCTTACTAATTAAATAAAGCTTCCTTAATGAGATCATCCAACCAATGATATTACTTTAATTACTTGAATCACAAACAGTCTTTACATGAGTTTTCTTAAAAATACTTGAATAAGCGTATGTAAATAACTTTGTCTAACGTCAGTCTTTCAGTCTACTTAGATATTGGTCACAAAAAAAATATATATGCTATTTACAAGTCCTCTCTATATCACAGCACAATTAAAATTCACGATTAATGCACAGGGATGGATATAAATGAAATTTAGAGAAAAGTTACTGAAGTGCGAGTTCGATTAAATATCTATATATACATAACCCTTACAAGCTAACAAGAATGAATAAACTGTGACATAAGGCTGTAATTACAGTTGTTAATATACTATTGAGAAAAGAAAAAGATTAGTTCGCTTACGAAGAAAGTAATTAAGATTGAATGAAGTTTTAAATTATGGGCATAAAGAAAATACAACCTTATAATCATTTCCTTACATACTAAATATCCTTACAGACTAAACATGTATATACATAACATAATGGCAGAAGTGTAAATTAATATTTGGTTTTGTACAGTATAAAAAGTCATAATGTCTAATAACAAAAGTCTTCACTTCATAGTGATTACTATTTTGACTAGTTACATAAGAATTAGAGAATCTGTAAATTTAGTCACATGTTGTCTAAAACTGGTCATTGTCTTAAAATTTGTATGTCATATTCAACCAAGCTAACAGCGCCACTTTACGGCGTACGTCTAGGGAACGTGGGACCCCGACGTCGAGGGACTCCCTCAACGCCGGAATCCTCTGTCCTGTTATTATCTGAGGAATGCGTAACCGAATTGAAGCTATTCTCCGCTGATGTTATCTCTTCCAAAATGGCAGGAGTTGGAGTACGCATGGAGCGGCGCAGACGTTCCAAACTGAGAACTCGCAGTGGTGTGGGGTACTCGATCTCATCACTCACCGCATTAAATCTAATGAGCGGGAGATCGGCGTCCTCGATATCGTCAACCAGTGGGACTAAACTGGCCGCATCCTAAAATAAGAAAAGGGACATTATTAGACAATCATTTTAATAAAAATTCACAAGAAAATGTATCAACGCTTATCCATACATGTTTGCGAGTCAATTTTTTATACATCACTAATACTTTATCCAGAATCTTAATATTGACTATTAGGAAGGAACTACACCATAGTTAAAGTAAAATTATTGTCTAAAAGCATAGCTATCTGAGCTAAACAGCCTAGTCTAAGTTACGTAATTTTTGCAACAAAGAAAATAAGAATATTATAAGAGCTTATCAAACTTACCTCAGACAAATCAGCTGCAGATGGAGACTCAATGCGACTAAGGCACATAATAGAGCTCAAGGAAGAGCTGTCGCTGGATCCCTCAGCTGTCCTCTCAGAACTGACCCGATTACACCTCCCCATAGTAGTGTAGAACCGCGTCAGGGGGATTGAGTTGGTCGCCTAAAATATAATAGATTTTATTAGTTTAATCGCAACACCAACAAAGAATCTAGGAAAATCAGGAAATGAGAATGCCTAAAATCCTGTAAAGCTATATGATTAGGTAGCGATTCGACCCACTTTATAATAGAATTAAAATCTTAGATCGGTTCAAAAATGCTTATGCAACCATACATTTTAAGATTAATATTCTACCAATAAAAGCATTTTAGTTGCAAATACCTCTAGATACGTGTACAAATGTACAGCCTCTTTCTGAAAATTAATAGAAAAACTAAAGCATGGATACTTACATGTAGACGCTCTGTTTGATCAAAGATCAACGGACGGAAGCCAGGACTTCCCGACGGGGTGTCCAATCCCGCAGGCACATTACTTCCAGTAACTCGATCCTCAGTGGCAGACAGGCGGTGTACAGCAAACAGCCCAACTCTGGATCTCACTTCGGCTGGAGTCGATGGACTAGCAGAGGGAGCCTAAAACAAAAAGAAAACATTAAAGTCTTGATCTAACATTTAAAATCCCAATGAGAAACGTGCGGCACGAGCAAACTCTCAACCTTCCCAGAAGGAAATAATATTAGGTTGCTAATTAAGATTTTAGTAAATGTTAACTGGTATCTCAATTTAATTGCGGTAACCGAGCAGATTTCTCTGGCGACATAAAACGACGACAAACGGTGAGCGATATATATGGAAGAGCCGAAAGTCAACGTTGAGGAAGTGAGAATAGGACAGAACAACCCTGCAACATCATGATGCTTTATTAGACAAAACGGGTGGCTAAAAAAAAAAAATATACAAAACAGAAAAGAAATATACAACAGAAGAAAACTCACCTGTGTATCTGACAGAATATCATCCATCACAGAGGACGCGGCTTCATACATGCCTGTATCCGACGGCTCCACAGTTGGCGACGTAACTCCAGATCTAGTCCTGTTGGTCCTGTTACCGCAGTGAAGAAGCTCAGTGGAGGCGCGTACATACATCTCTTATCCAGCGAGCCAGCGACCTGTCTGAGGTGTTGTCTAAACGTGTTAGAGTCTCAAGCCCTACAGCACCGAAGAAGACCACTATGAGAGCACAAGAAAACAAGCCTAAACCCAACAACATGTTAATTAAGCCATCCATGTTGAGTGCGTCCAGACTCGTCTTCTGGTCTCTCCTCGACTCGGCAGACCCAGAATCGCCTCCGGCAACATCGTCACCAATGTCACCGCAGGAGTTCTGCATCACCGAATTGAGGAGAGACCAGATGATTTGTATCGTTCTACTAAGCATCAGTGAGAGATGCTCGTTGCCAAACATCTCCCCTTGATCCCTTTCGGACTCTACAGTATCAAAAGTACTTGTACTCCCATAGTCATCGACGTCAGCAAGGCTTGGCATCCCAGACGCGTCGCTGTACACTGAACTCGAGTCGTCTAAGGAGGTTTCGAGAAACGAGGAATTGGCAAGAGTGGCCGCAGCCGCTCTCATCGATTCCTCGAATCTTTCCTTAATATTCTGATGCGCGTCCAGGCTGTCAGGAATATACATTATGAGCGGATGTAAATTTAAAATAGAGGACTAGTGATTCTGAAAGGCAATATAGTAAAGTTAATTTTATGAAAAAGACTGTACACACGAATATTTCTTTTAGTATTTTAAGCAACTATGGTTGAGCTTCCTAACCATTAAAACTTTGATTTATCATTTAAAAATAAAATACTTTAAGTTAAAGAATATGTAATTAATCTTACATAATTCAACACTTAAAAATAGCTATCGCTAAGCTATCCAAACATTAAAACTTTGTTTTATCAGATTCAATTAAGTTAAAGAATATGTAATTAATTTTACATGATTCAACGCTTAAAAATAGCTATCGCTGAGCTATCAAAAACATCTTCATTATGATGTATCAAGCAATTAAAACTTATGTACTAGCTAAATCTGAATATTTTCAATGACGTTTTAAAAGCACTTTCGATAAAGCTAGCTAAATATAATTTTTGTAAGCGACCATTTTAAAATAAATATGGTTGAGTTACTCGTAACGTAAATAACCTATCAATTAGCGTCATTATAATTGAATTAAGTAAAAAGAAAATCTTATTTTAAAACCTATAGTAAAATTGTTTTAGAAGATTTGAGTCAGGACTTAATAAATTTTGATTATAAAAAGGGACGCTGTAATCAAAAGTTAAAACGAATAAAATGATGGAACATATCTGTATCAATATAAGTTTTGCTTACGATGAACGAATTTAACTTTTGCAGACGGAAAACGTAAACAAAACAAGGTACGTCAATTTGCCTGATGATTCAGATATGTCCTATCAAAACTACAAATATTATATAAAACGAAATTGTCATAGATTGAAGATATACCCATATTGCTTCTAACCCACTTTCGATCAAAAATATAGTGATAAAGGCCTTATCGACGAAGAAAATAAGATTCTTGAGTCTTAAATAGAGGCTAACGAATGCAATAATGGGCATATCAACAATCTATAACATAAAAACATTCATATAAAACAAACGGGTTACTATATTTTATCACTTTTATATAAATTCTCTTGGAATTTAGCGGTAAAATTAAACACTCGAACGCAAGCTCCGCTCGCAAAGACAATTATTAATAAAATGAGCATAATTACTGGGCCGCCAGCTTTTTATAACCTCGCTCAAATCCAACCCCTATCACTTTTGACCGCCCAAACATAAACAAAGGGTTGACAACTTATTGTTACGTAAAATTTAATTACGGACGTCGAACGATATATTTTGTAGATATTAAGTCTAAAAGGTATACTTAACAGCGATGTAATGTAAGACATTAATCCTTAAAATGATTAAAATTTATTCGTGTTAAAAATAAAATAAATACAGCTAATGCCAACAATGGTATAAACCATATGTACATATACAAAATATACAAACAAGGGTTACCAACTATTGTTAGTAAAACCCTACACTTATACATATATACGAGTAATGTAACCAAAGAAATTAATACGATATGTAAATACTAATTGTACTTATAAATTTTTATATAAAATATTGTTTAAATTCAGGAAACAGTTATATTTAACAGAAATAGAGATAACTAATCAATCCATTATAGGTCTATCTGTAACGAAAAGAATTTCTAGAATATCCCAGGGATAAAATGATTAATAAAAGATTATTAAAATTTCTTTTGTTTAGATTACCATAGCCAGGATACCCCAAGGAACCGGTTGGAGCACGCGCACTAACTCTTTTTAGGATCTACCATGGACCAGCCTGGAGATAACCTAGATGATCATGGAGTATTAGAGCCCTACCACCACCCTACCTTGGACGGATTACGGTTGTGTTCATGTCAATACCTTGACGCTACAGATGAGAACAACAACATTATCCCCACACCAGAGTACGATGGATTCTCAGAGAACCTGTCCATCACCATCAGGAATTTCTTGTTAAATACAGCCCTGAATACCAGAGAAGATAGTAGAGTGGAGACCGATAGTGACATTAGCTCCAGCAGCACACTATCCCTCTCTACCAATGACCTCAACCAACTCTACTATGACCTGGAAAATCACTCAATCACCTTGGACGAGAATGGCAACGAGGTAGCACAAGTGGATGCCCTTGGCTACATATCTTCCTCACCCCCAACCTCAACCTACACTTCGAAAGAGAGCACTTCACCACCTAGTTCATCATCAGGAGAAGCTGAACTATCCAGAACAACCAACGCAAAAACATTTATTGATGTGACAATGCTAGATAAAACTAAACCCCTCAAGAAAAGAATGTATTCTATTTGGGAGGTTTATCATCTTGTATACCCAGCTATGAAAATACGCAAAGCTTACTTTCTTAATGGAAAGCGTATTTAACTTAGCTTGGAATACATTTATAGTTTATTATATATGCCTATATACTGGGACTACTAAACTTTTTCTTTTTCTCTTTTTTCTTTTTTAACAACTTACCCCCATTGGAGATGCGACCCTCAATTTTCAAATTCTTTGAACGTACATATGAGACTTTTACAGAAATGCTTCGCATCCACAACTATCTATCTATGCTTGATATAAAGTCAACACTTTATAGAGCATATTATGAATATTTGATTGACACGTGCCCTGCAATTATCTAGTAGCACTCAGGGGCAAGACACAATTACTTTAGCTAGGCCCAAGGCATTATTTGTATTAATTTATGCATTCATAGGCCTATCTTTACCTATATGACACCATATATGGGTAACGCTAGCCTATTCATGGTAATCTGTATGTGATTTGCTAATAGTATATGTTTATTAAAGATATTATGTTTATAGTTAATGTAATCATATAAACAACCAGTACACATATGTATGCCTACAACCATGCCTGATTTACGTCACATATTAACACACAGATATTTAATTGCACAGACAAACACTAAAATCCTGGTCCAGAGCTAATGTTATAGCATGTACCTCTTGAATTTATTCAGTTATTTATTAACTCTCCTACCATCAACTTCTCTTTCTGGCTTTAAAAGGTAATGACTTAGTTGTTTGGCATGCATTGTAGTTTAAATTTAGGCCCCTTAGTACTTAGCATGAATTGAGCTCAGGCTTTATGTTAGAATCCTAACACTTAGCACAATTCACTGCTTGGGACTTAGGGCACATTTCTGTCCTACTCTACTTATAATTTTAACACTTATCCTGTAAATATTTTCATACTTAACTTATGCACTTGTAATATAAATACACTTTATAAAAACATTTTCCTTCCTTAATATTTAATACGCTTATATAATTCTGATCGAATATCAAAACCAACCATTTATTCTTAGGTTAAAGCAACATAATACCTCGCGTGGGTCTTTTGTTGAGCTTCCACCAGCTCAACCAAATTCGTATTATACTTGTGGGAATAGAGGGTTAAGCATTCTAAACAAACGAACCGACGATGAGAATGTCTATGTGTATTGCATTAAAATTAGGTTTTAGTAGTACTCATAGAAGAGCGGTCTCCATACCTAAATATGGACAAACGCCCCATTCGCACACACAGCTCTATATATCTCTTTGTCCATATTCCCATCTATGATTTTTTTTGCGCTTAGATACTTATAGATGTTGTCTTCCTTGTTTTATAACAATCTACGTTTAACATTTTTATGATTGTTTTCTAAAATTTCGTCTGTCTTGTCGACACTTTGTTTTCAAGAATAACTATCCTCGTCTTGGTTCAAGTCGTCAAACGACCATATTCAAATTTGGTAATCAAAATATTCTTTTAAAAATCTAAACTCAGGACCCGCCCTTCCTTTGCCTAATTTTAAAGAAAATAAATTCTAAAAAATCTAAGCTCGACCTAAATTAAGTTAGAATTATTCATTTCGGGGGTTAAAATTTTTTTGAGGGGGGGGGGGGGTAAAATAGCGCGCGAAGCCCGCCGCAAATTTTTTTTACCCCCAGGGTAGGGGTAAATTTTAAATTAGAGGGAGGGGTAATCACCACTTTACCCCCCCCCCCTCCCTAGGACGTCCTTGTTCATATGTGTATAAAATCTGTGGATTCTGGTAACAATAAGCTAGGTATGATATTAATATACAGACAAACACTCCATAATATAGACAAGAGTTGATTTTGATATAGCATTTAACTAGATTTCTTTGTAATAAACTTTTTTAATATACATAAAACTGTACAATATATACGTTGTTCGACCATTCAGATAAAGCATAAGATCCCTCTAACTGCTAAACCGCTTGTATTCTGCTAAATTAGAATATGCGACTACCTAAAGAAAGGACCATTTGCGGGAATGATTGCACGCTGATTTATTTCTCCTACATGTACCTATCAGAACAGCCACATTTTTAGAGATATTATAAAGCATCTTAAGTAAATTTGATGTATATCTTTACAGAGAATATGTACCTATTATTATTTCTTCATGCTCCTTCTTTCTTAAAACGGTGTATAAGAAATTCTTTGAAACCTTTTGAGAAAAGCTTCTGCAGCTAAATTGGAATTTTCGATTTAAAAAACATTCGATTTTCGATTTGCGAGTATGATTGCACACTAAATTATGTTGGTTGGCCAACTCAATTTTAAACCCGATATTTTTCATTAACTTGGCAGCAAAATACATCATGTAATAATTCTTTAGTTTACCCTTTGAATATGAATATAGTTTACTTTATCTAATCTAACTAAAATAAAGAAATAAGGTTTTTTGTCTCTAGCTTAAGATTTTGATAACTGCTTAACCGATTGGGATCTCCATTTCGGGGAAGATTCACATAGTTCTTGGATAATTTTAGATTATTTATTTTTTATGTTTGAGTTATGGGAGGGTTTTATACTATATTTATCCCCTTTCTCTATATCTTCGAATACAAAGCCCCTAGGTGCTAGAAGCGCAGCTGCGAGTTACATTACTTGTGGTTACGCCAGAGTCCTCTATGGGAATTTTAAGGATGGGGTTAAATCTTCCCTTTACATTTAATTTAATTAAAATGATTTTAAGGTTTTTTTTTCCTATGTGCAAGTTAGAATAATAGTTCGAAACCTTGCCTGGACCTATGAGAAGCTACTTTGTAAAGGAGCGGTTCAGCGGTTTGCAATATCCTTTGTTACAGATAGACTCCTAGACATCCTGTTACTTTTAAATAAAGATAGAGAAAGTTTACAGACTAGTTTTACTGTGAAGCTTTGCAGCTGCTTTTAGCCGCAGAACAAAAGACGCAGCCGTCGATTCTTGAGTCTTCTAGACCTAAATTCTAACCAACCAACCAACAAAAAATAATAGAAAAGCTTCGCTTTTATAAATGAAATATTTCAACTGTTTTAATAATGACTTGTTAAATAATAGAAATTTAAGCCAAACATTTAGGAGCTTGGTTTTTACAAGGACAGGGTTTCAGCTATTTAAACGTGTTCAGAATTCTTTTAGAATTTCTCTTCTGTTCGTCACAAATACCCAGGTTCTACGAAATACCACAAAATTTCACCCTTTTTACCGGAAAAGTGGTAAAGCTGGTCAAGCTGGTAAAATTTACCAGTTTCGTGGTAAATTTTACCAGCAAAAATTTTAGCCAAAAAATTAGTAAAATTTTACCATTTTTTTTGTAAAATTTGACGAAACAAAAAACCCCGTTTTTTGTGTTTTAAATTAAAAACAGCTCTTCATAATCAGTTGTAGTACTTTAAAATAATGACTTCTATACAATGAAGCCTAAATTTAAAATTTTTTTTTTTTTTTAAATTTTACCACATTTGGAAGTTTTACCAAAAATGTGGTCAATTTTACAACTCTATTTTTCAGGTTAAGTCCGAATTTTCGGACTTAGACAAAAAAACGCAATTTGGTCAATTTTTACCAAAAAGTTGGTAAAATTTGACAAGGTATTTTTTTAGGCTAAGTCCAGATTTTTGGACTCTGACAAAAAAAATGAACTTGGTAAAATTTGACCAACTTTTTGGTAAAAATTGACAAGGTAAATTTTTAGGCTAAGTCCAGATTTTTGGACTTTGACAAAAAAAAAAACTTGGTAAAATTTGACCAACTTTTTGGTAAAAATTGACAAGGTAAATTTTTAGGCTAAGTCCAGATTTTTGGACTTTGACAAAAAAAAAACTTGGTAAAATTTGACCAACTTTTTGGTAAAAATTTTTACTTTTTATTGAATTTTTTCGCATAAAAGAAGCTAACTTTTTTTTAAAACCTTGAAAATTATTTCATCATTTCTTTTAAAACATCCTCCCGCATCGTCAAAAATATATCAAATTTAATATTTACTTATTTGAGCTAGCTTCATACGAATTAAAATTAAAAGAAAAAAAATCCAGGTGTGTGTGTTTACGCAGATGTGCCGTGTGCATTTGAATTTATCGATTTTTCATCTTTAATATAAATATAAGCTTTCGTATATTCCCCTGAATGTTTCTAAAAGAAAGACAGAGATTTCCAATTATAGAGTAATTTCGCTACAAAACTTATATTTTTAAGTTTTGAAATTTATGGCACCTCTGTGCGCGCATGCGCACTATTGATAAGCTTATGATTATTTGAATATAGAGTGCCAAAAATAATTATTAGTTTTGATTCAATTTAATCAAATATTTTGAATCAAGAAGTAAATTACTACTCAATTTTCTCTAAATATTTAAATTTGTAGAATTTACAATTTGTTTGGAAGATTTTTTTTAAGCAAGATGTTTAAAAATGTGGCAAAATTGTGGAACAACAATGTTTCATGATTTCTATATTTATGTTGTCTTTGCCAACCGGAAATACCACCGAGATGGGTTTTTAAAAGATGAATGCCACATTTTTTCGGCGTTTTTTAGACATTGATTGATTGAACGTTGACGATAGAATTTCAAACAGAGTATATAACATAAAAATACTGAATTTTAAATTATTTTTTTAGCAATTTTTCTAATGTCTAACACAGCTCTAAAAAGATGCATTAATTAATATGCAGCAAAAATGGATTGAAGATAATCTTTTTTTTTCTATGAAGGCCGTACCATCAAAAGCGAAATAATTAAATAAATCATTGTATACTCTTTTAGATTTCGCGAATGTCGCGCTTGTTATTCATAGCGTAAAAAATGTCGAAAAAACGCGGCAATATCTTTTAAGAACCCGGCCGGAAATAGATTCATATAAAGAGACGCGCACTTTTCCTTTGATATTTCCCATGTGAGGAGCTACGTGAATGAAAATAATGTATTGCTTGAAAATACATGCGCTCTGATGTGTGGAAGATCTCAAATAAGCCTTCCTGCTTAGTTTGACATCATATGTGGTAAGAATTTATCTTTTAATTCTTGAAAATAAGCATAGAATGGTAAGATTTTATGAAGAAATTTAAATCATTAATTTTTCAGCAAATAGACCATTTAACTGCTAAGTTTTGATATACGAATATTTACTTTTATATTGTTGATTAATTTATTCTAAATTATCAATTTCTGATGCGATTTAATATGATTCGTGCCAATTTTAAGTTTTTTAGAAAATTCATATTTTTTATTAAATTAAAATCACGCAACCTTGATGCTAAAAAATAATAACAATTAATTTTATGTAATTAATTCTTATATTTTTGTTTTAGACTTACTGTTTTCATGGTAATAAATACACATTCGTAAACTTCACTATGTTGATCATTCGGGAGGCTTCGAGATAAGATTTCGAGAACGGCTAGGCATTGCGTTCCGAAACAATGAAAACAAGACAGAACAGATGCAGCTAAGAAGAATCTGTGAAGTTTTGTGAATGTGTTTGTTGTGATACCTTACCACACATTATTATAGTCATAATCAGTACAGTTAACTTTAGTGACAATCATGGGTCCTAAAAAGAATAAAGGTGATCAATTGAGAAAGCGGCTGCGCCCAGCCGTTGATGCCCTAACCAGTGAGCTAAGTAGAGTGATGAAGTTGGTCAGTGATACTTCAGAACTTGATGTTAGACATCTCACTAAGGAGTCAATCAAGTTTGTACATTATTATTACAGGTATTGTGTCTTTAAAGGGACTGTGAACGTAAATTTTTCTCATCTTAATATCAAATCTTAACATTATCTTATTCATAATATCTCACAGATAGAGCAAAACGCGCTTTTGTTTGCTTAAAAAACGGCTTTTTCCGACGATTTTTATAAGGTACAGGGAAAGGAAGAAATTTTCCGTATTATATAAAATGTCCATTAAATTGATTTTTTGGTATTATCCTCTTAGAAATTTTTTTTTCAATATTGAAAATTTGAGTACCATCCCCCCCCCCCCCCCCCCCGACAGCGAACTATGAACTCTGGCCGCAGCGCTCGGCTCCCTAGCCTGCCTAGCCGCAGCGCTCGGCCCACTTGCCTGCCTATTATTTATTTCAAAGTAAGGGAAGAGTGGTTTTCTAGGGGCTGGGTTTTCTCTGCTTGAGTAGACACTCTGAGGGAAACCGCGAGAATCCTAGTGCTCTAACTCTTTTTATTTGTTTCCTAAAGTGGCACCTCCGCCCCAACCCTTCCTTTGTTACCTACATTTTATTGTGTTTTAGTCAAAATTTATTATAGGTATTAAAACTGTGGCAGTTTACAGTGACAGCGACAGAAACTCTATGCATGTAGCCATGGCGGACGAAGCTGTTAGAATTGGTCCAGCTGCCTCACAACAGAGCTATCTCAGGGGAGATACTATTTTAAAGGTATATTATACCAGAGAGAGGAGATACTGTTTATTAAACTAGTGCCAAAAGTTTTATAATTACGTTTTCATTTTCGTTGGTTTACAACTTTCGACATCAGGACTTTAGTGAATTTTGATTGGTTAGCTCAATAGGTTGAGTGTTCGAACGTTTCAACCACTAATATTAATCCAAGGGGTAATTTTGTTAATCATCATTGAGGATTTACATCAATTTATCGACCATTGTTTTGTCTTATCCCTTTATATCTCTGACATTATACTGTTAGGTATTAGTTTTAGATGGACATTACAAGAATTGATTGATTAAAATAATCCTTAAATAAAAGTAACAGGATGTTTGTTTGTCTTCGTTTGTAGCGAAATATCTAGCGTACGTACACGTCTCTCCTCTACATTGAAGCTTATTGTATGTCTCGGAAAGGTTTTAATTTATACATGGATTTTTTTATAGGCCTAAGAAAAATTACCCCAAAAATTTTATTTTTTAAAAACTTTGAAAAATTAAAATTCAAGGTAGTGGGTCGGCTCTTTCCCAGCCCCCCCCCCTCCCCACACCTTTCACATTGCAAAAAAATGGGTGTTGTTTTTTGCTTAATGGTGTGATTGATAATTTAAATTGAAACTTGGAAGAATCTACCTATTAAGATTTAGAATAACTCTTATATGCATCATCCTATTATATAAAGCAGTAAGACTTTTTTTCTAAATAACTACTGATCCGATTGGGTTCTCTATTTTAGGTAGGCATCACATAGGTCCTGAGTTGGTTTTATTCTATTTTCTGATCATATTTAAGCCTTAAGATGGATTTTTTTACTTTTTCTATTGAAACTAAAATAAAAAAATGTTGGGATCTATTTCAACTCACCACTAACTCAAGTGCCCCTAGAGGCCTCTAGGGGCTTAGTTACTATTGACCATACACTGTATTATCTTAGGTTGCGGCGGAAACCGGCTCCGATGCTGTACATCCTGGCTATGGATTTCTCTCCGAGAATGTCGAGTTTGCTAATCTTTGCCAGGTAAATGCAGGGAGGGAGGGGACAATGGGCTGTTAACTACACGTGTCCCCAAACTTTTATAATAACGTATTCTTATTCGTTGGCTTAACAACTTTGGGGATTAAGTGATCCCTGATTGGTTGGTACATTAAGTTGAGTGTCCAAACGTATCAACCACAAAAGGTAATCTATGTAAGGGGTAATTTTGTGTATCATCAATGGGGTTGTACATGTACAGTACATCAATTTGTCGACCATTGTCTTATCCCTTAAGATTCTTGGGTAAATGGATATATTATTACCTGGATGTTACACCAGTTTTTCATGTACTCTAATAAAGCGGTACTCACAGCGGGCTAAAATAAAGATACACCCTTATTCCTCCCTTACAACACCCCCTTACCTCCTTCTGGGTAAACGATCTGACCAATATATGAAGTCCATGTTAGGAACCTAAATTCATGACAACAAATTTCCATGATATGTCATTAATAATATCCACGTGTATTTTATATCCCTGGACAGGTAATATTTTCCATTTGACTGCAGGGAGGGAGTGGATATTAGACTGGAAGTTATACTGGTACCCAAAGTTTTATAAACACGTTAGCTCACAACTTTAAATCTTGATTGGTTCATTCAAACTAGCAGTGTCTGAACTAATCTAAGGTGTTGTTTTGTTCAATATATTTGGGGATTTATATATGTATATTTCGTTCATTATCTTGTCCACGGTCATTAGTGTGAGGAATGGGGTTGACAACACACCCCTTAAAATTAAAATTATGTAGATTCCCCCCCCCCCGTTTTTTAAAAACCTCTAAGATTACATCCCTTCCCGTAAAAACCCTGTGCACGCCACTGTACTGCTTAGGTTTTTTTCTGGTTAATTTCAAGAATGTAATATTATATTAATAAGAATGATACCTACCTTTTAATTTAAATTTTTTTTTTTTTATCAGGAGAAAGGAGTTATATTTGTTGGTCCACCGTCCACTGCCATTAGAGATATGGGTATCAAGTCTACATCTAAGGTAAATGATAGAGTAGCTACTCAGGAACTTATTTTGGTTGATTTCAAGTAGAAAAAAATAACACTCTATACTATACCGGAGTAACAGGATGTCTGTTCATTTGTCCTGTACGATCTCAATCTTCTGGTCTTCCATAATTTTCAGGGAATGTTTATGCTGTTTTTTTGGCGGGGGGGGGGGGGGTATGACACCGCTTCTTGGAAAAATGACCTCGAATATTTTCATTGGTAAAAACCCTCCAACCATCCTCTTTTAAGACGAAACACAAGTAGGCTCTAGGAAAAGCAACTGTGTATTTAAAAGAAGTCTGTCGTTACAATTTTTCTAATATTTAACCTGTTTTTTAGATGATCATGGAAGCCGCTAACGTACCTGTAATCCACGGTTACCTCGGAGAGGACCAGAGCCTGGACACCTTGAAGGCGGAGGCAGACAAGATCGGGTTCCCTGTTATGATCAAGGTGGGAACAAGGACAAGTATGTCCACATGTACCGCAATAAAATAGTAAATAATATAAATATAAAACAGGATGTTTAATATGGACAATGACATAATATATTTCAACTTCAAGGCTCGATTATAACATTATACCTTAGGTATAATTCTGGGAATCAATGTTAAAAAATAAAAGGAATATGTAAGTTATATAAATTAGATATATGTATGTAAAGAAATGTAGTGTTATATTTTTCTACCATTGTGTAATGATATATAGTACAGTCAGACGGAGTGACGGCATACCTTATTGTAGAGTAGCTGCTAAATTTTATATTGTTTTTATTTTTCTACCTGTGGAAAACTGTTATTTGATATTGTCATAGGCTGTCCGCGGAGGGGGTGGCAAGGGTATGAGGATTGCCATGACCGCTGGCGAGTTCGAGGCCCAGCTGGAGTCTGCCAAGCGCGAGGCGATGAAGTCCTTCGGTGACGAAGTGATGCTCCTGGAGAAGTTTGTTGTTGACCCCAGACACGTAGAAGTTCAGGTCAGTTTTGTTCCAGGGGAAATTATCAGGAACGCATGGGCTTTTTATTTCACTAGTCCCCAAAGTGTTATAATAACGTTTCCTTATTCGTTTGCTTAACAACCTTTGAGACTTTTATTTAATTTTAATTGGTTGCTTCATTATGTTGATTGCTAAAACGTTTCTACCACTAATTGTAATCTTCAGAAGGGGCAATTTTGTGTATCATCATTGGGGATGTATATCAATTTATCGGCCATTGTCTTATCCCTTTATATCCCTGGGAAATTATACTTGATTAATGCCTATGGAGAGAGATGGTTGATTTAAAACGTAGTTAGACATTTGTATAAAGTTCCAAACATTCTTACTGCCTTGCTAAAATCTTCTAACAACCTATCTCTATTTAGGATGTACCCAAGCCTGGTTTTCACTGCCTACCCCAGCGGGCTGCCTTGCTAAAATCTATGCTCAACTTCTTAAAGAAGGCTATTCAGGAATGGGTTATTAAATGATTTAAGACGAAGTAAAATATTGTTTAAGTTTAAAAAAAGATTGTACTAAAATAATTTACGTTTCTGTAGACACAACGGGAAACATGGTTCTTATGGGATAGGACAAAAGACGAAGTATTGAAATTAAATCAAGATTTACCTAATAAAAATTAGGTACTCAAAGTTTTTGAGTTGACGAATAAGTAAACTTGTTTCTGAAACTTTGGATACCATTATGATATTTACACCATATTTTACCCTCCCTGCCTGGGGTTTAGGTCTAAATTTATCTAATATTAGTACTTGTTTGGGACAGGGATCTAAAGGGACAAGACAATGGCGGATAAATTGATGTACATCAGCAATGATGATACACAAAATTACCCCTTCTGTGGAGTATAATTAGTTGTTGAAAGCTTTAGACACTTAACTTGATTAATCAACCATTCAAAATTCAATAAAAGTCCCTAGAGTTGTTAAAGCAACGAAGAAGAAAATAAAGCTTTGGGGACTAGTGTAATAAACAGTCCACTTCCTTCCTTCATTTAATCCTCCATAACTTAGGACCCCGCGTTCCACGACTCCATACGCCACGTGAAGCATATAATCAGTAATGCCGAGTACTATGGCCCCAGCCTGTTCTTGTTAGCCACGGATGTTGTTACTGCTTATGTTTTCCAGGTAAGCTTTCCCTTTATTTTTTCTCGTTCTGCGTTTTCAAAGATGTTTAGTTAGATAAGTTTGCTGATTTTTTTGCCACGTGTCAAGATGCCTGTAGGAAATGAATGAGGGGGGAGAGGGGGAGTCGAACCTACACACTTTTATTTTTGCTTTCAAAAGAAAAAATTTAGGTGTGAGAGTAAGGGGGGGGGGGGAAGTTCTGACACATTTGCGTAAACAGCGAGTATAGGCTTTATCTTTGGGACGGACGGACGGACAGACATCGTTCTACTTTGTATTATAGATTAGATATTTAGTAGGGAGGGATGGGACATTGGGCTGTAAATTACACTAGCCCCCAAAGTTTTCAAATAACATTTTCTTATTCTTTGGCCTAACAACCTTGGGTACTTTTATTGATTTTTTATTGGTTGGTTCATTAAGTTGAGTGTCCTAACATTTCAATCACTTATTGTAATCTACAGAAGGGGTAACGATGTGTATCATCATTAGAGATGAACATCAATTTATCAGCCATTGTCTTATCCCTTTATATCCCTGTAATTATCTAATTAACTAATGAGCAATTTTATTCCAGGTTGAATATCAGTGATACGAGGTCGAATGGGGCCGGTGCCCAGCAAATCCAGGAGGTTGCGCAACAGTTTTCGGCCAGAGCAGTAGAATCAAGAAAAATATGTTTAAGTGTTGTTTCAATCAATAAAGATAAAAATGAAAACAATTTTTTTTTTATTTTTGCGATTTATGTACAAGCGATGTTTTTCTATAATTAAGGTCAGTCGTTTTTTACCACTTTCTCGTGATTTTTACCACCCGTTTTTACCACAATTTTTGGTCAATTTTTACCATATTTACCCTATTTCCGGTAAAATTTTACCAATTTAGGGCAAAAATATTACCAGGTGTTGAACAGTTTTACCACTTTTTCGGTAAAATCTTACAGAAATTTGCGGTAAGATTTTACCAAAAAAGTGGTAAAAATTGGTCAAAATCTGGTATAAATTTGCGTCCTAAAATGGTAATATTTTACCGGAAATCTGGTAAAATTTTACCGATAATTGTGGTAAAAATCGCTGGTAAAAAGCGTGAGAAAATACCACAAAAAGTGTTTTTACCACGGTTACGGTAAAATTTTACCACCTTTTAAATCGTATAGGCTGGTAAAATTTTACCATAAAAGTGGTAAAAACTAGGTTTTTTTATGGTATTAATTCTGTCCTGGGTATTAGCCAATGTTCTTCCAATTATGATAAACATAATTACTACTTCTGTAGTATACAATATCAGTGGAAAATCTTTAACACTTCTTGTACAAGCTTTCAATATTTAATAATAGTCTTTAAGCCAACGAATGAGAAAACATGTTTGTAAAACTTAAGAACCTGTATATTATTTCCACTCCCTACTTGGTGTAAGATAACTTTAGTCCAGCAGAAGATCTAACTCTATTCACATTTCGGGTATAGTCCCTTTCGTAACATCGCACCTTATGGGGCGATTCTTCGTATTTTTCACAATAACTTTTCTCCTATTTCTGGCCCCTGCGGGGGGCTCTAACCCTGTGGGGCCAATTACCTAACCCTGTGGGGCAATCACCTAACCCAATATAACCTTACCTAACCTAAAATAACCTATAAAAGCAATTTTAAAAACACGACGAATCGCCCCTTATGGGGCGATGTTACGAAAGGGACTATTCCCCACAATTCTATTTATGAATCCCAGTCAAGATTCCTGGATTTTTCAACTGGGCAAGGGCATGCTTAGTTAGTTGAAATAATGACGATTTCTCGTATTCATTCGAAACCGATTTATTTTCCGGTGGATTATAACCGGTTCTCATCGAAAAAATTATGTCTAGCATCGTATTATATCCAGTTTTTTACGAATATAAAAAATGTACAATAATTGTACATTTTATATCCGCGGAAAGCTGTTTATAATACGATGCGAGAAATATCTTTTACCACTCAGTTATTGCAGCAGCCACCACTCCATAATTTAACTTGTATGTAGACATTTTAAATTCATTAATATGCAATAGCCACAAAGACTGTTTTATTTTTTACTTATTGTATAGACGTTGAGAATATAAAAATATATATTTGTCTTACTGTTTTATAGCAGGGATCTAAAGGAATGAAAATGGCCGATGAATTGATGTACACACCCAATGATTATACACAAAATTATCTCTTCTGTAGATTACAATTAGTGGGTGAAACGTTTAAGACACTCAACTTAATAAGCCATTAATCAAAATTTATGAATGTCCCCAAAGTAGATTACACTTAGTGGCTGAAACGTTTGGACATTCAAATTAATTAACCATTCAATCAAAATACAATAATAGTTATTTCTCGTATCGTATTATAAACAGCTTTCCGCGGATATAGAATGTACAATAATATGATCAAAACCCTATAGTGCCCCTAGAGGCCGCCTGGGTGCATAGCCGCTCGTGATTATCTAATATTATATATGCTTTCTCTTGTTATCGGAAGGCAATCTTTTCACAATCTTCTTTAAGATAGATTTGATAAAATCAGAAATCAAGGAACATTAAAATTGTAAAACATGAAACTAGCGGCTACACCTCTAGAAGACTTTAGGGCCCCTTGAGGGAGGGGGGGGGGGGGGGTTGATTTAAAGTCGTCTCCTTAACTATTTTAAATTCAAATTTTTAAAATGAAAAAATAAATAAAATTTTTTGTAGGGGGTCTTTTTTTCTATGGGCAATATCTCATTTGAGGGTGGTGGTACCTTACCCCAAAATAGTTATAAATCTTCCTGGGACCTATGAGATATTACACTGTGAAAGAGAATAGTATTGGTTCAGCGGTTAAAAGATCCTTTTGTACAGACAAACACACATCCTGTTACTTTGATATAAGGATTATTGATATAAAAAATATCCATAAAATGACATAATATTATAATATCATTGATTTGGGTAAAAGATTATTTTATCTTGCATTGTGCTACCCCCTCCGTGAGTGTAATACAAGGGAGGGAGAGGAACTTGGACTGTAAAATTACACTGGTACCCAAAGATTAATAGCTACGTAATCTTATTCGTTGGCTTATAAACTTAGGACAATTTTATTGAATTTTTATTGGTTACAAACCAGTAGTGTCCAAACTTTTTAACCAATCATTTATTTCCAATGGCCTATTCCTAGTCTCCCTGGATGTGACACAGTTTTAAAATGAATGTTTCACGATTTTGACCACTGGACGTATCTAGATATAGGATTGCAGTTACCAAGTATACCGGTAATGTACGCTAGTTTAAAAAGTATAAAGGTTTATAACTAGTAAGATAAAGTCTCAAAAAGTTAAATTATTAATTAGAAATTATAAATCTTTTTTATTTTTTATTTTTGTAAATAAACCCAAGGATCTAAGGGATAAGACAATGGCCGATAAATTAATGTACATCCCAAATGATAATTTGCAAAATTTCTCTGTCTGTAGATTACAATTAGTAATTGAAACGTTTGGACACCCAACTAAAATAACCAACCAATCAAAATTCAAGAAGTCCCCAAGGTTGTTTAGGTACTAGTTTAATAAACTAAATTCCCCTCCCTCCCTGTAAAATAAATATCTTTAAAACTCGAGAAAAAAATATTTTTAGAAAATATGTACTGTACATAATCGGATTCTGAAATAACCCCCCATCAGAATTGAATAAGCTAAAGATGGGTTCTTGAGTACTGCGACTGTTCTCAAATATTGTACCCTGTCAAAATTTTGTTGTTAATATATCAGCATAAGACTAAAGATCCAATTCGGTATACAACTATACTTTATAGACATTATAAGACATCAACTATTAATTTCTGTCAATGGTAAGTGGGTTTAATAAAGCAATACCTTTTGTTCCATTAAAAACAATTTTTTTCCAGGGAAGATCAATAGAACGAGTAGGGGAAAGCCTTTGCCAATAACCAGTTGCAACGCATTAGAATTTACTGAGTCAGTATATCCAAATGAAAGTCATGCAATTAATGAATTTGTTACTTTGCTTGTTCTTATATTCCTGACTGTTAAGTAATCCATTTCACCAACTGTAAGATGGCTTTAGGTCCATGGCCGCCTAAGAATATTTTGTAAAGATGTACACCAAAAATAGATTTGTATATTGACCTAAATTACATTTCAGTGCAAATTACACCATTTAAAAACAAAAATATAAATGTCTGAGGTAGTCCGGCCCTGGCTTAGGATGGATCCTCTAGCGGCTATGGCCTCAGCTCTGCTAACATCATGAAAAGTAGAGATTTAAAGCTGTACATATACTGGAAAATATATTCAGGGATCAGGTACTTTGCGTGCATTACCAGTTAAGATATTGATCTGAATTATACACATAAATAAAATACAGGAAATTTTGGTATTGCTTTTTTTTTAAACAAAAAAGATTTTTTTACAAATTATACCTACTGCATATTTTCAATATAAGACATTCTATAGTATCAACGAAGAATCAAAACCATAACAATAACTTACTAACTTGAAGAAATATGATCCTATTTTCAACTGACAGACTAACGGACGAGCAGACAATGTGAATTATAGGAAAGTATGTATTTAATTATAACTGCTCATTTAAAGGCATATTAGTAAATCGTTATAATAAAGTAACATGATTTCTGTCTGTTTGTCCGCCTGTGTGTAACGAAGGATCTCTCTAACCGGTAAACCGACTAGGTTCTCCTATACAGTGTAGCTTCTCAGCTCTTTTGGGGGAGGGTACCACCACCTTCCCATGAGAAATCACAAAAAACATAACTAATCCCATCTAGCGGGGAAAATAGTTTTTTAAAACAGCTGATCTTAAAATAGATGGGAAAAAAATATTTTATTTTACGTGCCCCTAGAGACCTCTAGGGACGTAACCGCTAGTTAGATATATAATATCATAATAAAGGCAATAAACCTAAACCTTTATTTCTGATGGTTTAAAGATATGCTAGTATGTCAGATAAGGACAGATAATGTCACAAAATTTCTCTGGACAATTCTATTTGGGTTCTTTAAAATAGTTCTACAGAATAGACATTTAAAAACAGATAAAGATAAGGGACAATGGGCTGTTTATTGCACTAGTCCCCAAATTTTTATTATAACGTTTTCTTATTCGTTGGCTTAACAACTGCGGGGACATTTGGTAAATTTTGATTGGTTGGTTTATTGAATTGAGTGTTCAAACGTTTCAACTACTAATTTTAATCTACAGAAGGGGTAATTTGTGTATCATCATTGAGGATGTACACCAATTTATCGACCAAATTTCTTATCCCTTTAGATATCTGCATTAAAAAATATATATTAGTTACAATTTGTGAAATATTAGTTTGTGATTAAATAACTTCAGGCTGTTTTCGCCTTTTCCATTTTCTTATTGGGCATTATTTTACAATCTTCATTTTTAATCTTCTTGGATTAGGACAATATAATTGAGAAAAATAAAAACGCCTGAAAAGTACTCTTTTCTATTTTATATTTTGGTGACCTAAAAAGGTTTAAAATACTTTTTTACAAGGTACTTTTTTGTCTCTTATAACTTTAGTCCTTAATTACAAAAAAAAATTCTAATCTTTCAACTCATAAATGTATGAATTCCAAAAATACATGAGAATTAGAAAAAGAACTTTCAACAAACAAATTTTTGAAGAAACAAATTACATGTTATTTGTTGCCACAAAATAGAGCTATTTTTCTTTCTTAAAGTAAACAGGAACAACTACAAAAATGCTGAATTAGAACTGATTTTTAACCCATACTGAAAAATCATGTATAGCATTGAATTATAGACATTTTTCCAAGAATAATTTAAAAATTTATAATTTAATAACAGTTTTGTTTGCCCATGCCTTTGGCCCATTGCGGTAACAAAACTGGTTTTAATCTTATAATTTTCCATTTTAATATCCACGGAAAGCGGTCTATAATATGTTGTGATACTATTATACACTATTATACCACTTATTTGGGTATACTAAGTTCTCGAAACAGACTAAAAACCAAAATAAAGCTTCTCTAAAAGCAAAGATCAATCTGTTTATGAGTGTGATAGACTTCATGTAAAAACAAAGATGGCAACATCCATGAAAGAGAAGCTCAAAAATCAGCAGGAAGGACTAACGAACAATAACTCTTGTAGAGTTTCAGAACTTAATAAGCAGAATATTAATTTCTAAGTCTAAACGAGATTGTACATAAATTTGCTGCAAAATTGAATAAGTATAGGAAACAGTAAAACGACATACTTTCATTTCATTATAGAGTTGCCTTGCTATATACTTTACCTTGTTGTCCTAAGAATCAATATTCAAAAAATCAGATGAAAGGGAGAATACAAAAATGTTGCCAAAATGTTAAAAAAAAATAACAAGTTTTAAATGGACGTACGGACTTTCTAGTAATGATTGTAGAGTTGATACACTTTCTAAATTGTACCTAACTGTCATAAGAATCATCATACAAAGTTTGAAATAGATAGGATAATTCTAACATGACAATTTTTATATACTATATGATACAAAAATGTTGTAAAAAAAGTTAAAAACCAAGGAAATGCTTCGCTTTAAAAAACAAACCGACATACGTAATATTATTTTGTTATGTACTTTTTTAGTTGCTCCTTTCTAGCAACAACAAAAGGGTGTAAGTTGAACTTATGACATTTTCATTCAAATAATTTCAAATTTTGGGTGGTCCCATAATTCCCCCTTCTACTCCTTCATATTTAGAAGCCCGGACATCCCCCCTTACATCATAATAGCTTGTCTAAAAAATATATTTTATTGAGTAAGGGGGGATTTTGGTGTCCTAGCAAAATTACCATAAAAAATGACCATTAACGTAGAAGAGTTTTTCTCGTATTTATTCGAATCCGGTGGATAGGAACCGGTTCTCATCCATACGAAAAAACTATGTCTAGCATCGTATTATATCCAGCTTTCTAGGAGTATAAAAATGTACAATCATAAGATTAAAACCAGTTTTTTTAGCCCGTGACTTCGGCACCTCGGGGCTAAAAAACTTGTTTTATTCTTATAGTTGTACATTCTTTATCCGCGGAAAGCTGTTTATAATACGATGCGAGACATAGCTATTCTTTCTTTCTGCGTAAAAAAAAAACAATAAAACCATACCAGCTGATTTCTCCTTTGCTTCTTTTTCACAAATCAGATGTTGATTCTTAAAAAAATTGCCCCACTTATTGCTTTGTAGGGCAAAATTGTTTTCGTAAAAATCCACCAAAATCACATTAAAATTCTACAAAAATTAAATAAAATCTTATGTTAATAACCCTTCTAAGATTTTGTTTCATTTTTGTAGATTTTTAATGTGATTTTGGTGGACTTTTCACGAAAACAATTATGCCCCACTAAGCGATTAGTGGGGCTATTTTTATAAGAATCCACCTCAGATGTGTTCAAAGGCCAAAAGTAGCCTCACCCCCCCCCCTCTCCCATGAAATTGTAGATGATTATTACCTCCAACCCCTCACCTTAGTGTTTTTCTTCTTCACCTCCCTTCAAAAAAAAAGCTTAAAAGCCTTTGATGATAGCTGTTGCATTTTTATTCTTGTCAAATTCCTAGTATAAGAAATAATAATACTGAAATAGTACGTATTTACGTAGCAAAGAAAGTCTTTGTTTACTTTAGGATATTAATTTGTTTGACTTTGTCATTTTGTGGAAACATAATATTTTGTAAACATTTATAGGAATAAAGGCATATGCATATTGTCCATAAAATCAGGGTGGGAGGGGACATTGGGCTGTTTATTAAAGTAGTCCTAAAAGTTTTATAATAACGTTTTTTTATTTGTTGACTTGACAACTTAGTGACTTTTATTTAATTTTAGTTGGTTGGTTAAGTGTCCAAACGTTTCATTCATTAAATGTAATCTACTGAAGTGGTAATTTTGTGTATTATCATTCGGAATGTACATCAACTTATCGAACATTGACTTATCCCTAAACCTCCCTGGCATAAGATAATTTTTTGTTGGTAAGTAAGGGCTGGAAGTAAAGGGGGGATACCACTCCTTTTCAAGGGAAATTTTAAATTTTATTAGGGGAAGGTAAGGGATTCCAAGGGAGGAAAATAGCTTAAAACCATAATAGACTTCACACTGTACAGACTTTTGACTTTCTGCAATTTCTGATTTGTTTCGACTACATTGCTTTAATAAAATTATTATTTTATTTTTTTATTGCTGACATAAAACCAACAAACTGACACTATAACTGCATATTCATTTAAAATTTATAACTTCAAACCTTTCAACCAGTGAGCAGTTTGCAAAAACTTAATGGACAGATGAACAGATAGACATTGTTCTATTTTAGATTAAAGTAGAACTGTACTAGGTCAAATGCAGGAGTGATAAACGTTGGAGGGGACATTACTTAACCTAACCTATTTAAAACCATCTTATAGGTTTTTTAAATGCATAACGGGGGGCTTATTTGTATATTTATATCTTTACCTAACCTGACCTGCAAAAAATATTTAATTAACCCATTAGTGCTGAGCGCCACTTTTATGGGCCGATCGAGCTGAAAATCTCAGGGAAGCTTTATAATGGTAAAAACGGAATTCCAATTTTTTTGTTTTGCTCTAGTGGCGTGCACAGGAAAGTTGCAAAAAAACTCGGTTCGGCCTGGCCATAAATACCAACCAGGCATTATGACCTGTTTTGGGCGGTTTCCCCGGGAATTAAAACCCGGTTATTTCGACCAAAAATTGAAAAATGTAATTTTTGAAGGCCAAAGTGAGATGAACACTTTTTAGAACTTTGATACGATCCGTGATAGAAAAACTACACAACCTCATGTAATCTATAGAGCTACAAGTAATATACAAAGCAATTTATTTCAAATTTAGTGTTTCAGCTATAGGTATTAGGTTATTAGGGTGGCTCAAACCCCTACTAATGACGTAAACTGTTATTTTTATTGGTTGAAAAGTGAAAACCGGGTAATAAAAACTGGTAATTAAAACTGTCGGGTATTTATGGCCAAGCCAAACCAGGTCATAATAGGGCGTAAAAAAACGATAAAAAAATCATATAAAAAATAATAGTTTGAATAAAACAAATTCACAAATAGATGTACTTGTCAATAAACATTAGATTTCACGAAAAAAATCAGCGACTTTACTAAAAAAACAAAAAAGTTAGAAGGGGTATTTTGAATTTTCATGATTTTCAAATTTTGTTGAGCTATACCGGCAAACGGAAGTAAGCTAAACTGCCTGCTCCAGGGGGAAATGAAAGCCAGGGTAGTAGAGGGAGGATTCATACTGAGAATGATGCAATTATGAAGCCGAAAACCGTTTTTTTCCATTTTTCAGAACCGGGTTTCAATGGCCGGTTCGGCACTAATGGGTTAACTAAATAATATAAAAACTTCTGCGTTTGTCCCCTCTGACGTTTGTCACTCCTGTGTTTGTCCTGGAACCAGTTCAACAACTCCCTAGCTATTTTTACAAGCAACTTTTACATCCCTATAGCGCTGAGTCCAAACACAATACTAATTTGATTTAAATTTCTTAACTTAAGGTTAACATGAAAATTAACATTTTAAACTAAATTTTACGGCTTAAAACGAAGATTGGAGTTTTTAAGTAATTCATACACTTGGTGTGGGAGGGGGGAGGGTGGTACAATCTTTATCTTTAGACATAAATAAAATAAAATCCTAGAAAACATTATTTTTAAGCTTCGAGTTATTGTAGGATATAAACGTAGATATTGGATGTCCTAGATTTTATTCTAATTCTTTCGATCATGAAAATAACATGCTTTTTTTTATAGGTTTTTACATAAAGGTTGAAAACATAATAAGCAATATATACATATTTATATCCATAGTAAGCGCAGCAATGGAAAGCTAATTACTTGATTTGTAAGAAAATATAGGGGTGGGGAAATCAATCCTTTACCACGCCCCCCCCCCCCTTAAATTGGACGTTCATGATCCTTACCGATCTTAATTTCCGTCACAGTGAAGCTTCTTATATGTCCTAAATTTATATCTACATCCAACCAAAAGAAATTCTCCCCCCTCCCCATTATTTTTTTTAAATTGCCCTCTTAAAACAATCATTGCCTATTTTGGTCCCTTAACATTATTAGATTTCTAACCTTACACAACAGAAACCTTGCTTATCTTAATCTCATTTTCTACATATCTTAAAATCAAATGGTATAACAAAATACACACACACACACACACACACACACATACACACACACACACACACACATACACACACACAAACATGCATATGCATAAGCACATTTTCTTAGATACAGTGAGAGGTCAAACGTGGACACATTCAACTGTGTCAACCTACATTTTTTATAATTATCCATAGCGGGGAATGCCTTGGTCTAAAACAGGCGCAACTCATTACCATACATAGGAGTTCCAGACAGAGGTCGTGCATTTAAAAGGTTGGTTGTCTAAAGGGCGTGTGATCTCGTGGTGTATCCCGTCCTCATAAGCTTTTTTCACGCTAACAATAGATGAAAGTTCATCGAGCTAATTCTGCACTTGCTAGGCAGAGCAATAATGGTTAGTCCTATTTTTCAATAGTTTTTAATTGTCATCGAAGCAATAGTTGGTTTTTGAAGAAATATTTAGAAAAGATTTGCTTTAAATGGCCAGTATCCTATTTGTTACCATTTTAAACTAGGAAAATTTTGTCCAATAGTAGAAAAGCTTCATCTATCTATCTTTATAATAAAGTAACAGCATATCTGTGTATCTGTTTGTGTGTCTTCATGTCTGAACCGAAGGATCTCGCTAACCGTAGAACCGATATGATTCTTCAATGTAGCTTCTCATAAGTCCTAAAAAGGTTTATAAATATTTTTAAAACGACTATAAGATTAGACTAGTCTATAATACAAAGTAAAACGATGTCTGTCTGTCTGTCCGTCTGTCTGTCCTTCCGTCCGTCCCTTAAGATCTCGGTAACCACTGAACCGATCGGATTCTGCTCTTTAGGGAATATACCTACTGGTCATGTGGTGGTTTTAGGCTATTTTCTTGGGGGGTGGGACACCCCCAACCCCCCAAAAAACAAAAAATCCCCCCCCCCCGTTTGTTTGTCAAAAATAAGTTAGTGAGAATTTAAATGTTGTTTAGGTTCTCGTTCAGACGTACAGACATAGTTACGCTTTTTTCAAGAGTATAGTATATTGGTCAAGGATATCTAGATATATCACTGGAAGATTCTCTTATCTTCAAACCATTTAATGATCTAGAAAAATTGGAGTCGAGAATAGCAACCCCCTCCCCCTTATTTAAAACCAGGTAGTAGGTTGCCCATTAGGGTTAGTGCACTGCAAGTACAGGCACTGGAGGGTTAGGGGTTGGGCATAACATAGGAAAATGCATCCAATCTTATTTTCTTTTTATACAAAAAAAATGGGGAGGGGGGGGGGAGTTGTTCGTATTTTATCGAACACAGTAAAAGTGTCTGATTGATTATGACGTAACAAAAAAAAGTTAGCCAATGAGAGGCCATTATTGACCAATGGTAAAATTTATAGTGGCCTCTCATTGGCTATTTTTTTTTGTTACGTCATAATCAGTCAGACACTTTTACTGTGTTCTATTTTATCCTGTATTAATATTTTTCCAATTGATACATCCATTTTTTCCTCTTACACTAGCTACCAGGGATCTATAGGGTTAAGACAATGGCCGATAAATTGATATTCATACCCAATGAAAGTGACACAAAATTACCCTTTTGTAGATTACAATTAGACCCCAATGTTGGTTAGCCAACCAATAAGAAAACATTATTATAAGCCTAGAATAATAATGGGGACTAGAATAATAAACAGCCCAATGTCCACTCCCTCTCTACTACCTACTAACTAATACTATATATTAGGTTTCTTGGAACATTTCTATGGATTACAAAATTGAACTTTGCGAATTCTAACTTCTTAGTATTTTGTCTGGATAAAATTAAAAAGAAAATTAAAACATCTCTCACGTAGAAGCGTAGAAATTTAAAATTGCGCCCCTAGAATATATGCTAAGAAGGGAAGTAAATTAGCCTAAAACCATTCTGAGGCTTTGTTATATTTTAAACTCAATCGGTTCAGTGGTTAGCAAAACAAAACAAAAAACTTTACTACTTTATATTATAGGATAGGTTTTCTAGTGATTACAATTAGTGGTTAAAACGTTCAGACACCCATCTTAATGAAACAACCAATAAAATTTAATAAAAGTCCCCAAAGTTTTAAAACAAACGAATAAGAAAGTGTTATTAAAAAATTTAGGGACTAGTGTAATAAACAGTACATGATTTTACACAGTACATGTCGTGTTTGTATTAATCTAATTTGCAAATTAATTAGGCTTTTCAGGGAGGGAAGGGTCAATGATAGATAATTATTTCTTTCCCATCAATTATCCAAACTTGTTCATGCTTCTTTGGATAACATTTTTCATTCCGGTTCTCAGCCATGCTGAAAAAGCATGTATTACAGACAATTTTCTACGAATTTTAAAATAAGAATTATAAAATAAATACCAGTTTTGTTAGCCAGGGCCTGTGGCCCCACGGGGCTAACGAAACTGGTGTTATTCATATTTTTATTTTAATATCTACGAAAAGCTGTCCTTAATACGATGCGATAAATGAATATCATATTTTTCCATATCCCTGTGTATTCACGTGGGTTTCTTGTTAATTAAAATTGTCACATAGACACCTTTGCAAGAAGGAAGCGAACATTGGGCTGTTTATTACACTAGTCCCCAAAGTTTTTAATAATGTTTTCTTGGCTTATCAACATTGGGGACTTCTAATGAATTTTGATTGGTTGATTAATTATGTTTAGTGTCAAAACGTTTCAACCTATAATTGTAATCTACAGAAGAGGGAATATTGTGTATCATCATTGGGGATGTACATAAAATTATCGGCCATTGTCTTATCCCTTTAGATTCCTGCAATTTTGAGACATACACATAGAGTGACAAACCCTAATGAGCAAAATATAAATTATCTAGAAACAAGGATGACAACATCCATAAAAGCGAAGCTCTGAAACGGTAGGACAAACGGACATTAACACTTGTATAATGTCAGAACTGAATAATCAGAATGCGAATGTATAAGAGTCAAAGCAAAATTGTAAGTAAATTTGTTGAAAAACTGTTTGATACAGGATAATGTTTATGAACATACTTACATTTCTAGCACTTGATTATAGAGTTGCTTCGCTTATAATATTGTACTTTGTTGTCCCAGGAATCCGTATACCAAAAATCAGACCAATCGGATAATTAGGTCATATACAAATTTGTTGTTAAAAATGTAAAAAAAATCAACATGTTTAAAATGGACGTACGGACATTCTGGTAATGATTATAGAGTTGCTACGCTTTCTAAATCGTACCTAACTATTACAGGAATCACCAAGCAAAATTTGAAATCGATAGGACAATTCTAACATGCCTAAATTACAAAAAAAGCTATTTAAAAAAGTAAAAAAATCAACATGTTTAAAATGGACGTACGGACATTTTGGTAATGATTATAGAGTTGCTACGCTTTTTTAATCGTACCTAACTACTAAAGGAATCACCATGCAAAATTTGAAATCGACAGGACAATTCTAACATGTCTAAATTAACGAAAAAAGCTATCCGTGACGGACGGACAGACCGACCCTAATTATAGAAAAGCTTCGCTTTAAAAAAAAACCAATTATGTGAATTTGTAGCGCAAGCTGTTTTGTGCTTTCCCATGAAGTGCCGGTTGAGCAAGGATAACAACCACCCACGATGTAATTAACAATTGTTTGAAAATAAGGGAGGGGGAGCATTTTTTTCCTAACCTAATGTAACATATCCTAACCTGACCTAGAGTAATATACAAACAAACAAAAAAAACTACCACACCACCCCCCCCCCCCCCCTCCTTATTTTCTATCTATTTAAAATAAGGAGGGGAAGGGGGTTATCAGTGCTAAAGAGGGTACTTTGTGCAATTGGAGAAGCTTTTTTGCTGAAACGCTTTAGATTTTAGTGAAGATTAAAGTGTATTCGCAAAAAAAAGTCTGAGCTTATTATTATAATTGGCAAAAACAAGAATGTTAATTGCTAAAATCTACCTAAGAACTAATAATCTGAGTGAGAAAAAAAGTAATGCACTTTTCTGCCAATTAAAATCTCGTAAAATGTGTTACATTCTTGACTACTCAATTTTGCGAACATAATAGCAAACGTACTTTGCAAATATGGTTGCAAGCCAGAAAATTGAGCGAGTTTTTAAAAAAGGAAAAATTAACATGGAAACAGTCTTTTTAAACATTTCTATTTTCCTCTTAGTGCCTAGTCGAGCAAAACATTTTCCACTAATTTTGAAATAAATTGAAATTGCTATTTTTGTTTGTTTGTTTTTTACTCTAGGTCTAGGTTTTTACACATCTATAAATGAGGCATGATTATGTATATCAGAGGTTTCCAATTTGTTATTCAACTTTTTATTTCAACATGAAGTTTTATCCAATATTATAAAATCTATTCTCCTAAGGAGAAAAAAGATGAAAGTTGGACCTTTAAATTTGACCAGAGCTGTTTAAAATATACATTATACATCTTAAACATGCAACTATGCTCTGCAATGCTAAGGTTCCCTTATCGAAGCAAAAATATTTCCTTATTTCTTTATTTTTCCTTAATTTTTATACTTTAAAAAGATAAATAATATGGACCTATCAGAGAGATAGCTAACAATGGGCTGTTTCAAATATTTTAACCACTAATTGTAATCTACAGAATGGGTAATTTTGTGTATCATCATTGGAGATGAACATCAATTTATAGGCCATTGTCTTATCCCTTTAGATCCCTGTGGACCTATGCATCCTTGTATTTTACAGGGCACTTATTATATCTTGTTCAATTATCTGGAGGAAGGGGGAGGGGGTTGGGGGGCAGGGACTTAGACAGACATGGCCTAAAGCTTTAAGATAGTTAAAAGTGTTAAATTTGAATGTACTTATTTGTGTAAAATTTAACATATTGTCTACAAGACTTTTTAACAATACAGTTTTCTACTTTGCAAATTTAGGCGTGATAAACTATCTTATTTAATCTTTGCATAAAAGTTTGTAAGATACTAGCGGCTTCGCCCCTAGCCTCTAGGGGCTTTGCCCCAAGAGATGGTAAAAAAGTGTGGAAACCTTCCACAAAGGTTACAAAAAAAAAAAAATTGCAGCATGCGGCAGCCTGTAGCAGTTCAAAATAAAAAATAAGGGGGAGATTTTTTTGTTTTTTGGGGGGTTAGGGGTGTCCCACCCCCCAAGAAAATAGCTTAAACCGCCACAGGACCAATAGGTATATACCCTCAAGAGTAGAATAGATCGGTTCAGTGGTTACCGAGATCTTAAGCTTCAGACGGATGGACAGACGGACGGACAGACAAACAGACAGACATAGTACTACTTTGTATTATTGAGGATTAAGCACATTTATGTATAACAACTCCGACCTAAAAGACCTCTTTTAATGTTTAAATTTATTGTAGCCATAAAATAAGTAAATAAACAAACATTTAATTTAACTAATGAGTACAAGTTATTATCGTGAAATAAAAATCATTTTAAAACATCAAACATCAATTGAACTTAAAAACATAACTATCTGTGTAATGTTGAATACTTTTCTGTATTTTAACATAAAAATCCAAAAATATTATAGTTTGTTTCATATTATTTGTGTTTAAATGAAATAAATCATTAAGAATCAGAATCAGAAATTTATTGTAGCCAAAAATTTAAAGACTTTTTGTTTTTGTTTTTATAGTTTTATGTTTAACTTTACTAATCAATACTTAACCTAATCCAACCTAAAATAATAAAAAAAAAGTAAATTCGATTGAGTAAGATCAAGTAATTAAGACATTTTAGTTTTTCAAAAGATATGATAATATTCCTTTTTTTAAAGAATTTTATAGAAAATCAAGATGTCCTTGAATAAGACAAATTAATTTAATTTTAAGCGAAGCTACTCTATAATTCGAAATGTCCGTCCGTCCGTCCGTCTGAGACAGAAAGGGGGAAACGTGATTTTCTCGGCTCCTATAAAAGATAGAGAGCTGAATTAGATATGCTAACAGTCTACATATTTTCACTAAGTTTCATTAAGATTCGTCAGATGGTTGGGGTGCTAGATCGATTCCTACATTTTTAAGTTTTCATGGTTTTCTCAACTCCTATTTAACATAGACTGCTGAAATTTTTAGGGATTGAATACTTTTATATTCAGCATATCTTTATTAAGTTTTTTCCAGAGTTGCTTATTGGTTGGGGTGCTAGTTCGATTCCTAGATTTTTAGGTTTTTATGATTTTCTTTACTCCCAACTGAGATATACGGCTGATATTTTTAGGGATTAAATAGTTCACAATTTACTTTACAGTCTCCACAAAGTTTCATTCAGATTTGCTAATTTGCTGAGGTGCTAGATCGATTCCTAGATTTTCACGTTATAAATCATACAAGGTTTCGTGATTTGTTAGTTTAATGTTTTTTTTTATGAAACTGCAATAAAGTTAATTTTTTCCAGATATCCATCCATAATTTTTGAGCTTTGCTACTTATGGATGTTGTCATCCTTGTTTTTTTACTGTGTAGTAATTTTTTTTGCAAATCTCCAATTGAGTGGTTATTAATGTCAGCACAACTGCCAATAAAACGACAAACAATAGTTTCATCAAGAAGAAAGATTTCAACACTTATCCTAGAATCGGGCAGTGAGGGAGGGGACATTTGTTTATTACACTAGTCCCCAAAGATTTATAATGATGTTTATTACATTTGCTTAATCATTATGGGACTTTTATTGAATGTTAATTGGTTGGTTCATTAAGTTTAGTGTCCAGACGTTTCAACCACTAATTGTAATCTACAGAAGGGGTGAATTTGTATAATATCATTAGGGATTTTTTTATATCGGCATTGTCTTATCACTTTGGATCCCTGAATATTTGGACATCAAGTTTATTTTTTACAAATTCAACGTTTAAGGGGGGTTAGATTTGATTGAAATTATTTAATTGTTTTAAGGGCATAATGCCCAAATAAAAATGTTAAAAGTTATTATTTTTGCAGGAACAGTTAAGTTTTTCCTTTTAGAAAATTTTGTATGCTTATTTTCGCTCAGTTGGGTGCTTCGCGGACTATTAATTTTATTCGCATTTTGAATAAAGAAATTTGCTCTAGATGAATATAAGGCAATTCTTTCTTAACTTCAAAATATTTTTGTAGTAAAGTTACTCTATAATTTTAGATACCCATAAATGTGTGTCCGAAAAACTGCTTAGGAAACTTAATTTCTTTGATTCTATTTCTTAAAGACAGCTGAAAATTTACTTGGTCTGTCGGTTAGTTAAACTTTTTATCTCTATTTATGACTTTTAAACATTTATGACTTTTTGTGCTTGACTAGTAAGGGATATTGTCACCCTTGTTCCTTTCAATGTTAATGGCAGATTATTTATACAAGGATGACAACATCCATAAAAGCGAAGCTTTGAAATAGAAGTACAAATAAACATTAACACTTGAAGAGTGTCATAAGAATATAAGAATATTAATGTATAAATCTAAAAAATTGTAAGTAAATTTGTTACAAAACTTCCTAAAAAACAGGATACTGTTTAAGGACATAATACACTTTTAACATTTGATTATAGAGATGCTTTGTTTATTATATTGTACCTTGCGGTAATAGAAAAAAATCATATGAATAGGTTAATTATGACATACAAAAATTTGTTGTAAAAAAAGTTAATTGTTATAGGAATCGTCATACAAAGTTTTAAATCGATAGGACAATTCTAACCTGTTCAAATTAACGACCCTAATTATAGACAAAAATCGGTTTTATAAACCTTATTAGCAATTTTTTCGGCTAAAATAAGTTACATTGCCTAAGCCCAAGTTTGTGCTTGTTTTATTATTTCAATTACATTAAAACTTTTTTACGACCTTCGATATGAATTAGACTTATCCTTTAATGGACTTTCTAATACCACGACGTCCAATAATTACAGCAGATTTTCTTTTTTTTATAGCGAAGATACTTTACAAGATGGATTTATTCTCTTAGCAAGAATAAGTTATTTAAATTTTAAATGTTCCTATTATACGTTTAAAATCCTTTACTGTAGAGCTTAATTTACTACCCATCCCTAAAACCTTGTTTTACACCAGAGAGAGAGAGAGGGGACAATGGGGTTTTTATTACACTAGTCCCCAAAGTTTTATAATAATATTTTCTTATTCGTTGGCTTAACATTAGAGTAAAACACTAGAGGGAGAAAGGGTTAACTAACTGTATCTCCCCATCGCTACCACCTTGTGCAACCCTTCTATTGGGTAATTGAAAATCCACCAATGGTGTCGCTTATATTAATACAGCCAAGTAGCAGAAAATAATTTAGAAGTAGACGAAAGAGGTCTTGGAAAAAGAAGGAGAGGTAGTTGTCTGTATATACATACTTCTATACTATAAATCTGTTGGCTTAACAACTTTTGGAACTGGTTTGATCATTAGATTGAGTGTTAAAATGTTTTAACCACTAATTTTAATCTACTAAAGGGGTAATTTTGTGTATCACTATTGGGGATTTACATCAATTTATCGGCCTTTGTCTTATCACTCAGATACCTAGTTGATGATTGTCAACAAAATGGAAGTTTTGGCATATAATTGCTATAAAAGAAATTTTTGTTTATTTGTAGTTTTGATTTGACATGTATGTATAATACCCTGTCTGGTCAAGTAAGGATTATGAACGTGCACTTGGAGATAGTAAGGGGGGTTTTCCCCTGATAATTTACATGGTAGGGTTTAAATACCCCTATCCTATCCCTATAAGCATAACTTTCCCAAATGAATGGGACAATTTTGTCACTATAACACCTCCCTCACTCTAACCCCCAAGAACTTCCCCCCTCCCACGACATTCAAAATTGTTTGCTTGTCCTTCAATCAACAAATAGCCGTGGTAGACTGAAAAAACACCGTCTGGTTAGAATTTAAAGATAAAAAATATATTTATTTACTTTCCAACTGCTTTGTTAATATTGGAACTAATCGTCCTTGTTTTACAGTCTGATTTTAGTTCTTAAGCTTGCTTATGGACTTATGGCTCTCTTATGATTAAGGAGATATTTGAAGTATAGTCCCTTTCGTGACAACGCCTCATAACGGGCGTTTTGTCTTATTTTCACAGTACCTTTTGATAGGTTATTTTAGGTTAAGTTAAGTGATTGCCCCGCAGGTGCTAGAAATAGGGGAAAATCTATTGTGAAAATACGACAAAACGCCCCTTAAGAGGCGTTGTCACGAAAGGGACTATAGCCGATATTTGAAATAATTGGTGGAAGATTAAATTGAATTTACCTCAGATTGAATGAATTCAAAAATATTGAGCCAAATCAAATTATAGTTATTTCTCGCATCGTATTATAAACAGCTTTCCCAATGTACAATTATAAGATTAAAACCAGTGTTTTTAGCCCCGACATTTTTATATTCGTTAAAAACTGAAAAATACAATGCAATTATCCAATACATAATTTTTCGTATAGATGAGAACCGTTTCTAATCCACTGGATATTAATCGGCCAGCAAGGAATTAGGGTTTCCTAAATTTACATATTTTTATTTGACTATATAATGCTAAGAAAATTTCATAGGATTTGGCTTATTATTTTCAAATTATGTTTTTAAATATGTTTTTACTATCATTTTATTGAAGGTGGGTTTATTTCAAATTGAAAGAGTTTGCAATGCAATTCAATTGTTAAGTTGTGCTAATTTAATTCTTGTTTGCAAGTTAAATGATAATCTTAAACTTGAAACCTATAGACAGAATACAAATTAATTTTATATTATAATAGTCAGTGGCGTGCGAAGCACTTTGTCTAGGGGGGGGCATTTTGAAGATTTTGCAAAATTTTGCCCCCCCCTAAATCAAAGTGCCCCGGGGGGGCACTTTGCTTTAGGGGGGGGCATTTTGATTATATATACTAAATTTAAATAAGGGCGTTTTAAGGGGTTTTATGGGCCTTCTAGTCCTTATCCCTTCTTCCCCATCCCTTCCCCCTTCCCTATTTCCCATTTCTATCCCCCATCTCTTCCCCTCATCTCTTCTCCCCCATCCCTTCTCCCCAATCTGCAATGACTGAAGGGATGGGAGCTAGAAAGCATCTTCAAAAAAAAAGTACAGATAATTTAACCACCCCCCCCCCCCCACCAAAAAACATTTTTTTAAGGGTGGAGGGGGATATTATTAAATCTCTCTGCAGGAAGGATGGATAACCCCATTAAAAAAAATAATGGGGGGGGGGAGAGATAAAAACACTCATTTTGGAAATAATTTACCAAAAATTTATCTATTATGTAAAACTGATTTTAAATATTTCTTTATTGTATGACAACAAGGATGACAACATCTATAAGTAGCAAAGCACAAAAAATCATGAATAAGAATACAGTTAAGAAGATTTAAAGAGCATTTGTTGAAATAAATATATTTTTAGGAAGAAAAAGTCACAAATCCTTTTTTATGTATGTTGTGTGATGACAGTCAAAGTAAATTACATACTGGATGGTCGGAACGACGAGAAATATTATTTTTTTAATATTATATATAATCCACAAAAAAATTTATCGTACCATAAAAACCAAGGATATAAAGAACTACGTTAAAAGTAAAAAAAGGGGCATTGTGTCATATTTTCACAGTAGCTTTTAATAGGTTATTATAGGTTAAGTTAGGTTAGGTGAATTCCCCGCAGGGTTAGGCAATTGGCCCCACAGGGGCTATACAGTATACATAGGGGAAAAGCTACTGTGAAAATACAAGGAAACGCCCCTTAAGAGGCAATGTCACAAAAGGGTCTATATTTTGATACCCTTATCTACAAAAATTTTGTACAAAACAATGGGGTAATTGTAAAAGATACAAAAATATATAAAAACGTCCTGAAAAGCAGTCTGACCTCCATGAATTTTTAATCGTTAATTATACTCCATAATGATGGGAATGTTAACATTGAGTTTTAGCCTTCTATCTTTAATTGCAGTTGAGAAAATCACATTTCCCCCTTAGCATTACAAACTGACAGCCATAGTTAATTATAGAGTAGCTAAAAAGTTATATCAACATATCCTACCCTCTTAAAATGGCACTTTAAAATATTTACTACCCCTTTGAAAAAAAATCAAACAGTGGTGTATTTTATCAAGTTAGGAATATAGAGTGTAGTTAGTTATAAGGGTTTTTAATGAAAATTGCCATAAAAAAAACATGTCTTTTTGTAAGGGTATGTACACAAAAAATGATAAGCTTATCCCGAAAATCATATTTCTTTATTTTCATATTCATTTAGACAGACATACAGTGTTGAGAAAAAGGCTTAGATAAAAATCAACGCTGTATTTTTTTTTTTTTAAATAACTTTTTGATTAAATATTTTATGTTTGCTTACAAATATTTTCATAGAAATAACAACAAAACAAGGATGACAACATCCATAAAAGCGAAGCACTGAAACGGTTGGACAAACGGACATTAACACTTGTATAGTATCTGAACTGAAAAATCGGAACATAAATGTATAAATGTCCCAGGAATCAATATACCAAAAATCAGATCAAACGGATAATTAAAACACTTGAAAATTTGTTGTTAAAAAAGTAGAAAAATCAACATGTTTAAAATGGACGTACGGACATTCTGGTTATGATTATAGAGTTGCTACGCTTTCTAAATCGTACCCAACTACTGCAGGAATCATCATGCAAAGTTTGAAATCGATAGGACAATTCTAACATGCCTAAATTAACGAATAAAAGCTATCTATCTCGGACGGACCGACCCTAATTATAGAAAAGCTTCGCTTTTAATATACAATGTGATAAATAGCAGAAACCATTTGGAACGGCGCGAAGCGCAAATTTTTTTTTTCAAATATGCAGGGAGAGAGGGGTTTTTGGGCTATTATTACACTAGTCCCCAATATTTCATATAAAATTTTCTTATTCGTTGGGGACTTTAATGGAATTTTGATTGGTTGGTTAATTAAGTTCAGTTTCCATACGTTTCATCCACTAATTGTAATCTATATAAGGGGTAATTTTGTGTATCATCATTGTGGATGTGCAAAATTTCTTTGGTAAAAAGTTTATATTATACAAAATAAAATACTTCCTATTTACTGGTTTGTTATGTTCAGTGAAAAGAGATTATAACCTAATTTCTACACTAGTTAAAAATTTGGTAAGGTTAAATGAATAGTAACTGTCTGATTGGCGCGAAGCGCCAACATTTTTTTTTGTGTATTTCTTGATCTTTTTTTTTTGAACCTGGGATAGTTTTGCTTTTTGTAGGGTAGGGGGCAAAAAGGGGCATTTTTGTTGACTAGGGGGGGGCAAAACGGGGCATTTTTCAACATTTAGGGGGGGGCAGGGGGGGCGGTGGCTAGGGGGGGGCAGGGGGGGGCGTTTTGATCGCTAGGGGGGGGCGATTGCCCCAAATGCCCCCTTCGGTTCGCACGCCACTGATAATAGTAGCTCCACCTCAAGCCTCTAGGGTCTTGGTACATGCAATATATCTAACAAATTCTATAGGATAAATTATATTCAACGATTTTAATAATGTTATCAAATTACGTTAATATAAGATTTTTTATATTCATTCTATCAAAGTAATGGTATGAAAGCTTTCTGCGGGTATAAAAATGTATAATTATAAGACATAATACGATACATGATTTCTTAGTATTGCTTAAAACCAGTTATAAAATCCAGCAGATATAAATCGGTTTTGAACCCATACTGAAAACGATTTTTTAAAAGCGAAGCTTTTATATAATTAGGGTCGGTCCGTCCGTAACGGATAGCTTTTTTCGTTAATTTAGGCATGTTAGAATTGTCCTATCGATTTTAAACTTTGAATGGTGATTCTTTTAATAGTTAAGTATGATTTAGAAAGCGTAGCAACTCTGTAATCATTACCAGAATGTTCGTACGTCAATTTGAAACATGTTGATTTTTAAATTTTTATGGGACCTAATTATCCGATTGATCTGATTTTTGGTATATTGACTCCTGGGGCAACAAAGTATACTGTTATAAGCGAAGCAACTCTATAATCAAGTCCTAAAAATGTAAGTATGTCCATAAACATTATCCTGTATCAAGCAGTTTTTCAACAAATTTACTTAAAATTTTGCTTTGACTCTTATACATTTATATTCTGATTATTCAGTTCTGACACTATACAAGTGTTAATGTCCGTTTGTCCTACCGTTTCAGTGCTTCGCTTTTATGGATGTTGTCATCCTTGTTAAAAATATAAACACTGCTAGATTTCAATGGATACAACTCGCATAGACGTCCAAGGGGGGGGGGGTAATGGGGCGATTACCCCCCCCCATTTAAAATTTACCCCTACCCTGGGGGTGCCGTAGGCACCCCCAACCATTTAGGAGGGGGTATTTACCCCCCCCAAACATTTTTTGGGGGGGTAAATACCCCCCCAAAATAAAAAATCTCTAATAAAAAAAAATTTGGGGGGGGTAAACTAAATTTACCCCTGCCAACAGATTTCAGGGGGGTAATTACCCCCCCTAAGCAAATTTTACCCCCGGGGTAAAAATTTTGGGGGGGGGGTAAAAAAAATTTGCGGCGCGCTTCGCGCGCCATTTTACCCCCCAAAAACGAATTACCACCCCCTTCAAAAAATTTTACCCCCCCCCAAAATAAAAAGCTTGGACGCCCCTGACAACTCGTCTAAAACCTTAGCATGTCCCTTGTTAAGTAAGGGCGGAACAAAAAGAAACTACTTAAAAACTTGATAACATATATAGATAGCGGGGACGTTATATTTTAATGTTTAAATATCTTAAAAGTATAGAAATAAGAGGACATGTTAACCAGGCAAGTTAGCAGCGATTAAACTGGTTTGGTTGCTTTGAAAATTTGTTTGAAAATAGGGAAAGCCTTATTTAGGTCATGTTAAGGAAGCTAGAAAAAGTGACTGACTCACATTATGACGTAAAAAAAAAATTAACCAATGAGAGGCCACTATAGATTTTACCATTGGTCAAATACAGTGTATACTGGCCTCTCATTGGTCAATTTTGGTTCATAATCTGAGTCAGCCACTTTTACTAGCTTCCATGTTTAGACTTCCAACTGATTTTCAAAATTGAAAAAGGTTGATTTCTATGATGCTTACATATGGCTGACCGAGCCCTGATAAATACATCACAAAAATAGTCTAATTAAATTAGCTCAGGCCTAGCCTTCCCGCATAGTTCTAAAAACTGCGAAATTGCTACAGCCGGTCGGTCAACAATTTACATACATACATAGCTTCAGTTGTGAAGCAGAAATTACAGCTACAGCCGCCAGACAATCCAGAGTTGCGCTGTCTTTGATAAATAATTGTCCTTGTCATAAGAATTAGATTTTGATGTTTTCACCTGTTATGTGGCATATAAACTGAAATTAGATATTAATTTTGTTATCTAAAAACAAGTCCTTAATACCTATTAATTGATTAATTCTTTCTATATCTTTTTAATTTCAAACTTTAAGAATTTATGCCTTGAATATTAAAAGTAGGAACATGCCCATAAAAGGATTAATGGGCTCTAAAAAGATTTTGCAGATATTTTGCTACCCAGAAAAATATGTGCTGGCCAATTTGAAGACTTTTTTTTGCACAAGGACTATTTCATGGATTTAAGTAGAAATGCAACCTTACAATTATAATTTGCTGGTCTGGCTGTCATTAGTGCTAGTCTACTTCAAACTTTCTTTAAGATTCTTGATAGGAACAACAAAGAAACCGAAGGTACATTCATTTACAAGTTATTGTGTTTTAGGCCACTATTTATATCCTTATAATAAAGTAACAGGATGTGTGTCTGTCTCTTTGTTTGTACCGAAGGATCTCGCTAACCGCTGAACCGATCGGGTTCTCCTTAACAGGGTAGCTTCTCATAGGTCCCAAGAAGGTTTATAACTATTTTAGGGGAGGGTACCAACACATTCCCAATAGAAATCACAAAAAATCAATCTTTGTAAAGATATTCTTGCTTTTACGTTCAGACTTGAACGCAACTTAGACATGAAATAAAAAAAAAAAAAAAAGTGTCACTAGAGGCCTTTAGGAGCGTAGCCGCTAATTTATATATATAGTGCAGCATCTTTAATTTTAAACGATTTAGTTTTTACAAATTGATTTACTTTTAATCAGAGACTTTCACAGGGGGGGGGGGGGTGTTCAGGGGTGGTTTTTCCTCCCCTTACAATCCCCCCTCAACTATAGTGCAGCATCTTTAATTTTAAACGATTTAGTTTTTACAAATTGATTTACTTTTAATCAGAGACTTTCACAGGGGGGGGGGGGTTGTTCAGGGGTGGTTTTTCCTCCCCTTACAATCCCCCCTCAACTATAGTGCAGCATCTTTAATTTTAAACGATTTAGTTTTTACAAATTGATTTACTTTTAATCAGAGACTTTCACAGGGGGGTGGGGTGTTCAGGGGTTGTTTTTCCTCCCCTTACAATCCCCCCTCAACTAAAAAAAAACCTTGGACGTCCCTACTTGTACCATTTGAATGTTATCATCCTTGTTTATAAAAATGTACAAACTGTTTCCTCAATAAATATGATGATTTGAGTATAAAAATAAACAACGCTTAAAATAAATTTAAAAAAAGATTTAAGTTAGTTTTAACAACTGGATAATTCAAGTTCACGAATTTTTTTGTTGGTTCATTCCTTGAATTTTAAGTGGGAAATTGATTTTGCTACCCCTTCCCATATAATATATTTTCGAATTGTTGTGTGGGGAATTGTTTAGGTTTTTTTAAAACTTGAAGGTTGACTCACACTTTTCATAAAAAATCTTCAATTAACTAACAAAAAGCTTCTCTAAAAAGAACAACCTGATCTTAAATGCTAATTTCTCTTCAATTTCCCATCAATGAATTCAATTATCACACAGCAATTTGTTTTTGCTCGTAAGATGTAGGTCTAAAAGCCCAACATAGTTAGGGCTATTTTTAGATAAATGAGCTAGAATAAATTGGAAGAGGGGGCGGAGGCAGAAAAAAACCTCACTTGAAAAAAATGGGAAATTACATTTTTCTAATTTTTGACCGTTTAAAAGTTCGTGGATTTATTTTGGTCAATTTCACTGTCACGATTGTTCAGATTTAAATGGATAAACAAATAATCACAAAACAATTTAACTTTGTGATAGCGAAGACACTCTTTTACTAATCAGGGTTCTTAGGGGATAAGACAATGGACGATATATTGATATACATATTGATTATAATCAAAATAACATCTGCTGTAGATTAAAATGAATGGTTCAAAAACTTGAACACTACAAGCGGGGAACCTAACAATCAAAATTTAATAAATGCACCCAAAGTTTTTGAGCCAACGAATAAGATAACAAGGTTATAAAACTTCTGGTATAGTATTATTTTCGGTCGATTACACCCTCCCCCCCCCCCCTCGAGCCGAGCAACCGAGCCCTTAAGCCTTCCCTATAAATGTAACTAAAGGACAGACCGACATTGGAATTATAAAGAAGTTGTGTAACAAATAAGAATTCCACATATAATTTTCTAATTTTATTGATTTCTTTTTCCCTGAAATTTAAATTCTGAATTAGTTTTGATTGCTTCTCAATGTAAAATCATATTTTTAAACAAAACTTTTCTATAATTTTAATAGTATGTTGCTATGAGGATTTAAAGAATTTTTACAAGGAAGGAGGGGACATTGGGCTTTTATTACAATGATAGGGATAAAGGCATATTCATACTGTGCATAAAATCATGAAGGGAGGGGACATTGGGCCGTCTAATTCACTAGTTCCCAAAGTTTTATAATAACGTTTTACATTCGTTGATAATTTTACATTTCATATTGTTTATTGTTTTATTACTCAAGGGCGTTCAAGCTTTTTTTACACCCTCCGCCAACCCCCCCAAGTAAAATTTTTACCCAGGGGTAAAATTTACATGTCTTTTGAGGGTTTAAACCCCAACGATGGTGAATAAAATAAAAATAACCTGATTTTTAAAATCTAAGGCTTTGAAATATTTTTTTGGTATTCTTTTAAATGCTTTCTAATACTCTCGAGTAGAGGTAAACTTGGTATTAAGAGGGGATTGAGTAAAGTGGGATATAATCTAATGTTTTTTTCGAAAATATTAATGGGTTTTCTACCCCCCTTCCTCCTCTAAAAAAATCTTCTTGGACACATAATAAAAGCAACATTTTAATTTTAAAAAAAATACAAAAAAATGCAACAGATATAAGAGGATACCTTTTTCCTTCTATCTTTTAGAAAAGTCTAATTTAAATGAAATCATTAGTATTCACATTATCAAGTCATTAGGAAAATTAAAAATACATTAACCCTTAGATACATTTTTAAAAGCGAAGCTTTTCTATAATTATTAAAAGCGAAGATTTTCTATAATTAGGGTCGGTCCGTCCGTCCGTCTGCACGTCCGTCCGAGATAGATAGCTTTTATTCGTTAATTTAGGCATGTTAGAATTGTTCTACCGATTTCAAACTTTGCATGATGATTCCTGTAGTAGTAAGGTAAGATTTAGAAATCGTAGCAACTCTATAATCATTACCAGAATGTCCGTACGTCCATTTTAAACATGTTGATTTTTCTACTTTTTTAACAACAAATTTTTATGTGATCTAATTATCCGTTTGATCTGATTTTTGGTATATTGATTCCTGGCAACTCTATAATCCAGTCCTAAAAATGTAAGTATGTCCATAAATATTATCCTACATTAAGCAGTATTTCAACAAATTTACTTACAATTTTGCTTCGACTCTTATACTTTTATATTCTGATTTTTCAGTTCAAACACTATACAAGTGTTAATGTCCGTTTGTCCTACCGTTTCAGTGCTTCGCTTTTATGAATGTTGTCATCCTTGTTTAATATGCATCTTTATGTGTGTCTTTACTTCCTCCATATACAGGGTGGGGCAAATAAGACCGGACAAACTTTAAACGGCCATAGCGCCAAAACTACTTGACCAATCAGGACGTTTGACCACACTATAAAAAGCTTAGGTAATGACCTTTTAGCAAAAAAAATCTTTGGACATAGATGGACGTGTACAACGAGCTAGCCGCGTATATGTTCAACAAGGCAGATTCCAAATGCGCCGGTGGTTTAATCTGGATTCTCGACTAGGGCCCACTAATTATGACCTCAGCCCATCTGTAGGTGAGGTAGAGTTATGCAAATTGCTGGGGATACTGTTAGATACATAAGTAAGACACTAGAAAAGACTAGAGCTCTCTATCTGAAATGGCTTGGCCGTAGTACTCCAGCAAAGTGAAACGGGGCAGATTTTGAGATGTAAAAAACATCAAAAACCGTGAAAATTTCTTGGTTCTTGACTTTAGGGACCCATATTAAACTTTAAAACTCATTTTAGACTATAGGTTGCGCTGACAACCCTAGCTTAAACTTCATGCCATTTCTAAAAAGGTAAAGAACGTCGTTCTAGCTCAACTGTGGTCCAAATAAGAGCCTCCGTGTATAAGGGTAGCTTGAAAGTTGGGCGAATTTGGATCCTGCGGTTACTCACGTTCCTAAGGAAATGTGGCCTCCCAGCAGCCCGATCTTAATTCAATGGACTTTTTGGCCTAGGGCTACTTTGAAGCATGCACCAATAGACGTGCCCATACCACAAAGACCTCCCTCATTGCCACTATCAAGGAGAAATACGCCAGCTTGGACAGGTACATTTTGACCTGGACCTGCCGGCGGTTGAGGAGACGGGTAGAGGCGGTAATTAAGGCTGGCGGCGATTTTATTGAATAATCTAATAGTCATATACCTATTTTGCTTGCCAGTTTTTAAAATTCAATAAAATCTTTAAAATTGACGATTTTATGTTCATTTGTTTAGAAGTTAGAATTTGTCCGGTCTTATTTGCCCCACCCTGTATATCACAGTATAAATTCATCAGAATTGAAAATTACATCCCGTAAGACCCCTTCAATCTTATCCCAAAAAAGCTTGTGGTCGTTTATTTGTGTTGCCTTTATGGTTTTAAATATAATCCTTTTTAGGAGGGGGGGGGGGAGAGGTGGTGGATTTTTTCCCATGGGGCATTTTCTCTTTTCCCCAAAAATAGTTATAAACCTTCCTGGGTCTATGAGGACATTATCTTGCCAGCGATTAGCAAGATCATAAGGTAAAGACACACAGACATCATGTTACTTTTATGTAAGGATGGAGCTAGATTATGAACAGGACGATATTCGGGACAGCGGAAATTGTCATTTGTGACGTCATAAAAATACATCTAAGAGAGAGGAGAAGTTGGAAAGAAAACCCCTAAAAAGACATGGATAATAGACGTTTTTTATGACGTCTCACATGACACTTTCCGCTGTCCCTGATATTCCAATATTATTATGACTACATAACCAATTAAGTTGATAAAAAAGCTATACAAAATTTGTAACAATATTTTTCAGCCGGAACCCAGTAATAGTGTCTGACTGATTATGACGTAAAAAAAACATTAGTTAATTAGAGGCCATTATTGACCAATGGTAAAATTTATAGTGGCCTCTCATTTGCTAATTATTTTTTTTACGTCATAATCAGTCAGACACTTTTACTGGGTTCTAATAACTGAGATATCTTAACGCAATGGGCGGTATAAATAAAAATAGTTATAAACCTTCCCAGAGATGCTACCCTGTAAAGAAGAACCATATAGGTTCAGTGGATAGCGAGATCTTTCGGTACACACAGACAGAGATTCTTTTACTGTATTTAAGGATAGAAGTATGATTATTTATAGCTACTCTAATTTCGAAATAACCATCCGTACGTCTGTAAGAAAACTTTAGTTGAAAATTTCCTGGCTTCTGTTCAAGATAGAGTGCTGGATTTTAAATAAAAGATTCGCTATATCGTTTTGCATCCAGTATATAATTTACTTATGTCTGTCGGTAAGCTACAAAACACATATTTATATGTATATTAAATATATTTTCTATAACTCACTTTATCTGTTGGACTATCCAAAAATTGCGGGGCTTCACAACTTATGGATGTTGTCCTCCTTGTTATATTAGGCAATTGGTTTTCATTTCACGTTTGCTTGTAATGGACGCACAAGTTCTTGTTTCATCCCATTTTCCCTAAAACCAACTTCTGATGATTGCTAAAACATCCTAAAATGCAAATTAGGAGCTCAATTTATACACATTCTAATATTAGGCCAGGGGCAACAAATTTTCTAAAAAAAAATATGATAAAAGATACTTATTTACCCCAGGGATCTAAAGGGATAAGACAATAGCCGATAAATTGATGTACATCCCCAATGATGATACACAAAATTATTCCTGGAGTAGATTAATATTAATGGTTGAAACGTTTAAAAACAACTTAATGAACTGACGAATCAAAATTCAAGAGTCCCCAAAGTTGTTAAGTCAACGAATAAGAAAACGTTATAACAAATCTTTGGAGATTTACGTAATAAACAGCCCATTGTCCCCTCTCTCTCTCTGTTTATATCACCTCCCCATAAATTTATAAATATATCATGTTTGTAAGTCATAATTAAAACTACTTTAAGAAAAATAGAGCACCTTTTGAATAAAAATAGCTTTCATGACAATCAAATTATATAAATCAAAATTTTTCGCCCCTTTAAATAGGCCTCTAAAACCCACCGATTCATGTCGGGCCATTTTTGACATGATAAATACATTCTGCTCAATTTCCAAGTAAATTCTTTATTCATCTACTTTTCAACCTCCCTCAAAGAAATTTACTGTAACTTACTGTAATTACTATTTAAAGTTAAATTATATATAAAAAAATATTTCTTAAAATTTTTTATAACTTTTATTAAAAACAAGTGATAAGATTTTTGTCTGAAGCTAAGATTATGATATTTACTGAACCGATTTTTTTGGAAGCTTCACATAAATCTTGGCATGGTTTTAAGCTATTTTTCTGCTTCCCATTTCCCTTTAAATAAAGAGCTATCTTCTAGAGACCCATTCGCTAGTCAAAATACAAAGAACAATGCCAGTCTGTCCGTCTGTACATGTAAATTGTAAAGCCTAGCCAAATGGATAAGGCCCTGTTTTTTCGGGAATACATCTTCTGGTCCTATTATGTTTGTAAGTTACTTTTTATGTGGGATAAGACATACCCCTCCCTGCTAGTTCATCAAAGAGGAAAATTATAGAGTAGAATCCAGGTAGAAGATTCTGCTCAGTTAGCCTGAAATAAATTTGGAACTTTTGAAAGACCCAACAGTAATTATGGCTTTTAGTAAAATCGGATGATTTAAGAAATTATCTATATTATTGAAATAAATGCCTTTTTAAACAGTTTACTATAAGCTAGAAAGACTGGCATTTGACCAATTCACAATGGATTAAAACTTTATATTATGTGCAAAACCATGTATAAAATTGAATTAAAATGTAAAAATGATATTTTCTTTAAAAAAGTATTATTTCAGTTTTGTCCAAACTGGACAACTGTACAATTCAAGTCGGTGATAAGTTTTTTTTATTACGCAAGCGCGACTTTTCTTCAATTTTCCAAGAAATATTTGAGGTTTTCAATTCCATATAATTTTTTTATCTTTTTGAAAAGGGCTGAATTATATGAATTGGAAATTTAGAGAAAATGAAAGAGAGAGATTGAGATAGATAGATGAAGAAAGTATGAAAGAGAGAGAGAGAGTGAGATAGAGAGAGGGAGAGAGAGAGAGAGAAAGAGAGATAGAGAGAGAGAGAGAGAGAGAGAGAGAGAGAGAGAGAGAGAGAGAGAGAGAGAGAGAGGAGAGAGAGAGAGAAAGAGAGAGAGAGAGAGAGAGAGAGTGAAGAGAGAGAGAGAGAGATATAGAAAAAGAAAATGTTTACAAATTATGTAAATATGTGTGTTAATTAATGTTTAATATGTATATTATTCAAAGCAAAACTAAATGTCTATTTTTGGTTTCAGGGCACCACGAACTAAAATAGTTGGACCTTCAATTTCGCAAACAATCACAATAGCAATTATGCAAAAGGTGGTGTGGAACAAGACTTAAATCTGAAAATAGAATAACCTAAAAACATCACAGGACCTATAAGAAGTTCAATAGTTGAGATTTTAATCTTCAGAAACAAAACCCTTACTTATACTACTTTATATAACAGGATATGTGGTTATGCTCATTTGATAATGTAACACATTTGCGGAAGTGAGGACACACCACTAAAGTATTTTTTTTAATGAATATTTTATTACGCATAAAATTTGTTTATTATATGTTTGTTTTTGGTTTCATTAATAACAAGGATGACAATATCTATAAAAACGAACGAACGGTAGAACAAACGAACGTTAACACTAGTAGAGTGTCAGAACTTAAATTTAGATTAGGCGGGAATTAAATAGGACAACTATAATAGTTATTTCTCGCATCGTATTATAAACAGCTTTCCGCGGATATAGAATGTACAATTATAAGATTAAAACTGAGGTGCCGAAGGCACGGGCTAAAAAAACTGGGTTTATTCTTATGATTGTACATTTATATATTCGTAGAAAGGTTGATATAATACGATGCTAGACATATTTTTTTTGTATGGATCTTATACACCGGATTTGAATGAATACGAAAGAAATATCTTTATCTGAATTACCAGGGTTCTCAAGGCATAAGACAATGGCCGATAAATTGACGTACATCCCCAATGAAAATACAAATAAATTTACTCATTCTTTAGATTACAATTAGTGGTTGAACCGTTTGGACACTCAACAAAATGAAACAACAAATCAAATTTCAATAGAAGTCCCCATGGTTAATTACACAAAAGCCTTTTAGTATTGATTGATTTTTTAACAGACATGATTTATGTTAAAATTTGAAGGAGAAAAAAATATTATGTATACTTTTTAACCTTTTTTATGATTTAAGATAAAAATTGACAAAGGAAAGAAAAATTTCTACATGATGTAGCATTTTATTAATATTATTGTCAGCCGTTAAGAGATAAGTAAATAACTTTCCAGCATGGTTGCGAAACCGATTAATGTCCGTTGGATTTGAACCGGTTACTAAGCCAGACTGAATAATCACATATAGCATCGTATTACAGAAAAGAAGGTGTCTTAACTTTTATTTTTATAGCTAGTCGGTGTTTTTAGTAAGTAGTAGATGTAAAATTTTCCATAGAATTTAGATATGCAATCGTTTTTTTTGTAGACACCTTATTTTTAAAGTATATTAAGTTTTTTAAAAAAAATAATGAAGTCTTTATATAAAAATTAAAGTTAAGACACCTTCTTTCCACGAATTTAGAAATAAGAATCATAAAATTAATACCAGTTTTGTTAAATAATTTTTGATTTTGAAATCTTGCTTAACGATTAACTTTATATTATTCCCTTAACCCATTAATGACAATAGGGTCTTAAACGACGCACAAATTCAAACCTATACTATCACTCTATTTTTTTATGCTGTCCTTTTTAAATGTTTGTAAATAACTAAATAGAGCTTTAAGTTTTGTCCTATACATTGCTTGGCCTTCCACTTCATTCGATGACCAGATGAAATCATATTTTCATGGCAAAAGTGAAAAAAATAGGAAAAAATTTCCACACCAGGTCTAACTTTTTTCTTTTAAAGAATTAAAACATACTTATTTATAATTAATTATAGCATTTATAATATATTTTTAGTTTCTGCTAAGTTTTCTTTAATTTTAGTTAGTTTACATACTTTTTTTTGTTAAATTGTTGTGCGTCGTATTCGACGCATTCGGACTAATCATTTTAGCCATTGCGTCCTTTTTGACCTTATAGGACTAATCATTTTAGAATTTTACTGTATAATCTCCTATAATCTGCTAGTTGCTTCGCCCCTAACCTCTAGGGTGGGTGGGGGATGTCAGGAAAATAGCATAAAACCATCCCAAGGTGTTTATAAAGCTTCCCTGATAAGTAAAACCAATTCAGACCCGCAATTTCTGTAATCTTTAGCTTGAGACAAAAAACCTTACTACTTTATAGTATGGAATACAATACAAGCAGCGGCTACGCCCCTAGAGGCATCTAGGGGCCCTTAGGTTGCGGGGGGAGTCAAATCCCCTCTTTCAATTACAATTTTTTAAAGAAAAAGGTTTTTTTTAAATTTTGTTTTTTTTTATTTTCTAGGGGTGATTTCTCTCGGGATGGTGGTGGTACCCTCCTTCAAAATAGCTATAAACCTTACCAGGACCTAGTAGAAGCTACTATGTAACGGAGCACCATATAGGTTCAGTGGTTAGCAAGGTCCTTTGGTACACACACAAAGACATACAATAACCTGTTACTTTATTTTAAGGATATAAAAATAGTAACGCAGATAATCTACAACTAGGGTCTGTCTGTACGTCCACCTGTCTGTATTTCCATAATTGTATCCAAATGAATAATAGCTACCTTACAACTAGGGAATGTATGTATGTCTGTCTATATATCAAAATTACAGCCAATTAAAGACTGTAAATATGTTTATACTTCTGTAATTTTTATTGCAGCCTAGCTGTTAAGGGATTCATAAATATAGCGCAGATACTCTACAATTATGGTCTGTCTGTATATACGTCCGTCTGTATATATACAATTGCATCCAAATAATAAACAACTACTCTACAACTAAGAAATGTATTTGTTAGGGATCTAAAGTAATAAGTCAATGGCCGATGAATTGATGTACTTACTCAGGGCTATTATACCATAAAATCTTTCTGTAGATTACATTAGGTGGTTGAAACATTTGGACACTTAATAAACCAACCAATCAAAACACAAATACAATTCCCCAAAGTTGGCAAGACAACAAATAAGAAAAAGCTATTATAAAACTTTGAGGACTAACAGGTGCTGGGGTTGGCAGGGGGCGAGGGTTTGTCATGTATTGGGTTGTTCAATATAATTGTCGACAAAATCATATTTCTTAGCTAAAGCATTGTAATAGAGTGAAAGGATATCTCTCTGTGTATCTGCTTAACTGATATGCTTCTTTTTTTTTACTTTGTAGCTTCTCATAGGTCCTAGGAAGGGTTTATAACTATTTTTGGGGAGGTTACCTCCACCCTCCAAAGAGAAATAGCCCCTTAAAAAAGACCCCCCAACATAAGAAAAAAATAGAATAAACTAAATGAAATTAATTCTTTTTAAATCTAGAATAAAAAAACATTGTTGTTGAATTCAATGACCTCTCCCCATCCCAAGTGCCCCTGAAGGCCTCTAGGCGCGTAGCCACTGGTAACAAATAATTATATTCTGAATTGTTTTATACAGACGAATGGACGTACAGACAGACACTGATTGTAGAGTATCTGTGTGATGTATCCTTATAATAAAGTAACAGGATATACATTCTACATGTGTATGTGTGTACTAAGGGATCTCACTAACCACTGAACCGATATGGTTCTCCTTTACATGGTAGCTTCTCATAGAACCTGGTAAGGTTTATAATTATTTTGGGGGAGAGTACCACCACCCTCCAAAAAGAAATTGCCCCTTAAAAAAGACCCCCCAAAGAGAAATCGCCAACACAAGAAAAAATAGAATTAACTTAATTAAATTAATTCTCTTTAAATCTAAAATAAAAATATTGTTGTTGAATTCAATTTCCTCTCCCCATCTCAAGTGCCCCTAAAGGCCTCTAGGGACGTAGCCATTAGTAGCAAATAATTATATTCTGAATTGTTTTATACAGACGAATGGACGTACAGACAGACACTGATTGTAAAGTATCTGTGTTATGTACATCCTTATAATAAAGTAACAGGATATACATTCTATATATATGTGTCTGTGTGTACTAAGGGATCTCACTAACCACTGAACCGATATGGTTCTCCTTTACATGGTAGCTTCTCATAGGACCTGGTAAGGTTTATAACTATTTTGGGGGAGAGTACCACAACCGCCCTAGGAGAAATCACCCCAAGAAAATAATAAACCCCTCTCAAAATTTTTTTTCAATTTTTCTCCAAAAACTGTAATTAAAAGAGGGGGTTTGACTCCCCCCCAACCCAAGGGTCCCTTAATGCCTCTAGGGGCGTAGCCGCTGCTAGTATAGTGTTCCATACTATAAAGTAGTAAGGTTTTTGTCTGAAGCTAAAGATTATAGAAATTTCGGGCCTGAATTGGTTTTACTTATCAGGAAAGCTTTATAAATATCTTGGGATGGTTTTATGCTATTTTTCTGACATTCCCCACCCACCCTAGAGGTTAGGGGCGAAGCAACTAATAGATTATACAGTAAAAGCCTAAGATGATTAGTCCGATATGGTACATAATAGACGCATGGGAAAAATGATTAGTCCGAATGCGTCGGAAACGACGCAAAAAAAAAACTTCTTTGGTATGCCACAAATCAAAAAATCTAAAAATACAAATGTCTTACAATCCCTTAAGGAAGCTGTGTTTAAAATTTCAAGCGATTCTGACGACAGGGGGGAAGTTCGGCACTAATGGGTTAAAATATGCATAATTGACAAAATACCTATATTAGAAACTGATAAAAGATAAAGGCATTTCTTGGTTTTTAGAAAGTAAGAAGAATTGAAACATGTAGAATAATATAATTGTAATTAACTAAATAATTTTGACTTATTAAGCAACACGACTTACAGAAGCCTCACCGTCACCGTGCGACTTATTGCATAAGCCACATGTTAAGCCGCAGCCACCAAATTTCAACCAGCTATAGCTATTTTTAGTCGCAGCTACTCCAGGGTGCGCGTAAGTAAAATAGTAAGATCTTGAATTTGACACCTTACTTTTAAATTCTGTTGAGTAATTATTGAAAAAAATTATTTTGTTGAACCCTGTTGAATTAAAACTTTGAACTTTGGGAGCTAGTCACGAATGGGTTAAAAGAAATTCACAAAAGTTAGGACACGTTCTTTTAATTTTTTTTCATGTCAATTGACTATCCTAGCTCCCCTGAATATTGTTAACAACTTTGTATGCATTGTAGTAAGGCCGCCCTACATTATTGTGTATTCAGTTCTAAGCCACTTTTTTAAAAGCGAAGCTTTTCTATAATTAGGGTCAGTCCGTACATCCGTCCGTCCGTACGTAACGGATAGCTCTGTTCGATAATTTAGGCATGTTAGAATTGTCCTATCGATTTCAAACTTTGCATGCTGATTCCTATAGGAGTTAGGTACGAGTTAGAAACAAAGCAACTCTATAATCGTTACCAGAAAGTCCGTACGTCCATTTTAAACTTTTTCTGATTATTCTGAATTCTGATTATTCAGTTCTGACACTCTACAACTGTTAATGCCCTTTTGTCCTACCGTTTCAGAGCTTCGCTTTTATGAATGTTGTCATCCTTGTCATAAGTCAGCCCCTTATTATTAAATTTTAGTTTTATAAATGTGGGGAGGGGGCATTTTTTTCTAGGGGCAATTTCTCTTGGGAGGGTGGTGGTACCCTCCCCCAAAATGGTTATAAACCTTCCCAGGACCTACGAAAAGTTACATTGTGAAGGGGAACTATACTGGTTCAGTGGTTAGCAAGATCCTTCGGTACAAACAGACACACATACAGACAAACTCATAGACACCCTGTTACTTATATATAAGGAATTTTAACACAATATACCATTTAAACACCCAAGAACATGAACACAAGCAAACTCACGTGTTTGTTTGAAGAATAGATAGTTTTAACTTTATGTAGTACGATTATTTGTTCAATAAGCTTTGATGTTATCTAATTTTTTATTTAAAGTAAAATTTTATGTGAATTAAAACTTTTAGAACTTTACTATGTGAGATGAGAAAATGGATTAAAGAGATTACCAAGCTTCCAGGTGAGATACAGTTGTACATGATTCTATTGAAGGATAGCAGCGCAGGTGAGATACAGTTGTACATGATTCTATTGAAGGATAGCAGCGCAGGTGAGATACAGTTGCACATGATTCTATTGAAGGATAGCAGCGCAGGTGAGATACAGTTGTACATGATTCTATTGAAGGATAGCAGCGCAGGTGAGATACAGTTGCACATGATTCTATTGAAGGATAGCAGCGCAGGTGAGATACAGTTGTACATGATTCTATTGAAGGATAGCAGCGCAGGTGAGATACAGTTGTACATGATTCTATTGAAGGATAGCTGTGCAGGTGAGATACAGTTGCACATGATTCTATTGAAGGATAGCTGCGCAGGTGAGATACAGTTGTACATGATTCTATTGAAGGATAGCTGCGCAGGTGAGATACAGTTGTACATGATTCTATTGAAGGATAGCAGCGCAGGTGAGATACAGTTGCACATGATTCTATTGAAGGATAGCAGCGCAGGTGAGATACAGTTGTACATGATTCTATTGAAGGATAGCTGCGCAGGTGAGATACAGTTGTACATGATTCTATTGAAGGATAGCAGCGCAGGTGAGATACAGTTGTACATGATTCTATTGAAGGATAGCTGCGCAGGTGAGATACAGTTGTACATGATTCTATTGAAGGATAGCTGCGCAGGTGAGATACAGTTGTACATGATTCTATTGAAGGATAGCTGCGCAGGTGAGATACAGTTGTACATGATTCTATTGAAGGATAGCAGCGCAGGTGAGATACAGTTGTACATGATTCTATTGAAGGATAGCTGCGCAGGTGAGATACAGTTGTACATGATTCTATTGAAGGATAGCAGCGCAGGTGAGATACAGTTGAACATGATTCTATTGAAGGATTGCCGCGCTTTATATATCCCAAATGATACATTTATGCAACACTCTAAAGGGATATGGAAATTAGAAATAAAATTAAATTATACCTGCGGTACCCTTCCTATCCATGAGGGTCTACCCAATACGCAACATAACCTAACCTAAGATGTTCTAAACTTTAGAATCTAAAGTAATACACGAAAGACTTACCCTCTTTTTAAAATCAATTTCAAGACAAGGGTGGTTTATTTTTCCTTCCTTTAATAATGCAGGAGTGACAAACGCAGGAGTGCCCGAAATATTAAGTTAATCAAGTAAGGGGTTAGGCATTTTTAAAATCTATGAGATTGTTTAAAGCATAGACGTCCAAGGGGGGGGGGATAATGGGGCGATTGACCCCCCCCCCCAAACGACTTTGGGGGGGGGGTAATTTTACCCCCCCCCCCAATTTAAAATTTACCCCTATCCTGGGGGTGCCGTAGGCACCCCCAACCATTAGGAGGGGGTATTTACCCCCCCCCCCAAACAATTTTGGGGGGTAAATACGAATTACCCCCCCCCTTAAAAATTTTTACCCCCTCCCCCCCCAAAAAAAAGCTTGGACGTCTATGGTTTGAATTAGGTTAGGTTAAGTGTCCACTCAGACGTTTGTCACTCCTGTGTTTGTCCTAATAAAATTGCTGTTTGTCCGAATAATGATCAAACCTCAGAAAACATAATTTTTCTACAGATGCAGTATTCCTGTCAATGTTTTTATACATTTTATATTCTGTCTTATAAGCAAAAGAAAATCTTTCAATATTGAATTTTCATTAGTATTGGGTAACAAGGTTTTTAAAAACGGTAATAGTTTTAAATCGCATCGTATTATGGACAGCTTTTTGCGGATAGTGAAATAGAAAAAATAAAATGATTAATTTCAGTCAATTTGCCCCACCCCTTCCCCGAAGGATCGGGCCAACTAAACTGGTATAGATGTTATTATTCGTGGTAAATTGCATATAGTACGATGCGATACATGGTTATGTAGTATAGCTCAGAACAGGTTCTAATCCAGCGGATAGTAATAATTTTTCTCGTATTCATTCGAGTCCAGTGGACAGGAACCGGTTCTCATCCATACGAAAAAACTATGTCTAGCATCGTATTATATCCAGCTTTCTACGAATATAGAAATGTACAATCATAAGATTAAAACCAATTTTTTTAGCCGGTGCCTTCGGCACCTCGGGGCTAAAAAAAACTAGTTTTAATCTCATAATTGTACTTTCTATATCCGCGGAAAGCCGTTTATAATACGATGCTAGAAATAACTATTCTTGATGTAAAATTAGGAATTGATAATGAAGTGGGTAGACAATCAACTGTAAATTATACTGCTACCCAGAGTTTTATAAGGTCGTTTCTTATTCGTTGGATTAAAAACTTATAGTACTTCTATTAAATTGTGATTATTTTGTATAAGCTAGCAGTGTACAAACTTTATCACCTATTATTATAATTCTAAGAAGGGTGAACGTGAATTTGTTTATTATCATTGGGAATATACATCAATTTATCGGCCGTTATCCTATCCTTTAAGATCCCTGGTTCTTGTAAAATTCTTTTTTAAGATCTTTACGTACGTCAAGAGAAGTCTGAGGTGGATTCTTAAAAAAAATTTCCCCCAATAATCGCTTAGTAAGGCAAAATTGTTTTCGTGAAAAATCCACCAAAATCACATAAAAAATCTTCAAAAATTAAATAAAATCTTATGTTCATAACCATTCTATATTTTTGTTTAATTTTTGTAGATTTTTAATGTAATTTTGGTGGATTTTTCACAACAACAATTTGCCCCACTAAGCGATTAGTGAGGCAATTTTTTTTAAAGAATCCACCTCTGATCTTTGATGTATTTTCAATATATTGGTTTCAATATTATATGAGATCACTGACTGTCGCGTTTAATTTCAAGATTGAATTTGTCTCAAGCACTTATTAATTGATCTAGCGGATTTTCCCCTAGCCTCAAGGGAATCAGAGATAAAAACACAGTATTTAATAATTGTTCAGAAAAGAAAAAAAATCTTTACCTTTTTTTTGTATATTTAGAACTAGCGGCTGCGTCCCTAGAATCTAGGAGCTCTGTAATTAAAAGGATAGGGGGATGTATGTGAAGATTTCCTAAAAAGAAAAACTTAGAATTCAATCAGTTATTGAAATCTTAAGCTTCAGACAAAAAATCCTTCCTACTTTATGGAATACGGTATAGATAGGGTAAAGTTAAATTTACTTTTCATATTCATAGGGTATACTCTACAATTCGAAATGCCCGTCCGTCTGTTAGAAACAGTTTGGAAAAAATGTGAATATCTTGGCTATTATTCAAGATTGATAGCTAGAATTATTTTTTAAATTTCCCTATATCAATCAGACTCTGAACCAAATAACTACATCCAGGTTAAAAAATGATGTGTTGTATTTTTCATTTCTCAATTTCATTACAAAAAAAGTATATTATTTGTTTTAGGCCAGGCCTTGTAGCTTCAAGAATGAAGTTTTTTCTTCATTTAGTTCATCTAGCTCCACTTTTTACAGGTAATATTTTCTTAATTAATTATTATCTATGTCTTTCTTTTATACATTTATATTCTGATTATTAAGTTCTGACACTCTACATTTACAAGTGTTAATGTTGGTTTGTCCTACCGTTTCAGAGCTTCGCTTTTATGGATGTTGTCATCCTTGTTATTGTTAGAAAGAGCTGTTGAGCCGTTTTGTTTGTTTTCAATTTCACTGTTTGCCATAGAAACACATACACAGACGTACAAAAATTATGAGGGGAAGCTACTCTATAGGTTAATAATATTGTTTATTAGGTGCTGCCAGGTACCTCTTAGCTTATTCATTCGAATCCGGTGGATAGGAACCGGTTCTCATCCATACGAAAAAACTATGTCTAGCATCGTATTATATCCAGCTTTCTACGAATATAAAAATGTACAATCATAAGATTAAAACCAGTTTTTTTTAGTGCCTTCGGCACCTCGGGGAGTAAAAAACTAGTTCTAATCTTATAATTGTACATTCTAAATCCGCGGAAAGCCGTTTATAATACGATGCGAGAAATAACTATTATTAGGTGCTGCCAGGTACCTCCTATCTTAGGAGCACATACAATATTATTACAAAAATCCTCTTGAGAAAGTTTCAGCATGTCTATCTGTCTGTCTGCCGCGTAGGATCTCGCTAACCGTTGAACCGATATAAATCTGCTTTACAGTAAAGCATCTGATAGGTCCAATGCAAGATAAATAACCTTTCCCAAATCCAAATTTTAAAAACTTGGACTAAAATAAAACCTTTGAATCTTTATATTGTATCATCCTTGTTAAAAGTAAACAAACCTAAAAGTGAAAGGTAATAGATATATAATCAAAGTTTATTGAAAACTGGGGGGGGGGGGGGAGTAAACGTTTTTTAATATAATTTTTAAAGCTGTTTATGGTCCCAATAAAAATGACGCAATTCAATACAAATGACCAATGATACGCCAAAACACAAATTATCAATGGCAGGCCAGTATACATTTCAAATTGACCAATATGGTAGGCCATCATGACGTCATTTTTATGGGCACTATAAAAAGCTTCGTTTTATTAAAATTTTATTGAACGTGTCTATCTAGACAATAGGAAACTTTTTCCTTAATACAACTTACAAATGATTTGTTATTTTTTGTAAAGAAAATAATTAATGGCAAATCAGGGAAAATTTAAATAAAAATTCAATCTTTGAAGAAAATTATTTTTATCTGAAGGAAAATCTAAAGTGACCCAGGAATTTTTTAATTTTAATGATTATCGGTGATTTTTTCAATATTAATTATCATATAGAGTAGGTGCGTGCACAGGGTTTTCCTGGGGAGGGGGCGGAGTAATTTTTACAACGCAGATTTTTTTTGCAGAAATGTGAAATATTAAGTGTTTATGTTCGTTTGTCTAACGTTTGATTTCTGAGCTCAGCTTTTACTGATGTTGCCATCCTTGTTCTTTATGTAAATGCAGACTTAAAATAAGTGTGAGCGCCAAGTCACGTGACTGTATAGAATTGGGGCATTTTCTTTTGGGGGAATTTTCTGGTACAAATTCACACATATTAGGTGAACAAACATAGATTAATAACCTATAAAAATAATGCTTTAGTGTATGAATAAAAGCAATTTCATAGCACAATGATTTTTTAAATTATATTTTCTATCAAAACAGCCTAAAACAAACAAATAATAGCGAATTGCTATAATATATTATTTTCTTAGACCTTCTTAATTTCCCATTTATTTCTCCTTTTAGCAACGCGCTGTCTTTCTTAATTCGTTTTTATATGATCGTTTAGAGTACTTTTTTTTGCCCAATTGTATTGACAGTATTTTTTGTTGATGCAGTGAAGTCTCTACTCTCTATGCATAAGTAAGTAGGGATCTAAATGGATAAGATAATAACTGATAAATGGTTGAACATCCCCGTACATTAGACTATAAAAGTTGGAAAGATTTTTAATCAATATAATAGATTTGAAATCTGCATAAAATTTTAAGGATTTTTTATAAAATTCGTTTTTTATATAATTCTTTATTTAAAGGCGCAAATACAAATTAAGTTAAATAATTTTAAGATCTGTGATTGGTGGATTGAAAACTATCTGCACTCTGATTGGAGAAGCTTAAGTGACGTACATCATTCAACCAATTAGAGCGTAGGTAGTTTCCAATCCAGCTATCCTATTGGTCAAAATTTATTAACTTAAATCGTATTTGCGCCTTTAAATAAAGAATTATATAAAAAACGAATTTTATAAAAAATCCTTAAAATTTTATGCAGATTTCAAATCTATTATATTGATTAAAAATCTTTCCAACTTTTATAGTCTAATGTACGGGCTACTGCTAGTTAAGGAGTAGCTGTGCTGTTAAGAAGGGATTTTGAATAGGTGCACTTAAATTTGAAATCAGGTCTCTTATACAAAGGACGAAGGGATAAGTAAATGAGTGAAAAATCATAATAGAAATGCATGTGTTTTAAAATGATCAATAACTTTTTACCTTTGAAACTATGCCCTACATAATCAAAAATTTTAATACCGAAGCTACTCTTTCATTCGGAATATCTTTGTTTCGGTACAACGGCATTTGGCTGGCCGTTTACCAGATCTTTGCGTACAGACGTACGAAACCTGCTACTTCCCACAAGAGACAAAACCAGCATAGTTACTAATACAATTTATTGTATGAAAACGGTCATGCTGAAATAGAAAATAACAAAATTAATAATCAAATATTAAAATGTTAAATACATGATAAAATAAATCTTGTAAAAGAGAATAAATCTTTTCTTATTTGGAACAATCGTCTTTTTTTAATAAAGTAAATATTCATTATGAGAGGTTGCGTGCGTTCGAAATTATATTTGAAATATATAAAATACTAGGGTTACTTTTTTGCTTAAAATTAATCAAAAATTAAATACGAATTTGAAATTCATAAACAAAATCATTATAGACTACGATTAAAATATTCTGATACAAAAATAAATTAATTACTTGGTCTAATTTAAGTAAAAATGAAAGATTAATTTGCCGTCTTTTAAAATTCACTCCATTCCATTAAAAATGCTTAAAGAAAGAATTCTTACCGAAGTTTTTGTTCCTGTAAAGCCGGGAAGCAATCAAAGGTATTTTTCAGTACGGACAACACCACAATTCTGACTATACATGGTTTTTTATCACGCAGATAATCCGCACATTTTGAAAGAAAGATCAAAGATGGCTACGCTCGCTTTGTTTATGGTCCATGCGCAAGCATTGTTTTGAATGCCGCGTCCAATTATGAACATTTGAATTTCACCGCTTTCCAAACTGACATTAATGATAAGGAAAACAAAAGGATAAAGGTTCGAGTTCACAAACGCATCACACTATTATACTTCCAATACAATCTTTCAGTCCGCCTTAGGAAACCGTAAGATGAAAAGGTATCTTGGCTGCTGATAGACGGCTGGATTTTTTTTGTTGAAAATTCCCAAACAAATGAGCATCCAGTATATAATTTACTTGGTCCGTAGGTCATACTAAACAAGACATATTTTATGCAAAGAAGTTCGTGATTTTCTACTTTTTTTATGAATAATGTTTATCTGCTATATAAAATAATTTGTACGCTTGTCCAATGGACAATGTCCATCCACAATTTTTGAGTTCTTTACTACTTATCCTTTTATCGCTGATCCATACATCAATAAGACCCTCAATGAGAATAAAAAAGAAAGTCCATGTCAAAGATTTGAATTTATTTTTTCAATGAGAGTTAAGTGGTAGAAAGTTGATTTCTAATGTGGAATATATCTGTACTTTTGGTTGTCTCTTAAGATCACTGAAATCATTCATCCAAGTTGTTTTCTTATTTTCAGGGAAGACTTGTTATATTGGATGGTATTCTAAAAAAGAAATACTAGTCACCAATCTCATCGTATTATAGACAACTTTTCGCGGATAGTAAAAGTAAAATTATAAGATTAATACCAGTTTTTTTAGCCCCGTAGGGCCGAAAGATTCGTATAACAAAACGTGTACTAATTTCATGATTTTTTTTTATTATTCGTAGAAAATTGGCTACTATATGATACATGATTTTTCAGAATGGCTTAAAACCGGATCTAGTAATCGGTTTCGAAGCCATACTAGAAAAGATATTCTTTTTATGTTTAAACAAAAAATTTGTTAATTATAATGACTTTCTTATAATTACTGCAATATATTTTTCATTAAATAAAAGGAAAAGTTTTGAAAGATATGGTTTAAATGCCATGTAAGCTTTTAATTAATTTTACTACTAATTTGTTATTGACTTGGGGAGGGAAAAGGAGATCAGGAAAATATCTTAAAACCACCAAGACAATTATAAAACTTCCCTGAAAAGTCCATTAAATTCGGACTAGCAGTTTCTGAGATCTTTAGCTACAAACACAAAAAAACCTTACAACTTTATATTATATAATTATATGATATATTTTAGCGCCTATGAAAATTTCTCTGTTGTTAATTATATTGAGTGGCCTATTGGGCCTTTTAGAGTCTGGTATAAAGACAAAACAGTAAAATTAAATTCTCATGAAATAGCGAAAAGTTCATAATTGCAATTTCTCAACAAATCCTTTATGTTTATTTACCCTCCCCACAAAAATCCTATGCAATTAGAACTTCCAGATAAAAGTCGTGCAATCAAAGGGTTGGTCGTCTGAAGGGCGGTTGACTAAATAATCATTCACATCATTAAGCAAGATTTGTTTAATTCAGAGATGTGGCGTTTCCCATCATCCTCTATAGGCTATCATAGGCTAAAGTACACTATAACAAAATTAGCTTTATTTTATAAACACTGTACATATTTATTCTTAAATAGTTTGGGGCACTAAATGGTCTATAAATCACATATCCTTTTGTTTTCAGGGTTTAGGGAGGGGAAATAAAACTTTTATAAAAAAAGCGCTCAGAACATTAAAGTAGAAAATAGAGGAGGAAGGGACTCTGTGTCGACTTTCAATCGGGTCTTTAAATATCAGCCAAAAAATTTACACAGCTAGGTCGCTACAAATAGCAGTAAGATATTTGCTATCAGACGAAAAAGGTCCCCAACACTGCATTAAAGTATTTATCTGGATTATATAACTGTACTAATACATTTATTCTTAGAACCACAGTACCCGCAATTGAGCGTGATAAAAGTGAATATATTAGTTAACATTTCGCATCTCACCCCAAAATTAAGACTTAAATTAAAACCTATCAAATGTCAATTATAATTAAAGTAGGGTAATCTCCTATACTGGTTGTTCTATTAAATGGTTGTTTTTTTAGGGTTAATATGTCTACTAAAATAGCAAAATATGCTAGACTATCCATGAACATCCTTTATGCTGGTGTGACAAAATTTAATTATTTTAAAAAAATCAGTATACACCTCCCTCATCCCTGACTTATATCCTTTACAAATATAATTTGTGAAAGTACAAGTTGGTGAAGGCGGCTTGCTAGCCACACTTCATATTGGTCAGTTCATAAAACAAGCACGATTTATGATTTGGTCTTTTAGCGCAGCTTATAACAAAAAAGTAGATAAAATATTTCCATACCATTCATTATAGGATACCAAAATCTTAACCAAAGGTTTAAATTTACATTGGAAGGAGGTATTTATCCCTCCTTCAAAATTTTATGAGGGGAAAAACTTTTTTTTGTTAAACCAGTGTTCCCTTGAGGCTAAGCAAATTGAAGATTTTGAAAACAGTTAAAAATTACAATACTTTTTCATAATTGTCTTGTCCTTGAACCCGCTTTTGACACTTTAAAAAAATTTAAAGCCATAATAAATGATAACAATTTTCTATGCATAATTTTCATTTGATTAGGCTACCATAGAGATTTAGTTGCAAAAATACTCTACAAGTATAATGCTTTAATTTTTTTTCAAGAATATGTCAATTCAAAGACGTCCGAAAGTGGGGTAGAGCGGATTAAAAGGTAAAGGTAAAAATATTCCCTGGGGATAAATAATGGGGTTGAGAATTTTTACCCACCCAAAATAAAAAGCTTGGACGTCCATCCGCCAATAATCTGTAAACAAAATATTTGGTAGCGAAGCTATTTTTCACGTAAAATTTGTGTGCTCTGATAAATAAGGATACTTCAAATAGACTCTTTTTTTTAGCAGTGCAAGTACTTAAAAACTATTGTGATACCAATTTCTAGACTGTAAATTCTTCCTGCTTGTTTCCTGTTATCAAATCTAGTTTTATTGCTGGTATTGATATGGACATATGTTCCTTGTTAAATTCAATTAATTTCATCTAATAAATTAAAAATTAATGAATTTTATTTAGCACTTTAAACCATTAATTCAGATAGCTTTAAATGTAGCTGTAGGGCGTAAGGGCAGGGGGTGTTGACACCCCTTGAGAAACTATGGGAATGTGTAAATTCAGAAAAATACAGGGATCTAAAGGGATAAGACAATGACCGATAAATTGATGTACATCCCCAATGATGATAAACAAAGTTGTCCTTGCTAATATTCCCCTAAATGTCTACCTATAACCCCCGTCATTTTAATAATAATAAGAATATTAATTCAAAGGTTTAAACATATTTGTATGGAAACTTGTAGTAAAATGGTTTCAGGACATACTTACAATTTTAGCACTTAATTAAAGACATGCAACGCTTAAACCATTATACCTGGTTGTCCTAGGAATTTTTGTTACAAAAATCAGATTAATTGGATAATTATATCATACTAAAAATTGTTACAAATTAAATTCCTTTAAATGGACATTTGGAATTTTTGGTAGCTATTATAGAGTTGCTACGCATTCTAAATCTAACTTTGAGTTTGAAAACTATAGGACATTTCTAACATGGAAAAGTACGCAAAGATTTTGACACAAGAGATAAAATACCGTAATTGAAAATGTTGGTTACCAGTGCAATTTGCCGTCCAATATCCCTTTCCTACTTGCCTGTAAAACAAAATGTTTTAATAGTAATTGGTTTTAATATTAGGACTTTTATTTTAATATTCGTGGAAAATGATTTTTTAGTATGGCTGAGAACCGCTTCTAATCCAGCATATATTAATCGGTTTCGAAGCAATAATGAAATATCATTCTTCCAATGGGCGATAAATTGAAACAAATCCCAAATGATTTACAAAAATATTGGTTTTTTATTATATTGCAAATTATTGTTTTAAAAAAATGCAATAGAATTATCAAATAAATAATTACTTATAACTCGGGAACCATGGTTAATGTTTGACCATATTTGCCTCCGGGAAATGTTAGTAGCGCAGCTACTCTATACTTCGGGAACCATGGTTAATGTTTGACCATGTTTGCCCCCGGGAAATGTTAGCAGCGCAGCTACTCTATATTATTAGAGTAAAACACTAGATGGGGGGAAGGGGTTAAATAACTGTATGTCCCCATCCCAAGGACATTGAACCGACTCTCAATTGGGTTTTATAAATCAACCATTAGTGTCGGGAATATTAACACATCAAAGTAGCAGAAAACAATTTGCTAGTAGACGAACAAGGGTCCTTGGAAAAGGGGGGCAGGTAGTTATCTTGTCCATACATCTATACTATAGATTTGTTTCTACAACAGTAAATGTAATAATGTCTGTCGTTATGTTTGGATCAGAATAGAAGAATGCAGCGAAAAAGTTTGAAATTATTTGCTTAATTGATTGGCATTCATTTAACATTAAGAATATTTGATATTTTAAGATAAAAACTAGCGTTACTGACGCACCGAGAAAAAGACATATTGCAAGGTTATACATAGATGAACTTTTATAGATTAGCTTGGTTTTTTTTTAAAGGTTTAAATTAATATTTTGAATTGCTTTATGTGATTTATATTTATAATTATAAGAAAAGCTTATATACAGTCAAGTTCTGACACTATACATACAAGTTTTAATGTACGCCTGTCCTACAGTCTAATTTCATAGCTTCGCTTTTATGGATGTTGTCAGCCTGTACAAAAACCCAAACATTCATAATCATGTAATGTTCACATTTTTCAGCCCTTTAATTTTTCGGCCCAAACAAAGTAAAAGTTGAATTTCTTCTTTTGTGTCTATGGCCAGGAATTTAAAGGAATAAGACAATGGCTGATAAATTGATGTACATCCCCGATAATGATACACAAAATTCATTAAAGTCCCCAAAGTTGTTAAGCCAACGAATAAGAACACATTATTATAAAACTAGTGTAATGAACAGAGCATTGTCCCTTCTCTCTCTCTCTCTATGGTTTAATGCACTTTGGCGGCGTAGATACTTTATAAGTTGTAGATTTGGTCAGTTAAGTGATTGGTTTGTCTATAAGTAATGTAAATAAGATATTTTAGTAGATATAATGTGGTAATACGACAACCAGACGGACAGGCAGTTTACAGAGTTGCTACGCTGTGACTTATCATAACAAACCCACTGCACTAATCTTATTATATCACCATCTATCTCATGACCGATGTTGACCCCGCTATCTAGCGGTCAAACTGGCCTGCCTAAATGTGGGGAGGGGCTCAAACATGCAGCTATCACGCGCCCCTCACGCGCTTATATAACCGGGAAGGCGCTGCCTCCCCTTTTACCACCGCTGCCCCCACAGCCTGTCTACCGCCGGGAGCTAAGCCCTAGCGTCCCACACCCCCTTCAAACCTAACCATTGTTATAATCTGTTGTATATATATAGTAAACATTGCTTGTAAATATTATTCAGTTAAATATATAATTTCTGTATGACTAAATCCTGCTAGTTTGTTTTGGTAGAATAATTCAAGGCTAGGGCTCGTTGAACTCGAACTCGTTACCCTGTGGGCCGAGAACGCTCGGCTTACCAGAACTTGGTGTCAGCGTGTTTCAATCGAGCCTTACAGAAACTAGCCTATTCTACCTCTGATTGGACCCTTTGGCAAGTAAGGGGACAATCAGCCGCCAACTGAGAAGCCAACTGACCCGCGAGACGGCCTTTTTAGGTCGAATTTCCATCATTTTGAACGCAATATGTGGGCCTCTGGCCTACGGCAAGCAGATTTAGCCTGCTAAAAGCGCCAGTTAAGACGCTTTTTCCGTACCGTGTAGGAGTAGCGCTAGGTGCGCAGCCACGGTAATCTGATAATTTAGCTCAGACGGCTACAGAACTGAGTCTAAATTGGCAAGTGTAGCTGGGACAAGCCCCAGGACACCCAGGCCAAACCTACGAGACAGACAGCTGGGTGCTGGTCTCCTTGAGAAGGCAATGTGTGGCTGCGAAGCTTCAGCACACAAGTAAGCCCTACCACTGCGACGGATAGCAGATTTTGAGCCACAGGCACGGCAGGACGGGACATTCCCTGCCGCTGCCTTCCAGGATTTGAACCCGAGGCGCTGCAGGACGGGCCATTCCCTGCCGTCATTTTCGGGATTCGAACCAGCGGCGCTGTAGGACGGGTCATTCCCTACCGCCATCACCCCTCTGAACCTTGCAGGACGGACATTCCCTGCTGCCAGTGCTTCCAGAATCACACCTAGAGCTCCTAGTGATAACAACACATAAGTGTGTATAAATGTCAACCAAGTGATAAAAATAAATATAAAATTGTTGACTCAGTGATAATTAATAAGCTCTAGTGATTCGAAGCTACAGTCTAAGCCACCATGGTAAGCGATACCACCATAGCTGCGGTTCGGCCACCACCGAAGTTTCTGCCAACCCCAGCCGAACGGGAGGCCCCCTCAAGGGCAGGACCTCCACTTCCCCTGCCATATCAGGGTGAGGTTTCCTACTCCTGACCCTGCCCAGCATGTACAGGTTGATGCCATGATCGATTCTGGCAACCGTGTACCAGGGTCTGCTGTAATTTCTGAACACCTCATGCACGCAATGGGCGTGCAACGCATGTTGATTCCGGACAACACCCAAATCCTGACTGCTAACGAGGAAGGCCAGCCCCTCCAGGTAATAGGAAAATTGAAAGAATTATATATGGCAGTCTCACACACCCTTATACTCCATCTTTACCACGTGACTGTGGTCCGGAACCTCTCACACCCTCTGAACCTAGGAGGGTATTTTCTCAAGGAGTTCGGAACTAGGCTCTGTTTCGACATGCAACCACCTTGCTTGTGGGTGCGTGGGGAGTTTATCCCACTCCGTGGCGTCCCCATTGACCGGGAGACAGCCGAGAGAGAGCTGAGTTATGAGGGGCCTCTGCCAGGCCCACTGCCAGAGCAGCCGCGTGTGGTCGAGAAAGGCATGCACTGGGTGGATGCTGCGCTCAACGCCCATAAGGGGGCCAACCTGCTAGCCATGGGGTTGCCCCCAGTGCCCAAGGTGCCGCGGGAGAACCTGCCAACAACGTTCCCTGAGATTGTCAGCCCTCCAGAACCAATCTTCTCCTCCGACACCTTTATCAACGGCCAGCCGTGTCCACCTGGCCCCCTCTACCTGGGACCCCCAGCCAGTCAACCAGCCAAGCCCGAGTCCAGACCCGTCAAGTCGCGGTCTGATGCACCCGGAGCCACACTCAACTCCCAGGAATCAGCCTCTCCCGGCGCCGTGCCCGTCAAGTCGTGGCCGGCTGCCTCCGGAGCCATGCATGGCTCCGCTGCCTCAGCCTCTCCTAGCGCCGAGCCCGTCAAGTCGCGGCCGGACGCCCACGGAGCCCAGGCTGGACCCAGCGCCTTGGCCTCTCCCAGCGCCGAGCCCGTCAAATCGTGGCCGGACGCCCTCGGAGCCACACTTGGCTCCAACACGTCAGCCCCTCCCGAGGCCGAGCCCGTCAAGTTGCGGCCGGTGGCTCCCGGAGCCGAAGCTGACCCCACACCAGCCACGTATAGGCTAAGCGCTGTCACTCCAACTGACGGCCAGCCACCCCAACTTCGCACGGCCAAGCGGGTGGTCTTGCCTGGCCGCGGTGTCATGGCGGTCCCTGTTGAGTTAGTAGGCCACCGCACCAAGGATGCCATCCAACTAGCTGCCCCAGAACAGAGGTTTGGGGAGGATCTTGTCATCCCAGAAGGCCTGTATGCCCACAGGCCTGGATCCGCCACTGTGTTTCGAGTGCTGGTGGTAAATGAAGGGGAGACGCCCCTCCTGCTGGACGCTGGCCTCCCAGTGGCAGGGGAGCTGGTCAAGCCCGACATTTTAGAGGTTTCTGATAAGCCTCCTCCGAGTCTCCACTCCAAGAGCCTGTTGAGCCCCCAGACATGCAGGAGTTGTGGGAGGCCCTTGAGATGGAAGACAACGAGTTCCTGCGCAAGGATCCCTTGCTCAAGAAGGAGGTTTGGACCATGTTATCAGAGTACAGGGACGTCTTCTCCAACTCTACCCCCGGCTGCACAGATGTAGTCGAGCTGCAGCTGCGCCTCAAGCCAGGGACCCAGCCGATCCGCCAGAGATTTAGGGATCTGAACCCGCGGCAGGAGGCTGAGCTGGAGAAACAATTGGACACTTGGCTACAGGAGGGAGTCATAGAGCCGTCAGACTCCGCCTGGAGCAGCCCCTTGGTGCCCATCAAGAAGAAGGACGGGAGCACCCGCTGGGCCGTCGACTACAGAGCCCTCAACAAGTGCCTGGAGCTGGATAGCTACCCTCTGCCCAGGATCCAGCAGCTGGTAGAACGAGCTGGAGGGCACCGCGTCTACAGTGCCCTAGACGCGGTGGCCGCATACTACACCATCCGTGTGTCCGAGGACAGCCGGCCCTGCACCGCCTTCACCACCCCCAGAGGCTTGTATCAATGGAAAAGGATGCCCTTTGGCCTGGCTACGGCACCATCTGTCTATTCCAGATTTATTGCAGGGGTCCTAAACCCATTAGGCACAGCCAACCTCCAGTCATACCTTGACGACGTCCTGACCTTCCACCAGGATACCTGGGCCCACCTGGCTAGGCTCCGAGAGGTCTTGGAAGCCCACCGCAGGGGAGGAATCCGCCTCAAGCCAGCCAAGACTAAGCTGTTCCGAGCCAAGGTGGATTATCTGGGCCACACCCTCAGCCGTGAGGGGATAGCCATGCAAGAGGATTATATTGACCGTATCCTGGACTGGCCGGCCCCCAGCACCCCCAAAGATTTGCTGGCGCTTCTGGGGTTCTTTGGATACTACCGCCTGTTCATCCCAGAGTATGCCGACCTCACCTACGAGATGAATCGGCAGAAGACGGCCAAGACCCTAGCCTGGACACCTGAGATGGAAGCCCAGCTGCTGCAGCTCAAGGACAAGTTCCGTCAAGCCCCCATCCGAGCGCCGCCCAGGTTTGACTTGCCAGCGGTATTCCAGCTCACCACAGATTTCAGCAGCCGCGCCATCTCTGCCATTGTCAATGCCAGGACGGCAAGGAGAGACTGATTGCCGCCGTGGGGCGCAAGACAACCGACCCCGAGACTCGCTACCCGTCCTGGAAGGGAGAGATGGCCGCCATTATGTATGGAATCCGGAAATTCCACGGCATCTTGTCCTACCGCAGCTTCCAGATCAACACTGATTCCTCAGCCTTGCTGCAGATGAAGTCACTGAACACATCCACAGGGATGGTGGCCCGCTGGCAAGAGGAGCTAGCGGCCCTAGATTTTACTGTCTGCCACCGTCCTGGCACCCAGAACACCAACGCTGACGCCCTCAGCCGCCGGGAGGACGCCAACATGCCAACGGCCAGCGCCGAAGAATTAGCAGAGCAGGCTGAGTATATCCATAACCTTTGCCAGCTAGGGGAGTCCGCAGCCAGCCGGCCCCCTGCCGCCCGACTGGACCCAGCTAGAGTACTAGAAGCCCAGACACAAGACCCTCTCCTGCTCCGTGTCCGCCAGTGGGTGGCTGATGGCAGAGCCCCAACCAAGGCTGAGCTGCGCGGCAAGGAACGAGACGAGCAGCAGTACGCCAGCCGCTTCCCAGCCCTGGGACTTGACGAGCATGGTTGCCTCACCACCACTGACCAGACCCTGACAGGGGAACGGACAAGATACCTGCTGCCTTCGGCCCTCCAGCAGGACGCGTTCTTTCTAGCCCATGGGACCCCCATGGCCGGACACTTTGGGATGGACGCGACTATCGCCCGCGTTGCCATGCACTTCTGGTGGCCCAACCTGGCCCGTGACGTCCGTCTGATGGTTCAGACTTGTCCTGAATGTGTCCAGAAGGTTACCAAGGAAAGGTTGAAGCAAGGGATACATGTACCCTCCCGCCAGGGGTATACACAGCAAGTCCTGTTCATCGACCTGGTGGGGCCGCTGCCAGAGACCCCAGCTGGGAACCGCTACATCCTCACCTGCCAAGATGGGTTCAGCCGGTTTGTCAGCCTCTACGCCATCCCCAACAAGCGCACCCTCACGGTGGCTGAAGCCCTGCTGCACCGCCACCTGGCCACGTTTGGATGCCCCCTGAAGATCCACTCCGATAATGGGATGGAGTTCACCGGCCAGGTATTCCAGGAACTGGCCTCCAGGCTTGAGATTGGCCTGACACATCCACCACCCTACAACCCACAGTCCAACCGAGTGGAAAGGTTCCATCGGACGCTCAATACAGGCATGCGTCTGTTCTTAGACAGAGACGACAACAACTGGGAGCCCCACTTGCCTGCCATTGCCTTCGCCTACAACACCAAGGCCTGCAGATCTACCGGCGTGACCCCGTTCCTGGCCTTCTTTGGGAGAGAGGCCAAGCTTCCGGTGGACATGGTGCTCCGGCTGCCAGAAACAGAATATGCCTCAGTTCCAGCCAACGTCCAAGCCCTCCTGCAACGTTACTATGCAGTGTATGATGCCATCCAGCAGAAGGAGGAGGGAGCCATCCGGAGGAGCGCGGCAGCCTACGAAGGCACGGCCAAGTATGAGGTTGGAGACTTGGTCTGGTACCTGGCCCCCCGCCTGGTGCCAGGGAAGGCAGCCAAGATCACCAAGAGATGGACTGGCCCCTGGAAGGTAGTGAGGAAAGCTACAGAAGTCCATTATGTCATCAAACCTGCCTCTCCAATAGCCAGGATCTCGGAAGTTACCGCGCATGTAGGCCGACTGCGCAAATACACTGGAGATGTGACTGCCCACCAGATTCCAGCAGACATTCAAGTCGACGTGGACGGCGACGAGGATGCCACCGAGCTGCCGGTTGGAGCGGCGGCGCCCGCAGCTAGCGACCCAGGACAGTTCCCAGTGCACCAGCCGGCCGCAGCCGCCCCACAGCCCAGCGGCCAGGATCGTGACCCAGTAGAAGAGGACCTGCAGGAGCAACCCAACGAACCACCGCCGCCGCCGCCAGTTCCAGAGCCACCCAGAGATGCCATCTGGAATCCGGATACAGACATGGAGCACCTGCCAGCCAGCAGCGAGCCTGTAGGAGGAGAAGCAGCTGTTGCAATGGAAGAGGCCGCCCCCGAGGACGAAGCTGAAGCCATGTGCCCCCTGTTGATGACAGCCATCCCTATCCGGGTAGGAGCTAGGAGGCCAAGCAACCTGAACCAAGCAGGCGCCCCCATGGAATTTTATGCGCCTTCATCCATCGTCATTCCCCCCTTGGGAACCACCAGAGTTAGCCTAGGCCTCCGTGTCCAGCTACCCGCTGAGGCAGAGCTAGTCCTGCAGACGAGGCAAAATTTCCAGCGCCGGGGCCTGGCCGTCGCCAACCCCCGTCTAGAAGCCAACCAGGAGCTGACAATGCTGATATCCAACCACAGCCAGACCGAGCAACGAGTGTCCCGTGGAGCCTGTGTAGCCAGAGCTGTCCTCCATCGAGCTGTGCCCCAGGAAGAGCCTGTCCTGCGCAGACATAGGTTGTCGTATCCCCAGGTTCAAGGCCTGGTGGCTCGAGAGCCACGCAACCCTTGAAGGGGAGGTTGTGGTAATACGACAACCAGACGGACAGGCAGTTTACAGAGTTGCTACGCTGTGACTTATCATAACAAACCCACTGCACTAATCTTATTATATCACCATCTATCTCATGACCGATGTTGACCCCGCTATCTAGCGGTCAAACTGGCCTGCCTAAATGTGGGGAGGGGCTCAAACATGCAGCTATCACGCGCCCCTCACGCGCTTATATAACCGGGAAGGCGCTGCCTCCCCTTTTACCACCGCTGCCCCCACAGCCTGTCTACCGCCGGGAGCTAAGCCCTAGCGTCCCACACCCCCTTCAAACCTAACCATTGTTATAATCTGTTGTATATATATAGTAAACATTGCTTGTAAATATTATTCAGTTAAATATATAATTTCTGTATGACTAAATCCTGCTAGTTTGTTTTGGTAGAATAATTCAAGGCTAGGGCTCGTTGAACTCGAACTCGTTACCCTGTGGGCCGAGAACGCTCGGCTTACCAGAATAATTCCTAGCCCATTGTTTTACAAAATATAATTACTATTTTCTAATTTTAAAAAATTTTAGTAGCGAAGCTACTTTTTAGGTGTCAGTCTGAAATGCAGGCCTTATCCGATTTTTAAGTTTAGTAATTATTTTACTTTCCAGTATTGCTTCAAAACCGATTTATATCCGCGGGAATAGGGCCGTTCCTCAGCCGTACTGAAAAACCATGATTAGCATTACGACGCTGTAATCAACTTTCCTTTACTTACACATTTTTTCTATTAATGTCTGTAATACGATACGATACAAGTTTTTTTCAGTCTGACAAAGAATCTGCTCTTTAAAAAACCAGTGGCATGCAGAGAGTTTTCTCGGGAAGGGGGAGGAGGGGGGGGAGTTGTACTACAAACATTAAGAGGTGTGTATTTTAAATGTCAGTGGGGCCCACTATGTTCCAGCAAGTGACAAATAATCGTTTTTTACATTTTGGAAAATACACTTTTAAACAATTGTTTAGTAATATACACAAGTTTTTGGAAATAAAGCCGTAAGAATTAGCTCTTTACTATGAAAAATAAGAATTTTATGTGTAATAATACCAGAGGTATGGAATTAAGTTCCTTTTCATCATTGTTAACAACTATTTTTAAGGTCAACTAAACTACATTTCAAATCAGTGTGGACCCTTTATTTTTAAAGCTATTTTTAAGTATTATATATTTTTGGAATCAGTATGTAATAATTTATACGTTTAGCCTTTAAAAGAAGTCAAATCTCCATTTTTTGATGTAATTGTAGATGGTTTTCTTAGCATACCCGATTTCTGTTAAATAGACAATTTTCTTCTAATGAAAATTATACGTTTGGTTCCAGATCTCTTAAGCGCAAAAGAGCGCAAGCAAATCCTCTTACATGGTGATATTAGATGTATGTATAATATCAGAGAACTTTACCTTGTGTATGCAAAAGTATGCGAAGTTTGTTTTTTTAAGCCCTAAAGATACTGGGTCTATCTAAGATATAAAAGTAATTTATTTTCTACTTATTTAAAACACATATTCATTTAAACTAAAAGCAAAGCAAAGTTTTAAATAAAGATTATCCCTATATGTCTAAGCTTTTATCTGAACCATTTTACCTTTTTATTGGGAGGGGGGGGGGGGGGAATGCCCCACTTATATCCACATCTGAACCCATTAAAGCTAGAAGTTTACAAATTTTTATGTCGTTTCCTAGTTCAAATATATATTCTTATTTAATTTGTTAGCATTATTTACTCCCTTCACCCTTTTATTAAGCAACCTTTTTCCAAAGGTGCTTTCATACTTATTAAAAAAAGACAAGTAGAATTTGTATTGTTTAAGATAGAAAATGCTTCCTTTCAAGTAAATTGAAAATAAAATGAAAGTCTTTCATATCAGAGATTTATAGGGATTAGACAATGGCCGAGAAATTAATGTACATTCCCAATGCTATTACACAAAATTGCCCCTTCTATAAATTACAATTAGTGATTGAAACGTTTGGACACTCAACTAATAAACCAACCAATCAAAATTCAATAAAAGTCCAGCAAATTGTTATGCCTACAAATAAGAAATGCTATTTGGTGAATTTGGGGACTATTATAATAAACAGCCCATTGTCCCCTCCCTCCCTACATATACACACAAAAAATAAATAAGAAATAGGCTCATCTGTATGTCAACTTTAGATTAGAAATCTCAAAATATAAATTTCGGCGGCGGCGGTCGGCGGGAAAACGGCGGCAGATTTTCATATGATTTCAGTAGGTCATACATACTTGTTAGAAAAGCTCATGTTTAAAATTTGAAGTCTATAAGTCAAAAATTGCGGTCTCAAGAGCTGTTTAAAGATTTCAAAGGGATCAGGAACTGCAGGATCATACCTGGACCCTGAAATTGACTTAAATTTGATATTGGTATGTACTGGTATAGGATATTTTAGTATTTGGTAACTTAAAATGCTTAGATAAGGCAAACTAAATATTTTTGCTCTTTACCTGTATGACCCTGCCAGGTTTGCTGGCATCCTGTGCCAGCCAGGATGGAGATATTTAAAATTTCGCCATTATATTGAAAGATATATTGATACTTATTGCTATTTAAATAAAATTTCATCAAAATTTTAAAATATACACTCTCTATGATTTTTTGTCATTTTTTGGCTTTTCTGGAACACGGTGTGGGGTGGATTTTATTTGACACTCCTCTTAAGTTTAACATACCTGTGGCTGTAATAGTGTATCGGGGGATGGTAGTTCCTTAGTCAAGTTAATAAAGGCGTTAAAGGGGGTAAGCCACCCCCTTAACGCCTCTGTTAAAAACTAACCATTTTTATTGAAAGTTGTACTTTTATGTATGTATGGACGCAAAGAGGGATTTATTGACTTAATTCTATAAAGATGATTTTCAACTTTTGAAATGCAAATGGTTGAAAGAGAAGTTTAGATAAAATGAATCAATGATTAAAGAAAACTACACAATAAAGTCTATCAGTGGCGAATAAAATTTTTAAAAGCGAAGCTTTTCTATAATTAGGGTCGGTCCGTCCGTCCGTAACGGACAGCTTTTTCGTTAATTTAGGCATGTTAGAATTCTCCTATCGATATCAAATCTTGCATGGTGATTCCTTTAGTAGTTAGGTACGATTTAAAAATCGTAGCATCTCTATAATCATTACCAAAATGTCCATACGTTCATTTTAAACATGTTGAATTTTTTACTTTTTTAACAACAAATTTTTATGTGATCTAATCATCCGATTGATCTGAATTTTGGTATATTGATTCCTGGGACAACAAAGTAAAATGTTATAAGCAAAGCAATTCTATAATCAAGTCCTAAAAAATTAAGTATGTCCATAATCATTATCCTGTATAAAGCAGTTTTTCAACAAATTTACTTACAATTTTGCTTCTTTATATTCTGATTATTCAGTTCTAACACTATATAAGTGTTAATGTCCGTTTGTCTTACTGTTTCATTGCATCGCTTTTATGGATGTTTTCATCCTTGTTAAAATGCAATTAATGTGTGTTTGCAAGTTGTACAGGGATAAGCCAATAGAATTTAACTTAGTTTGCTATTTGGGGGAAGGAGGTAACGCAACTGTAATTTGAATGTGTTACTAGGATAAACTTTCTCGTATTCATTCGAAACCGATTAATATCCAGTGGATTAGAACCGGTTCTCATGCATATGAAAAAAACTATGTCTAGCATCGTATTATATCCAGTTTTCTACGAATATGAAAATGTATAATCATAAGATTAGAATCAGTTTTTTTTGCCCGCGCCTTCGGATTCTCGGGTCTAAAAATAGTTTATATCTTATAATTGTACATTTTACATCCACGGAAAGCTGTTTTTAATACAATGCGAATAATAACTATTCATGCATCTAATAATCATCTACGCAAGCTAAATCTGCCGTGGTTCAATTGATTGCCAATTGTCCTATCCCCCATATCCATGTGCCTTAAATTTAGCTTTCCAGGGCTTTATTTATTTTGTGTACCTTTAGACTTCTAGCAAAAATATTTTAACAAGGATGGCAGCTTGCCAACATTTATTAGAAGCGAAGCACAAAAAAATTAAGATGCTCAAATGTACAAAGCGAATTATGGAGATTTGAGAGGGAGAGAGAGAAAGGGGGGGGGGGGATTGGATGAACAATAGAAAATCAAGGAATTTTTATATTAGAAACATACACATCGGATAGACAAAGATAATTATAGAGATAACAATAATTGGTGGCAAAGTTTAGTCAATGTTACTTTAAATGAAGACGATGAAAGTCGCTCAAAAAAATTCTGACGTCATAAAAATGAGAAATGAGGAGAGGAGGAGTGGGAAAGAAAACCCCTAAAAATGGATAATTTTTATGACGTCTCATGCATAATTTTTGAGCGACTTTTTTCGTCTTCCTTTAAAGAAGACGATGAAAGTCGCTTATAAATAATTCTGACGTCATAAAAATGAGGGCTGAGGAGAGGAGGAGTGGGAAAGAAAACCCCTAATAAAGATATGGATAATCCCTGATTTTTATGACGTCACATGTATATTTGTTGAGCGACTTTCTTCGTCTTCCTTTAAATTATCCAATTTTAAATCAACTTAGACTTTTTAGGCCAACGAAAAACAGAGCATATTAAATCTTTGAAAATTCAGTATAATTTACAGTGCATTGTCCCCTCCCTTAAAAAGATTGAGTGTGTTCTATTAATAATTTCAAAGTCATTTGATGAAAATAAATAAATTGCCAGGGGGCCAATGATATTCTTTCTCATTCCCTCTTACATTCTCTTTTTAAATTGATCCATTATTTATACTTCATCATGCTTGCATTTAGTTATCGTTACAGTTAGAAATTATCTAATATGGTTTAATTTATCTATAATACAAAGTAGAATGATGTCTGTCCGTCCGTCCCTTAAGATCTCGGTAACCACTGAACCGTTCGGATTCTACTCTTCAGGGAATTTACCTACTGGTCCTGTTGTGATTTTTTGCTATTTTTTTTCTGGGGGGGGGGGGTGGGAGGGGGTGGGACACCCCAAACCCCCCAAAAAATAAAAAAAATCCCCCCACCATTTTATTTGAAGCAGTTATTTTAAAATAAAGGGTAGCACTAGAAATACTTGAAATGACGTCGTACGGTCGTACAATACAAATTACCAATGATAGGCCAGTATACATTTTTCCTAATCAATATAAATGTATACTGGCCTATCATTGGTCTTTTTAATTGTATGATGTCATTTCTATTAGGCACTATAAGCTGCTTCAATTTACTTTATGTTTTATCGACGATTTTGCATGCACAGCACACATTTCCAGAAAAAATGATAAAATCATCGTTAAAAGTCCAACTAACAGCCAAATAAGTAAAAAACAGGGTATTAAAGACCAGCAAAAAAGCGACGGGCTTCTACTTAAAGTTGAGGTTGAAGCTTTTGACAGTTACTCGATCCTAGTTAGTATGTAACTCTGCTTAAAAAAAAAATTTTTCTCTAGGATGCTGTCATGGGTACCTGACAACAAACTACGGATATCCACAAGCTCATCAGTCCTCCGGATATCCTATAGCAAACTATGGATATCCATATCAGAGCACCGGATATCCGTTCAATTCTGGCGGATATCAGCAGTCAATTTCTAGTCCTGTAAAGACAAATGTATACCAGTATTATCACAGGTAGTTCTGTAAGTAATTGTTTAGGCGATTATTTTCCTGTGATATAAGAAAAATGTAGATGTATTATGTCAGGGAAAAAATTATCCTCAAATTAGATTAAGAATAATAAAAAAGTTCTTTTTCCAATTGAATGGATTTATTGTTTATGAAAACTAATCTTATTTTAAACTTTTTAGGTGGCCGTTGACAGGAACTTACAAAAATCCGCAACAATTATCAACTCTTTCTTCAAAACATGCATATCAACCATTAGTTCAACATCAGCCTCAGTCTGGCTTGCACCATCTACAAACTAATCAATATCAACATCATTATAGTCCGAGTCAGTATGGAGCTCATAACTATCAAGCTGTATATGGGTTAAGTCAGTCCCAATTGGGGTATAATTATCTTCAAACCCCTTATCAATCACCTGCAAATCAATACAAGCCACAGTATGGATTCGCAGGTATCCCTAAATCAACAACAAATCAGTACAAGCCGTACAATGGTTTTGAGGGTATCCCTAAAACAAGCCAGTATAAAGTTACCAATATATATCAACCCTATCAAACTCAAAATATCAACAAAAATATACAGGAACGATTTTTTAATTAAAATTTCTGCATTTGAAATTTTTTTTGTAGCTAAAATACTCAGGTTTATTTGTGCTTTTTTTTGAAGGGCGTAACGATCACAAAACCCTCTCCTTGTTTGAAAATGAATTGAAAAAGGGAGGAGTATTTTTTTTCTTGTGCTTAACTCCTGCTGGGGGCCCTAAACCTGCAGGGCTACATTGTGCCAAATATAACCTAACACAACTAAAGTGAAACACAAAAACACCTAAAACTATTTTCAAGATAAAGAGTGTGGGGGGAGGGGGTTCTGTGGTCGCCAGGAACTTTGAGGGAAACCACCGTTTTAATTTCTATCCGCCATTTTTAAGTTCAACTTTCTTTGACCAAAAAGTATATGTTTTCTCGCTGATTATGGAAGTTGTCTTACATGTGGACAAATAATCATCCTTCTCACTTTATTTAAAACTTACAAAATATATTTTCGGCCCCTACGGTAATCTTTAATTCTCAGGGTCAATCCTTAACCCGTCTATATCCTCAAAAATACATTTTTTTGTTCAAAGATGGTTGTTTTATTTATGTTAACTTTAATAATAATATAACTCTAAAACAAATAATAATGATTTATTAAAAGTAAAAATCTTTTTAAATATTAGAACAAGAACCTAATTTCCAGCCTGAATCAGTTTAACCCAATTAACCAAGCAACCCCTTTTAAACAAAACCTCACTCAAACACTTAATTACAAAAAAGGGATGTATATGTTTTAAGAAAAGCGTAGCTACTCTATTGCTAGGGTATGTAAGTCCTTCCGCCAGAATAATTTACGTATAAATGACTGTTTCAAATTATATTTAGGTACAAAAAATTAGAACTGCCAATTATTGTTCATAATACAAAATTTACTTTTGTTTTAAAAAAATTGTTTTACTTATTATCTTCGCTTTTAATAATTTAGACGTTGTTTTCTTGTCTTTGCATCAAAGTTAGGTTTAAATTCCAGAAATTAGGATTTTTTATTTGACAGTGTTTTGGACCGATTCGTTGGAAATAAAAATTTACCTTTATCCAGAGAGAGAGAGAGGGGACCCTAAGTTTTATAGTAACGTTTTCTTATTTGTTGGCTTAACATATTTGAAGACTTTTCTTGAATTTGATTGGTTGATTCATTTTGCTGCGTGTCCAAACATTTCAACCACCAATTGTAATCTACAGAAGGTGTAATTTTGTATATCATTATTAGGGACGTATATCAATTTATCGTCCATTGTCTTATCCCTGAAAACTTGACTTATATCGCACACATATACATCCCTGTTTATTAGATTACAACTCAATGATTGTGCACTCAAACAAAGTTACCAAAAAACCAGGACAAAAAGCACCACAATTCGCCAATTACCGGCCAGTCATGCCCGCCGCCGCTGCTGCTAGCCCCGCTACTAGCGGGATGCATGAAAAAGTGGTAGAAAAAGCTCTGATTTATTCGGATAAAAGAGAAAATTATACACTTGGTAATGGGTACGTATTATTAGATTTATAACTTAGACAAGTTAGTTTAATAGATGCGATACAGCTTTATAATTCCAGTATTTCTCAGTCTGTATGTTTGTCAGTCAGACTGGCAATAAGTCATTAACTAATTAATAAATATAAAGTGAATATTTTTAGAACTCATGTCTAGACTCCACAGGATCTACGCAGTTTTTCCTAAATAGCTTTTTGTTGCTATTCCTTGTGTTTTTTTAAGATCCCTGAAACGGCTGGTTAATCAAATCAACTATAATAATATACTAAAATATATAGTCAAAATATATGGCCAGTTAAATATCCTTCAAAGCCAATTAAAAGATTTTAAGGGACAAACATTTATACATCTATAACTTAATATTAATTATTTAGGTTAAACTTGAATGTAAACCCGGAGAAAACGGAAACAAAAAACGTGTATGCTCAAAATAAACTAGGCAATGGTTCTCTTTAATCAAATACCATCGGTTGAGCTCTCATCTATGGGCTCTTTTTAAAGGGACAAGAGGGCAGAAAAATAGCTTAGTACCACTCTAAGGCTTAGATCTAAAAAAATAGCCCAAAACCATCCTAAGGCCCATTCAAAGCTTTTTTATAACACAATAAATTTAGTTGTGCTTCGCTTTCATGCATGTCGGCATCCTTGTTTGTTAACATATTTTTTATAATCATTAATCAAATCTGACCTTTATGTTATACGTATCAGCATAATAATTTTATTTTACATAATGATCTATTTTAACAGTATTGTTATTTATAGCATCGTATTATAGACAGGTTATATTAAAATAAAGATTATAAGAGTAAACCTTCGGCCAGGCCCCTCGGGACTAAAACTGGTATTGATTTTATGATATTTATTTCAATATTCATAAAAAATTATCTATAACACGGTGCTATACATGATTTTTCAATATAACAGAGAACCGGTTCTAATCCAGCAGATAATAATCGGTTTCGAGACCAACCTGAATTGACTAAAATTTCGTATAGAATATTCAAAATATGGATTTGATTATAAGGTTTTCTCGTATTCATTCGAATCCGGTGGATAGGAACCGGTTCTCATCCATACGAAAAAACTATGTCTAGCATCGTATTATATCCAGCTTTCTACGAATATAGAAATGTACAATCATAAGATTAAAACCAGTTTTTTTAGCCGGTGCCTTCGGCACCTAGGGGCTAAAAAAACTAGTTTTAATCGTATAATTGTACATTCTATATCCGCGGAAAGCCGTTTATAATACGATGCGAGAAATAACTATTCTAAATTTAGTGCTTGTCTGTCAGTTCTTTAACCTTTCATGATAAGAAAGATTACAATAATGAATATGAACAAACGAACGTCTTTTTGGAAACAACTTGATTTTTAGATTTTTATTGTTGTTTTTATTAACAAACATTTAAAAAAAAAGAACATTGATATTAAAGGAGAGAAATCGGAAAATCCCATTGATAGAGATGATGACCTAACTGATAATACCCTGGGCAGTATAGCTGATCTTACTGATATCTCTCAACATGACAATAGTATCACTGCTAATCTCAATCATATTGACATAGATAAGAATCATCTCATTCTTACTTCATCAAAAAATGGTGAGTATTTTGGCAATTTCGTTTAAATTTAGACAGAGCCTGTATGTTTAAATTTAGGTTTCTTCACTACGGTTTCAGTCCTTAATTTTATGTGACTAGCGGATACGCCCCTAGAGGCCTTCATATGCACGTGTGGGAAGAGGGGGGGGGGGTAAGGTTACCCTTACTTTTAATTTCAATTTAAAAGAAAAAGTTTTAAATAAGGGTTAGGGAGGGTGGTAATTATTTACCAAGGACCATTTCTCTTCAGAGGGTTGAGGTGCCCTTCCCCACTTACTAATCTTCCTTGGACCTATGAGAAGCTTCACTGTAAAGGAGAACCATATCGATTCAGCGGTTAGCGAGATTTACATTTAAAAAACAGACATACTTTTATATATAGTTTTGTATGATGCATTTTAATATCAGCATAACTCTGTACCCTTACTTTAAACGTTGGGTACAAGCATAATTTACAGTCCCTTGTACACTTCCTTCCTATATTCAAATTGTAATGATGATAGTAAAGTAAAGAGGAGGGGCGGTTTGCGCTGTTGTAATTATATTATTATTTGTGAATCATATGGAAGTACATACAAGCATACCCTACATAAAGAGTAGCAGCGTTGCAAATATTTATTTATGCATGCATTTAATTATTGCAAATTAAAACTGGTCATTCAAGTCCAATTCAAGAATAATGGATGCTAAAAAAAAGTTCGCAAATTTAAATATCTGATTTGGATTTTTATCTATAATACAAAGTAGAACGATGTCTGTCCGTCTGTCTGTCCGTCTGTCCGTCTGTCCGTCTGAAGCTTAAGATCTCGGTAACCACTGAACCGATTGGATTCTACTCTTCAGGGTATATACCTATCGGTCCTGTGGTGGTTTTAAGCTATTTTCTTGGGGGGTGGGACACCCCCAACCCCCCCAAAAATGAAAATTTACCCCCCCCAAAAAAATACTCCTGGTGCTGCTGGTGCAGCTGGTGCAGCTGCTGGAGCTGGTGCAGCTGGTGCAGCTGGTGCTGCTGGTGCTGGTGCAGAAAATTATTTTTTTTCTTGGGGCAAAGCCCCTAGAGGCTAGGGGCGAAGCCGCTAGTGCTTAATAAAGTACAATAACATGTTTAAATTAAGTATATTAATGTGTGTGTATTCTATCCTTGTTCTTGTGGTGTATGGTGCTTAAGATCTCCGTAATGGTGGGGTGTTAGTTAGACCCCAAGAAAAATCACTGAAAACAGTTACTTATCTTTCCAATTTAATTTTTTCTCTTTTCCGAAACAAAATTAAATCATAAATTCTATTCTTAAAAACTAATATTTATAGCAAAATACTTTTTTTCGTTTTTCTATATCCCCCATATTCTCTGTTCTTAATGATGTGTGTAAAAAGTGGTAATGATATTTGTGGGCAGAATTCATAATTTCAGGTTTTAGAGTAGATAACTATTTAGACACTTGCCCAGTTCACAAACAACGTTTAGATAGAGGTCAACCGATTTATTCTGTGGGTCAACCTAAAATAGTACAACTAACAAATGCCTTTATAAAATCGATCAACCTAAAGCTTCTTTAGGTTGACCTAAACTTTCCAGAGGTGAACTAGGTTACTGAGTTATTTAGGGCTATTTTGTACTTTAAATGTATGACTTAACTTATATTAAGGAAGTCCAAGATTTATATTTTTTTTGTGGGGGTTGGGAGAAATAATCTTGAACGGAAGTGTGGGGGTTAATTTTTAATTTGGGATATAGGGAATGGCGCGTGAAAGAATTTTTTTTCACCACTAAAAACTCAATCAGTTCAGTGGTTATTGAAATCTTTTGCTTCAGACCAAAAACTCTTACCACATAATAGGATATATGCAAAAATATTTTAGGCTGCAGAAATGTCCCGAAGGGGAGTGTATCCACCCCCTGGAAAAATTAATTAGGGAGAATACACACACCTAGTTATACAACCATCTATTTTTGATTTAATGCAATAAAGTCGATACAAACTACAATATTGAAAGTAGTAAGGTTTTTTGTCTAAAGTTTTAAAGTTAAAGACCTCATAAAATACTGGTTTGTCTTTTCAGGGAAGCTTCATAAATGCATTTGGGATATTTTTCTGAATTCCCCTTTATGCTAGAGACGAAGCAACTATTCCAGTTTAAAGTAGTAAGGTTCTTTGTTTTCCGTTCATATCTCGCTAACTACTAAACTAATTGAGTTCTCCATTTTATGGAAGCTTTAAGAATGACACCTTCAGAAAGATTCATCTATAGACTATGGGTGCAACCGCTAGAATCCTATTCTATAAAGTAGTAGGGTTAATTTGTCCGAAGCTTAGGATCTCTGAAATTACTGGTTCGAATGGGATTTTACCTTTCATAAAAACTTTATGGGATGGGATGTATGGGATGGTTTTAGGCTATTTTCCGCCACCCTCTCTCTAGAGGCTAGGGGCGAAGAAATTAGTATACATATATAATCAAAAGAACGACAGACAAACCACAAACTAACCGACCAATTCAAAACACGTTGATAATAAAAAAGCTATAATAAGAGAGGGAAAGTGTGTACATACATAATATAATAAGTTTTACTGATATAGATCTAAATTATGCTTGTGAGATAGATACACGAATAGATTATTGTGTATTGCAATATAATGGTACTTCAATATTTTATACATTTTAGTAACCATTTTTTTTTTATGGATTTTGATAAAGGGATTTGTATTGGTTTGTTATTAAATAATCTGAAGCTGAGCGACCCATTTTCCAAATCTTTAACTAAGCAGTGGCCAAGTCTGCCGGAACCTGCATTGGCATTCCCAATACACTGTAATTCATTCATGTAATTTTCTATTTCAGAAGTTTCAGAAACCATTTCTAAGCAAGATCTCCAACATGATAACAACAAATCAAAATATAAAGAAGGTAAATTTTAGTGTCTAGTAACCTCTCTATAAGTAATGGCTTGGTTGGAATCTTTGTTCAAATCAGTGGCGTGCACCCGTAAATTTTGACACCCCCTTTCAACCAAAATCTATGGGGGTGTTTTACAACACACCTCTTAAATTTAAGGGTTGTGTGATTTTTTTTACCTTAACACCCCCCTTTGCTATAAATGGGGTTGTAGAAGGGTGTAGGGGTGACCCCCCCCCTTCTGCACTCATCTGGACCAAATCAATTGAGCCTACTGCTGCTAGGTCAGAAGTATGGCATGGAAATTATTAGGAACTATTGACGCAAAAAAATTGTCCAATATTGGAAACGTACAGCATAAAGTATTAGGTGAATAAAAATTAGAATTTATTGCGGATTTGTAATTGCACTTTATAGAGCTAAAAAAGTTTGGTTAAAAAGTCGATTCCAAAAGTAGGTTCTATAATTAGAATTTTAAACCGGTTGATATGTTAAACTTTAAAAAGGCAAAATGTTTTTTTACTGATTAACAATGATTCAACTGTTGGATATACACGTCTTTGTTTTTACAGTTCTTTCATAGATCATAAAACAAGTAGCAAAGCATCCAAAATTTTAAACAATTAGAACTATTAATCTTCAAATATTTTTGATATAATTTCAATACTTTTATAATGTCTTATTACACTTTTCAAAATGTACCTTTAAAAGCCTTTTAGATAAAATAGTTCTTTTTCATTTTATGGCTTTCTTATTTAAAATGTTTTTTTTTTCACACAAATACTATTTTTTTATTCTATTAAAAGGAGTAAAAGATACGGATATGGTCCCTTTCGTGGCAACGCCACGTAAGGGGCGATTCATCGTTTTTTGAACATGGCTTTTGATAGGTTATTTTAGGTTAGGTTAGGTTGTATTGGGTTAAGTAATTGGCCCGCAGTGTTAGGCAATTGGCCCCGAAGGGTTAGAGCCCCAGCAGGGGCAAGAAATAGTAAAAAACCTACTGTGAAAATACGAAGAAACGAAAGGGACTATATGAACAAAGATACTTATAAAGGTTGCGTGATTTTTTAAAATTAAAATATCAATATAATATGTTTTTAAAATGAGATAGTATTATTTCTTGATATAATTGAAATTGAATCTTTAGATCTCAATTTATATTTATAAATTCAATATATTCATAATCCTTAGAATTAACAAATTTAATTAACATCAATAGAGATCAAAGAGCAGAGTAAAAAATAATAATTTCTTGGTATGATCCCTCTGACCGAAAAGAAACCATAAAACCCTTAAGGACGTCAAAGCTTTTATATTTTAGGGGGGGGGGGTGAGGATTTTTAAAACGTTTTGCGTGCATAATCGAATGTAGTTTACAAATTTAGTTTTTGATGGTAATTTTACCCAGGGAGGAAGGGGACATTGGGCGGTATATTACCCCAGTCTCCAAAGTTTTATGATACAGTTTTCTTATTCGCTGGCTTAACAAAATAGGGACTGATTATATATGTATTTTTTTTTTAGAAAAAATTGAAATATATATATATAACTAGCAGCTACCCCCTTTAGAGGCCTCTAGTGGCACTATGAGGGAAAGCACCATTTTAAATTAATTCCTTAAAATTTAGGTGAAAATGCAAACATAGAGGAATCAAAAGAGCAAGAAGAAATAGAAAACAAAACATCAGAAAAAGAAGAAATAAGTTTATATAGTACAGGAATAATAAAAGTTTAAATCTATTATATAAAGCAGGGATCTAAAAGAATAAGATAATGGCCGATAAATTTATGTACATCTTCAATGACGATACATAAAATTATCCATTCTGTAGATTAAAATTAAAATTCTGTAGTGTCGACACTGAACTAAATATGCAAACCAATCATAATTCAATAAAAGTCCCCAAAGTTGTTTGGTCCGCTAATAAGAAAACTTTATCTTAAAGCTTTGGGGATTAGTGTAATAAACAGCCCATTGTCCCCTTCCTCCCTCGATATTTTAAATATTTTAAAACAGCCGTACTGTTTGTACTTTGCAAGCTCAGTGAAAGTTTTTTTTATATTAAGAAAAAACAGCAATGAAAACAAACTTTCTACAATTAATCGATTAGTTTTCTGAATTACATTTACTGTTAACTGTCACTTATAAAGAAAATTGACATTTAAAAAAATATACACTTAAACTTTTGATAAAATGCTAGAAAGTATAACAGAGCTTACTGGAGATGCCACTCTTAACCTCAACAACAGTCAAACAGTAGATGATGTTACAAACAATGACATAGATAGTGATTTAGAAAGTGACATTGTACAAGAATACTTAGAACTTATAAGAGAATATAATCTAACTAATAAGAGTGAAAATAGAACTAATAGTGATCATAATGAGAATACTGAAGAGCATAATGAAGACTCTCAGACTGTCAACAAAGAAAGAAGTAACTTAAATCTTAAAACAATTGGAAATACAAGTTATGATGAGATAAAAAATAACATTGATGCTACTGAAAAAGATGCTTCTGAAAAAGATGCAAATCAAAATGTTGACACCACACTAAAGAATGAATCTAATAATATAACAGTGGTTAAAAATAAAAATAATGCTCTAAATGTTACAATGGAATATATGAATGATACTAATGTTACTTCTAGTAAAGAAACTAACCATAATTCATTAAAAGGAGATCACGAAAATGATAATGTTATAAATGAAAATCACAAGAATAACAGCAAGTCAAATGGAGTGGTGAAAAATGATCTTAAAATTGATACTACTGAAAATATCAACAATGAATATAACAAGGCAAAACGCATCTAAATGAAGAAGTTTAAACATGTATAGTACATTTTTACACAGAGCAATAGAATTAGTGCAGTATAAATTATTAAATCTTTTCCTGGGAGGATTAAGAAAATATACATGTTATCGTATTTTTCAATAATCCATAAGACTCTTATGAGAAGATATTGGCCCATTCTTTTCAATTTTTTTCATATGTTATTTGAAAATTGAAACAACTTTAAATAATTTTTGGGTGGTTTCGTGCATGGCTTTGCAGCTGCTCGTAAGCAGCGTTTAAGCCTCAGTGAAATTGTCATTTTATAACTTAAAGATTCAGTTGGATGCCGAAAGCTAATCCTAAACAGACAATCCATCTTTTCAGATTTTCCTTTTTTTGCTCTCAAGCAGGTTTAAATTTGAGGATTAGGCACAGTTGAGGCGCGGCTGCCAAGTCCTGGTTTTGATAAATTAAATATTTCTGATTCTAAAATGTGCGTTGTGAAGGTTGACAGTGAATCTGATGAAGAGGGTGGAGAAGATAACTTTGATTCAGATGATGAAGATCCTGAGACAGCATCAGATCTTGTGGAAGGAGACATTGCCGTTCCTGATGTAAGTATTTAAGAAGTAATAAAGCTCAGAGAGAGATGGGACAATGGGCTGTTTATTACACCATTCCCCAAAGTTTTATAAAAGGATTTTCTTAACAAATAATAGAGTAATAGAATGTCTGTCTGTCTGTGTGTACCACAAGGATCTCGCCAGCCGCTAAACCGATCGGGTTCTCCTTAACAGGGTAGCTTCTCATAGTTCCCGGGAAGATTTATCACTATTTTGTGGGAGGGTACCACCACTCTCCCAAGAGAAATCGCCCCTAGAAAAAAAATCCCCCCCCAAAAAAATTTTTTCTAAAATTTTTTTACCTAAAATAAAAATGGGGGGGATGGGGAATCCCCCCCCCCCCAACAAAAAAAATTTCCCCCAACCCAAATTTTTTTTTACGTTTTCTTTTAAAATCTAAAATAATAGATTGGGTTATCAAATTCGACTCTCCCCTCCTCAAGTACCCCTAGAGGCCTCTAGGGGCGTAGACGCTAGTATTCTTTAAAGTAGCAAGCTTTTTTATATGTAAGTCTTAGTATGGTTTTAGGCTATTTTTCTAGTCCCAAGATGCTAGGTGCGCAGCTGCTAGTATGAAAGCAATGCTACTAACAAATTTCTTTAAACATGTAGAAATCTTTAATATATTTTTTTTAGGGGAATGCGCGTCTTTCCATAAATTTTGATGTATCCCCAGCAAAGAAATGGAAGAATAATACAATACCTTACCTCATTTCAGAACAACATAGTAAGTGACTTTTTAGTAGCGCTAAGTACTTTACAAGATTTGAGTTTAGTCGGTTTGTATGTAATTCTTTATTGAGTAATAGTCTATTATTTTTGCTGGAAAAATTTGAGGTTATTTGTAGCCTAAGTGTTTTTATCCTTATTGCCCCTTCCCTTTTTGAGGGCCTTTATTTTAACTAAAAATATAACTTCCGAAAAAATGCATATTTTATTCTTATTTTACTGTTGATTTGGGCAGGGTCTTAAAAGAGTACAAGCAGGGTTGGAACTTCCCGAGTAGACTATAAATTAGAAATAAAAATATACCATAGAATTAGAGTCAATTTTTTCTAATTTTAGGCCCAACAGAAATTCTGGTCATACAAAGTGCCATAAATACCATCTCCTTTCTCAGCTGTGTCAAATTTAAGGTAAACTATTTTTTCTCTCAATATAAATCATTTAAAAGTTTGTGCTCAATAAGATCTATTTAACGGCATTCTTTGTTGCAATTGGAAAAAGGCACATAAATGAAAATCTAAAAAAAAATTTCTATTATTTATATAAATAATCTGATTTCTACACTCTCTGCAATTTAAACCTGAATATCAATCTAAAACTTTGACGTTTAATCCTTGTTTTTTTTAAAATTAAAATTAAATCTTAAAATTGATGAAATTACTTCTAATTTGCCAGCTTTAGAACCTCGAACGCCAAGGTACAATATTTTGCAGCCTACCTATATTGAAACTACATTGTAAAAATCTTTTAAGTCAATCTTAAAGAATCAAAGAAAAGGCGTTACATACATACAGATAGGCAGAATAAATAAACGAAATCAATTCAGAAAAAACACGAAACCTATTCGTGTTTTACAGCTGTCGTTGGAGGGCAAAACTTGACGACCATTCCCTCTGCCCCCAACTATTATTTTGGATTTATTTCGCTTGTTGATTATACCTTATTAATGGAGTAAGGCAAAGCTTCATAGAACAAAATAGAATTGACATTTTTCTGTTGTTTAGGCCTGGGATGGAAAAGAGAAAGATTACCTGTTCTTTCATCCTGATGACAAACGGAAGGGGTAAGTTATAATATTTAGATTTAGTTGCACAGTATTATAATCTACATACAATCATATGTTTGGACACAAGGATCTAAAGTGGTATGAAAGGCAGATAAATTAATGTACATCCCTAAAGATAATTTACAAAAATACCCCTTCTGTAGATTACATTCAGTATTTGAAACGGTTGGACACTCAACTAAATGAATCATCCAATCAATATTCAATAAAAGTACCTAAGGTTGTTAAGCCAACGAAGAAGAATACTTTATGTTAAAACTTTAGGAACTAGTTTAATAAAGAGCCCAATGTCCCAACCCTCCCTGGTTTGAACGTCTTCCAAAACTACAAAGTGGCCATGGATTTCTGTCTGTTCTTCTGTAAAGCAAGATTATTTGGTTTTTCTTTCTGTTTCTTTTTATGCTTTTTTTGGTTACCTTATATTTTCAAATCGCTTCACTTCTTTTTGACATGTTGTTGTTGTTGTAGCCATGATTCTCTGAAGTTAGGACTCAGATGCACACGGAGACTGGAAGTGAGAATCCTTTGGCCAATCTTAGATTGGTAAGCTTCGCGCACAGCTGATTGTATTCTATGTTACATTACAAGCTGACCCGCAATTCTCGTGGAAGCTACTCAATTATTACATCACCCTGGCCTAGAGTTTTGGCAGGTGTTCCATATTAAGCCACCCTAATTAATGGCACTCTCATACGAGGAGCATGGATGAGGGAAAGCATGGTTAGAGCTGCTTGATTTGTAGAATCCTAACTTCCTACAAATCTCCCCCCTTACAACCCTAGGGCATCTTAGGGAAGGTTGCGTGATCATAATCTGACAAATTGCGACAGCATTTGTCAACCAAGTGCAAAGTCTATGTGGGGACTTGAACTCGGTTTCTCCCAACCACAGCGTAGTGCGCTAACCACTACACTATGGGACACATAATTGTCCTTGTCGAAATTTGAAAGCAAAGGAAAAGAATATTTTAAAAGTAGCATAAAAAATTCTTTAAAAGAGGTTTAAAATTTTTTTCTCAACCAATTTAAGTGTAAGGCTTCTAATTAAAGCAAATAGTAAGATTGTTTTTAAGATAGTAAATATGTAAATAAGGAAGGCAGAAAAAATACTATGCATGTATTGTATATAATATCAGGTGCGTGCACAAGATTTATCCAGGGGCCTTTTTTTTACCCATTGCCTTTTTTATTTATACAATTAAAGGGATGTAGGAGGGGAAGTATGAATTGAATATTATAGAAATACTATAGATTAAATGAGTGTTGGGGAAGCAGCAAATAGTTCCTTATGAACAATGACGTCATACAATACAAATGACCAATAATAGGCCAACATATATTTTACCATTGGTGAATATAAATGTATATTGGCCTATCATTGGTCATTTGAATTTTATGGCGTTATTTTTTATTTGGTTCTATTTGCTGCTTCGTGTTTAGTCTAGTCAAGAAACTCTTACTTTTTTTTACACACCCCCTGCACGTCCCCGAAAAATAAATGTACATAAATTAATGCACTAAATAATGCAAATACTTTTTGGCAAAGAATTTGAACAATTTCAGCTTGTCCGTTATACCTTCGTTAACGTTTGCTTTAACGTTATCAACTAGGTGTTTTCTTATCTATAGGTTAAAATATTTTGATAGAAAAGCTTTATTTATTTTACTTTCAAGCTTTGTTTAATGAGGCTTTTAATTTTTTTAATTTGTTTTTAGATGTTGGTCTTATATTGGAAGAAAAGGAGGCAAACAACAGGTATCTATCTATCTATCAATCTATCAATCTATCAATCTATCAATCTATCAATCTATCAATCTATCAATCTATCAATCTATCAATCTATCAACCTATCAATCTATCTATCTATCTATCTATCTATCTATCTATCTATCTATCTATCTATCTATCTATCTATGTATCTATCTATCTATCTATCTATTTATCTATCTATCTATCTATCTATCTATCTATCTATCTATCTATCTATCTATCTATCTATCTATCTATCTATCTATCTATCTATCTATCTATCTATCTATCTATCTATCTATCTATCTATCTATCTATCTATCTATCTATCTATCTATCTATCTATCTATCTATCTATCTATCTATCTATCTATCTATCTATCTATCTATCTATCTATCTATCTATCTATCTATCTATCTATCTATCTATCTATCTATCTATCTATCTATCTATCTATCTGTCTATCTATCTATCATATTGTATAACTGCAATGCAATTATAAATGATATATGGGGTCTATTGTGTGTGAGTGTGTCCTTAGTCTTAATATTTATGTAATAACTTATAAAAAAAACAACACAAACATGCATATGAAGATATATAAAAAGGCAAAAAGTTATAATTGATTGATTTGGAATCTTTAGAATGGAAAACATTTCAGAAAAAAATATTCTTAACCTATTACCTAAGCTCAGGGATCTAAAGGGATAAGACAATGGCCGATAAATTGATGTACATCCCCAATAATGATACATAAAGTTACCCCTTCTGTAGATAAAAATTTGTTGTTGAAACGTTTGAACACTCAACTTAATGAAACAACCACCAAAATTCACTAAAGTCCCCTAAGCTTTAAAGCCAACGAATAAGAAAAAGATTTTTATAAAACTTTGGGGACTAGTGTAATAAACAGGCCATTTCTTTATCACCTAAAGCCGTGAAAGCCATGCATCAAGTAGTATTACTACATATAAATAAATAACATGTATACAGTTATGAACTTGATTCCAAAATTATTGTAGTTTATTTTGTATTTATATTTTGTATCATTTTAGAGTTTGTGTCTGTCGCAGGGTTGGCAGACAAAAAACCCACCCCAAAACCCACCCGGGTTTTTTGCCCTTTAACCCACCTTAAAAAACCCATGGGGGTTTTATTAAAAAAAGTAAAATTGTTTCAAAAATAAGTTTATTTTTCGTTGTTTATATAAAAAAAGTTTTTCATTGACCCCTGTATTTAAAAAAGGAATAGACTGCTGCTATAACTACTTGTGCCTGATTTTGCCATTTTGCCAAGGAAGAGATATTCCAGCAAGAAAACAATTTTAGGATCTTTAGATTTTTGCATTTTTTTTGTTTTTCCTGTATATAGCAGCCAACTTTTCATCTTTCTTATGTCCTAGCCTGTTTCTAAATATTAAAAGAATGGACCTAATTGGTTTCATGGCACAGTGGCTTTCTTTGTACTTTTATAGTAACTATTGCCATTTTGCCAAGGAAGAGATATTCCAGCAAGAAAACAATTTTAGGATCTTTAGATTTTTGCATTTTTTCTGTTTTTCCTGTATATAGCAGCCAACTTTTCATCTTTCTTATGTCCTAGCCTGTTTCTAAATATTAAAAGAATGGACCTAATTGGTTTCATGGCACAGTGGCTTTCTTTGTACTTTTATAGTAACTATTAATAGGTTATTTTAGGTTAGGTTAGTTAAGGGGTAATGATTGCCCCGCAGGGGTAGAAATAAGAGAAAAGCTACTGTGAAAATACTATGAAACTCGCTGCGCCATAGAAAGAATCGTCTATTATATATTATATATAATATATTATTCAAGCTTTTACAGTATAAAAACTATAAAAACCCAAAATACCCCAAAAACCCCAAGAAACCCCTAAAACCCGGGTAAAACCCCTATTTTCCACGTCCCCGGGGTATTTTTAAAAAAACCCCGGGTTTTGCACAGCCCTGGTCTGTCGGAATGTTCAAGAAATTCTCTTTTTTATCATTTTATTCCTTCCTTATTTTCTCTTATTTTTTTCTGCAAGTGGATATTTTTTCTTTTTAGGGGGAGTGGGTGTATCTCAACCCTCAAGAAAATAGCTTAACCCACACTTGTAGCTATATTCCCTGAAGAGTATAGACCAATCAATTCAGCGGTTACTACGATCTTTAGATTCAGACGAATGTACAAATGCTGAGTTTTTGGCTTGGTTTAGGTTAATTTGGAAACCGTATACATTAAACCTCTTAATTTCAAGCAACGATAAAAAAATTAGCTGTTTTTTCTACATTCTCTTAATTTAGTTTCAACCTCCGAACTGTGTGTATGTACTATTTTTGTTTTATATAACTGTGTGTATAAAAACATGCATTAAACCAAATAAACATAAAACTGCAGTTGTCGTCCTATTTATTAAAATAACAAGGATTGGTGACAACATTTATAACAGTGAAGCATTGAAACGGTAGGACAAACGAACAATATCACTTGTAATCGGAACATAAATTTAGTTAATTTGTTGCAAAATTGTACAAATATTATACAAAATAATGTTAAAGACATACTTACATTTAGAACTTTATTGTAGAGATGCTTACTAATAACATTGTACTTTGTTATCATAGGAATAATTTTAATCATAAAAATCATAATATGCTAAATTTATCATCAACATGTTTTAAACAGACGTACTGACTTTTTTGTAACGATTAGAGAGTTGCTCAGCTTTTTAAATCATCCATAACTATCATCACAAATCATTATGATAAGTTTGAAATCGAACAATTTTAACATGCTTAAATAAACAGAAAGAGCTAAAGATAAGTTTTGTTAACTATGTATATATTAGGGTGGGTTCATATCGGAATTAGACAAAGCGGGGATATGCAACAGATAAAATTAACCTTAAAAATATTTACGACCGAAAAAGAATTTTAAAAAATTGAGTTTTAGAACACGACCACTTAAAAATATAATTCATTACTTATTAGTATGTAAAGACGACATTAAATTTTTTTTTGAATCAGAACTGTGGCTTCATGGTGCTCCCTGGAAAGGTCTTGAGGAGCTGAATCAGGAAATTTTGGCCTCAGAAAAAAAATGTCCAAAATCGACCCACCCTAGTATATATAGCTTATCAGTTATACCTTTTGTATTTTTGCAAAAGGCATTTTCTAATATTAGAAGGAGGTAGTTTTCAACCCTATAAAAATCATTTACATATTGATTACAAACCTTCCCTGAAAACTAATATCTTATCAGAATTCTTTAAACCAGATAGCAGACAGAGATACTCAAACATCTAACAATTTTATGCCCATTTCACAAATAACTTGTTAAGGTCGACCAATTTTTTTCTTTAGGTCAACCTAAACAAGTACAACCAACAAATACCTTTATAAATTGGTCAACCTAAAAGACTGTATAGGTTGACCAAAAATTTCCAGAGGTCGACCTATATCTTTTATGAACTAATAAATGTTGACGGTAAAGAAGGTTTTTATTAGTCGTATGAGTCATTTGGTGGTTATAGGCTAGTTTTGAACTAAACTTACCTGCCCAAATTTTAAAGTTCTAAGAGACTAATGTCAAAGCCGCTAGTAATATATATATAATACAATGACAATAAAAATGAAGAATTGTATTGCTTTTGGGGATAAAAAGTACAGACCAATATCAAGTCTCAGAGTACAAATTATTGCCAAACTTATATAACAATACTTTTCAAATAAATTCTTTGCCACGTACCAGGACAATTTTTGTCTGTGTGTCTGTTGTAGCTAAGTTTCAAGAAAATTACATAATAATACATTAATGAAAAAGATGTAATATATCTAGATGATCAATCTGTCCCCATTTTTCATCAAAAGCTAACTTAATTCTTATAGATTCAACAATTAATAACTAACTAATTATATGTTTTGTCATACGCTTCTCATTATAGGATGAAAATTTGTTTAAAAGCGAAGCTTTTCTATAATTAGAGTTTTTCCGTCCGTACGTCCGTCACAGACGGATAGCTTTTTTCGTTAATTTAGGCATGTTAGAATTGTTCTATTGATTTCAAACTTCGCATGGTGATTCCTTTAGTAGTTAGGTACGATTGTGAAAGCGTAGCAACTCAAATCATTACCAAATGTCCGTACGTTTATTTTAAACATGGTGATTTTTTTACTTTTTTAACAACAAATTTTTATGTAATCTAATCATCCGATTGATCTGATTTTTAGTATGATGATTCCTGGGACAACAAAGTATAATGTAATAAGCAACTCTATAATCAAGTTCTAAAATGTAAGTATGCCCATAAACATTATCCTGTATCAAGCAGAATTTCCACAAATTTTACTTACGATTTTGCTTCGACTCTTATATTCTTATTCAGTTCTGACACTATACAAGTGTTAATGTCCGTTTGTCCTACCGTTTCAGTGCTTCGCTTTTATGGATGTTGTCATCCTTGTTACATTAAAATTTCTGAATTTGAAATTATTTTTTGTAGCTAGAATACTCAGGTTTATTTGTGCTTTTTTTGAAGGGCTTAACGATCACAAAACCCTCTCATTGTTTTAAAATTAATTGAAAAGAGGAAATTTTTTTTCTTATGTCTAACTCTTGTTAGGGGCCCAAAACCTGCAGGGCTACATTGTGCCCAATATAACCAATATAAGTGTTAAGGTCCGTTTGTCCTACCGTTTCAGTGCTTCGCTTTTATGGATGTTGCCATCCTTGTTTTAAAACAAACTGATTGCCCAAAAAAAAGTTTTATCCTAAGATATGCGACAATTTATCCACGTTCCAAGATCTGTAAAATGTTTCAACCAATGAAATGTCCTTAATAAACCTTTAGTATTCTCCTATTGGCTGATTTAGACATTATTTCTCTAGAGTATCTCTATTCAATAGACTTAGAAATATCTTTTCTTTTTAACAATTGGAAGAGAAACAACTTATTAATACAATACTAAGAAAATTATCCTTTACAATCTTCTGAAAAGATTCCAAGAAAAATAATTTAACTCTCCTTTCATTAAACATTCATTGTCATAAAAGTTTTCCTTTGATAAAAACTGGAATTAAAATAAAAGTTTATTATGGTACAACATTCCACTACAAAAATTTTTTAGATGCAGACCTGCTCTAAAATTTATTTTGTATGTCTATAAAACCAACGTGTGTAAAATTATCCCAGTCAAAATAATTGTTTTTTACCCCGTAGGAATGGATTTATTATTACTTGGATCTTACACCAGATTATCTTGTATTCTAATAAAGTGAAACTTGTAGCTTGCTAGAATAACGATCACTCTAATCCACCCCCTTTACCCCATCCACTCCCTACTACTTGATGAATAAGCTTTCCAACAAACGATGTCCTTGTTAGGAACCCAATGAAAATTTTTCCCATGTCATAATATCCACGTAAACCCAATATCAATTTTCTCAGGTATCATTGGAGCAGCCAAATGACCACTCCTGTTCCTGTTTCTGTTCTCCTGGCAGGTAAAACCGGTTTTTTCTTTATACAACTCGTTGCATTAAGACAAATGACAAGAGACTTACTAGACAAAGGACTTACTAGACGAAAGACCTAAAGGACAATAAAACTTACTAGACAATATACCCAAATACATAAGACCTACTGGACAAAAGACTGGACAAAAAAACCACTGAACAAAAGAATTACTGGACAAAAGACTTACTAGACAAAAGACCCAAAGGCAAAAGACCCAAAGACATTGACTTAATTGTTAAAATACCTAATGGAGAAAAGACCAACTGTACAAAAGACCAACTCTACAAAAGCCTCATTTGACAAAAGACATAACTTACAAAACACCTAATGGACAAAAGACCTAATAGATAAAAGACCGAAAGGTTAAAAGACCTAATGGATAAAAGACCTATTGGACAAAAGACCTAATGGACAGCAGACCAACTGTGCAAAAAAGACATAATTGACAAAAGACCTAATGGACAAAAGAATAACTAGTTACTAGACAAAAGGCCTTATATGTGACATAAAGCCTAATGGACAGCGGATCTAATGGACTAAGGACTTAATAAACTTAAGATCAGCTGGACAAAAGACCTAATTTAGAAAAGACACAATGTACAACGAACCTAATGTTTTTGTACAAAAACCCAAGGATGTTGTAACATTAAATGCCCTTTAAAGGTCAAAGTTACATGATTATTAGAGAAAATGTATAGATTAGAACCTAAATCATTCTACCAGTAGAGCCTGAAATGTGCTTTAAATTGTAGAAATCTTGAATCCTCTATCCTCTGTTTAAGTCTTTAAAAGCAAGACCGACAGAGTTGAACCAAGAAAATTATATACTACATGCTCATTGTCACTGAAAATTCATAAAATAGCAATTAAGAAAATCACATTTCTCTCATAGCGTTACGAACCGACGGACAGACAGACAAAATAAGTAAATTAAAGAGTAGCTTCGCTTCTAAAGAGATCACTGATAATATTTATATTTCATTTAAGAGCCATGCACGAGATAATGCACACTTTAGGATTCTACCATGAACATTCCAGGTAAAGGTTTAGTTAATTTTTAGTTCCACCCACAGCCTCCAGAAGGCATTACTTAATTAAGTGAAGGACGGTCAGAGACAAGGGGTAAAGCAAATGAAAATAGGTGTAAATAAATGTTATATCTTAGGAAAATTTTATTTTACCATCCCCTCGTGAACGTTTTTCTTGGGTGCCGTATACCTTTTATTAAACCTTACTTAAAAGTAATAGGATGTCTCTGTGTAGCGAAGGAATTCACTGACAACTGAACCGATATTAGTACAATAAAGTTTCTCCCGGGAAGGCTGATATCTTTTGGGAGAGGGCATTTCACGTCTCCCAAGAGAAATTGCCCTAAAAATATTGAAAGCTTTTCTTTTAAATACTAAATTTGAAAAAAGAGGGTCAACCTCCCTCCCCATTTCCTCAAGAGCCACTAAAGGCTTCTAGGGGCGTAACCGCTAGAGCATTATTTTAGAGATTGCCACGCAAAGCTCGCTGATTTCAAATTTAATCAACCTTACCTAGGAAAAGTATTTTGTATGTAAACAGCGTATATAGTTTCCACGTTCCTATAACATTTTCTTTATATTATATTTCTTACAAGAACCAAAATTAATAAAGTATTTTTGGTACACTTCTTTTGCAATTGTAAATCAGTTGCACTTATCTTATGTAGGGTTAAAAAACAAATCTTATTATTTTGTGTTCACTTTCCCTTTTTAATAATAATTATTTGATTTGATAGGGCTGATCGAGACAGCTATATCAAGATTATTAAGAAAAATGTTAGAAATGGTAAGTTTTAGGCAGGACTCGGCAGCCGCGCCTCAGCCGCGAATATTAAACCTGCTTGTGTGCAATAGAAAATACCGAAGATATGGATTGTCTGTTTATGAATTATTGGACATCCAGCTGAATTTTATTGTTATAATATTAAAAGAAATTTACTTATGTTGCCTAAGAAGGATCCAACGCAAACATAATGTGCAAAGTTTTTTTAGTACAATGTGTTATGTGGATTATTTAATAATATCATCATTATGACGCGCAGCTGCCGTGCTCTGGTATTAATTGTCATTTTAAAATATATTCATTTATATTTGTGCGTTATGATCATATGACTTCTAGTTCATTTTTCGTAATAAGAAAGCAACAAGATGTTTGTTTGTCTGTCTGTCTGTACTAAGGATTTTGATAACTTCTTAACCTTAGGGAAGGTTTATAACTATTTTGGGGAGGATACCACCACCGTCCCAAGAGAAATCGCCCATAGAAAACAAATTAAGAGGGGTCTAGGGGTGTAGCCGCCAATGAATGATAGAGTAGCATTGAGATATTGATATGGTATTGTTTGAAAAGATAGTTTGCCCAATAATAGAAAATAAATGATGAAAAAATAAATTGTTCTAAGAACTGAGTGAGGTTATTACAAAATTTTGAAAGAGGTATATATCAGGGATATCTAAAGGGATAAGACAATGGCCGATAAATTGATGTACATCCCAAGTGATGATACGCAAAATTACACCTTCTGTAGATTAAAATTATTAACTGAAACCTTTGAACACTCAGCTTAAATAATTAATTAATCAAAATTCAGCAAAGTCACCAAAGTTGTTAAGCCAACAAATAAGAAAACGTTATTATAAAACTTTGGGGACTAATGTAATAAAGAGCCCATTGTCCCCTCTTTCTCTGAATTTTAATACTCTCAGGTGTCACTATAGTTTTTAAGAATTGAAAGGCATATATCATTTGAACATTTAAAGTCAATAATTAATTTTTAAACTTAAGTTTATATACCAATTAAATATTGGAACAAAATATATTAAGCTCATTACTTTTCTTCTGGCTTTAGCACATCCAGCAAATTTTATTCAGAGTGGATGGCAAAATGTTTTCTTCGTTTTTCCTCATGTCATAAATACATCCAACACTGGCAAAAATGCACCCAATACTTTTAAACATATGTCAAAAATAGAACAATAGAACATATCTATAGTCTGTATAGATGTATATACAAACAACTACCTCCCTTCCTTTTTTAAAGATCTCTTTTGTCTATTTCTAAATTATTTTCTGCTACTTGGCTGTGTTTATATAAGCGACAGCTTTGGTGGATTTTCAATTACCCAATAGAAAGGTTGCACAAGGCGGTTGCGATGGGGAGATTTAACCCTTTGTTCCTCTAGTGTTTTACTCTAATGACTATGGCATTCACAAATCCATACTTTATATGTCATAAATAGTAAATACATCAACTTTATTTACTAAGTATATTTGCGATTACTTTTATTTAATGAAATCTTCCAATTTTTAACATTTACAAAACGGCCTGCTATATTGCATCAAGATCCATGACAGATCTATATAGGAAATAAACGTCTATAAATGAGCTCGAGTCTTCCAATGGTAAAGTGCTTAAAACTCATAGTGCTCCAATAATCCTCATTAAACTCTCATTGACCAAAGCAATAAGACCTTTATTCTATTTGTTTATGGAATGAATTAAGTTTTTCACTTCATGTTGATATTTGAATTACATTGAAGTATTTAATACTTTTTTCATAAATAAAAAATTTAAGTTCATAATAGAGTAAATCTAAGAAAACTGTATTTTAAAAGAATTCGATTGTGGCGACACTTCCTTTGTGTTAAAATATTTAAACTAAAATTTTAATCATATTAACCCTTTGGTGATGGTAATGTGAAAAAAATATAATTGAAAAAATCTTTTTAAAATCATTTAAATTAATAAATATTTACTTCTTTCTTTTAGATAGTAATGGCTGGGGAGGAAAATTGATTTATTGAGAAATAGATAAAAAGATATGTACTTATAGAAAACTAGCCAATAGCGATATAGTTATATTGAGCCAACTCTAGTTTTATTAAATTTGAATTATTTGTATTTTCAGGGAAGCTGTCTAATTTTGTGACGAAAAGTGGAGACGATACAACTAGAAATTTTGAATATGATTACAACTCAATTATGCATTACGGACCTTACTTTTTCAGGTAAATCATTTCTTTTATCAATTTTTCAGTTGGCAATTAAGAAAAATGATTCCTGATTCATATTAATTAAGTGACAGACCTTAACATTAGGACATTATTAAGGTAAAGCCAACAAGCAAAATAAATCTAAAATGATACAATAAAGGGCGTTAATATTACAAGTGTTGCCCTCTAACGACAGCTAAAAATCATGTATAGGTTTCGTGATTTGTTTTTTAATTAATTTCGTTATAAGCTGGGACCTAAGCAATAGGGCACATCCTAACTATTTCTGATAACAAACCATTGATTCTAAGACTTTGATTTGAAGTCATTACCGTAGTATATAAATATCCATATGATAAAGAAGCATTAGGTTTATTTTAACGTCTTTAGTTATGACGCAACCGTTATTTTCTCTGCTCGAACTTTAATTAATCTTACTCTCGTTTTTAAAATAAGTCTTTTTGTCCACCTTGGCTATTTCAAATTAATGGGGAAAGAAATAGTTGTAGATTAATTAAACCTTGATTCTCTCTAAGTTTTTGCAAGATATTGAGTTTTTTTTAGACTGAGCATACGACAAACTATAAAAAGTTATAGAGATGTTTCTTTAACAAATTTTAGATTTCGAACCTTAAGCATCAAGGAACAAAAAGTCCGTTTGTAAAATAAATTTTAAAAGTAACATGGAGTAAGGGATACCAATCTCCAGAGAACATAATTTGCGTTATGAATACCTAAACTACTTTTAAAATTATGAGATAAAAATGTGTTAATTTTGATCAGATAAAGATTAAAATTATTTTCTTTTGAAAATATGTTCCCGTTAAATTCTTCATATTTATAAAATACTTTCCATCGAATTGTAAATTTCCAAAGAAATATTTTCTAGAACCATTTTTCAAATTTTTCTTTACAAAATATTTAATATTGATTTATTTCAAAGTTGTTATAACAACAGTCTAGATTTATTTATGCAGCTCTTAATGATCTCAAAAATGGCTGGATATATGCAATTTTTATATTGTTTAGGGTTAGGAAAAAAGTTTGGTGATTTTTAAATTTCTTTTTGGTTTATTTTGGCTAAATCAGCCAATAGCAGCGGATGGGCGGCTATCGGTCAGTTCTCAGAATTTTGAGTTGGTCATATTTACAGAATATCAACGATAAGCTCTATTTCTAATGGATATAGTTGCGACCCATGCCTGCAAGTGGTTAGGTTTTGCCTTGTTTGGGTTTTACAATAAGAATAAATTTTTCCAGTATGGCTTTGAAACCAATGAATATCCGCTGTATTAGAACCGGTTCTCAGCCATACTGAAATATTATGTAAAGCATCGTATTACAGACAATTTTGTACGAATATAAAAATAAATATTATAAAACCAAAGCCAGATTTTTCTTTTTATTTTTATATCCGCGAAAAGCTGTCTATAATACGGTGCTATAAATAACTAATGTAAACTTTTGTAAAAAGTACAATAATAGTTATTTCTCGCATCGTAATATAAACAGCTTTCCGCGGATATAGAATGTACATTTTTATATTCGTAGAAAGCTGGATATAATACGATGCTAGACATAGTTTTTTCGTATGGATGAGAACCGGTTCCTATCCACCGGATTCGAATGAATACGAGAAATAGTGATTACGAATGTCAAATTTGAATTTAAAATTGGATAGGTATGTGCGTTTTAACCCAACTAAACTAATAAATTGAAGAAGACAGCCTTCCCTATAAGGCTCACAACCCCTGACAAATCCCTATGCACGGTTGGGGTTATATAGTTAGAACCAGCTTATAGTGCATAAAAATGCCGTCATACTGGCATTGGTCAATTGAAATCATATTAACCTATCATTGGTCATTTGTATTGTAATACGTCATTTTTTTCATGTAAATTGCTTCATATTTACATATTTTATTTGCAAGTCTATCCTTTACAAAAATACTGCAGAACTTTTGCAGAACAACTTTTGCTTGTCAAATACTTTGTAAAAGTTTGGTTCCAATTATTTGGCCAATTCTTCCCAATAATCGGATTACAGAATCGTCACTCCAATTTAGAGCGGCAGTGTGCACTTGGATTTTACGGTAAAATATCTTTAAGATATATTTGAAACAAGATTTAGGAATGCATAGATTTAAATATTGACCAATAAAACACTGAAATGCTAATTCCAATTATAAAAAAAAGAATGACAACATCCATAAAAGCGAAACTCTGAAACTGTAGGACAAACAAATATTAACACTTGTAGAGTGTCAGAACTGAAAAAGCAGTATATAAATGTATATTAAAAAATTGGTAAATAGTTGCAAAACTGCTCAAATACAGGACATTATTTAAGAACAAACTTACTTTTTTAGGACTTGATTCGCTTTTTTTCCTGTTGGATAAATTTTGTATTTACCTTGTTTTAATCCTTACAATTTACCATTTTTTAGTAAGAACAAAAGAGCCAAAATAGCAACAATTGTGCCGAAACATGACGGAGTTAAAATAGGTAAGAATTATATTTTTATTTGCAAATAAAAACGTTTTTTTTCCGTAAAATCAAATTATTTTTAGACTGTGTAAAAATTACAACTTTTTGGATGTTTGAATCTATTTGAGTGTGAAACAAGGATGACAACATCCATAAAAGCGAAGCACTGAAACGGTAAGACAAACGGACATTAACACTTGTATAGTATCTGAACTGAATAATCAGAATTTAAAAGTATAAGAGCCGAAGCAAAATTGTAAGTAAAGAAGTTGTATCAACTTTTTTGCTTTTTATTTAAGATAGCTAGACGGTTCTTTCAGTAAGTAGTAGATGTAAAATTTTTCATAGAATTCAGATATGCAATCGGTTTTTTTGTAGACCTCTTATTTTTTAAGTAATTTATGTTTTTTAAAAAAATAATTAAGTCGGTTTTAAGGTACTAAAACGCAACAAAATAAAAGAAGAAAATGGCCAGTATAAACAAAAATAGTAAGATCTTTAATTTGACACCTTACTTTTAAAATTCTGTTGAGTAATTATTGAAAAAATCTATTTTTTTTAACCTCGGTTTAATAAAAACTTTAGACCTAAATATTTTCTCAAACAGACATAAAAAACATGGGTTCATATATATCTTTAGAATCAGAAAAATATTACGAATCTATTCTAAGCAAAATTGAAAAAGTTTTATAAAACTATAATAATAAAAAATAAGTTTTTTTTAAGAATCATAATTTTCGGCTTTTAAGGGTTAACTTGAACCAAACCTGAACAAAACCTAAACAAAAGACAATGCAATGTAGCAGATATTTTTTAAACACAAGAAACAATAATGTATTTTTAACTGCATTGTTTTGAAGTTTATAAACAGACTGATGCATATTTGTTCATAATTTTTCATTCTTTACATGTTCTTTAATATCACTATATTTATTGTAGTATCTATTGTATATATTGTATGAACGTTCTCCTTTTTTTCTGGCAATTCTATAGGTTAATTTTATAGGTTAAGCTTCCTGATTCGTCAATTTTTGCGATTTGTGATTGGCTAGTTTAGTAGTTACAATTCTTAAAATAAACTTTTTATTTTTTCTATTTTTTATTACAATTTTTTAAAACTTTTTCAATTTTGCTTAGAATGGATTCATATTATTTTTCTCATTCTAATGGTATATATGAACCCATATTTTTTATGTCTGTATGAGAAAATATTTAGGTTTAATGTTTTGATTAAACTGAGGTTAAAAAAATAGATTTTTTCAACAATTACTCAACAGAATTTTAAAAGTAAGGTGTCAAATTAAAGATCTTACTATTTTTGTTCATACTGGCTATTTTCTTCTTTTATTTTGTTGCGTTTTAGTACCTTAAAACCGACTTAATTATTTTTTTAAAAAACTTAAATTACTTAAAAAATAAGAGGTCTACAAAAAAACCGATTGCATATCTGAATTCTATGAAAAATTTTACATCTACTACTTACTGAAAGGACCGGCTAGCTATCTTAAATAAAAAGCAAAAAAGTTGATACAACTTCTTTGTTGAAAAACTGCTTGAAGCAGGATAATGTTTATGGACATACTTACATTTTTGAACTTGATTATAGAGTTGCTTCGCTTATAATATTGTTCTTTGTTGTCCCAGGAATCAATATACCAAAAAATCAGATCAAACCGATAATTAGAACACTTGAAAATTTGTTGTTAAAAAAGTAGAAAAATCAACATGTTTAAAATGGAGGTACGGACATTCTGGTAATGATTATAGAGTTGCTACGCTTTCTAAATCGTACTCAACTACTACAGGAATCATCATGCAAAGTTTGAAATCGATAGGACAATTTTTGCCTAAATTAACGAATAAAAGCTATCTATCTCGGACGGACGGACGGACGTACGGACGGACGGACCGACCCTAATTATAGAAAAGGGGATAGCAGGCCTTCTCAATTTAAAACGTAAACACGCCACTGTGAATCCAAAGGATGTAAATAAAAATGTACATAGTCATAGAAATCATAGGTCTAAACTGTCTTAAACCTATACAAATAATATATACTTTAATAAATGGCCATACTTTCATTTTTATTACAATTGCTGCGCCATATAAAGACATAAATGATCTTGTTTACTAAATATATGTTTCAGGACAAAGAGATATGCTAAGTAAAACAGATTGTATGAAGGTAACATTAAAAACAAAATTTCTACAATTTTTCTAAATCAAAGACGACATTTTAAACGACAGAGTTTCCAAGTCAATTACAAAATTATAAGAATAGAAATTTGAATATGAAACCTTATTTAGTGTTAGATAAACAAACTGGCAATATAGGAGCTAATATGTCTGGAATGCTTTCATTTATTCAACTTTTTTTATTATAGCAGTCAATATTATCAAACATTGATTGATTGATTGTTCAATAGAAGTAATGTTTTTACTACCCATGGTTTTGACATTATCAATATTTTTAACAGTAGTTGCAAAATTTCAACATTTTTATACAGACCAGAAAGTATAAGTGATTCCCATGAAGAATGGGTTTGAAATGCTCTGAGAAATTTAGTGTTTTTATCAGGGCTCGGCAGCTGCAACTCATATTTAACCTCGTTTGGATACTTAATTTAAAAAAAAGAGGGATTGCCATATTTTGGTCAGGTTTAATCTTCAAGCTGATTTTTTAATTTGTAAAAGTTAGCTTACAGGTGGAAACACGCGGCTGCCGAGCTCTCACGTGGTCTCCAGCTCCGAGAGAAATCTTGGAATAAAAAAGGAAAAAATCATTTTTTAATGTTTTACAACGTCAACATTGAAAAAAATCCTCTAATAAGAACTAGTTCATGCCAGGGAGTAAGGGAGGGGACAATGGATCAAATATTCAATTTTTAGGAGTCTCAGACTTTGGGTACTGGCTTAAAGGGAATGTGCACGAATACAGCAGATTCTGACTGACTTTGGGTACTGGCGCATCAATGCCCCGCTAACTAGCTGAGCTAGTTTTGAATATGCAGACAGAAAAATTTGTTATTAATGGCTGGTTTTAACAAATATTTTTTCCCAAGAAAATGTCATTTCATGTATAGAAACTCTACTGTGATATTTATGTATTAAATAATCTAACAACCGCTAGAATTTAGATTCAGTTATAAATATATGAGAAGGGTTGAGGTAGTTCTAAACAAGATTTTTCTAGTGATTAATTACAGAATGTTTATTACATTGTGATGTGTTGATAATTTTCAAGTAAATGATTTTTTTCTTAGAACTAATTTTGTTCTAAATTAGGTTACCATGATCCCTTTACAATTTTGGTAAAATTTTCTTGATAAATCTGGTTTTCATTGCTTTTCAGCTAACCCTCTTAAATTGAATTAATTGCCCATTGTCCCCTCCCTTACTCCCTGAGTTCATGCTAATTTTTCAAAATATTAAAAAAAAACATTTATTGTTGTTTATCTAGGTGAACGCGTTGTATAACTGTTTATCAGAAGTTGATATGGAGAAAAATAGAAGAATTCAAATTATTTGTGCCATGATGGGTATATAAACAATATATATCTAGTCTTTATGTTATACAATTATTTATCGCATCGTATTATAAACAGCTTTTCTCGGATATAAAAAAGAACATTTATAAGATTGAAATCAGTTTTTTTTATGCTCCGAGATGCCGAAGACACGGGCTAAAAAAACATTTTTATATATTTGTAGAAAACTGGATATAATACGTTGCTATACATTTTTCAGTATGGCTGGGAACTGGTTCTAATTCGCCGGATATTAATCGGTTTCCAAGCGATACTGGAAAATTATTTTTACTATTTATTCTAATAAAATGTTTAATACAGGGGAATGCAAACCTGAAGAAGGACGTCTAAGCTTTTTTTATTTGGGGGCGGGAAAAGACACTTTTAACCCCTCCCTCTCCCCGTGGACATCCTTAAACCTAAAAATTTTAATTTTTCATTGGTTGAACCTGTTAAACCTTGTTTTAAAGGCCTTTTTAAAATAACCTTTCTTGTTAAGAATCTAAAAAAGTACAATATTTTTTTTTTCAATTTTACTGAACTATATCAATTTCTCTAAGCTTATTTGACAAATTGAAATAAGGCAATTATTGGAATTTCAAATTAACTTTTCAAGAATCTCTAAAGTCAGGAATACAGGAATAACTAATGGCAAAATAATTTAATATTTCTGACAAATAAACTGAATACTAATAACACATTGAGGAAAATGTACTTCTTGAATTTAAGGAATTATTCATTTGTTATCAATTTACCTAAACTAGAATCTCTGCTGAAACTAAGAATCTAAATCTAAAAACGTTTATTCTTGTTCAAATATTATAATGTGTATTTTTTTGTATATAAATACTGTATTTTTAAAAGCGAAGCTTTTCTATAATTATGGTCGGTCCATCCGTCCTAAAAATGTATATTGTCCTTAAACAGTATCATGTATTTAGGCTTTTTTGCAACAAATTTACTTACAATTTTGATTTGACTGCATTAATATTCTGCTTATTCAGTTCTAACACTCTGCAATATTTAATGTTCGGTTGTCCCTCCTTTTCAGAGTTTCGCTTTTATAGATGCTGTAGTCCTTGTTATAACTAATAAGCTTAACTAAAATCAAATAATTAGCAGTGCAGCTAGTATAGTATGTAATGTTTTGAAAATAAAATTAAAGTTATTTAGCACAATTTAGATTAATAATCTTGTTCTTTGATTTTTTTTTAAAAATAAATGTTTAATTTAACCAATTTAAATTAATATCTAACTAAACAGTAGTAAAACGTTT